>NC_140029.1:36141101-36741101 GCF_963513975.1 Fringilla coelebs
TGCTGGCCACAGGTTTCCTCCTCTCCCTTTTATTTGGTGGCAGAAAAGAATCTTGCCTGAATGGTTAGTGAACCATTCAGGAAGTTAAATGGCATTAATGGGTTCCTTATTTTTTTTGTGTCATAGTAATTTTGTATGGCTTCGGTCCCTAAATGAAGTCACTGAAGGTTCAAACCAGAGAAGAATTAGGAATTAAGGTCCTCTTTTTGATAGTTGGAACATAGAAAAAAAATTGTTTGGAGAGATCATCAACCATGGTTTAGCCCAGCCTCTCACTCACAGGAACAGGTTGGGAGCAAGCAGCTAGTCAGCAGATTGGCTTAGCTGTAACGTCAGACAACATTTTTTTGTTGGCTCACCTCAGTGGCAGATAGCCCAGCATTAAACCATGAGGCTGCCAGTCCTGCTTATGCAGCAGTTCTGTGTCATACACAGCCTTGCTGCAGCCCTATGGCTACAATTATGCATTTTAGTCTTCAATGCCTTAGTGCACCTAGACACTAAATGCAAAGTAATCAATGCGGAGGAAAAAATCAACAATACTGAGGAAATAATCAACAATAGCTAGGGAATAATCAACAATACTTAGGGAATAGGAATCTTTTGAAGAAAGAGATTACGAATCTAACAGAAGTCCTTACACTGAGTTACATCCCATCCAATCTCACCATTCAGCCCTGATTTTTTCCCATCAGCCTTTTTTCCCATCTCAAGGCAGCTTTTGCAGGAGTAGTCAGGGGATGTCTCTATTTAGCTTCAGGGCATTTGTATGAAAGCTGTTATTGGAGGGAAAAAACATAGCCCTTATACTGTACTGCTATCATATATCTAGGATTATTTTCTGGGAAAGTTTCTTTTTTTTATGACTTAAATCCAGCCATGAAATCTTAGCTCCACATGAGTCTTCTTGTGAAAATTTTGGTGCTAATCTTGGTATCTGATCCCCCTTTTTGTCTGCATTTATTCAAGCAATCTATACACTAGCGGTTTTTCTATCTTCCCCTCTGAAGAAACACTCATATATATGTAGAAATAAATTGTATTAAAATATTTTGCAGCAGATGGACTGTATGGAAATATTTTCTAGGCACAATTAATCTCTGTGCTATTATGCTGGTTGAGTATATGGCCTCTGTGATTATACATAATGCATCTTTCGGGCATAGATCATTGCTTCATTTTATTTATGTTCCTCTCAGACTGGCTGCATATAACAAGCATTCTGTCTTGCTAATTAACTCCAGTGATCCCTTTAAGTCCTGATTAAGTTCTATTATTAAATTATTAAGACCTTTCCCTAGTGTTCTAGAGTTTTTTCCTTCTAATTTTGAATGACTTCTTGAAGCAATAAATAACTTTATGAAATACTTTTTCTCTTTTTTTCCTGTGCACATATTTCAAGACTGTCAGGCTGGCAACATATTAGAGTTAGAGGTTATAAAACAAGGGATTTCACCTGGAATAACTTTGAAGGATGTTTATAGTGATATTCTCATACTCTAAGTTAGCTATCATTACCCAGTGGATTGCAGTAGTTTTAATTACTAGGGAGAAAAGCAAAAACAAAACTACACAAAACTCACAAGAAAACTTCCTTTCAAATACATGGAACACTTTATGCTGTAAAATTATTTGATGCAAAAGAAATAAGTTTTTGAAAGAGGATTTTTTAATATGTATTACACTGTTATTTATCCTAGGTTTTTTTTCTCTGAGTATCCAATGTCTTTCTAGAAAGCACGAGTTTGCATATGTACTTATAAGGGAGGAATAAAAGACCAAGTGCAGCATGACAGGACTCTCAGACACAAGTTTATGCACACATGCACACACATACTCATTGACATTCACCTGTGCTATAGCCTATATATTCCTCTGATTCCTCTGTTAAACATAAAAAAATGATATTAGTGGGCAATAAATAGGCCACAAAATTGTAAGATTATTTGGGGCGAGGAGGGAAATCAGAGATATTTAACAAAAGTTTTTTTTATTTTCTATTTTGCATAGAGCTCTGGAAAAAGCAGATATTCTGATTGCATCAAAAACTGGGAGAAAACTATTTAAAATCGAAGGATTAAAATCCATATGGATCATATTTTTTTGGGTTTTTTTTAAACCTTAATTTTAGTATCCTTATAATGTTACTTTTTTAAACAAGTCCAGTAATTATAAATGGAAAAAGATTTCAAGTTTTTTGCAAGTAAATGAATTTTAAATTAGCATACTAAGTTTTATATCCATATCAGTAAGACCAAGCAATTATTTTTAAGAATAGTTGCTTTTCTGATTGTTCCATCTTAACATTTTTTTGGTTTGTCTGCCTTAAGTGACCTGCTGTAAACTTTGGCTTTTGAAATCCAAGTTTGCCTTTGTGAAGCAAGCACAACTGAAACCCCACATACACATTTAAAACAGTAATAGGATGTGACAGCACAACATGATTCAATCATGTCAGCAGATGAGAGTTGTACAGAGAAGATCAGTGGTGCATTTTTTTCATCTTTCCGAATGGCTGTTGCTTTTAGCAGTTTTCATTGAAGCAGATGACCTTTTTAGCCTCATACAAAGGTAAAACCAGCAAATTCTGGTCTGTTGGAGTAACTGGGTATTGGAGAAGGCAAAATATGTAATGTTAACCTAGAGTAATTATGTAAATAATAAAATCTCTCACACGGCAATATCCAAATAATTATTTATCTCTCCATCTTGCTGGTTCTTTTTTGTCTGTCTCTCACTTTTGATTTTATTTTTAATTATTATCTCTTGCTTTGGCCCTTCAGCCGTGCCATACATTTAATCAGGTCTAACAGCCACACATTATATTTTATAATTCACTCTGAGAGTTCAAGTGACCAAGGCTATAAAAACTGAAATACACTTCAAATAACCACAGGAAACATTTAATTTCCTCCATAATAGCTTCCATGTTTAAACCATGGTAATATTTTCCTGCTGCTCCACACTGCCAGGTGACAACACCTCTTGCTGTTTAGCAGTAAATTGTAGATATGGGAACCAAAGTTTCATTTGAGCACCCTTTATATGTTTCAGAAAGGAAGGATTAAGCATATAATAGTTTATTCAGTAGCCTGTCATTATTACCCCTCCCAGCCCAGGAAAATTCATAAACTGATTTGCATCTCAGACATTTTTTTTTATGGTACAGCCATGAATTGATTGTGTTTGATTGAGTGAAGAATGAAGTAAATATATATTGAAAAATACAACACATCAGCTTCAGAGATCACACTGAATATTAAAATGTCATAACTTTCTTGACCTAAATAAGATATATTTTATTTTCATAGAATGGTAGAATCACAGAATCACAGAATGGTTCAGGTTGGGAAGGACCTTAAAGATCATCTAGCTCCAACTCCCATGTCATGGGCAGGAACACCTTCCACTAGACCAAGTTGCTCAAAGCCTAGATAGTTTCCTAGATACTAATGAAAAAAATGTGTTGAGCAGTTAGAAAACCAGAGAGAAAACAGTTTATAATTGCAGAAACCACAAGTTTTATGTTATTGTCTTGCAAAGTGCTTTGCAGAGATTGAAAAATTTTACTCATAAAAACCCCACATCTGTTATTACAAAGTAACAGCAAAAATGTTAAGTAATGAAATTACAGGAAATTAAATCAAAGAATGGGGGAGAAAAACATATATTTTGAGGAGATTTTGGCAAAGGAATTGGAAACATAAACAATAAAAATGTGCAAGGTGTGATTTATTAACTAGCAAACAATCTATTCAACTTATTTGACTGCTTTACATATGTAGAATGTGGCTTCTGGAAAGCAATTTTGCTTTTTTTTTTTTTTTTTTTTTTTACTTTTAACACATAAAACCAATGAATTGAACTACTCCAGACAGATTGTACTGACTTCAGTGTTGATCTACTGGGACTAGACTGCCTTGTAATATTGTAGAATGAATGACCCTCCCTGGATCTATAATTGCTCACATCCTTCTCTCTAAATCTCTCTTTGGGGCTTCTGGGTTTAGTTTAACCTTAAAATTGTTTTATCTTTTGTAAAAGTTAACACTATGGTGAATTTTCTTCTAGACCTTGAAGAACATGGATTTTTTTTTCCATTTTCTGATTATATGTTTAAATGTAGACTTTTGAAATATTTCCCTTTGTTAAAATTCATTCATATTCTTATACAAGACATGTAGATATTGAAAAGATAGACATTGTCATCTTTTCAAAAGTGCAACAGTTAAATCTGCTTTTCAAAAAGAAAATTAAGTGTATTTAAAATTAACAGCTAATAATTATGCAAACAGCTTTCATTTAGGATATTGTGCTGTACTTCTGTCTCCATAGCTCTTCTGTTAGGAGACACAGAAACCCCTTGTATCAGTTGAAGCAGATATTTTCGTCTGGTTTTGGTACAGAGAAATATAGGAGAACACACATGTGAAGACATACTGCACTCTATTGGCAGACTGTACTCTACAGGTGTCAACTAGACCTTTTTTTTTAAGTTCCCATATTTTACTCAAAAAGAGTAAAAATTTAAGTTCTGGGGCTTGGTTGGAGAGTTCTGAAGAGGAAATAAATTTCTACAGATATATCTTCTTAACAGAATGTTTGAAACTATCTCTTTTGCAAAATGTTTTGGTTTGAGATATGTAAAAATTCATTTTCTGCTTCAGCTTATTTTATTAAATCATATCTTTCCTTCATATTTGCAATATATTTCAATTTGGGCCTGGATTCATGGAAGAAAACTTCGTAAAAAATTGCAGTTTCAAAACATTTCTACCAAACTGAAGTGTTTAAAATATATCTAGCAGGAATTTTAGCCCATAAAATAACTGAACTATGTTCTTAGCAGTACACCTGTCATTGCCAATCCTAAAAATCCAAGTCCTAAACCAGTGGAGACACAAACTTTGGGGTTTGCTATGGTAATAGATGCTTTGGCATATCCAATCACAAAGTATGAGTGCAAAATTTTCTGGAGATTTTAGGGATTGCTTAAGAGGAGAGGTTTGATAATGACTATATTAATTACTTTCTCAATGTTGCTAACCTTATTTTTTACAGAAAATTATAGCAATAATATTGTATATTGGTGCTGATAAGGAAAATCTGTTATGTTCTAGAGTGTTTTATTCTAGCTCTAGGATAAAGTCATAAAACAAAGCAGAATTATTCTAGCTTGCCCAAACTGTTAACAAGATGCCCTGTGTTACATGAAAGTTACCCCCAAGGCAGCATATAAATTTATTCCAAATCAAAAATGCATCAGTTTTACTGAATTTAGAATTAATAGAGAACATCTGTTTTTGCACAGCTGAATGGCAGCACATGCTGGCTCAGCATAATCATGAAGCAAAATCCTGTTAAGACATCTACAGCAAAATTACAGATTGCTTGAAATTTATGCCTACAAGTAGTCTTATAGTCTGGACATGGCTAAGTGCTTTACTGTCTCATTTTCATTAATTCATGTAATCCAGTACCTTACATTTTGTTCGTGGAAATTATGAAATTGCAAGTCTGGTTTTAAGAAATACAGACTCTAATGGAGAAAACTGTAAAATCACATAATTCATAAGCATTGGGGATGGCAATTCAACAGCATTGGGGATGCCTGATAATCTCTTCTTATTACTCTTTAATTATAATTGGTTTTAGCAACAGAGATATTCTGGCATAATTAATTCGCAATCATCAAACATTTTTGGGTCTGAAAAGTTGTGGCTTGAAAGTTTCAGAAAATATAGCTTATTTATAGTACATCTCAGGGAAAAAATATGAGTATTTGCAACTACTTCTTGATTTTTGAGAGGTTTTCTGCTAAATGAATTTCGATCTTTCTGCTTAATAAGCCATAATAATAAATGCTCTGTAGGTCTCCATAGTTCTAAGGATAAGAAGGACAAGGATACTGCTAAGAAAAGGGATATAAATAAATTTTTTTTGTCAGCAGAATGGTTTGCTGGAAATCTCTTTATGGGCAAAACCCTCAGCTTTACTTCAACCTCCCGCATTACACCTTCAAGTTCTCAAAAATTTCAGAAAAGCATATTGAAATTTCTTTTCAGATTTATCTCCTGAGGAGTACAACATTCACACAGAGATTAGGGACCAGGAGGAACAGACTCTAACATCCTGTATGTGTAGAGGCTCTTTGGGGGTAAACCAGAATGTCTTGGAACAGAAAATGGGGATTTGTCTTTCAGCATGTCCCCATTCTACTACAATATAGGGTCAGGACATCATTTCAGTGTTTGTGAAACACTGAATTGAGAAAAGTTTCTGAGTTTGGGGGTTTTTACATATGGTTTTCAACTGGACGTATGCCATTTGAAATAGCTCTTATCTGGACAAGAAGGGAGATTACTATACTAGAAACCCCTTCTTTAAAAGACCCTGCAGACAGATGAAGAGCTATGTGCAAAGACATAAAGCAATATGAATAAAATTAATGATCATAAAATCACATAATCATTTTAGGTTGGAAAAGACGTCTAAAATAGGGGAGCCCAACCTTTGACCTTGTCAACTAGAGCATGGCACTAAGTGACAAATAAATTCACAACCACATGTTCATTACCTTTACTCTAATGGAACATCTTTTCTCTGCATGCAGTTCCAGCTGTTGTAGGTCATGTTGCAACTCATCCCTCAAATGCAAGAGGTCAAAAGTTCTGTTTGACTGACCTGATGCTTGACTCTTATATCTCCAAACTTCAAGTTCATTCAGCTGGATGTGCACATCAGCTGATACAATTATTGTGAATTTGAGAAACTCACCTAGAAAAATTCTCGGCCAAGGACATGTACATTTTCCATCTTCTATATTTATATGATAGCAGATAAATCAAATTTCATGAATCTGTATTTCATTTATTTGGGTGTAACTAGAAGACAAGAATGACATGCTTATATATATTTGTTTAAACTGGCAGAGGAATTTTAGTTTAGCATGTAGGCAAAATTAGTCACTGCACTTTTGCTGGTGTTCATCCAAACAACTTTATTCCCTATTACAGAAGAAAATAGTTTGTTTGTATTTTCCTAAATTTTTGATCAATATCAATTTGCTGAGTTTTCCTGGTTAAATTTAATTTTTGTCTTCTTAGTCTTGTTATAGCACCATATCAGTGTGTTCTGAATTTTTTTAATGAAAAAAATATTTTAATTTGGTTTTTTTAGTTATGTGATATTTTACACTGACCAAAGCTTCTGTTGTTGTATTTTTCAAGTTTCAGAGAATATAAAATATTTTGGGTTTATTTTCAATGGAGGAGTTTCTTTATATTTGACTTATTTAGGATAACAGCTGGGGTAATGTTTCAATAATTATATGAGTTGGAATTTCTAGAGGTGCTTTTTCCTTCAGTTGTTCTTCTATATAAGTCAGTTTGGAGATCAAATATTAAATTCTTGTGTTTCTTTGATTTTTTTTTACTGGATACTTTAATATCTGTTGGATTTTATTATTCATGCAAGCACAATATTTTTTTCATAGCAGCTTCCTCTTTTTCTTCTCTTACACATCGCATATGAAATGAAATAAACTGATTCTCAGCCGATTCTAAGCGACAGACTGACAGCCTATTTATAAGCTATTTAAAATTAAATTAATACAACCTGTATTGTGAAGTTCACTAGTGCTTTGTACTATTAATTTCAGTTAACTAAGTCTCATTTGCCAAGATCACCAAAGATACTTCAACCTTTAAATTTAAAAAGACAATAATGACTTAAGAAAAGTAAAAAAAAAAAAAAAAAAATCAAAGTGTGATTTCATGATGTAAGTTATTTCATCAGATGGAATTCTTGTGAAAATATATATTTCAAATATTTTAAAATCAATATCCAACTCATCTGGTTGTTCAGAGTTACATGAAGTAACCCGATGATAATGTCAGAGCTAAGGCACTGGAAACAAGAAAACAACAAAAAAAACCAAGTCAAGAAACACGTGAGCAAATCATTTTCTTGCTTCTTCTAGAAGCCCCAGTGTAGGCTAAATGATCTGTGGCTTCATTATTCAGCAGGAATGTGGATCTGAATCTGAATCTGGATCAGTTTGTGGTAGACCCATCACTGATGCAACATCTTTCTGAAACAGCATTTATGGTTGCATTAGTGTTTCAATTCTCTAATGTCTTTCCTGGTCTGAATTCTAGCTCCTTTTGAATGCCAAAGTCACATCTTAAGATGCCTAGACAGATTATAATTCCAGAGCCTTAGCTGTAAAATAATCCTACTACTTCTACTGATGAGCAAATCCATATTTTCCCATGCTTTACATTAATGAAAGCCAGTGGGTGTTTCAGGGTGCACAGAAACTATTGAAATAATTAGAAAGCAATTTCCACATGATTCTCCTCCTCTCCATGGAGCTTTCAACAGAATTTCCTTAAAGCATGCATTTGGAAAAGAGAACATTGGTCTGTTAGGATTATAAAAATTGCTAGGTTTCACAAACTCTAGAAATCACAATATTTTCCATTTACAGTTGATTTAGATAGCACATCAGTCATAGTGAGAGAGTGTTTTTCTTTTCCATCTTCAATTTCCCCTACTCATATAATTTCCACAAAACTGTAACACTGAAAAGCTAACTTACAAAATAGACAAGAGTAGTTTGAAAAGTGTTGCCATTTTCCTATATTTTTTATCTTTCTCAGAGCTGTGAACTGTCTCAGAAGGAAATACCACCCATTTCCATGACTAAACAGTTTTAGAGATGTTTTTGGACTTGAAGAGAATAGGCAATTGTCCCAGGTTCCCTTTCAGTTTGACTCAAGGCTGTGTGAGGTAAAATGTAACCAAACATGCAAGGTCTTCTACCTTCCCTCCCTCTTAAATCTCCACAACTGTACTGTAAACTCTGGGCATTGTGCCCCATTTAGTTAAAATGGATATGGAAAATAAAAGCTTTTGTGAAAAAAGAAAAATAGCAGAAGTTAAGGAATAGCAAGGAATCGCTCTTTTATTGTCAGGAAAACGGACTCAGTACAAGAACTGTGTGTCCTACTGTCATTGTCCTTGACCTCGAAGAACTTGGGTATTTGTTTATTTTTTTTAGTTTCAATCTTGAATGGCTTTTCCTTCACACCACAAAATAATGATGTGGTAAAAAGTACTTGTATGTATTCTTTGCTGACATGGTAATAGGCTGTGCTTGCATTTGTGACCTCAAGAAGTGAGTGTCCCACAAATGTCCCTGAATTGGTAACAGCTTTTTTTCCCCTCTCTTTTCCTATTGTTATATTTTTATTGGCTGTTTATTTAAGTACTTTTCTGAATACATACATATCTTTAGAGTGCTTGTTTTCACTGCTTTCAAGTGCTCTGCTGTTTATTGTCCTGAGCTTCTTCAGTAATGTAATGAAGATAACCTTGAGTTTTTGGTTTTTTTCCCCAAGTGTCTCATATTTTAACTCACTGAGTACTGCAGAAGCCAAGGGCTACTGTGTTTTACCTTAGAAGTGAATCTAGAGTGCAGTGGAATTTCAGCAAGTTATATGAAATGTCTCACATACTAACCATGCTCATGCTACCAAGTTATGCTCAGACCTAAAGTGTAACACCTGAAAATCATGAGGGTCATTGCTGTTCCTAAAGGTCGAAAAAAATGTGCAGAATATCTGATACTTAAAAAAGAAGTGCAGAGAAGAAAAACAGCAAGAGAGAAAGCTCTGGATCCTAATTAACCACACTATTTAACTCTTGTCTCCTCAGCTCTGCTTTTGCAGAACTGCTGCAAATACTACATCTACCACAAGGGCTAAAAGCTCTGAGCAGCATGAGAATCAATTGGTGCCATTTGGTGTTCACCTTCTACCTAGCAGAGCAGAGATGATCTTTTGAAATATTTTTATTTTTTATATTGTCATCAGGCTTGCATTCTTGCTTTGCAGTCTTTTTAGACAATGCATGAACGAATAAAAAAGATTGATCTAAAAACTGACAGGGAGTGCAACTATTTTATACAAACCATGAGTAAAGTCGTGTGAGACAGCATTCCACTCACAGCTTGTGCTTCACTCTTGATTTGGAAAGGCCCTCAGGTACATGCTTAACTTGAATCCCTCTGAAGTCAATATATTTACATGTGCATAATGTCTGCGGTTGTTGTTTCACAAAGTGTTTTTTCAGTGCATCTGAAGGATGTATGCTAGGGAAAAAGAGGGGAATATTTACAGAAACATTACCAGCAGCCTCTGTGTCAGCCCAATGACAGCAGCACAGCACAGAATGCATTTGGGGGTGGCACACGAGGGGTTATGGCTTCGAGATGCAGTGGCCCTGTTCTTTCCCAGAGACTGTGGTGTGTGCATGAGCAGCATCTCCCAGGAGCAGTTCAAGCTGTGGCAAAATTTTCTGCTTGTTTCTATGCTCCAGAGCTTAGTGCCATGTAAGGAGGGGGATGCAACAGCCCTGCTCCTTTCTCACTGCACTTCAAGGAGCTCTGTCAGGCATGCCATGCTGCAGCCTCTGCATCCCCCTAGGTAAGTCCCTGTGTCAAAACAAAAGCTAGATTTTTTTCCCAAACTGTTTTAGTTTAGGGGTGCTCTGATCAGATCACATCAAATGTGTAAACCACCTTAAACCTATTACAATTCAAGCTAGATACCTGAATTTTACCATGCCTTTCCACATGCCAGGTGCTTGCCTCAGACATGTTGGTGTGAGTGAATAGTAAAGGCACCAGAGCTTCCTGTGGCTTTGTCTTCCTTCATGACATACAAACTGCTCTTATTAATAACAGGAGGAAAGTACATCTGGTGAATCTCTCTTAATGGCATTACTGAGGGGTTAATTTGGCACAGTAATTTTCATTGGGTACCTGTTGAAATCTGCACAGAAGGAAGTCCTGTTTTTAGCACTGCCTTGAATGTCTTTGCTGAAGAATTAGGTAAAGTCTTTCCTTTACACCCTGATTTGTTTTTCTTTCAGAAGAAGGGACAATTGTGATCCATGGAGGTTACTGCTCCAGAAAGCTAAGAAAGAACATTTCACCTGAGAAAACAAATACACTTGTAGAAACAACAGTGAAATTTGATAACCTTTTAATGTATTTATCAAAGGCCCTGCAGTTCCATTTCAAGGCAGGTGAAGGAATACTTACTGAACCCAGAAAATGGATCTACCTCCACAGAACTAAGATAACTAAAAAGGAAGAAAGAAACAGGCACAAAACCGTTAGCACCTGCCAACTCTTATTAAGAGATTAGAATGCTTAAAAAGACAGCAAGCAGCTCAATATTTTCTTTTAAGTTTCTCTTGCCTGACTTCTCATGCATGCTGCTGTGCATGGCAGTGAAACAAACAGGTCACATTTCAGCTCCTCAGAGCTTCAAAAGCACTTTATAACTTAAGAGCAAGTAGCTTCTCCACAGACTTTGTAAGATATTTTTACGAAATGTATAATTTTAAGAAATGTATTTGTGCCCAAGTGATTGACTGTTAGGAAGAAGAGTGAGGCTAAGCGTTGGCAAGAAACTTAGTTCCCAATGTGAACCTAGAGTTACTTTACACATGAATGCTGAGTGATTTAGGAATTGTTCTGAGATACACTGAAATATCCTACAATTTTAACAAGTTTCCTCTCTAATCAGTGGAAAACACAGTTTACAAATAGGCTTCTTGTGAAACAGTGATGAAAGCAGCACTGCTAGTCATGCAGATCAGAGAGCATAAATCCCAGTGAAGCTGACAGGAATTCAGACAAATATTTTAAAATGGAAAGAGCTATTTCTGGCAGAAATAGGGGGCCTGCTCCCCCTGTGAAATGCTAAAACTTGCAGGGGAAAAGGCCGGCAGCTACCATAGTGTGAACCACATGCCTCCTGAGAAGGGGCTGGGTCAGGTGGCCCATTGCATTTGTTGCTTCATCATCCTTTATTTCAACCAGGAATTAGACCAAACAAAGGCTGAGGGAAAACTGTTCAGTTGCAGAAAGAAGGGGGTTAGTGCACTGAGCTGCCTGTAGAGATGCAGTCTGTCCTTGGCTGGGAGTAGGAACAGGCAGGGTTAAGGGGAGCAGTGCAACCAAACAACAGAGAAGTGGGGTCTTCACTGCTCTCATACCACCCAGGGCTGGGGCAGGACCAGGCAAACCTGCAAGGCTGTTATCCTCAGGTGGACTGGGAGGTATGAGCCTCAGCTCTCTTCCCCAAATGGGAAGACAGGCACCCAGGCAGATCTCCAGGCTCGTGCTGATTGGGATGACATGACCAGTCCTAACCCAGAACTACTGACCTCTGCCTTTGTAAGACAGCACTTGGAGTACTGCATCCAAGTCTAGGGCCCTCAGCATAAGAAATGGACTTGTTAGAGGGGGGCAGAGGAGCCACAAAGATAAACAGAGGGATGGAATGCCTCTCCCACAAAGACAGGCTGAGAGACCTGGGACTGTTCAGTCTGGACAAGAGAAGACTCTGGGGAGACCACATTGTGGTATTTCATTACCTTAAGGGGATTACAAAAAGGAGGGAAAGGGAGTTTTTGTATGAGAAGATAGTGACAGGGCAAGGGAAAAAGGTTTTAAACTGAAGGAGGGCAGGTTTTGATTAGACAATAGGAAAAAATCCTGTAGTGAGAGGATGGTGAGGCACTGGAACAGGTTGCCCAGAGAAGCTGTAGATGCCTCATGCCTGGAAGGCCAGGTTGGATGGAGCCCTGAGCAACCTGATCTAGTGAGTGGCATCTCTGCCTGTGGTAGGGGACTTCAAACAAGAGGGTCTTTAAGGTGCCTTGCCACCCTAACCATTCTATGAACCTAGCTGGCTAGGGTTATCCTTGAACAGGTCTTTACTTACCAATATTGTTACAGTGTCTTAATTCTTCTTTTTAGCTCTGAGACTGCATTACTTGTTTGGTTTTGCTTGAAAATGCAGATAATAGTTGCAGAATCTGTAAGACACTGACTGACTAAAGATCACACCCTGGTATAAAATGCATTTGTGCACAAAATGTCACTGGAAGAAAAGAAAAAGACCTTTGTGCAAACAGAACTCTGCAGAGAAATATTGATATTAAAAAGATTACATTTTTTGAAGAATCCTAGCAATACTGGGAGTTGAAATGAATCCATTGTGTTCGAATGAAGAAGCCAAAGTGAAAACAGTTTTGGTATACACATAATTTTAACTTCAGTTGCTTTCCCCAGTTCCTGCTCTATGCTTTGAAGATGTACTACAAATGAAGGCTTAATTCTCAACTTTTTCACTGATCCTGTAGGGCTGAGATAACCAAAGTACAGATCACGTTAGAAGAAAAAGTAAACCTAACCTTCCTCAGTATGGAGACAGCACATGGGACAAAGCAAAACATTTTACAGCTCCATTAAGTCTCCTGGATGCATTTTACACAAATGTGCCTTTGCACATTCTGATTTTTTAAAAATATAATACATAATGGTACTGCATATTCATCACAGGAGTGGTTCTCTACAGACCCTTTAGTTCAGACCTATTCAATGACAAAACATCAATTGGCACCTGGATAGGTGTTGCAATCCCATAGTTGCATAATAGCTTAAACACAGTGTATTTCTCAATGATATATTTATTTCATAGGATGTCTCATTTTTTATTTAAAGCAAACCCATATTTTACAGCAAGAAAAATTTACAATTAAGTTTTAATTTAACAGACATTATTGATCTAAACTCCAAAAGAATTTAGTGGGTTTTTTTTTTCTAAATTTGCTTTCAATCACCTTGTGTTCAATTTAATTAATTACAATGTGTGCCCTGAACAGTTTTGTGTTTAGTTAGAATACAACAGAGAAACATTTTGCTTTAAAATCTTGGGTTATCTCATATATGCTTATTTATGGAAAACCTTTTGTAAGTGGATGTAGAGCAGCTCAGTTGCTGTGAATTAAGTAGAAATAGGATCCTTTGTGTGTATATTCATTATTTTAATGCATTAACATTAGCCTCTCATATTCACATTTATTGACCTTTTACTGTCTACTACTGCTTGCATATTTGTCAAACACTTTTCATATCTTCCTGCAGGTGGTGAGAGTTACTCAGTGTTGACAATGCCCTTGAAAACTTGAATTTAAAAGTATAAAGTATCTACATGGAGCTGCACAACACTGGAAATTATTAGCATTAAACAGTTATAATTAATTTCCATGATGGAATTATGTTTTAAAGTAGCAGCATGATCCAACACGATTATCCGTAACAAACCCTTTGTCCTGGCTTGTCTTTTGCCAGTGCGGGTTCCTCTGCTCTTTGGAAACTTTCCCTACTTGCAATTTTTTTTCTCATCTTTTTTACAGAATAGAGGAGCAACTTTTGGGAGGAACTACATAAATCTAACAAATCTTGTGACAGCTGCCATATTTTACAATTTCTATCAGAACCCATAAAATAGAGAGGTTTTTTTGAAATTTGCAAATGTACTGGTTTACAGAACAATCAAGTCATTTGACTATACAAAAAACTCACACTTTCTTTTAAAAGGTCTATTTGTAAGGTGCAGAAAACCTTAGGGAATGTTTAAATTTGCTCTCCATCACCTCAAACTTTTTGAATAGTAACTTTACATGAGTTCAGACCTATTCTATCACTACATAAGGAAACACAATTTTTTTCCCCTAATTATCTGAAAAAAAGTAAACTAATGGATCAGGCTAAAAAGGTACTAAAATACTTTCTCCGAACATGACTGCTAACTATATATAAGAATAAAAATCAAATGACAGTCTCTAAAGTTTAGAGGTTCTAATAGCAAACCACTGATATCTAAATGGAAGTCATTAAGAAGGCAAATACAAGATCTTTACAGCAAAAAGGTAACAGGCATAACTTAAAACAAAAGAGATTCCAGAACACAATCAGAAAATATTTTTCACAAATGAGGACCATCAGGAGTGGCACAGGGAGCCTCTGCAGGCTCCATCTTTGGAGAGGAGGTTCAAGAAAAATCGCTGAGTAACTTTCTCTCATCTCACAAGTGGCTCTGCTTTGAGAAGAAGGGTGCTCTAGAAATCTCCTGAGGCCCTTTTCCACCTGGATTATTCAATGAATCTATTTCATGATTCTCCAGACCTGCTTCAAAACCACCACATCATATAGCCTTTAGTGACCATTTTTGTAATGAGATCACCTTTTCATTCAGTATGTCTTATTGCTCGCAAATGTTGTTGAAATCAGATCCTCAATTTGATTTTCCATTTTGTAGAAATTAATCTTCAACATTCTGTTCTATAAGAGCACATGATAATTAACCTAGCTTTGTGATTTTCTCAGTCTCAGTCTTGGCTATTCAAATGTTTGGAATAGGTAATGTTAAAACATGACTTTGCATATGTTTAAAAAGACACCACTCCATGATACACTGTCTTTTGTTAGACAAAGGAAATACAAATCATTCAGTCAATCAGTCAGTCTGTCAATCAATCATGTAAGTCAGTGATTTGTTCTGTGGTTCAGCAAACAAAGGATTTAAGTAATAATGTCTGCAGAACTTTTGAGAACTGTAAAACAATTTACAATTAACACAACATTGATGAATACAGGTAAAGCAATTAATCATAATATAAATCAATTAATCACAGGTATTAGAGTGTATAAAGAGAAAAATATTGCTCTTGGTTTTTCACCAATATTTCCTAGCAATTTTTCTGAAGTGATGAATTCTGGTCTCTCCTTTCTTGTGTCTTTTGCTTATAGACTATTTCAACATAAATAAGACTAGTATGAATGAATCAGTTTCCCAATAATATAATAGGAGATGTTCATTATTGCATTGAAATGAGTCCTTGTCTTTCCCTGTCCTTCAGGAAAGAAAAGGATAATCAACTGTCTTCATTATAAGATTTATCAGCATGATAGAGCTAATATTAATGCATTTTAAATTGAAAATAAATAACAGGGCTGACATTTATCTACAATGCTAGAATGTGACAGGATACTGTATGTAGTGATGTGTGTCACTGGCTGATGCAGAGTGAACACATTATCCCCACTGCTCTCTCTGTGCATAAATCAGGGTAATTATTTAATCTTTAATTTTAAACAACTTCTACTTTGGTCTAGCTTCCACATTTCCTTTTTATAGGAGCAAGATAGACACTGGATTTTTTTTTTCATCTCATAGGGAGGACTTCCTGATGGGAGAAATTATATAGCAAATTTTGACAAGAAACTACTTTGCACAGTTTGTTGCAAAGACCTTGGCATGTCTTTTAACTGGTCGTGTTCAATTCAAAAGCAGAATTGTCTGCCAAAAGAGTTGTTCCTAATTTTGTGGCTACAGCACTTTTTGGAATGAGAGTTTACCAATAATATTGTTAGTGGCCAAATTCTGACATATTTTTGAGCTACTTAGAAGAGGTTAAATCTACAGACAAAGAGTATCTAAATCCAAAGAACACAAAGTCTACTTGTTCACATGGATGCATGTCCTTTAATAGTACAATCATATTTTAAAAATCAAAAGTAGAACTAAATTTCACAATGGGCAATTTTCTCTATAATAACATTATTTTTTAGGAAAAATGCCACATTTCCCAAATACAGACATCTCATTGCATTCTGTGATTCACTTGTGACATGACCTGTGGATGTAAGGCAAGACTACCCAGTAAAATAAGTGTTAATCAACTTTCTTTATTATTTGGATCTATTTCATATCCTTAGAATTAGAAGCAGTTTATCAATAGAATATGAATACATATATCCCCTAATATAAGATTTTATTGTAGGGGAGGGTAATCTATTTAAGTCTCTGCATCCCTAGGGTAGCTTGGCTCTTTCAACAGGTGAGTCATGGTTGGAGCCAATGTGTCTCCATTGATTATGCAGAAACCCAAGAAAAAGACAACCCTGGCACCTGAAATGCCCAGTTAGTAATGATTCATTAACAATTTAACTGGTATAATCTCCACCTCTGCTTTACAAGGACAGCCTTGCATGAGCTAAGAATAAAATTTCCTTTCAGAGACTGGAGGCATGAATTCCACTGGTACTTCCCTTTCTAGCAGTTAAACCACAGCCTAAGATATTTGGTGCTGTTAGGTGTTTGATAGAGCTGCAATTTTACTAAGTATAAAGTATAAGTATATCAAGTACACAAAAAAAACCCTAAATCCATATTTTAAAAAAACAGATCCAAAATGAGAGAGCAAAGTGTAGTGACTTAAATAACTGTATTTTATAATATGTATCCAAAAAACAAAGTCTGTTTTGTAGTTCCTTATTTCTGGTCAGAGTACTGTAGACAACAGAAGTGAGGTGACATCAAACTGGGTAGAATGGAGATAACAAAATATATCTCTGCATTTTGAAGTTATACCTGCAAGGAATTGAATGAATTCAGAGAGAGAGAGGCCATGATGCATGTTGCTGTATTTTTTAAGTCTCCTTAATCCTTTCTTCCTCCTTTTCTCTTGTACCACTCTGCCTAATTGTGTTAACAGAACATGCCTTTTAAAAAGATGTTAAAAATTAACTCCTGCCTTGACAATCGCGTTTTGAATTAAGTTCTTCAAAGACTCTTCACAAACAGGACTGGGAAATCCTACTTATTATTCAATTTGCAATACCACATTCAAACTCCTGGTGCTAGAGATTCTTTTGCTGATATTGAAAGCAAGGTCCAGAACAGGGGGGATCCAGAACCCTAAGCAAGTGCTCTTTCTGAAGCGTATCCTGGGATTCTGTACAAACACCTAGACAGCTGATCTGATGTACTGGTGACAGACTTCAGAATATTCCAGTTTGTATTTCCTACTGCACTGAGTGGTAAAGGTAGAGTGTTTCAGTATTCACACCAGACAGAAGGTTATATGGAAGGGTATAGGGAGTCTTTGGCTTTGACTGATCCTCTGGCCAGGTCCCGTGGCTCACCTCTCTCTTGCAGAGTTGGAGTCTCTCACAAACACATGGGCCAGGGCCGGTTTAGATTGGGTAATATGAAAAATGTCTTCCTTGAAAGGGTACTCATGCACTGGAACAGACCCTCTGTCTGGAAACTGGAAGTCTTGAAGATATGGTCTTTGGAGACATGGTTTAATAGTGGTCTTGGCATTCATGCTCTGACTTGAGTTGATGATCTGATTTGATGGCCTTGGAAGTCTTTCCTTACTCTTAATTATTCTGTGAATGCTGGTTTTAACCATTACTCTTTCCCTCCATTCTACTCATCTTCTGAGCTTTTCCTCTCCCTAAAACTCAGAGGGATCTTCCGGCCTCTTGCCATTCTTTGATATTATAACCCACAATTTCCCACAAACAAGATTTTCATGGAAGCTGATTAATGCAGACTCTTTCCTTAAGTATTTTTACTGTTATTGCTCGGCCATAGAGCATAAAGATACAACATGGGACCAATTAGCTCCATAA
This sequence comes from Fringilla coelebs, assembly GCF_963513975.1. Lineage (NCBI taxonomy): Eukaryota > Metazoa > Chordata > Aves > Passeriformes > Fringillidae > Fringilla > Fringilla coelebs. The sequence goes on from NC_140029.1 coordinate 36,159,451, forward strand.
GAAAATAGTGCCTAAATGCCTTTAATCCACAAAAACAGGGCTAGCTGTGAAGAGTAAAGTTCCTATTCTGGTAACTTTCAAGTAAATGGTTTACTGAGAAACCTCAGTAAGTTAGATTGTCACTATTCTCCAAAGAGAGTCTGTCTCACAACTCTTCAAAATCAACTCCAATTACTACACAATATAATATCCCAAATCATCACCTGTTTATTTGAGACTAACAGTTCTGGAAACAAAGAATTTTTTTATTACCGTGTCGAGACTACAACAGTACAAACCAAACAGGTTTTATCTACTTTGACAAACTTCTGGGAATTCAGCATTTGTGACAACTTTTCTTGTATAATTTTAACTGTATAAGGGCTGCAGGATCATGAATTCTGTTACACTCAATGGGTTTTTTGGTGTTTTAACACTTATTAAACCAGATGACAGTAAACAGTTGTTTAAAAAAAGACTTAAAAAAATTAAAATTTACATTAAAATATAAAAAATCAAAATGTAGCTTCAAAAAAAGATTTTAGCTCTAGACTTGTCAGTAGTCTGCTTCATTTCTGGATTTTGTCCATTGTAGTTAACTTAAGTAGTGTAACTGGGCCCTCATTCTCATCTGGAATTGTGGCTACTTCACTAGTCTGTGAACAAATAGTAATTAAATATGACTGCATTTAGTGCTAGTGAGCAAGGAGTAGAACTGAAAGCAAAATATGAAGTAAAAAAAAAAATATCTGCTAGCACAGCATGGTTGGGAACTAATTTAGTATAGATAAGTCACTAAGAAGGAATAAAGCAGACAGGGGAGATTTGCTAAGTTTCCAAGCAGCTTGTTAGTATTCATGAGAGTGAATCTTTAGTAATTATCATGACACACAGATAGTTTATAGCCTAGATGAAGGATTCTGTGTGTCAATCAGTGAAAAATGCAATCACCCAAAAAAAAGAGATGTCTGAGGCTGGTTTCTGAGATTAACCAACTTTGAAGGAATTTGGAACTTTAGAATTTTTAGAACTTTAACGGCAAAGGAGCATAGGAGCTTAATGTATTATTTTCTCTTTCTGCTGAAGAGGACGGTTTTGCCTCTCCGCTCAGCAGTTGGAGATGTCATGATCACGCCATGTCCGAAATACTGGGTTTGGTTTTGTTTCCTATTATACAAAAAGGTTTGGACAGGCTAGAGAAAGTCTGGAGAAGGGCACAAAAGTGGTCAATGGAGAGCCGTAGGAGGAAAGGCTGAAAGTCAGCCTTGAGGTAAAAAGGTTTAATGGAGACCTCCTTACCATGTTCCAGTATTTAAAGTGTGTTACACTTTTGAAAGAAGATGGAGACTTCCTGTCATGGTTTAAGCCCAGCTGGAAATAAGGTACCATGAAGCTGCTTACTCAACCCCCCTCTCTGCCCCTCACACTAATGGAATGGGGAGGACAACCGAAATAAAATTTTTAAGTTGAGATAAGCACAGCTAGAAAATTAAAGTAAAATATACTGGTAATGGTAAACTATAGTAATAATGGTAATAAATAGGAAAAAATAAGTTGGAGCGCAATGCAATTGCTCACCACCAGCTGATCGATGTCAGAGCCCCCTTCCCAAACCCAGATCAGTCCCCGCTTCAGGGTAAGTTCTCCCATTTTATATTCCAGGCATGATGTTCTGCAGTGTGGAACATCCCTTTGGGTCACCTGTCTTGGCTATGCTTCCTCCCAGTTTCTTTTGCACACCTCCTCACTGGCATAGCATGACTTAGGATAAATACAACTTAGCAAAAGACCAAAACAACAGTGTGTTATAAACACCATCCCCATTCAAAATCCAATGCATAGCACTGTAACAGCTACTGAGAAGAAATTAGCTCTACCCTAGCTAAAATCAGGACGTTTCCTTTTTACAGGGAGTCACTTAGGAAAGATAAGAGGTCATGGATACAAGTTACTTCTGGGGAGTATGGATACAAGTTACTTCTGGAGAGATTCCAGTTAAATGGAGAAGGAAAAATTTTCACAATAAGAAAAATCAGCCCTTGGAATAATCTCACCAGAGAAGTGGGGGACACTTAAGATTCATCCAGACAGGGTGCTGGGCAATGTTGTCTATTTTGAAAGGCTGGACCAGCTGATTATTATCTATTAATATTTTAAGATAATTCCAGGCTTGCCATTCTGCAGATGGGTATTAGCAAGGCTGAGATTCCTGGGATGAAGAAAAGCAGCTGATTGCAGAAAAAAATTATTTGTTTCTGTGTTTTTATCCCATTTCATATTCCACAAAATACCATTGTGTCTACAGCACAGGATGACAAACTATGCAGTCAGTGTTGAGTTCCCAAGATGTCTTTGATATTCATAAACACAGCATCTGAATTTCAAAAAAAAAAAAAAAAAAGAATAAAACCTGTCAATATGAGGAGAAATATAGCTTAATCAAAAGGAAAATTAGCTAGGTCACAGACTAACAGAGAAAGATCTGCAATTATTGTGTTGAGTGCATTTAGGAAAGGTATTTTGGAGTAGTCAAAGGAAAGCTAACAGACGTAATGGGTTTTGATTAAGAAACAAAAATCATTTTAAAATGACAGGGAAAGCTTAAAAATAGCTATGTTTTCAAAAGTTTTAAAGTGTCTAAATTCCAAACAAACAAAGTTCAAAAATAACTTCTGGCCTAATTTTAAATAGATATCTGTAAATGTTTAAATAAATAATAAGCAGTGTTTGTTGCTGTTAAACCATTTTGATTACATTTTCTATGCTTTTCTGTTTTTCTTTTTTCTCAGTCATTTCTGGGGAATGTCACACAAAAACTATGGTGTGTGCTTCTGATGTTGCAACTGGCCAGAAGCCATCTAAGTGTGCAGGTCTGAGCTGCACAGTAACTTTAAGTCTATAAATTAACAGTGCTGGACAAAAAGACATAAGGCTTCCTTACCCCTCAATCCCAATTATTCTCTTCTCCCATGCTTGCAATTCACAAGGCTGGATCACAGGTCTAATTCAGCTGAGAATGAAGTCAGTAAAAAAGACCCAGTCTTTCAAGGACTTGTGTTATAAAAAAGCTAAACTTTTTTCCTTTTTAATTTATCCTTCAGGAATTTTTTTTTCTTATATTAAGCATTTAAGTTCTCCTTTTAGTGTATTAGACACATATCTTTTAACCTTATTTTATTAAACCAAGAGGGCAAATTAGACCAAGCATTTCCAATGGCTGCTTATGTAGGTTTCCCATTGGCTTTGACAACAAATATGAGTGTTCAGTCAACAAAGAGTAGAAGCTTACAAAGCCTTCTGATCCTGTAGTTGTGCTTGGGACACACATCAATAAAGCCAACACATGATTTAGTCACAGTTTTCTCCCACTGAAATTTGGAGTAATTTCCTAGATGACAACATCCACGGGACAACAGCCCTTGCAGGGCTTTATTAATTAGCCATTCCATCCACAATCTTATTCCCATGGTAGTCAGCAGTAGCCTGTGCAGAGGAAGAAGCCAGAAATTTCAGAATAAGGCACTGTAAGGCATCCAAGCCACCTTTAGTGCATCTGCATTTTAAATATCTAATGCTGTAACTCTTCAGAAGTCATGTAAGTGCCTTTACATATGCAGAGAAAAGCCTAAAATTTCTTGGAAAAGAGACCAAGTACACCTCTGCAAAGTACTTAAGGTGAACTGAGTTTTGCACTCTGAAGGTCTCGAAAAATATTTTCCTCTAGAAGGTATACTCTGGCCTTACCTTGGAAAGATCATTTTCTGAATCTTAGTTTCTTGAGAACAAGAAAATATTACTGTCTGACTGCCAATCTCACACATTACAAGGAAAAATATTTCCATGTATTATTTCACAAGTTATATTTTTCAATTTCATTACTGCTTTGACCCCCATTTCTGGAACATAAAACAACAAGCTCAGAAATTTGTCCCTCCTCTCTACAGCACTTATAGTTCTTTTTCAGTCACCATTTTTTTTCTGAAATTTCATAACTTAATCTTTCAGCCTTTTTTCAAAGGTCCCAGTGACAGAAATGCTGTCATCTGTAATTCTCTGCCTCCCTTCTGATGTGGGGTTAGCTGTTTCTGGGTGGAATATTTCTGGTAGGCACTGTGGCACTGGCTGTGCAGGAGACCTTTTCTATCTAATTTCTCAGGTGTCATAAACCCACTTGTCCTTTCCACCTGCAACTGCACAGAGCTCACTGAAGAGCAAGACACAGATAATTTTCCAGGATTAACACATTAAACCTAAAATCTCTTAAAGTATACGAGTAGATACAATTTTCTTCACAAAACTTCTTTCAATTCTTCAAGAGTGAACTTCAGCAAGTTTTCAGTTCAGCTGAAGTTTAATTTCTTTTTTTTGAACTTCATTGACTTTTTTCTTTCAGTACACTTGTTTTCTTCTCATTTAGCTTTCTTTCTAATGCGTTAATACATTGATAAGCAAAACATTGAATATATATGAAAGTCTGAGACACCCTACTCTTAACCTTTTGTACTGATGAAAACTGATTTTTTTCCCTTTTGTTTTCCACTACCTATTTTTTGTACAGGACTGTGAAATACCCTCAAAAAATAATAATTTCATTTGTCTATTGCCTTTCTTTAGTGACCTGGTTAATGGGTTTTTGAAAAACTAAAGAAATTGTCATCAGGATCGCATTTTTATTTTTATGCTTTGAAAGAGTTTGTATTCATTAGAGAGAGAATTTACCTTTGTAGAGAGAAGGTCATTTAGCATTTCTCACATCACCATCTACATTTAATTTTATTATTCCACTTTTAAATATTAAGCAAACTATTTGCTTCCGGACATGTCTGCGGCTTACTTGTCAGAGAGTTTCTGAATGACAGGTAATCATTCTGAGGTACAAAGTAAAATATTTTCTACCCTTCTAATCTATAAACATTTTTAATGGCAGACTGTAAAATTTCTGGTAGCATGTCTGATGTTTTACTCTCAGGCTCTTTGGTAGTCTTCCAACATTGTGTTCTATTTGCTGAACAAGCTGTAGCAACAACAAATAAAAGTAAATTTGAAGGGCAAAATATTTTCCCTGATGCTACTGACCTATGCAAATTGTTAGATGTGTCAGCAAATAGTTACATTCAGACTTGACCCAATGTACCGCAAGAAATCTTCTAAGAAACACTGCAATGGAGTAAATATTTGAAAATCAGAGAGCAAACAGCACTTGTTCAGAGGGAAAAAGTTCCCATTACAACAGCTTGAATAAATTGCAGTTTTGTATAGTTCAGGCAAGCCCCTACAAAAAGAGGGGACAAATGTTACTATAAGGACAAAGTCAAATACATATAATGCCATAAAAGCAGTGTGTGACAGTGATGTAATATATTCACTAGAAGCTCATCCTGTTTCATATGTGTGTAACTCTTCTACACTATCATTGTGGGATATACGGTGTCTTTTTGGGTACTGTTATTGCATACCAATCAGTGAAGGAATACAAATGAATTATGAAAAACACTGAGCCCCAAATCATCTTCTTCCCTCTAAGACTGCACCACATTTAACAGAGAGGCCCTAAAGGCTGTAAATAAATTGATACTGATATCCAATTTACAACAAGAATATAGTACTTTCAGAATAATGTCTAAAATGGAGATAGCATCATATAATCCAACAGTATCAAATAGAAAAAAACTTGTAGCAAAGACTGCACATTATGATACTGTGTTTTATTCAGTTTCCCGCAAAAGTTCTTCATCAAGTAGATAAAGGATTTTGATATTTCAGATAAAAACATATATTTGGATTTAATACTATTAAAGATGATGGAAATTGGGCAGAGGAAAAACAAGGGATGTTTCTCTTTATGGAGGAAGCTGCTAGTACAGCCATTCACAGAGCAGTACCACACTCATTATGCAATTAGAAAAGATGAGGGGGTTTTGCTAGCTGAAAGCAGTACCTAATATGACCTGTCTTGAAATTTCCAATTTTCAGTCTAGAATAAAAAAACCCTTTTCTCTTCCTGGAAGAGGCATTCAGAACTGATCCCAACATCAGGCACTTTGAAGACAAGAAGTGCCATATGCACTGTATACACTGTTAAAATCAGCTATTTCTTCTGCAGAACTGTATAACAGTGCTGAAACCTTACCCTTTCCTCTCAGGGTGGAATCACTGAGACATTCCCGGATCTTCTCTGGAAACTCTGAAAGCACAACAAAGTTTGAAGGAGATTTTTTTCTGTCCAGAAACATTCAGGCACTAAGACATGAGGACAGGTTAGACTACTGCTAAAAGAGAAAAATAAACAACCATTTGCATTTTGGAAGTGAAGGATAAAAAAGGAGGAAAACAAGAAAAAAAAAATGAGAAGAAAAAAGAACTGTACTATTCATATCTTCTTGACAACTGAGTGAAGCAAGTATACTCCACCTAGACAAAAGAGAAGCTTTTATCAATTGGAAAGGCTAGTGACATCACCTGTTTCAGAGACACTAAATGTGGGTTTATTTGTCTGCTTGCTTAACAGCTTTGAATTCTGCACCCATGATTAACTTGTAGTCTCACTCTTGAGCATTCAGTGAAAAACTGGGTACTCTATGAGCTCTCAAGGACTGCAGACTATGGCTAGCAGTACCTGTTGACTATGTACCAATCCCATCAGAAAGTTCTTGAGACTTCTTTTATTTCCAAGTCTAAAATCACATGCTCTGAAAATAAACCTTTCTCATAGTGATAACTATCTCACATTGTCCTACAGAAAATCTGATGGAGCCCCTCTTCCACTGTGTATAAGACATGACCACTGGTCTGGCACTCAGAATTATGCAGAAGTAACAGATCTCTCTTGTCTTCAATGGAATTGTAATTCCATACCTTATTTTTGGGTTTGTTTTTTTTTTTTTTTTTTTTGATTGACCAATAAGCAAGATTTATTGGATTAAACTGATGAAGAACCATTACAAGTTTAGGAGATAAAAAATGTGTATTAGATTTTAAGTGGCAAAACCTGATAGATTTAATTCCTATTTGAATAGGAATTTCTAGCATCAATAGCACTTGAAAAGTTCCCCTTTAATCTCGGAATGTCAGCAAGAATATCCAGGAATAATCTCTGATTTTAAAATGCTCTCAATGGTGGAGAATTTACCTGACAGAGATTTAATCCTGTGTTTGAGTGCATCAGCCATCTCTTTCCAAAGGCATGTTGCATAATGTAAGTGCAGTGCTTGAATAACTGGATAGGGACTTAGCTTTATTTTACTTATCTTTATTTTATTTTATTTTATTTTATTTTATTTTATTTTATTTTATTTTATTTTATTTTATTTTATTTTATTTTATTTTATTTTATTTTATTTTATATTTCATTTTATTTTATATTTCATTTTATTTTATATTTTATTTTATTCTATTTTATTCTATTCTATTTTATTTCATTTTACTTATCTTTATATATGAGCAAATGTAGCAGAAAGAATCAATAACACACCTCAAATTCTCTCCAAGGTAAATCCGGGTAAAAAACCCCAAAAAACAAAAGAGTTAAAAGACAGCCAATTAATAAAGACCCTGTTCATGAAGTAGAAACTTCAAAGGTATATGGTTAGATTAAGGAGAAAAAGCAGATGTTTTTTAAAAGTTATATGAGTTTCCTAAGGTGGTTAATAGTTTGAAGTCTCATAAATACTGTGTTATATGGAATAAAAGCTCTGACTGTTGAAGTTATAGATGGGAGCTGTCACTGGGGGCAAAGCTGTAGACAGTTTGCACAAATCCTTAAATAGACACGTAATGCTTTGAAATCTTCTGTGAAAAGAGAAGTGAGATTTTGTTGCAGTCTCTATGCTGGTGATTATCAGATTGGCAGGTGAAACAGCAAAAAGTATGTGAGAGCTGTTCTTTACCATGTTATCCCCCATGATGACAAGGATCATTCTGCTGTGGCAAATGTCTATTCCCTTGCAGAGCCACCCCAGACTAGGGAAAATCCTCTCTTGAGACATCTGCTCTAGGATGAGCTTATTGTTGAGCTTTATTGTGAAGTCTTTGGAGAGCTGGTTGCGCCCTCCAAGAAAATATGAATTATCAATTGCTTGGTCACAAGCTGTCTGGCTCTGATTGCAATGTCATATATACTCCCAAATTTGACTACCTGGGCTCAGCTTTTGGTGCAGCTGTGGGGCCTTAAACCAGAGCTGTGAGAGAAAAAAAAAACTGTGAGAGGAAAAGTCTCCTTTCCTTGAGAACTGCTTTTCAGCTCAGCCACTCGCCCTCTTTGGATGCCTGAATGTCACTTAAATGTCATAACAACAGCATGCAACTCTGAGGTCTTTATGTCAATCAGAAAGTTAAATCTAAGTAGGAAAAGTAGCACAGTTCTAGGATACAGAGTGTAACAATATTGAATAGTGCGGTGGAGTCTCTGGCCCTGTTCATGCATTCAGAATTGTCTAGAGAAAAAAATAAAGACAATCTGGTTTGCCTCTAGAGAGTTTACAACATAATAAAGTTCTCCTAATCAGTTTAATTAACCAAGATTAAAATAAACTTGATGCAGTGCAATATATCAAGTGAAAATATACTTGATATCTGTGATACAAATGATATTAATAGAAACTGCACCATAACAGGCTCTTTCCTTAATTTTAAGTTCTCAGGGTCTTTTTTTCTTTTTTAATATATTTCAGGATCTAAAGCATTTGTCTTGCATCTGGTGCCTAAGAAATTTTCTTCTTTCTTCTGGATTCATTAGCGCCTTGTCTTTGGATTTTGTCGTCTTATTTACGGAATTTTCATACAATCAAGAATTAGGACAGAGACTGTGCTGAGGTCAATAACACTCATTTGGGTTAAGTCTGACTCCTGACCCTGCACAAGACAGCCCAAGAATCACATCATGGAGCATTGTTCTTGAACTCTGTCAGGCTGGTGCCTGACACACACAAGTGCTCCCCACTTCCCTGGGGACCCTGTTCAGTGCTCAACTACCCTATGGGTGAAAAACCTTGTCTTGATAGCCAACCCAAACATCCCCTGACACCACATCATGCTGTTTCCTCAAGACCTATCGCTGCTCACCTCAGAGAAGAGATCTGCACCTGCCCCTCTACTCCCTGCATGATCAAGATGAAAATTCAACAGTAAAGTTGAATAAGTCTTATGCTTAAACAAGCTATAATTCCAAATGAAAAGAGAAATTTGAGGCATTAGGCACTTTTTCTGTGTGTATGTTTATATCACCTTGTGGCAAGTCCCTTCATCTGCCAGGAGTGTGCAGTGGCTGTTGCAAGTTGATTGGAAGCCCTCAGGACCCATGAGGGATTCTCTCTTCTGGGCAATGATGGAGATTAGTAGGCAGTAAAAATCATGTCCTTAATTTGAGAAAGAAGAGGATATAAAGACTCTCTTTGTCTCCTGCATACGCTGTTAATCAGTGGTATCAATCTTCTGAATACTGTCATGGTGAGCTGATTTATACAGACTACCCTCACTTCAGAAATTATGTAGAGCAGAGTCGAACAAAAATACTTTCCAATCTTAACAGATCGTTTGGTTCATGAATTCATATGTAATTTTAGAATGCTGTAAAACTTTAAAAGAGTCTCCTGACCATTGTGAGCTAACTTGAAATCAGTAGATGTTAAATTTTCTGGGGAAGCTGACCATACATATTAAAGATCATCGATTTGTTTTATTCTTAATAATTTGAACATGCTAATATACTTTATTATTAGATGGAATACTATTAAGCTCACAAAATCAAAGACTAGTGCCTTCTTTTTTTTTTTTTAACAGACTACTTATTTCCATAATGAGTTATTTAATCTTCAGTTTTCTTTAAGCTCACCCAAAGGGATGTTTATGATCTTCAAAAGAAAGTTTCCTTGCTATATTAAGTAACAGCTAAAACTGAATACTGATACAGAGGATGAGTTCAGGTTTTAGGGCATTATAAAAAAACAGTGAAGTTAATCATCATGATGACCTCAGTTGATTGGTTGGCTAACCACCAGAAAGACAGGACTGGTGGATCAGGTTTTTGCACATTTTTGTCATGCAGAAGCTTGATTTATTTTGGCAGATAGAAACATTATAGAGCTTTCTTATATATGTATATACTTTCTCCTTAAAGTTACCGAAGTGAGACATTGATACCATCTCCTCTGCAGTAATGTCTCCTGAAAGAGAGGATACATCATATCAAAGAAACATATTTCTATTAGGAGACAACATATTTGCATCTTTCAGTTCATCATTTCCAAGATAAACAACAAAGATATGAGCAGAGCAGCTTGCTATTCCACATGTGTACTTCATTAAAAGAAATCTTGTAACTTAGAATATGAACTGAAGCTGAGATTAACAAAATTCTGGCAAAACAATTTCAACCTTGGTTTACTTTTTTTCTGCCTTCAAAAGAAATAGCATACGCGTCTTTCACATGAAATTATTCACACAAAAATTATTCATATTTATTCATATAAAATAAGGAAAGAAAAAGTTTTTCTAATTTATGAAACACAAAAAGTTTTTGGTTTTTAACACAATAGTTTTCATTCTGTGGCATCAATATCTTCTGAATAAATATTAAAATATTTATCTTATTATATTCCATCCATGCAGATACAGAAGATATTAATTATAATAAACTACAAACAAAATCAAAGGTTAAAATAACAACAAAACAGATTTGTTTGTTCCCAAATTACTGTAAATTTCAGTCATAAGTATGCATAATATGAAACAGATACTCTCATTTCCTGGTACAGTCTTATAACAAAGAATTTTAAAAATGCACATGGAATAACTAGAAAATATAATGTCTGTTGTACAGGAAATTTGGATTGATATGTTTAATTGATTTTTTTTTTTTTTTGGATCAGATTTTTAAAAAATCAAAGTTCCCCAGAAAAAAAATAAAGGTGGGGGTAGGAGTAAGGGTTGGTGTGAATGCATATACAACACAACTTCTCAAAAAATCAGAACACCTACGAATAAATATCAATTAAAAAATACAATAATGTGACATGTATTTAAGTGAATGGTTTATAAGGAATATTTGGGTGCACAAACAGAATGAGAATAGTTTATTTGGAAAGAAATATTTGAAACCAAATGAAAAATAATTCCCCAGTCAAAATTATTTGATTTTGATAGTGCTGAAACCAAATGAAAATATAACTTAAGAAAAACAAAATCTTCTTTCAAAGACTGTTCCTATGAAACACCTTATTTTCAGCAACCGACATATTTGAAAGCCACTTGTTATACCCTTCCTACTGCTTGTAGTGAAGAATGTTAATCACTGGTGTTAGCACTGATATTCATTGGCAAAGATACCTTATGGAGGGCATTGTTCCCTCCTATCTGGTCACTGCTGCTGCATTATTTGTGTGCTTTGCCAGCCCTATCGTGGGGCTGCCCAAAGTCTCAGAATGGGACTGGGAACACAGCCCAGCAAAAGAGAAATGCCAACAGCACTCCTGCAACTCTCACGGGTAGAAAGCTCTCTGTAAAAGCTGTTTTTATCCTACAGTACACATGCAAAATGCAGTGTTCCTGAAGTCAGACTGCCCTTAATGCTCAAAAATGACAAAGTTCCTTGGGGAGTCCACATTTGTAACGCTACTGTTGTCAAACTTAATCAGGTTTTGTACCAGTTAGCCTTCAGTATTTTGGTTATGCTGTCTATACAAAATGCACTTGTAAGCTATCTAACAGACATCTGTGCTTGTAAAACATGATATCTCAGGTCCTGATGCACAAAGCAGGCACTGAGACTGACCCAACTATTTCCTAAGGAAGATGTACAGTCTTTCAAACCAACACATAATACCCTGGTGATCCGAGTACAAAAAGCCTTTTAGAGGTTCCCCTTCACAGATGTAGCATTGCTTTGCTGCTGTACAGCACTCATAATATTTGAAGTGACTTCTACAGAAAAATTTTTATCACTGGGAGAAATAGGTGTGCTCTTCTGAGGTTCCTCATCGCTACATAAAATCCATAATTGCAATCTCATCCCCTTATTACCTATATATAGTGTTTAATAGATTCATCTTTTGCCTGGTCAGTATTCAGGCACAGTTCTAAGAGAATGAGTGAGTACATTTATTTGTGGAAGTAAGGGTTTGAAAGGTGTTTTTAGCCTTCGCCAGTAGCTTTTCTCCAACTCTGTTATTGGCAACACATGAAGTATTATTACTCTTCTTAATATCTACACTTTGAGATTGTGGAATAATAATAATAATAAAAAAAAGCTAAAATGAAGCAAAGTAATTTAGGCCGAAGCAGATACGTTAATAATACTTCATAGAAATGTTGAAATTAGGACCCTACAAGACAGAACATGGCTGTGGTAATGTCAGAGACAATTCACCCAGGCTCAACAACAACAACAAAAAAAATTAACCGTGGTATTTAAACATATGGCCTGACTTAAAATGCACATATAATGCCTTTAAATAGTTCAAGCATTCCTAACTCTATGAGTCAGGCAAATATTAGACATATGAAATAGACATCAGCCTTTGCATATAAGTGGTACCTTCTGTACTAGAATCTTTAGGGTTACAGAAAATCATATGCTCTAGCACATGAGGCTGACAGGAAACAGATCTCACTGTCCATACACAGCTGATTCATTGTCAATGAGTAAACATGTACCAGGCACCACTAAGGTAAAATGTATCAAAACCTGAAGGCCACGTCACTATTCATTTTTAAAAGAATGCTGCTTCTCCATCCAGCTCTTCTGAAAAAGCTCAGCTTACATAACAGGTTATTTCATGAATATTCTTGGAAAAATTAATTAATTAGTCAGTCACAACCTGAGGTACTCCTGATTATACATAAGAACTGCAGAATTTATCTCAAAATACTCTCAAACATTGAGGGAAGTTGAGCTGGAATCATATCGCACTTTCTGAAGGCAATTCCTTTATTCCAATAAGGTACAATTTCCTGGTGTCATTGAAAGTGTCACTGATCAAAACACCTCTCAAGTTCATAAGGGACTTCTTCCTTTCAAACTGGTATGTGAAATAATTCAGTTGTGCTCTCTTTGAAGACTTTATTTTCACAGTGATTAATGGATATGGTTGCAAAGCATCAGTTAAAAGCAGTTAAAATTTATTTTGATTCAGAAAAAATTACCATTTAGAGAGAGAGAATTTCTGTTGTGACTTCTCTCTTCCTACTTTCTTTTCCTCCCACCATCCTCCACATCTACACAGTAAGAGCTATTTGATGATTTTTAAATTCCCTTTTGCAATTATTATGATAGCCCAGCCAAAACATCAAACATTCTCTCATTGAGGAAAAAAAATATTTTCTATGGAAAATGGTTAAAGTTCTTCCTGGAAATGGCAGTCAGAAACAACGGGGGAAGGGGCAAGAGGGCAGTTGAATTCATCTCTTGAAAACCAGGAAGAAATGGCATTTGTAGAGAATGAGACTGATTGAGCTTTTCCATTCTGTTCTATTGACACCTCTCCTGCAGTGTGACTCAGATGATTAAGGCTACATGCTCAATCTGTTTTGACAGAACTTAGGCTCTCCAGAATCACATGTATTATGTGTGTATGGCTGAGTGAGAATGAGATGGGGAGGAAAGGAAACTATGAGCATATACACATGGTACTTTATCTTCCCATTGATTTTTGCAATCTTAGCATAAAGAATCTTAGAATCACGGAATCACAGAGTGGCCTGGGCAGGAGGGGACCCTAAAGGTCCTCTTGCCAAATTAGTTTTGTGCAATTGCACAGCCAATTGGAACTCTGCTAGTGTGTTAACCAGGGCTGTGGTCAGCCACTTCACTCCTCTACCCAGCCATTCTGTCCACACTGGGAGCCAGCAGCTCCTGGTGCCTCTCTAGGTGATTAATGTAACAGTATTAATTAAGAACTCTGTCTGGTTGCTTTTCAAGAGCAGAAAGAACAACTCAGACACCTCATGTGTGATATGAGATACAGAATGTCTGAAAAAAAAAATACCGGGACTGCCAGTCTCCACACAGACAAAAATAAGTGTTCTTCCTAATGTCCTGAGAGAAAAAGCACACAATGTGCCCTTCCAGTTTCTCAAAATTCTCCACACACACACTTGCTTTCTTCCTGTTAACTCTGAATCTTTTTATTATTTCTAATGATTTGACAAGTAGATGCAGTTTAATGTCTTGTTTGTTTGTGGCACTTTAATTCTTCGAATTTCTGAAGCGGGATATTTGTGTTGGGTTACTGGTCACTGAAGTAGTAAAATATTTTTTCTGCTTGAAACTTGTACAGTAGAAATAAAATGAATGCCAAATAATAAATTATTCTGCACAATTGATAACAAATTTTTATCACAATATTGTTAATAATTTAAAACTACCAAGATCATTTTTATGATGATCATTCTAGATAGGCCCTCAGACATATTAATACAGGTGTATAAAGCCAGCACTTTGTGCACTTTTTCAAAGATATAATCTTATTTTTTTTCCTTCAGGTACAACATAAGGTAAATTTAGTTTTTTTAGGTGAGCAAAATCACCAATAAATCAGAGATTTTATATCTATGCTTCTGTACATGAAAGATGACTTTATTCATATGGGATACTACCATCTTGCCATCACAGTGTCTTATCTAATAGCCAGGACTGTATCTCTTTCAAATGCAGAATGTCTAAAGTTATGTTGATGGCAAAGTGATGAGATATTTATATATATTCAGATATTTAAACTATGTATGTTGTTGTCATGATGCATTAATAATCCAGTTCATCCTAGTTCTTTCCTTTGTTAAAAAAAAAGAGTTAAAACAAAACCAACAGAAAAACATGAAGGTTTTTTTCTGTTCTTTGAGTTCAGTTTGCCAGATTTTTGTTAGGAACTGTGATATTTCAAATGTTTTAATCACCTCATTGTATCATATTTATAAACCCATTATATCTTATTTATAAACATATTTATTGTGTTTATAAATCTTTAAGTTTAGCTATTGATGTTCTTTAAGAGGGAAAGAACTCTCATATTGAAGCACAGTTTGTAAGTGAACACCAATTTCAATATACAGGCCATTATGCATTTCACTGATAGTTTCAGGCCTCGTTACATAATGCATATTTTAAGTTTCTAAAAATCAGCATTTTGGACTTGCTAGGAAGCAGAGCAAAATTCCCAAACAAAAAAATCTATATTTTCCTGGATAAAAGAAGGAATACTGGCCAATCAAAGTTTGTAATATCTTCTTTGCTATTAGGAAATTTTCAAGAAATTTCATGAAATTTCAGTTCCAGATTATGGACTTCTACTAAAGCTAAAAAAGCCACCTCTCATTGTCCCTGAAACAGACAAAAAAACTTTGGACTGCTCTGGATCTTCTTACTCAACTGGGTCAGCCATGGGACTCATGCAAATGCTGTTGAGCAGAGTTATATGACAAATATGAGATCAGTTCTCTCACTTCTGTGCTCCCTCCTGGGTAACACATATTCAAGCATGAAAATAAGATATCTGCATAAAACCTTTGGTGCTTAGAAAGTCCAGTAAGGGTAGGAGAGATTAATTGGGATGTTTGTTAGGAAAGCAGGCATTTAAATCATGTCTGTAGTGGTGAGAGCAAAGAGGGACCACATTCTGGTCTACCAGCTAAACCAGCACAGTTCAACTATGAACACTTACATAATTTTCCTTTTTCTGCAGAAAAAGACAAAACTGCTTACTGGATGCAGTTCTTGGCACACACTATTTTCCAGACAGTGGCTCAGTACTCTCTGGAAATGTAGGAATTACCACAGACCAAAGCTGTGAAGGCAGTGGACTGACTGACACCATGAATGTGCCTTGTCTAGGAGTCTATGTAGGTTTACTGGGTAAAACAGAGCAAAAGGGAACCAGAATATTAAAAAATATCGGTATAGGTTACAGACACACTTTAAATCAGCTGCAGGATAAAGAAAATAAGGAAGGATACAGAGTGGGAGGCATTAATCTGAGAAACATATCTCAGGAACAGGTATTCTCGTGCACTCTTTAGAAATATGGACAATTCAAAAGGAATTTTGAGACAAAGCTGAGGACTTGTGAATCAGAGCAGGAAGGTGATGTGTATGAATGGAGATTGGACACACAAAAATCTTTATAGAAGTCCACAATTGCATGATTTACTTCTGCTCCTGAATAAACATTTTCCATCTTGCTTCAGTAGGCACATGGTTTTGCTCATTTTCTTGTTACCATGTATGGTGGACTGTTCAATATACTTCCTAAAAACTGATTTACACTTTTAAATATGAAACTAACTTACTTCTATCAGCTCTATTTTAAGAGAACATGTCATACTAAACAGGTCTAAGACCAGGAAAGAACCTCTTTGAATGTAAAACTGTTTCCAGACCCAGAATTCCTGCCTCCAAACAATTGACTGTCATTACTAATTGAAAATAGAAAACCTATTGCTTTATTTCCCCTAACCTTGAATCATGAGTGCAGTTTTGGGTACGACAACATAAGATGTAAAGTTGTTAGATAGCATCCAAAGGAGGGCAAAAAAGACAGTGAATGGTCTTGAGGAGCAGCTGAGGTCACTTGGTCTGTTCATCCTGGAGGAGACTGAGGGGAGACCTCGCTGCAGTCACAACTTCCTTGTGAGGAGAAGAGGAGGGGCAGGCACTGATCTCCTCTCTGAGGTGACCTGTGAGAGGAGCCATGGGAATGGCCTGAAGCTGTGTCAGAGGAGGTTTAGGTAGGAAAAGTCTCTTCACCCAGAGGGTTGTTGGGAACTGGAACAAGGTCCCCAGGGAAGCGGTCACAGCACCAGCCTGACCGAGCTCTGGAAGTGTGTGCAGAATGCACATGGTGTGACTTTTGGGGGTGGTCCTGAGCAGGACCAAGATTTGAACTCAATGATCCTTGATCTTCTCCAACTCAGCATATTCTGTGATTTTATGATTTATTGTTGTGAATGTCAGAAAAGCAACTGAAGCATCAGAAACGCGGTGGGTGATGTAATTGACAGTGGAAAAAACACTTTCTGATTGAAAGTTTATTTAAGGACAAAAAGTTACACACTTCTCCTGGTCTTTCTTCTCATTAATCATTTACTGTGGATAAGAAACCTTAGTAAGCAATTAAAATTGAATTTTTAATGAAAAAAACCCCATGTTCTACAGAATGCAGTAGGCAAAAACTGCTATAAAGAGATAGTCACAAACCATAGATTAGAAATAAAGGCTTAATTTTATCACCTAGCAACTTAACACATACCTGACACAATTGCAAACAATCTAAAATAAAAGTTTGGGGATTCTGGGGCTACTACATTAATATAAATTATACAATTTAGTCTTCTATTGACATTCATAAAATTATAACCAGTGAGATGAAACTTACTGAGATCAAACCAAACTCTCATCTAGACTGGTCATTTCAGGTGTCATTTTTTAGCTTTCTCAGCTTAAAATTTTTATCTATAGTTTTCTTTTTTATTGCATCATTCCTAGAAAGAATGGAAATGATGAGCTGACTATATTGGTTTTCAGTCTATGTTTAATGAAAAGTAGTTTCCAGGATTTTCAGATAATTAAAAAATACAAAAAAGGATTTTACTTTTTTTGTTATGTAACAACCTAGATAGCAAGTATCTAGACAGTAAATAATGTACTCCAAACAGTTAAGAGGAAAATAAAATGGGGGACAAGGAAATCTCTCTGTACTCAGTCACACAGGTTTTTTAACACCTTCTGTAACCTGGTGTCCAACCTAATTTTGCATTAAACTTTTCTGTGTCCAAAAGAGTTTAATACTAATGACAAACATTATTGTTTGGAAGACAAAAGGCAGCAAAAATTGAAATCTGCACGTGTATTTTACTTCTCTGTTTAAATGGTGACAACAATTGCAATAATGACAAGTCCTGCAGCCATGGTCCTGCAGCATCAGATGACAGCATCTTTAAAATGTTCCTTTTAGCACCCAAATGTAGACATAGGTTTTCCCTGTGGCAGATTTATCCCCTAGTCCACAGCTGTCGGTGTTCCGGTACCCTAATGCATGTTTTAAGGCTGTGGACTGGATAAGGTTTCATTTGAAGGGAAGCAGCACCATCTATTGCAGCCTGATAGCTTAGCTCTAGATGATATAAAGACAGACTTGGCCTGAGCCCAGCTTTCAACTCTTTCTTGCAGGCAAATTTTATAAATTTGTCCTTGTCCAGCTTCAAATGAGATTAGGATCTCACTTGGTGAGATATGGGGGTGCAGGGACAGGGCTGTGTTTCATTCATGCACATGCCTAATAAAAAGTCACATCTAAGAGACACACCTGCTTACAAACTAAGATAATATAATAGCATAAGCCTAGTCCTGAAAAACTGTTGCTTTTAAATGACTTTTCTGGAGTTTTCATTTCTGAAGTGGGAGGACAGTCAAAAGTTATGAGTATATTTCACCCAGGTGATATTCTCTCAAAATTTTCTTCCAAAAGCAGCATTAATGTAGGTGTACAGTACAGTATGTTCTTCTAATAATGACAGTGCTATTGTCATCCATCTATATTTCTGGTTCTTCTCTTTTTTCCAGACTGTCTACAAAGCCTGGCTCTGTTCCCAGTATTTTGAAGTCACACAGTTTCACTGCAGCAACAGAATTCCTTGCAAGCAATACTGTTTGGAGGTTCAAACGAGGTGTCCCTTTATATTACCAGACAATGATGATGTCATCTATGGAGGACTATCAAGTTTCATCTGTACAGGTATAGTACAGAAAAACCAATTTCATTTGTTTTCATAAGCCTAAATGTCATGGATTTAGCTCTGACTCTGAGACCCTGAAGGTATTCCACATCAGAAAGATTTCTTGGAGGTGCTAGGATTTGAGCTCAGATCTAGTAATGCACAGTTATGATACAGCCTGCCAGTCATCAGCTTTACAAAACAAAATTTCTAGAGAAAAAAATATTCTGCTTATTTTTTACACTTAATAATTTCATGGAGGATTTATTTTACTTCATATCATGCAATACTCAGAGGTTGCATGTTATGCAATATTCAGAAAAAAAAGAGAAAAGGTGCACCCAGCCAGTTTTTAGCATATTCACCTCTGCTTGCCTGCATTCTTATGCCAGATGAATCAAGAATCTGAAACACAGCATTCAAAATTGTGCAACAGCTCTCAGAAAGTGTTTAAGAAAACATCTTTCACTAGTGAAGAAATTTTAGAAGCAGTTGTTCACCTGTGAACAAGAACTTTGTTTCTTTGATTTTTATTTGTTTCCAATTGAGTCTGGTTACATTTTATGAATATTTTTAATTGTAAAAGGTATTGTTAGTGCATATCTCAGGTACCACAGTTACTTTTTTCAGGAATGGATGGAACTTATCCACACAAAATTTC
The DNA here is from genome assembly GCF_963513975.1 of Fringilla coelebs. Classification (NCBI taxonomy): domain Eukaryota; kingdom Metazoa; phylum Chordata; class Aves; order Passeriformes; family Fringillidae; genus Fringilla; species Fringilla coelebs. Next base: position 36,178,790 of record NC_140029.1, read on the forward strand.
ATCTTATACCAATATTAGCTTCAGACTTATGGTGCCTAGACTATCATCTGAATATCTTGAAGCTATTCAGGCAACTTATTCCCAGTAAATTAATAAAAAACAAGTTTCAACACTTAGATCATTTGACACCCTTGTCCAAATATCAGGAATTAAACTGTCTTCACCTCTAAATTAGGGGTCCACTGGAAATCTTGATAGTAAATAAGTTGTCTAAGGTAAACTATTTAAAACTAGAGTCAATTATAAAAATCCATAAATGTTGTATACCATCTTAGATGCATGCATAAGGATCATGACAACTCACTTCCCCTTGTACCCTGTGTTTAGATTTAAGGTGATTCTGGTAGCAAGAATTACTGGATTTCTTTCTTGGAAATTGAACCTATTGCTCACAATCAAGCAATATCCATCCATATGCAAAAGAAAATAAAAAGTGAGCTGAGTTACACTTTTGAATCATCAATAAAGTGTTTAGCCCTTCAATGCATTTTTAAAAAATTAATAGCCTTCCAATATGTACATGCAATAAGTAAATGAGCACTATTTTCCAGTTAAAGGTAGTTTAGTAGAAGAGAGAGACTTAGGAAAATTTTATTTACCACAAGTACACAATCTATATGTATGTTCACATATGTACACATGTACACACACATGCACAAGAAACCAAATCAACTGCAAACAAAATCATCTTGGCATGTATTTCAGAAAATCTGTGAGGAAATACATATCCATCTCTTCATTTTCCTAGTATAACTCATAATCCAAATTCCTTCCTGAAACACACAAAATAGTTGATTTTGAAGAGATTACTGACATCTCTGAGTCTGGGATGAAAAAGCAGCTTTAGGGGAGGATTAAACTCATTTTGTTGCAGGTATTATTACTGTGGGTATCTACACATAAACTCTGTGACTAAGCTCTGCCTAGAGTCATTGGTGCAGCCAGTAGAGCTGAGAGCCATTTATGTCCCCCTGAGCAGGCGCCTGCGCCTGGCGAGAGGACTTGCTCACATCGCCAGCCGTGCTCTCTTTGCTGTAGCTGCTGTTAGACCAGGGTCTTACTGCAGACACCTAAAATCAGGGTGACCTAAATCTCATCTCAGCTGTCCACTAGCAAATATTTGGTTGAACTTTTTGTCCTCTCAAGCCCAAACCCAGCAGCAGCAGAGCAGAGCTTGTGTTCACAGACCCACAGGAGTGCTGACCCTAGAGAGTTGTGTGCCAGGGAAGATGTTGAGGACAGGTATGAGGCAGCAATTCAAACTCTGTCTGGAATACAGACCCATTTTCACCCTTGTTAAGCAGCAGCTCACTGTAAGAGTGCTTCCTGCCACTAAACAATGAAAAATTAGACTTTAATCTGCTGCAGGAATAAAAAATTATACCTCTCTGCAGCTTAATGAAAACAGATTTATTTCATGCAAAGTACAGTGAGCTCAACAGCAGACAAAACACTCTACCTCAGCATAGCTTGTGATAGATAAATTGAAACTCTTTCAAAGAAAAAACAGCTGAATGAAGGTCACCCATGTCTTGAGGGACATCTCCTACTGCACTCTTCTGCGTTTCTGTCTGGTATAGACCTTCTGAGATTTCTAATTATTGATCCGTCTCTTCATTAGAAAAACCCAAAAGAGTAAGGTAAAAAGGTATTCTTATTTCATATTTAGATGTCAAGTAACAAGAGAAGGTATACAAGGGATACCTGATTTTATTTGATGCTGTCTACAGCCCAGAGCTCATGATGAACACAAAAACATTACCTGTAATTATGCAATTGCAGACAGGTAGAGGATGGTGTGGCTCCATACCCCATGCTGGGAGGTGCCCTGGCAGTAGGAGCTGTCACCTCCCCTTTCAATCCTGTCCTACCACAGCAGTAAGTCAGAGCAGAGAGATCTGCTGGAGGTGAGTGCATGGCAGCACTGGTGGAAAACAGGGAACCCACAAATTATTTTTTTTTTTTTCTTTCAGGCCAGGATTTTTTGTGGTGTTGGGGGTGTGGAAAAAAAACCCTGGAGGCTGTAAAAGGATATAATAAAAAGGGCTTTACCCTTCCTTGGAAGGTTCCCATGATGAGAAAACAGCATAGAGCTGGCTATTTTTCCCCAATAAATGCTGCAGTCGTTGTTATACTTGTAATTAAATTTAAAAGAAAATAGATTGTGGTTTATAATATAGATTAATAGCAAGTTATTGGAAATTCCTGAAGATTTCATATAGTAAGTAGCAAGTATTCTAGCCTGAGAATGTCTAACTTGATCACCTCCAAAGAAAGCCTATAATAGGAAAGGGAGAAGGCATGCCACCTTCATTTTGCATCACCAGAACTCATCTTTTGTAGAAATGCATATGAGGATGTGGAACAACTGCAGTGCAAAAGAAAGTACTTGAGAGATTAATCAAAACAATAAGAATCACAGTGTGGTTCTGATTGTGGAAATATGCAGTTAGGTAGAAAGAATTTAGTGTTCCCTTCTTGCCCGCTTTCTTCCAGGGCATGGAAGGAAAATAGTTGATCCTTCCATCAGATGCTGTGCTGTAACCTGCTGGTTTTCAGATTCATTAAAACTGAGTGATTACTTTCAGTTTAGACCTTTGGAGTTCATATCCATATGACTAAAGTTTCCAGTGGTTTCATCCAATGTTTCTTTTTACAGCTCAGCTGTCTACAACTGCTCACTCAAACCAAAATCTCATTTGAGGGAGATAACAATAGTTTTCAGGTGTACATACACAAACATGGAAAATTACAGTGAATTAGTCCCATGCAACCTTCCAGGTCGAGGTTTCTAACTGCAACTTCTAAGCAAACAATGTTCATACCAGCAGGATTGTTTTCTATTGTAAATGTAGTCATCTCTTCCTTAACTAAATGGGCTACAGCACCATACTACCTGACACCAAGCATTGATGCACATTTGGTCTACAAAATTTGACTAGAGCTAGAGTGAGGAAAAATCCCTTCAGAGGCATTTAGGGTTGGCATGAGATAGATACTCAGTACCAGTTGCTTCATTGTACAGATCATCTCATATTCCCAAAAATTATTTGTTAATACAGCCTGTTCTGACTGTTTGGAAAAACTGCTGTCCATGTGCCAAGTCTGGACCAATTTAGAGCGCAGACTTAGGGCTAATTGTGTCCTAAAGGCTTTCTCTGAAATGACCATGACTTATGGTCCCTTTGTGCCCTGTGGCATAACAGGGCCATCACCCAGCATCAAGTCTCGGGCCAGAAATCCCAGCCACATACTCACTCTCTTTATCTGTACAGTAGATGTCATGGCATTTAATGGAGAAGGAGAGTTCCTCTTTGAAGGAAAGGAAGAGAATGGAGTGAGCAGGAATAAGGCAGAGATGTGTTGCATTAACTTCTTCCAAAATTAGCATGGCACTCTTTAGTAATTCCTAAGAGCAGTGCCATTCAGAACAAGTCTCCTGCCATCAAGAGGAGAATCAAATTTGTCTACTCTCCTATGTTGAACAGACTTCTGATACTTTTCAGAAAGTGTTGAACAGACTTCTGATACTTACTCCTACAGAAGGAGAAAGTAAAGGGAGAGAGAAGGAAAGTAGACAGGTGATTCAGGTACTTAAAATCACTAATATCTTTCAGTTCATATTAATTCAGACTCCTAATTTTATGGGTTCTGATTAACCTTTCAGTTGTTTGGAACACAGTGTGAATCAATTTTTGGCAAATAACAGTAACATATGTTTATGTGATCCATGCAAAGTAACACTTCCCTGGAAACTCCACCTCCTTTAGAATAAAGAATTCACTGGAAATAACACTGTCAGTCATGCTTTATAGCACACAATCATGTTTCTAAAGACATAGTGAGATTATTACAGAGAAGTCTCATCAATCTGTAGAAGAATTTTGATGACTAGCAAAGCTCAGCAAAAGTATTAAGAGAAATTCTGTAAATTGCAGCTTCCTCTCAAGGGGCAGATGAGGAACTGGGTTTCACCAACAGGTTTGGCTAGTGTCTCTCTTTCAAAACAGATGCCCTGATTTCAGTGAAATTTGAAACACAATTTCCTTGAGAAAATGTGAAGGATATAGAAAGGAATATAGAAAGGAATATGATCTATCTATTTCATAGAACATTTCAAGAAGAGAAAATTACTCTGAATTCAATCTGCTTTATGTTGCTCTTGGCAAATTCAAAACCCCATCTATTTGATCCAAATTCTTCCTCGAAAAATATCTTATAATAATGTGTCATTTACCTCCTGTCTGCACCTCTTAATAGGTCCTAAAATATCAAAATATTAAGCTAACACAGACAGAAGGGCAAATCCCTTTTACGTTTGATAAGCACGTTTTAAATCATTACTAGCCATGGATCTGCTTACAAATTTGAAAATTTGACGTGGTTTTTGCAGCAAAATCTGTCAACTAAATAGCTCATCTTTTTGAGTCTAGTGTTCTTCTAGTCTTGAGTATTGGGTCTTTCCCATGAATGAGATCCCATATCATAATAGGTTTATTAGCTGTAAATATTCTTCTCCTATAATAATGACCCAGACAATTTACTTATTGATATTCCTAAACTTTCTGTGGTGACACAGTACTTAGATATGTATAACCCTTTCCTATCATATCACAATAGTACAACCTTTTGCTCAAATATTCTACATATGGAAGCGAAACTGGAGAGGGACTTGAGAAAGACAAATGCTTTCTAGAAGCAAGTTTTTCTGTGTCTCAAAAGTGTAGAGGTAAAAATCTTCATTATATAGTTTTGAGAGTCAGCTATTTACTCATCTTTCTGACGCAGCAGCTCAGTTTTAGAGGGGTAACACTGGTTTACACCAGCAGCAGGCAATTACCCCTATGCATAATTTAGGGAAGAAATACATATATAATGAAGAAACATATGAATTCTTATTGGATGTGGGCACATACACATAAGAAAATGTTCATGAGTTGACTATCTGAAATAATAACCAACATGTAGTGATATAAATATCTTAAAACACAACAACATATATCTCCAACCCAGATCTCCTCTGACAATTGGAATTGAGTAAAAGAAGTTAACCTTTTCAAAGGAGCTGAACAGTCTTATTCCCCAGTTTAAGAATAATCTCTCTGAATAAAGAATAATTTATTTATCTCAAATTTTCTTCTACACATAATTTTGTTTCATTTTTTTGTAATGTGAAAGGTATAAAATACATGTCTAATCATCATGATGTGTCACAGACACAGCAATTTAAAAATTGAGAAGACCATCTGGATAAGATCAAAAAGTTCTGGCTTCCAGATCAGTTGTACGAAAGCAGTGAAATCTAGTCATATAATATCTAATGTGTTCTCTTCACTTCCGTAGCTGGAAAATGTTAATACTGAAATCTCAGAAATAATTCCTCAGAAGCAGAAATGCCATGCAGAATGCTGGCATTCACTGATACAGTGATGTCAGTGCTGGATGGATCACTCTTGGCAGACACTATTTACTTTGGGCTTCACAATAAAATGGAGTATTCAAAACTTCTGGTGTACTACATCCACTTATCTTGTTTCAAGGTCTTTTCTTCAAGCACAAGAAGCTTCATACACCTCTCAAAAATAATCAGAAATCTATGTGAAAAATGAACACAGGTTAGGGTTCTACAGAAAGCAAAAGAGGAAAAAGCATAACATATCATAAGATCTGTTTTGTTTCTGTGGCTTCCCAAATACTTATCCAGCAATGGCAACACATATATCAACCAGACTAGTTTCTCATAATGCAGACTATTATGGCTCCATAACTCTTTCTCTGCAAATAAACCAAGAAGCCAAGTCAGACCACCTACTGCAGATTCAAATTCAGCCACAAGTGTCACACATCCTAACAGTGCTTAGGAGAGTCATAGGAATGCAACCACTGTTTTCACAGGCTGTTTCCTGCAACTGCTCAGGCAGAAACCGCGGCAGTCTCTGAGTTAGGTGGTGTTCTAGCTGATCAGCAGACCATGCATGCATTGACAGTCTTTGTGATTTCAATTTTTGTGTAAGAACTTTTTTTTAGCTTTGCTACTTTTGCCCCCAAGGCACATTCTGTAAAGTGAATATGGTATTCATGCTGTCACTCCTTTTTCTTTCAGTCTGATTCAGCTAGGGAGGACAGACAGGATTTCTCTCTTCATGTCTCCATTAACAATCTCAGTGTAACCAGTAGCCTTAATACTTGCATCAGCATTAGTAACACACAGTCCTTACAGATGTGACTTCTGTGCTGATCACCAAAATGTTATTTTCATGGGGAAAAAACCTATCTGATTACAAAGAAAAGAGAGAGATTTTCCATGACCTTTGTGAGTGATAGTGTATCTGTCTGGAGAATTATTTGAACTCAAAAAGTCTCTTGGCATATTCTAGATCCTTGATTATGATAAAGATCCAAGCACATCCATATGGACTAAGATTTCTGCCGGTGGAATACAGCTGAGAGCTGGGAGAAGTTGGGAAATGAAGATACAGAACTAAAAAAATTTAAGTCAAGCCAGTAACAGCTGACCGATCAGCCTCAGAAATACAGTTACCATTCAGCCAATTAATATAAAATAATGATGTCTACATCATTAGACAAGAGAGGAAGGGGGAAGCCTTGATAGTTTGGTGGGTAAAGATATCATTTTTATTTCTTATACTCATGTATTTAATATTTAAACAAAAATACCAGTCAAACAAAAGGGAGAGAAGCATTGCAAGGAAGGACTGGTAACCTTGGAAAAGCATAGAGATGAAATCAGATTATGTAGGGATGGGGCAAGGAAAGTAAATAGGAAGCTGGAACTGGACTTGTAAAGGCATGCAAAGAATAAAAAAAAAAAAAGTTTCTATACTTATATTAACAAGGAAAGGAAAGCCAAAGAAGGTGCATCCCTATAAACATTGTTGGAACACTGATAACAATGGATGAGGAGGAGGCTGAGGTACTCAACAGTTTTGCCTCAGTATTAAATGGCAACCTCTCTTCCTGTATCTTTTAACTGGATGGACAGCAGGATGTGGACTGGAGCTAAAGCCCCTCCCGCTGTAAGTAAAGATCAGGTTCATGCTCTCCTGAGGAACATGAATATACACAAGTCTGTGAGACCCAATGAGTTACATCCCTAGAGACCCAAGGGAATTGGCTGATGTAGTTGCCAAGCCACACTCCATGATATTTGAAAAGTCATAGCAATCTAGTCAAGTCCCAGGTGACTGGAACAAGGGCAACATTGAACCCATCTTTAAAAAGGGTAAGAGTGATAGGTCAAGGAAGAGGCTGGGAACTACAAACGTGTCAGACTCAGAGCTGTGGCTGGGAAGATCACAGAACAGATCCTGTGCTAGAAGCTGTGCTAAGGCACATGGAGAACAGGGAAGTGGTTTGAGACAGTCAACACGGCTTCAACAAGAGCCAGTCCTGCCTGACCAGCTGAGCAGTCTTCTACAATGAAGTGTTATTTAGTATCTTTCTCAATGAAGACATCAAGTTTCCCCTCAGTAAATTTGTAGATGGGACCAAGATGAGTGGAGTGGTTGACACATCTGAAGGATGGGATGCCATTCAGAGGGACCTGGGAAAGCTCAAGAAGTGGGCCCATGGGAAACCCATGAGGTTTAACAAGACCAAGTACAAAGGGCTTGGGTCGAGGTGACCCCTGATGTAAAAACTGTCTGGGGATAAAACAGATCAAGAGCAGCCTTGCCCAGAAGGACTTGGGAGTTCTGGTGGATGAGAGGCTGGACATGATCCAGCAGTGTGCACTCACAGCCCAAAAAGCCAAACTTGTCCTGGGCTGCATCAAAAGCAGCATGGCCAGCAGGGCAAAGGAGGTGACGCTGCCCCTCTACTTTGCTCTGATGATGTCCCACCTGGAACACTGCATCCAGCTCTGGGGTCCTCAGCACAGGAAGGACATCAACCTATTGGAACAAGTCCAGAGGAGGGACACCAAGACCATCAAAGGAATGGAGGAAAGACTAAGAGAACTGTGATTTTTTTCACTCTGGAAAAAAAAAGGCTTTGGCTGACCTAATTGTGGCCTTCCAGTACTTGAAGCAAGCCTGCAAGAAAGACAAAGAAAGACTTTTCTTAAAATAGTGAGGGGTGATAGGACGAGGGGGAATGATTTCAAACTGAAAGAGTAGGTTTAGATTAGATATTAGGAAGGAGTTTTAGGAAGAAATTCTTTACTGTGAGAGTGGTGAAGAACTGAAACAAGTTGCCCAGAGAAGCTGTGGAGTCCGCATCCCTGGAAGTGTTCACAGCCAAGTTGAGTGGGCTTTGAGCAACCTGGTGAAAGGTGTCCCTGCACACAGTAGGGAGGTTGAAGCTAGATGATCTTTAAGGTGCCCTCCAAACCAAGCCATTCCATGATTCTTTGAATATTTTGATAAAAGAACAAACTGGTTTTTCCTCCTTGATTTTCCAAGGAGACGTAGTCAGCTTACCTGGATTTCTAGTTAAGTCACACTTTTGTAAACCTCTGATTTAATAGATGAACTAACTAGATCCAAGGGGCAAAAGCTTATTATTGTGGCTACAAACAAGTATGTGGTGAAGAACATGTATTATGTCCAGTACAAAAGGTTTTACTGACTTAAATCTTCTACACTGTCATATGAATAGAGGCTCTGTAGTTAATTGTTTATTTAATATGTCACTGCAAATTCAAAACCTAAATTCAATTGCTGGATTGAAATAAAGAGGAAATGCAATTTTACATTAAAGAACATGTTCAATTCATCTTTGAATGCAGAGTTGTCATCAATTTATTTATAATTCAGTAAGTGCATATAAACTATTTAAATACCTTTTGATTGCCAACTTATATACATAGCTTTGATTTCAAAGGAAGTCTGGGTATTCCAGTAACAAGAAAGGCAGAAAAAATAGTTTGAAAAGTAAACAAGCCTCAGTGGGATCAAAGCATTAACCATTCTCTGTGTCTCTTCAATTACTACTAATCGTTTGAGCTGCTGCAGTTCACAGAACAAATCATAATTCCCTGCTTTGGGAGGCATTGCCTTTATGTTGCAATGTTTAAAAACAGACTTATGCACAAAAGATGGGTGTCAGGAAATATAATTCTTTTATTATACTTTCAATGAGCAATTGCCCAGAAGTTCCAAAACGCAATAGAATTTCTTAAGGAAAAATGTGATCCTTTCAGCTATTATCTAGAGTGAGAAGAAATAATTTTCAACCTTTGGAATGTTGCATTAAGTTTCTGACTGCAGAAGTGGAAAAATTGGTCAGGTTTAGCATAGGATAAACTCTGAATTTACAGAACATGAAACAAGTTGCTTTCGTTCCTGTATCTTTAAAATTTTGGTTTAATCCAAAAACAAATGCAACTTTATTTGGACTCAGATATAGCTCAGCAGAAAATTGTGTCAGCTATGTAAAAATGTGTCAACCTAGGCATCTTAACATTCTTAGCATACCTAACACATTTTTTGTTTATGGAAGTAGGAACCAAAGCATTCAGGTTTATCATATTTTAAGGTGTACTCCTTTTCTTTACAGGTTATTCACAGAGTGCAAGAAATCTGGTGCCTGGACCTCAGAATGTTATACCTAAATTGCTTTTTGAAAATAATATTGTTGTTGTGATATTTTGGAGAAAATTTAATTCTTGTTCTAAAAAATAAAGCTGCTTTCAAAATCACTATCCTAGTATTTCATCACAGATAGATTTTTTTTTCCTAGAAAAATCTAGTTCTACCACAGAGTATATTATTTACTGCAGAATGTAATCTGAGATCAGTTTAAAAGGTGTTTGGAGAAAAGGTGTTTGTCCATTATGTTAGACATTCTTGCAGAGGAAAAGGTATGTGAGTAGCAAACAGAACACTCTAGTTATGCTAATCTTCTATATAGTAATGCAGACAAAGCTGAAAATTTCCAAAATATACAGTTCCTTTTAGTGTTCAAAAAGTCATAATCAGATCATTTGAACTCAGTAAATTCAAAGGCAAAAATGGCCTATCTTGAATAATCAGAAACATCTAGAGATCCAATCATCGTGGGCGAAGGACAGATTTTTTTCACCTCTGGAATATGTTGAAGGCAATATCCAGCTGGGAGAACTCAGATGAGTTAGGATAAACAAATAGGTTCTGAACAGCTCTGTTTGGAATGTGTTCCTGTGATACAGTTTAATTTACATAGGTTTGAAAATCAAAATAGCCAATACATCACTACATCATTATTTGTTATTTAATGCCTGTCTTTATGTGCTCACATACTGAAAGAAGAATTTTGAAGTCCAAATTTTGTGGAAACATCCGGGTTGATAAGTTCTTACTTCGTCGTTGTTTGTTACTTCCCAAAAAGGAAGAATTCAAACACCCTTATCATTCAAATATCAATTGATTTTTATTGTTGCTGCTTTACACAATCATCCTCAGTGTCATACTTCTGCTGAATGACCTTTTGATGCTTCTTCCTGTTAGATGATTCATATTCCTTCAACATCTATAAGTATACAGAATTACAGGACTTCTGAGGGCCTCAGTCTCACCCAAAGATATGGATTCAACAGATTAGACTAAATGTCAGCTGTTCCTTCAAGCTACTACTTCTGCCAATCCTTGTGCCTGGTATTTATTTTTCTTTTGTGTTTACCCTACAGGGCTCTATGAAAACTATCCAACCAATGCAGAACCAGAATGCTGTGATGTCAGATGGGGACTATTATCAGATCATCAACCCAAAGGGACTATAAAAACAAGTGGCTCAACAATGTGTCACAGGACATCGCTCACAGTTTCATCAGCATCAAGACTGTGTAACAGCAGACTTAAACTGTGTGTTCTTGTATTAATTCTCTTACATACAGTACTTACAGTCTCAGCAGCACAGAACTCAACAGGACTGGGCTTTGGAAGCATAACAACTTTGGAAGATAATTCAACCAATGAGGAATAAAAGAAAGGATTCATCTTACATGATAGAAACAGAACAGGCCCAAATTACTACAGTCAAAAATAGCAAGGACTGAGTGCTTTACCCTCAGAGCTCTTCTTGAATGACCTTTTGGGTAAAATGAAAAGAATGGGCCGCTACCTAAACAACAAGGACACACAAATGCAGCTTTTTATTGACTAAAAGGCTGTTTGGTGACTTAACTTTCTCACACCATTTTATACACTGTGTTTTAATGTTTGGAGTTTCTTTTTTTTTGTTTGTTTTTTGCACTTGTTAATACAGGATTTTATTTTTGGGACAGTTTCTCAAAGCTAAATTAAGTCTTTTCTCTGTCGATATATTTCTAGTCATTGTGTGTGTTCATCTGATAGTTCTGTCTTTTATGTCCTGTCAGTTTCTATTAGAGGAATGACTGCTATGATTTCATGACATAGCAAAAAAAAAAAGAAAAAAAAAAAAGAAAAAAACAGGAAAAAAAAAGAAAAAAAACCTAGAAAAAACCAAACAAACCAAAAAAACCCAAAAAAGCCCACAAAAATCCCCAACAAAAATCCACAAAAAGAACAACAAAACAAAATTTAACCAAAAAAAGAGAAAATAATAAGAAAAATAAAAGAAAAAAAAAGCAACCACAAAAAGAACCCCAAACAAACCTTACTGTCCTCTTATCCATGGGAACCATTCATCTCCTTTCCCTTTCCCATCTACCGTCACAGACAACATACATTTGCTTCTGTCTGTGTAATCACAATGAATGGGTACACAATTCCAGTGTGCCTCTGCCACTGTTGCACAAAACAGTTGACTGAGCAAACCCAAAAGGAGCATGAAGGGGGTTCCTTTTAGCTGAACAAACAAGTGCTCTCCTTACAAGGTGGGATCGGACAGTTAAAAAGTATGAAGAAATATATAACAAACTGTTGCTCCAATACCCGTTTTGAAGAAGTCCAGTCCTTTCTCACTGGTCAGTTGAACAGGAGCAGCCTTTTCTAGATATGTTAAGTAAAACCAGTTATGCTCAGCAAGTTGAATAGTTGGGAAGCCTTCATATTGGAGGTGAAGGATTGACATTCATTGTGAATCACGTTTTGAGTTCTCCTGCTGTCACATAACCAGCAGCTTTCCATAACAAATGGGAGCCAAGAACTTCCAAAATTCAACTCTTTTTTTTCACAACTGAACTACATTAGAAGTTTATTAACATCTACAATACAAATTATCTCCTTTGTTTGATTCCATTGTTTTTCTATTACGTACATGTTGTTGAAAGTAACTAGTTTATTAAGGATGCACAAGAATGTGTTAGCACAGATAAAGAAACTATTTTTTTTTAAATATATAAGACAACCGTTTTCATAAATGTGCAATAAAAACAGTAAATATATACTAGGATATGAGTAGTCAAGAGAAAAGATTGTAATATGCTGGTTTTTCATTGTTCGGGGTGGTTTTGAATTTGTTTACTTTTATTTTTTGTGGGAACATTTCACCTGCTGAGTGTATGAGAATTTGCTTTTTAAAAAGGCTTTTTAGAGTTTACAGTAGAATCAATGGAAGGAAAAGTTAATAAGGGCTGTTTTTAAAAACTTTACATTCCTTCCTATTCTCTAACTACACTTGGGAAGTGCACTTTAGAGATGTTTGCTGTGTAGCTGGGAAATGAAGGAAAACTATAGAAAATGTTCTCTTAGGAAATAAAATATAGTTACCTACTTTCTAGCTATGAAATACCCCTTGATAAATATTAATGTTGTAAGAACATTTAATCACTGGTGCATAATGCGTTTTTGTATACAATTTACGGTCTGTTAAATTCTGGAGAAAAACAAAAAGAAGATAACCATGCTGCTTAAGCGGTTCAAGATGCACATGTTAAGCTGCGAAGCTCAAATATTTTGCAAGAGTATTTGTTTTGATAGTGTTTTGCTACAACCTGGACTGAGGAGCCTAAAACGATCTGTGCAAATACGACAACAACAAAAAGCACCAGCTAATGCAAAATTCTTCAGCACTGGTTTGTTTCTATAATTCCTCCCTTGCCTTCCTTGCACATGCTATATTTTGTTCAATAAAACATGGTGCTTTTTTATTTATTTTCTTTTCTTTTAGAGGCACATGTATTAATTACAGTGAATTGATGCAAAATTGGGGGAAAATGTAGAAATGCAAAAGAAAAAGCCTTAACTAATGGTAGAATGTAGACTTTTGAAGGACAGAAATGTTACTGAAAAGTGATGGAGCAATAACTGGGCAGTGCTCTGGTACTGTACAACAGCTGATAAGTCACACTACTGAGAAAGCTCTTACTAGGTGAGCTCTTGTTCAACTGACCTTTTAATTCTAGTAAGTGTACATGGTCAGTAAACAGTTTGTTATAACCTTTATCTACCTCTGCTGTGCAAAGGCCATCCAACATCCATTCCTGTGATGTTCCTCATGGTTTTTTGTTCACACCATTACTCACTGTCATCTATTTTTACACTGCACCAATACAGTACCTAGTCTGGCTCATCTCGATTGAATTGGCACCTGAAGAAGAGTTTTTATTATTTCTCTTTTGCTTCATGATGAATTAATGTAGAGATCTATCTTTAAAGTATTTTATTTCTCCTTTTCTGCTCTTTTTCACTCTTCATCCCTTATTTTTCTATAAAAGTGTTTTCAAGTGGGGTCAGTGAAAAATGACTCCTCCGCTGCTTGGCTACACTCAGTCATGTGTCATACAATATGAGAGAGACAGGAGGAAAAACAGTGACAACAACATCACATACATAATGTAGCCTAATTAAACGTGGGGAAAATGAAGCAGAAAACAATTACAGACTTTCAATTACAAATACAAGATGTAATAAATTCATCCCCCTCTCCCTACCTGGAGTTAGTGCCTGCAGTTCAATGGTCTGTGAATTTTCTCTGTCATCTTTTTGAGGTCTATTTCTTTAATTTCTGAAACAAAGAGTCATGTTGCAGTTGAATACTGCTGGGGTATCTGTTGCCATTTTCACTCTAGCAGTGTGGTAAGAAGCTTCTCTTGGTGGTACCTGGGACATCAGGAGTAGACAAAGACTCTTCTATGAAGTTAAGCAACATGTAATCATGTATGATGCAAAATTCCATCCCATCCATTCTTCATCCGTAATAGTTTTCCTGGCACAAACTTAAGCATGCTTGATATTGTGCACATATTACTTTTTTTCAGAATAAATTTGCATCTTGCCACTGCTATAACTGCCATCTTGTTCCATTTCTCCTTGTACTGTATGCCTGATACATACATGATAAAGAACTGGCTTAACAAAGAAGTAACACTAAAATCTTTCTGCAAATGACTGAAGAGAAGAAAAAGAAAAAAAAGAATATTTATTTTATGATCATATGGAAGAAATTAATTTCCCATGTCTTTTATCGTCTTATTTTCTGCAATAGGGAAAATGCAGATTTTGTGCAATATGTTAATACTGCTAAGCCAAATGTCATATAACATAACCAGAGCTATATGTTATTCCTTATTGCATTTGCATTCAGTAATACAGTATATTGTTGCTTTTCTTTCATTAAAGAGACAGTATCTTTTTTTCTTTTTTTTTTTTTATATAGCAGGTGAAGGCTGTGCTTCTGCACACCATAATTTAAAGTCAAAAAACCCCAACAAAATTTTAGGATGAAGTTTTAGTTCTATAAATGATGAAACCAAGCCATCAGCTGCCAAAGAATCTGTGGAACAATAGTTACAAACAAAACAAAGATATTTCTTCTTGAGAGATAAAAATAATTATATTCTGCATGATTAAAGAAGAAAGAGTAAAAGAATGAGAGGTGTATTTCAAACAGCAGAGATAGCAGGTGTCATCTGATACACGTTGTGACTCTCAGCTTATTAGTTTTACTCTTCTATTAAAAAGTGAGAGACAAAGCATTGTCTTCTGCTCTCTCTGAATTTATGATAATGAATGTCCTTTTTACAAGTGTTGCCTCTCTGCACAGAAGATACCTGCCTACCATGAGAGCTGAAGGTAGCACATGCACACCAATTCACACAGTGAAACCTGGCTTGAGTGACTACCCAAAGCACAAACAAAACCCATTTGCAGAGTAGACCTAGTTTTTAGGAAAATTCAAGATACATGGGAAGAGTCACCTAAGCAAGGGGTCTGTGAAGGCGCCTGGTCCTTACTTCAGCTTTCACACTATGTCCTGTCAGTGCCACAGCCCCGTGATAAGCCCTGCTCAGGCAGGCTTCCAGCTGGGCTCAAAGCCATGCTGACTTCAGTGAGCCTTGGTACAGGTAAAGGCATGCACCCACAAAAAATTCATGGTAGCACATATGTCTCAATTTGCTATCCCATAATCTTTACTCAGGAATTGCTCATGGGCATAGTGCATAAAAAGAAGATCTCTGGGTTCAGCCCTAGCCAAGTCTTGACAAGAGATTGGCAAAAGCATATTAATGGTGAATGGTCCTTTTTTATTATTACTGTCTACTCATATTAGTTTGGTGAAGGAGTGGTTTCAAAATTTAACTACAAGAATGGAGGACAAACTACCAGAAACTTTGTCATTGTGCAGAAGAAATTAAATAGCTTTGTGAGGTAAAAAGAGACTTTGTCATTTTTCAGCAGCTGTCAGTAGTCTTTTAGAAAAAGCTTGGGAAAATAATATGTCTAGTTCTGAGTATGATAATTCTCATTAAAGCTAGATGTTTTTATGAGAAATAGGACTGGATCACAAACCATCTCAACTGAGGGATATAATTTGCCAATATTTCCTACAGCAACCGTGAGAAATTACATTACTGAACACCTCTAAGTGTCCAGTACCTAACAGCATTTTTTCAAATATTAACAAGCTTGAGGTCTCCCTGCAGGGAAAAGGAGGGAGAGAGAACTATTGTCACTCTCGGGAAAAAAGAAAAAAAGGGTTTGGCCAACTTAGAAAATCCATCTGAGAAACAGCTATAATTCTTCAAAAAACAATTGAATTTTAAAAAAAGGAAACAAAAGAGATGCATATGTAGGTGTAGATCAATATAGAAATAGACCTATTTTAAAAAAGAGAGACAAAAAATCTATGTTCTCTACAATTATTACAAATACAGCATACTGTAGAACAAAAATGCCAAAGGATAAGACCTATAAATAAATAGAGCAAAATTGCTGTATTTCTATTCCTTACGATGGAGTGTGAATTTCCAGGTAGAATTTCAGATGTAGAAATAGATTTTATAATAAAAAAGTAAATAATTTGGGCAAAAGGTACATGTTTGGTTATTCTTTCCACATACTGTCTCCTATGAGTTTAGTTATTTTCTGAACTTCTCCTTGAAATCATTGACTTGCACAGGAAGATCCCAGCACAGACCTCATCCCAGCAGTTCCAGTGGCTGTTGGGGACACAGGACATCTAAGTCATGAGTCCTAAGGGATAGTCTGCACTCAGAGTGCTGCCTCTGCTTCAGCATTTCGGTCCAAACTCTAGGCTCTCTCTTTGTCACACTGTGTTCATCTTTTGGACACACATGAAGTGACTCAGTTTCCTCTTCTGAGGAGCATGTTCTTGGCCTGCTTGCACCTTCAGCCTGAGTCACAGGGTCATTACACAGGTCAGAGGAAACACTACTGTGCTTTAAATGCAATGTGTGCACCAAACACCCGAAACAGCTGAAATAGGATAAACATAATAAGAATACTTTGGAACCAGCCCTCTCAGTAAGCCAGCTGCATACATCTCTAGAACTTTTTTGCTATTTTCACACTGAGAACTATCTCAGCAGAAGGGTTATATCAACCAGTCTTTGTCAAATCTCTCTGCAGCAGTTAAGACACTCCTCCCAGCTGCTCCCCTTGTATGATTTTGCCAGGACTTATTGTCCCAGGTAGGACAAGATAATGAAGATGTGATGTCCCACCCAAGTGGAAAGT
Organism: Fringilla coelebs; assembly: GCF_963513975.1. NCBI lineage: Eukaryota > Metazoa > Chordata > Aves > Passeriformes > Fringillidae > Fringilla > Fringilla coelebs. The sequence goes on from NC_140029.1 coordinate 36,195,631, forward strand.
GAAGGACACCTGGATGAAGACTAGAATGCCAGCTGGGACAACTGTAACAAAGACATACAAACCTTTCCATGGAGTCTTTACCAGTGGGGGAAATTGAAGATAGAAGAAGGGTTCTTTCCGTCAAAGTGATAAATCAGGCAGCAGAGGGATTAATTTTCAGAGATCACTACATGATGTATTTGAATGTATTTGAATGTATTTTTAGTCAGGACAGCACTGAGCATTGCAGCACCAAAATTTTATGTGTCTTATAAGTGGCAAATATGGAACTCTGAATTAAGGTGGATGAAGCACAGTAGGATCTGGTGATACAAATGAAGAATCTCCTGAGGAAGGTATTATCTAAGCAAGTGCTCTACACAGAATGGGATATCCCTGCTCATATTTACTCCTGCTCTCTTGGGTTCATTCTCAGAGCCTCCAGGAAGTTCCTATGTCTGGAATCCACCTGGAATTCCCCTTTCTAAAAGTTTTTTACTAGACAGGCTCCTCCACCAGCTTTTTTTGCATGGAATGTAGTGTAGGATGAAGTGGCAACATGATACTGTCTAGAACATTGAATGAGTTTTCTGTGAATGTAGATCATTCCTTCTCTAATCAGCAGGCTACTCTTATTGAATGAGAAAGAAAAATTAATTTTTTTCTTTTCTAGTGTTTCTCTAGTGGACACAAATAAATGAACTAAAAACTGTTCTAGTACGAATGTACAAATTCTGGTTACTCCACACGTATAGGAGAGAGATGCTCTTTTCCTCCTCTGAGGAATGTTGATAGATTATCTGGTAGCATTATGTAATTTTGACAGCCTTCATTATAATTTCTACAGGGAATTCAATTGTGCTCAGTTCTACTTGTTTTATTTGACGATGAAGGGCACCTAGCACTTTACAAGACCAAGTTCCTATGTGACAGTGGCATTTAACAATTTTAAGCTGCTATTCAGTTTTCTAGGAAAACTCTGAAAAAGGCAGAGCAGCTACATAAGTTGGAAGATATCATAAGCAAAATAGTCACTAGTTGCTGATAGTTTTGTAGAAAACCAGTAAAAACAAAGGCGAAAGGAAAAAGAATTGTCTTTCCCCTTCCCTCCCTCCATCTTTCCCTTTCTCTGACAACATCACCAGTCTGAACTAAGATATAATTTTGCCTTGGTTGCCCTCTGAAAAAATGAGTACATTTGATAAGAGGTAAAATTCTCCTATTTCATATTTCCTACACATGTGGAATAAGAAACAGAACAAAATGAAAAAAAAAAACCCACAAAACAATTAATGAAATAAAAGTATTTATTTTTTTATTCGCAGAGAGATGTTCTCACATCATTTCCTATTCATCATTAGTCCATAGGTCCACTGAATTCAGTGGGATTCATGCTTTTCATTTAGATGGAACTAGGATTAATGCCATGGATCAAAATCTGCCAGTTTCAGAGCAAGTCCTTCCACTGACTTCAGGGAGGATTTTAAAAGTCCAAGGTCCCTTTGAGCACAGATAAACTCACATGAATAAGATAAATAAACATGTGATCAGCTGAAAGATTGAAATGTTCCAAAGGTTTGTCCAAGGGTTTGGTCAAATTAGCTGCAGCTCTATGCAAAAGTCATGTTGAGCCAAAGCTTTGAGCTTTGATTTGATAGACCTTTCTTTTTCTGAACTCTAACACGTTTCATTCAGGGTTTGAATATGCAAAAACTTACACAGGATTATAAATACAAGGAGAAAGACTGAAAAAAATTTATAATATTTTCACTCCCACAAGTGAAAATGAAGTTTAAAAATTCTGATAATTTTTGGGTTTTAAAATTAACCCTTAATGACTATTTATGTAGTTCTTCAGAAGCTGCTTGGTTTCACTTGTTTGTTTTCCTTAGTTTTGTTGAAAACCAGACTTTTGGCCTTTTAAAGATTCAGATTGAACTATGCAGCTACAAATTATATGTTTCTGTTTAAAGATTTGCAATTAAAATTATTCTACTCTTCTGTTCCTTCCAAATTGTATGACAGAAATCTCATGTTAGAAATAGATTTATTTAAGTGTGTTTAATCTTGGTTTTGTTTTTTTCTTTTCTTTGTTATTTGTTTTTATTTTATTTCTTCAGAGTTCAGGACTGGATTTTATTTGAATTGGGCTAAACTGGCATCAGTGTTTTTTAACAATATGGAATGTCCTATGATTCTTAGCATTGAAAAGAGGGCTATGCGGTCCTGTCAGAAAAAAAAAAAAGAAAAGAAAAAAAAAGCTGTAAATTGTAATAATATATTAAATATTGTATTATTATAGCAACTTTAGTTAAGCAACTAATACTATCTTTAATTTTTTACAGAGAACTTTGATGAAATAATTTATTACAATGACTCACAGAAAAAACTTGTTTTCAAAATGACAGGAGAAACTGTTGAAGATTGTGAAAAAAATACTAACAATAATGCTCTACTAAGAATAAATTTAAAGATGCAAACAGTGAGTCTGACTTTTTGGGTCAGGGTTTTGTGACTGTAATTAAATCCAAGGTGTTGGGGGGAACAATAACTTTAAATAATGCTTAAATTTAAACAAATTTCTTTTCAAAATAAAAAGAAAAGAGATTAAAAAGCCGAGACACTTATGTTCTGGCCTGGATTGCAGTTACCTATTTCTTAAATTGCCATAGACAAAAATATAAATATTGAGGTAATTTCCTCATATTCAACTGGTTCTCCAGACTGTGATTTATAACACAGCAACTGTGCTTTACAGCTGTTTATCTCAGATCCCTTATGAAGGGGAAAAAATAGAATAAATGAAAAATAATATCCACAAAAGAAGAGCATTTAATTTTTAGAAGACGTATGTCAAATTTCAATGGTGCAACATCTACAAAAATACACCTTCATTTACTACCTATGGGATATTTAATGGGGATGTGAATTGGTGGTAGATACTTGCCCATCTGGTTATACAAGGATCTGTTCTTCTCAGAAAGGATTTGCAACCAAATCACAGTTCAAAGAGGTGAGTGCAGAGATGTTTGCAAGTCAGATTTCTTATGTTTTAGGAACTATTTTGGGTAACAGTAAATGATAGCAACCTGTCTGTGGAAATCAATGCTGACCCTCCTAATAACATGAATAAAAATTCAATTAATCCAGTTTAAGGTACTGCAGCAAATCAAAAGTGAAAATAAAAAGTCATTTGTAACAATATGAGTAAAAATGGTGAGGAAATAAACCAGAAGTCGCACAGTCTCTTCACAGATGTGTAACCTAAGACTGCTACTCACACCTTCACAGCCACCTACTTTTTGCCCTATCCCCCTGTCCACACAGTGGGTGAATGAAGTCCCCTACAACTGTTCTGCTTCAGTATAGAGAGTACAAAGAAGTTTGTACTACATACAAACTCCTGCATGTCATAATGTCTGTGTTGAAACCAGACCTTGTGATGAATAGCATCCGATGTTGTGAAGGAGACAAATTTCTCTGATTCAGTAGATTAAAATCTGAGGTCCAACAATGTCAGTTTTTCATTAGGCTTCCTAGATGGAGATATGAGAACTACATTTTGTTTCAAACTTATGGTCAAGGCCTCCTCTGCAGCAAGGGTATTGAGGTTTTGTTTTCTGTATGCAACATCATCAGGCATAAATTAAATGCCAGATAAGTGTGATTCCAATTTTAATAAAACTGTTTGGGGCATCGAATGAAATATTTTTTTCTGGCTGGCCATTTTCACATGGGGATGAGAAAAAGGAAACAGAGCACGCATAAACCAGAGTAAAACTCATTAAGCATTTGATATATGCAATATTATTTCAAGAACCCTGTTGGGTTTGTTTGGTTGGTTTTTTTTTTCTTTATAACATATCTTCCATCTCTTTTACCTTATGGTGGGAATGGTCTACTTTTCTTAATAAAACCTCACAAGATTATATTAGTCTATGCTCTATATTGAAAGTGATGCATGATGTTGTTCGGAAGTAAATGTATTCACCAGACCAAGCAAGCAAAGATTTTTTCAGGCCTTCACTCCTACCCACTTAGATTATCCAGCCCTCTTCCATGCCCTGTTGTTTACTGTGCCCTTCTGTTAATATGCCTTGAGCATTTCATAGAATCATAGAATTGTAAAGCAATTTAGATTTAAAGAAACATTCAAAGATCACCTGTTTTCCAATGCTCCTGACATGGGCAGGGATAGCTTTCACTTGACCAAGTTTCTCAGAGCTCCATGCTCCATGTTCTTGAATTCTTAACTTCTTCGGGCAACCTCTTCCCATGTCTCGCCACTCTCATCGTAAGAAAAAATTATTTCTTGCGTCCAATCTATACCTACCCTCTTTCAGTTTAAAATCCTTGTGGTGTTGCTTCAATGTCTCTCTTGCTAAGCCCTCTTTATACTTTGAAAGGGTCTGCAGTCTTCTCCAGGCTGAACAACCCCAACTCTCTCATCCTAACTTTGTAGGAGAGATGTTCCAGCCTCTGACCATTTTTGTAGTCCTCCTTTGGTACCCTCTATCTGGTACTGGGGACCCCAGAGCTGGATGCAGTACTCCATGTAGTATCTAACAAGAATGGAGCAGGCCTTCATCTTGCCCACCATGCTTCTTTTGATGCAGCCCAGGAGAGGATTGGCTTTCTAGGTTGCAAGAGTCCACTGCTGGCTCACGTTCAATTTTTCATCCACTGATGTCCCTAGGGATTTTTCTGCTTGGCTGCTCTCAGTTTGTGCATCCATCAATCTGTACTGGTCCTGAGGACTGGCCCAACCCAGGTGTAGGATCTTGCACTTGGCCTTGTTTACGTGTATGAGGGCCACCACTCAAGGCCATCAGGTTATTCTTGAAGCATATTTGACCACTCAGCTTGGTATCAGCCACAAATGTGGGGAGGATGCCTTCAGTCCCACTGCATCTAAATAGATTACAGGCTCCAGAGGGACAAAACATGTCACTGCTTTCCACTCGGACATTTGGTTACTAACCATAAGACTTTGGACATGGCCATCCAGCTAATTCCATGCAACAGTTCATCCACCAAACACATATGTCTCCAATGTAGCATCAAGGATGCTGTGTGGGACCATTCCAAAGGCCTTACAGAAGTTCATGTAGATGGGATTTATAGGTCTTGTGTTGTCCACTGATGCAGACACTCTGTCACATAAGGCTACTAGATTAATCAGGCATGATTTGTATTGGTTAAACCAGATTGGCAGTCTCAAATAATCTCCCTGTCTTCTGCATGCCTTGAAATAACTTCCAAGAGGATGAATTCCATCATTTTACCAGGTGCAAAAGTGATAATCATTGGTTAGTGGTTCACAGGGTCCTCCTTTTTTACCCTGCTTAAAAATGGGTGTGCTCTTTCCCTTTTTCCAGGCACTGGGACTTTGCCTGATGGCCATGACTTTTCAAATTTCATGGAGAGTGGCAACTACACCAGTTAATTCCCTCAGGACCCTAGGGGGCACCTGTTTGTGTCAGGTTCTACAGGTGCTTTTGAATCTGATCTTAACTGATGATGAGTGGGACTTTGCTCCCCTCATCCTTACCTTGAGTTTTAATGACTTGAGAGATTTACACTCTTAGAAATCTGTATTTTTCCAGAATCAGAAACATCTCTTCTTGTCAAATGCATAGACTACTTCACCTTATTTTAAGCTAACAGTGATTTAACAAAGGTTATGAGGAATTATATTTTTCCCAAGGACAATTAAAACAATATGGAAAATTAAGCATTTTTCTTTACTTATGCTATTCTTCAGATACTTCACAGAAGCCCTGTCTTCCTCAAAATATTTTAGGAAGCTACCAGGAGAAAAGCTTAAATGAAATAAAGCTTCAATTAAGAAGAGCATAACGGTTGCAGAAACAGCTAAAACTGGAGGAACAGCTGAATGTACTACAGTTATATCTAGTCAGAAACTAGGAGGAGAGCTACTAGGCATAGGCACACAATCCTATATCAAATTTAATAACACAGAGTATGTAGCAATAAAAACAAATAAATGTGGAAACCCGTGTCTAGCACTCTAACACGTGAGAATCTAAAAATTAAGAACAAAATTAAAGGTGACAGCCAAATTTTTCAAATAAACCACAAGTTGGGTCAAGAATTTAGGCTTTTTTTTAATATAAAAATTATTTATAATTTCAAGGGGGTTTACCACCATTTTAAGGACATGCTCTATTACTACTGAAACAAATTTTTCAGGCAACTATGGAAAACTTCTTCATAAGGTGACCAATCCTTTTGTCCTTCCTAGCTAATAGATAATATGTTGCACTGAGATTATGCTCACAGTTAAAAAAAAAAAAAAAAAAAAAAGCTGCTTATTAACTTTAAAAATATCATTCCCAAATGAGTGTATTAGCCCTTTTTTCTGAGGAGGCAAAAATTTCATATTTGGAAAAAAAAGAAAATTAGCAACCTGTTATAGAATACAGCAAATCTATTGTAATGCCACAATAACTGCTTATCCAATAGTGAAGAATCTCAATAAACTTACTTTAAATGATCCAAATTATGTGGTATAAGAAATACACATTTCTTGTCAATATTAACTTTATTATGTCTACTGTTATATCCAGTGTCAGCTCCAAATCAAATATATCTTTTATTTCTATCACTCGATATATGTTAGGAATATGATGTGCTCCTACTTTGTCAAAATAATATATAATTACAATGTTGCATCCATTTACTTCAAGGTGCCTCATGATTCAGGTCTTCCACACAGAGCTATAAAAATCAGCCTTGCAAAAAAAAAACCACCAAAATGTGAATTAAGAACTGAATCCAAACCCTAAATGTTTTGAAATATCAAAGGATACATGGAAACCATGTCAAAATCGGTTTAGACTCACGTGACTTACAAAACCTGGAGGTTTCGGTAAATGGTTGTTTTGGTACTGAGTGGTTGTTTTGGTACTGAGGCATCCATACAGTTCAAATCCTCTAGGTCCTAAATCCAGTTGCAGAGTTATTCCCACTCCATTTGCTGGAAGACCATAGGATCAAAGGGACTGTGACTTATTACCGCCTGCAACAAGTAATTCTCTAAGTTTTAGTCCTCACCATCCCAGTATGTGGTTCTTGGCTTCATTAACGCTGTGAATTTCCACACACAGATGTACACAAACTTTTGGTTACCCAAGGGGCTGGTTTATGCAGCAGGAGGAATCCTGCTACAGTCAAAAAATACTTCCAGAGCAGCTCTGTGGAGGCTTTTGAGATTGTATTAGCTCCATGGGTTTTGGGGTGAGCTTTTTTCTGTACCATTATTACATGAGGTGCCATGGATGTTGATACTGTACTTTCCAGTAGAACAGAATTTAGGGAAAAAAGTACCCATAGGAAAGCAGTTATGAATTTTTCATCTTCAGCCAGAGTACTAAGTTCAGCAATAACACCAATCTATCCTGCCTTTGAACTTGCACAGTATTTTATTAAAGCAAAGATGGATATGAAACAAATGTTCCATAAGGTCTGAAAAGTCTTTCTTTCTAAAGCTTAGCATTTAGAAACTTGAAATTTAATTTATCTGCCAGGTCCTGTATTGTGTGCAATTGAATCCAAGACCTAGAGTTAAACAACCTCTGCTCTTATTTTCTGGAGATCAGTACTCCCATTTAGGTGTTGATATTCTGTTTCCTTTATAATTCATACCTCATTTCACTTCTTAAGAGATGTCCCTGAAGTATCAAATTTTAAAACACAATAAATAATTTTCTACTCTAAGTCAATGCATTAATCTATCCATTATAAATAGGATGAATTAAATAAAAAAATAAATACAATATAAATTGAGGTTTGCACTGGCTAGCTGACTATTATCACCTCTGGGTCAGAGAAACATGATCTATAGAATATGATGAAAAAAGAAAGTTCTTCATTTAATATAAACATACCCAGAAAACTGTTTAAGCTAGTCAGAGGAAAAGCAAACATCGCCCATTCTCCATATTTGTAAAAATTCCATATTTTTGCAATAATTGATGGCCCAGGATTTAGACACTGTATTCAATACTGAAGGGAAAATATATGCAAGAATATCAAATGTAATTTCTCTCTTTATGCGAGGTGTTCCTTTTCCAAATGCCCAAGGATAGAATTGAAATGAAGAAGAGACTAAACAATATTTCTGATATTGGGGGTGGTAGTGGTAGTGAGTTGATTCCTTTCTATTTCTCATCTTCTTTCCTCTTGCTCTACTAATATTATTGCACACTCTCATACTTTTTTCCATAAAGCAGTTTAAATGCAGCATATATGTGATGGTGGTTTAATTTCTTTCTGGGGCTGAGATATACTTCCTTCTTGCAAGTTCCTTTCAGGCTGGTGGGCAGAGTCCCATTGCTCTTTGTCTTCTTTTGCCACCATGTATGACATATTTCCAGTTTCAACTTAATGGGCACAAAAAAGGAGAGCCTGGGAACCAGAATGAAACAGTCAAGAAGGCAGATAAATTTGCTTCCTTCATATCCTTTTTCTTCTCCAAGTCTCCGTTGTAATACATTTCACCTCATCCATCAAATCCAGGGACTTCATGACTCATTGCCTCCTTTTTCCAAAAGGTGATCCTCCAGGGATGTGGCTGCTCAGGACACCTGGCCCAGAGAAAAGGAAGGCAGAGTCAGATGTTCCATCCATCATGAGGCACAGGATTTCCAAATCCTATAATTTTGCTTTGCACTCAAAACCTTTCTTTAAATTTGAATACTTTCTTAATCATTGGAGAAAAAACCTGTAGCCAGTTCTATTTTTGAATGGCATAATGATCCCAGGATCATGAATTTAATTTTCTGTCACTAACATTAGCCTGTTTCTTGAAATAGTTGGGTATTTGCTTCATTACAGTATGCCTGAATAGTCATTGATACTGAGCTCATCAAAAGCCAGAAGGGAGATTTGTAATCCAACATTTCAAATCTTGACAGCATATTCTCTTCACTTGCTCTGATTGTTATTTTCATAGCAGAAATTCCTCCAGAATGAAATAATAAATGTAAGACAAACAACAAATGTAGGAAAACAAATTTGCAGGGGTTTGTTGTTGGTTTTGATTGTTTATAAATAGAGTTGCTTTTTATAAATAAGTCCCACTCCAAACAAACACCAGCTATTAAGAAAAATCCACCCATGTATGATGACAGAAGGTAGTTCAGGGATGCCTTCATGAATGGCATATTGACTGCTCAAAACTCAGGTCCTGTCTTCAATGTATTGGTTTCTTTTTTCCCATCTAAATATTCTTTAAAACAATGAAATGTGAGGAAAAGAATGAATGAAAATTCTGCATGCATTTCTCTGCCTAATTTCAGCTGGATTTTCCTCAGGATATTACCCGAATCAAGCATTCAATACTTCAATACTATTTCTTAAATAACCTCAGAGCTTCCAAAAACTAATTGATTTTCTTTACTAGCCACCAGGTGGCAATCATAAACTTCCATATATTTAGCCTGCTTCATCAACTCTCCTGAAGCAGCTGCTGCAGACAGAGAGGATGCTGCAAACAGAGAGCAGAAACAGGTATCTCCATGGTGACTATGATACTATGTTTGTTGTTTGTCACGGGTGAAACTAGATGAAACCATGCTTGTGCTTCTAAATTACTTATTTCCACAGTAAGTTCTGAGCACATACCCTTGAAAAAAAATGTATTCTGCTGAAAGATGAACTTTGTCTTAAAGACCCTGTTGATACCTTGTTATCCATGTTGCATTTTTAACCTTCTGGACAGTGACTTAATGAATATTACTGAAGAAAATCTATATTGAGTTTTAAGTTGCCTTTTCTACCCAAGTAAATCTAATAATCTAATAATAATTTGGCTTAAGTACTTGTTTTTCTCCTTCTCTTATCAGGGCTTTGAGTGAGATAGCACAAAGCCATGCAGGCAGAGAAAGAATCTTCACTTTCCCTTTCTATATGATTAGGCTTTTAAAGGACAGAGAGCTCTTTAACAGAATCTTGATTTTCAACATCATTGTCATACTCTGAAAACTGAAGATGGAAAGCTCTGGTCTGCATGTGTGCTTTATTTTGAACATTCCAGTTGAGAGAGATATAGCTAGACATCAGCAGATTTTTCTTTGTTTTTTAAAAGTGTTTTAAGATCTTAAACACCACTGACATTTGATTTTCTTTTTTTTTTTTTATTCCAAGTCTCTTGCTCCTAGATCCTTACCTATAGGTCTTTCAGTCTTAGCTCCCATACCTTTGGATTCACTTGAAACTGTTTTTTACTTAGCTGCATCACAGCTAACTGAACAATAACATAGCAAAACAAAGATGTAAAGAATACATTGATTCTCTATTCTGATAGGAATCATGTATTTTGATTAGGCTAAACTTTGTTTTGTCTTTAAAATGATGGCATAAAGTAAAAAAAGAAAGAAAAGTTATGAAAATAAATCAAGACACAGTAAGAATATCTGAAAAAGTTGAATAATTAAAAATAATAAAAGAAGTCACAGGAAAAAAAAGCAAGTGCAGTTTAAGAACTGTTGGAAGCCCTGACAAATTGGAGAGAAAAAATCCACCATCCAATAGGCTTGAAGGATATCAGATTAAGAGCAAGGAAGTAAAAGATTTTTTCAAAAAGTCTCCTATTTTCTGGTGAAAGTTGCTTTCAGAAACAGCAGCATTAAGAGGACATGAAAAAGCAGTAATAATTAGATCATCTCAATAAAGTCAAGATAGCATAAAGATAAGACAGAACCTTATAGACTGATACTGTCTTTGCCTTAATTATTTACCATTTTCTATTTTAAGTATTCTTCAACATTTTCTTGGAGCATTTGTTAGGCATAAGGTAGGAAACTGGCAATCTAGGTGTGTGATTTGATGTAGAAATTCCTGTGATGATGCAGTCTTTTGCTGTCTTGGGCTTTTTACTGCCTTCCAATACACAGGCAGTTTTGAGTGTTTTTCTTGTCCCTGAGCAAACCCAAATTTCCAAAGTACATTTCCATTACAGTTTTAAATTTCCTTCTGTCGTTCAAAGAGAAGCCAAACTTCAATTCTTATAGTCAAATCAAGAAGAAAAACAAAAGCTTAATGTTACTACTTGTAAAGAAAAATCAGGTAATTTCTTATTTTAAAAAGAGAGAGACTCTCTCCATGCAGTCACTGTAAAGAATACAAGGACTCTCTAAGTTCATGAACCTGAGGTATTTTTCCCTGTTGATAACTTGTGGTTCTCTGTTGGAGCAGTTAGATGGCAGTGCTGTTACACTATTCAAAGCAACCACTCATTTCTGGTTTTGTCAGAAACTATCACTTCAATCCAACATTACAAAGTCAAAGCATAATTACCACTAATGCTCCCCCTCTCTTGAGCAATGCCATCAGGGTATATCTTGCAAATGAATGGAAACTGTTAATTATAATTATATTAGACACCCATATTGTATGTTTCAGCAGCGCCGGTGTCATCTTTGGATCTTTGTTTATCATTACACAGGAGATATTAAAGTAAAAGCATGGAGACCACAGTGACAACACTCCTTTATAGTATGAAAATTATGCATCCTATTTCATTAACAGCTCAGCCCAATAATTTGAAAGTGCTTGTAATTGGATTATTCTGTGCCCATATTTTACACATATGTCACTGAAAAAGAAGTAAATGTTTAATTAATATTTTTTTTAGGTTGTTTGCAATCTAATTAAGATGTTTGCTTTCATTGACAAAGCAATATTTCATATTTATTTTGCCTTGAAACATATATCTTCATTTTCAACCCAACCTCCAGGGAACTATTTCGAGTAGAACTATAATATGTGTACAGTACAAATCCTGTCTGTGAGGAAACTGGGGAATAACATGTGCTTTCTTAGCTCTTCATCCTTTCTTCTTCACACCAATTTTCCCAACTCTGTTTTCCTTTTCACAAAAACCCTAGTTTATTCTTAGCTTCCTGACCTTTCCAGAAAAGACCTGTCATCTTTCTCTTAGCATTTTATTTAGCTGATCTTCCACAATCTGTCTGGGGCACCTCCCTGACATTTTCCAGCTATGCTGAATACTGACTGCTGCACTGACTCTGCAGGTGTGTTACTTTCTTCGAACTTCTGCTGTGTCTTCCTAGAACTTGTCTGAAATCAGGAAAGTAGCCCTTTAAGCACCCACAAACACATTCATTTGTACTACTTTAAGTTTGACTAAATTACTGCAATGCCACCCTCTGCAGTGGTGATGCAACTGTACTGCTGTAGAAGACCTCCTGCTGGCTGTAAATGTACAGCTTTTCCAGCTATAGCAGGGCTGAGCAAGCTGTTAAAGCCTGCAGTAAATCCTTGCTTAGGTCTTAGCAAGCATCTCTACCAGTTTTCTCCCTCTCAAAGTCAGCTTCCACAGTTCTAAAAAGTTCTATTCAAAATGAGCCAAATCTGCAATGAATTGCTCATCATTTTAAACTGATTAAACCATTAAGCATGCAACTTTTCCCTAATCAGACCAGGATAATAAACAGGAAAAGAGCTATCCTACAAAATGCAAAATACAGGTGCCAGGACAGCTTTTCCTCACTGTAGCCAACAGAAGGTTGTTCAAATAGCCTTTTACTGTCCTAAATCATACTGCTAAAAAGTTGGCTGCTCATACTCATTGCAGTAGACCATTTAAGCACCACACAGATATTTCTCCTTGAAAGAAAATTCTTGGCTATCTTTCTGTTAGGCAAAACAGTTTACTTTTCTTTTTTTCTTTCTTTCCTAGTTCGACTTTCCAATCTCCCTCAAACTAAAGCTGTTCTTCTGCCAGGATTTCTGCCATGTGGCCAGTGACCTGGGAGCTCCAGGAGCTTTTGAGACAAGCTGAAGTACTCCGGGCTGCTGGGACTGAGTGTACAGCAGAGGGCCACTGAAGGCAGAGTTCCTTGGACTCCCCAGCATTGCAGGAACTTGCTATGGGGACTGCTCATGGAGGAAGGAATCAGGAAGCTGGCTGCTAATGAAACAGACTTTTCCTTAGAAATCTTCCTGGATCCAGCTGGGAAATTAGAAGAATTTGACATGGTGGAACATTTGAAATGTTGTTAAGTGTGCATTTCCCAGTGGAAGGTTCCCAGACAGCTGTCATAATTTCAGTACAACAGAGATAAACACACAACTGAAGACACCATAATCATTCTCTTCTTTTCTTTGCATTAATGCCTCAGAAATTAATTTGCAATAAAATCCTTTGAGTTTATTCACTTTATCTGAACTCAGAGATAATTTTGGTGATATTTTGCAAGTCTTCAGATAGAAGTCATTTTCTGGAAGAAGTGAGAGAGATTCTGCACAAATATATGATGAATATATCTTCATTCATCTACAACACCCAGGCAGAGTGTCTATTATATATCTTTTCTCCACATAAACAATCACTCATAAGCAATTATTAGATCAATGTTGACATTGTCAGATATTTTGAGTCAGCTCCCATGTCCTTGCTATGTCTCAGGGAGATTTATACATAGATCTTATGTGCAACTCTCAAGAAAACAAATCATGAAATGGAAATGACAATGGCGTATTTATGACTGACTGATCATTATGGAAGATCTTACTCCAGCATCTTTGAGGTTGTTATCATGGCCTGACATTGTCATCTAAAGTTTCTCAGGGAGAAAACTAAAAACTATTTGAGTGACACATCACCCTGAAGTTCTCATTGTAGGAGCATCTAAGAGAGGTAAAGAAAACTAAGCCCAAGAATGCTTCTTACTCTTTGAATATAAACAAATTAATATAAACAAATTAATATAAACAAATCTTAAGCAAATAGGTCAAACCTGGATATAAAAGTTTGGGAGACTTAAAGTTAGTTGAATTATACCCTAGTCTGTAATCTCCATATAGACAATCAAGGTCCCTCTCTCACACAAAAATATTTCCTTCAATTTACCAAAGCCTATCAAATATAATGTTGATATTGATCTCTTTGACCTCAATGTAATCTCTTTATCAAAAGCTGGTAACATTGTGTCTCATGAACATATTGTAATGCAAGGCCATTCCACACTTCTCATTTAAAGTCAAGTTTCCATTCGAAGGTTTGTGTTCTCTTATTTAAAGCTCTCCAGGGAAGAGTGACCTAAAACCTTTACATTTATTTAGGGCAACCATTTTTCACTTGAACATGAAAATCTGTCAGTAGGGAAACAATTGAAAGTTAGAAAAAAAAGAAAAATCACACTGAATTCTGCATACAAGAGATATCACATATGTACAGTAACTTGGTGGCCAGTAAAGAAGGCTGTTGGAGCTCCCAGTCAATCCCATAGGAGTTCAGGATAGCTTTGTTGTCATTCTGTCTCACTCTCTGTGGTATGTATGCATATACCACAAATCTGTACCTGAAAGTCAAGGCAAGTAGATATAGCTAGCTGTAATTCATTTCAGTACACACAAGTCTCAGGTTTTTATTACTTTCAATAGCATCACACATTGAAAAATAGACATTCAAAATTTTAATTTATTTTCACACAAAAAATATTTTAAAATAACCTATAACTCTCTTCAGTTTTACAGGAACCAGAGAGACAATAATTAATGACATGTCTGTTAAAATCTTGTGAACTTTTTCAACTGTGTTGTTCTTGAAGTTGGGTAAACAGAGAAAGAGAAACAAAGGAACAAGGAGAGAGAGAACAAGCATACAGTATTATATATTTTTAAAAAGAAAATAACACTGGAAAACTGTAAAATAATGGACAAACACCACTGCAAGGTGGTGGTGAATGTCCATTCACCGTGGTGTTTCCTGTCCTCAAAGCACAGGAAGCCACATACGGACACACTGCAAACAAAAAAAAAATTGATAAGAATTTGTTTAGATTAGCTCTGTATTAAAGTCAAATGATTTTTCTGACATAATCCAACAGAAAAAGAAGAATTCCATTTAATGATCTATGGTTAGCAGATGCAAGGCCATTAGAAATCTGGAAACTGAGGAGAAGAATTTGGAGTGATTATTAGATATTTTGCATTTATGATTTTCCTTACCACATTATTTTGTTTCATGCAAGCCATCCATAATTTTTATATGGGAAAATATAGGTTTTAATGATTTTTTTTCATTTAGCAATTCATGTTTGAAAGGCAGAATAATAAAGCAGAAAAGTGCATGTTATTTTATTTATTCAAAATATTCTCAATATTTCCTCATTTTATTTTGCCCCTAGTTACTCACAAGCAAGGCTACTGCAAGTTTCATAGAGATAATTCACTCTGTCAAAATAAGAGCATAAACTCAAAGAGGACATAGTATTAAGATACACCAGAGTTCACAATTGGAAAGCTAATACTGGGTGCTACTATAGAAGTCATATGTGAATCCTATTATGATGCATGTAAGGACAGAGATCTACTAGACCAGCATGCCTTGGTCCTGCTTTAGCTCTCATCCAGCCTGATGATCCCAATATTGTAGGGGCGATCCAATGAAAAACACACTGAAATATCCCCCTTTCTCCCACAAATGATACCTTTTTTTCCATCATATCCTTTAGTCCAGTCAGTGCAACCCGGCCTTACATGAATCACAAAACTCTGCTGAGTAAAATGTTTTTACTAGTCTGACACTTCTTCTAGTCAGCCTAGTAAAAGGCAGGTCTCCAGCTTAGGATAATGCAACTACTAAGTTTTCTGAGTGGATCTTGTCTTATATATTTAATGAACAACAAACGTCTTACAGACTCAGTCTTACAGACAAGAAAGCCAAACAAATTTGCCCATGAAAGATTTCAAATATCCTTGGAGATTGGTTGTGATTAGGCAACTCAAGAGTTCATGTGTGTATCTGTGTTTAATTAGCAGGCTACACCACAGTTTAAAAGTCCCCTGCAAGTAGATCCTGTCATGACTGTAAACAAGGGTAAGAATGAATATGCCTAACACTTTTAATAAGGCTGCTGTCTCTCCTTGTTTCAAACTTTGTCTTTTAACGTGGGAGTCTCCCATTCCTCTCAGTTTCTAATTTGCCATGGCTGCTACTGTTGATCAGCCTCTCTAGTCTAGATTACCTCTGCTGCTACAAGATCTCTCAAGAAACCCTTTTTTCTACTGCCTAGTGTGTTTGTATTAAACAATGTAATGAGGCATATTGTAATAAACAATATAACCAGAATAACAGAGTAATTTGGAATGGAGTTGGGAGAAAACCTTTAGAGTTCCTACATTTAAACAGACATAGTTTTTTATCTTTTTATCTTTTTTTTTAATCACCTCATTGAATCTCTAGAGCTTTCCTCCCTTCATCTGACCAGCTGGGTAATTTAATTTAGCAGTGATGAAAAAAAGTCCAATTGGGTGCTGCTTTGTTTACTTGATTGTATTTTTCAATGCAAAATAAAACTAACTGACTGAAGAGCTCTGGAAGTGAGTGTAGGGCAAGCAGAATGCAGAACTTTAAAAGCTGCCTTTATTTTGTTCATTCTTCCACTTCAGACATTAAGTAGCTCTCAGTTGTCTGTCTCAGTTTATCTGTCAAGATAAAATAAAACTGACAAGGTGGCAGGGTGAGAGAAAAAAGGCTGCACATATGTGAAGAAAGCAGAGTAATCAAAAAAATAATTCAGAATTGACAAAAAAACAATCATGACATAAAAAAGACTTATTTCCTTATAAGCTAAAAAGAAAAATAAAAAAGCACCTCATAAATGCATTGCACTTTGCAAGATACTGTTTAATAAAACTCTTTCAAGACATTCAAGAGTGAATGATTCTACAAAATCTTTTGTATTGCTAGTAGTAACTGATTTCAAGATTTGAATTGCAGGTCTTTATGGAATATACAGTAATGAAGAAAAAATGGAAAGGTCTAAAGTAAAAGGTCAAATACAATTCTAAAAATATAATTTTTTTAACTATCAGAAAATGAAAGTGGACCATCTAGTAAAATAAGGGTAAGGCCATGCCCATTACAGCACCAAGGTACAGGCAGACAGCAGATCAGGGTACAAGCAACAGCCACTGTATGTAAGTATGATTTGGTGCCCAAGACAAGGACAGATCTTTGTGATCAACAAAATGAAAGCAGCTGATGTCAGAGGGTGAGGACTAGTGAAGACTGACCACCAAACTTAGCCTCTTTCTTAAACTGTAAAGTCAGCCAAGCCAACCTATCCTGCCAAGCTCCAGGCCAAGAGGCTCTCAGGAAGAAGGGTTGAAACCTCTGCACCTATAAGGAGCCTGGCAGTCAAAGCAGAACAGAATAACTCCATATGAAAGTATAATTCCTAATAGAAATACACTTGGTATTGCAGCAGAGGTATGAAGCAAGCAAGGGTGCATGTTAACAATTGTAGCAAAGGCTGCTTAAACTAAACCCTACAGCACAGAGCTTCTTAGGTGGAATAGGATGGCAAGGAGGAAATTATGTGACCAAAAACTGGCATCACAAATGTGTAGGAAAAGATGCTTTCCCTTTGCTTGATTACCATGCACCAAACTTTTTCACTGCTCTTAGACAAGGAAAGTTTTCATTTGCTTCCTAACTTCCCTAGCCCTGTGTCTATTCTTCTGAGATCAAGCAGCTGGAAGTGACTTTGTCCCATCTTGCAAAATAAGCTCAAAAAGCAAGGCAGAAACATTGATTTCTGGAAGAATTGTCAGGCCCAATTCTCCATCTGTCTTGAAAATTCCTTTAGCGACAAATTGCCAGAAATGGACAAGAAATACAAAGGGAACATCGCTACATAATTACCTTGTTATTTTCTGCTGTTGGCTGCAGCCAGAGACTGAGTTCTGAATTTCCTGAAATTTTGGTCTGATCCAAGATGTCCATCCTTGTACATTTATATGATAGCTCAAGTTTTGAGACAATATAGCACTTTAAGCCAAGGAATATTTCCAATAACTTCAGAGACATCTGTTCTACGTTGTTAATATTGTGCTTTTTAACTCTTCTGGTTGAGTCAGGCAGTTGAATGTTCCAGCTCAAGAGTTATTGTGTTTGGAAATATGGAATTTTAAAACTCTATTCCTCGAAAATTGGACAGTTCCTGGGAGAATTTGTCCAAACAGTTGGAGATTCAGTTAGGAAAGCTGAATCACTGACAGAAGTAAATCTGGCCAAGGACATCAAGGGTAACAAAAATGATTCTTTACTCATCAATATGCATCAGATATAAAAGAAAGAATAGGAAAAATGTGGGTCCTCTGTAGAAGATTATGGGAGACCTGTTTTCTCAGGACATGGATAAGGCTGAGGTACACAGTGATTTTTTTTCAGTCGTCACCAGCAACTGTTCCAGCCACACCACCCAAGTTGCAGAATGTAAAAGCAGGAACTAGGAGAATGAAGAACTGCCCGCTATAGGAGATGGTGTTCAAGGACATCTAAGGAACCTGAAGGTGCACAAGTCCATGGGACCTGACAAGATACACCCAGGGGTCCTGAGGGAAAGGGCCAATGAAATGGCTAAGCCACTATCCATCATATTTGAGACGTCGTGACAGTCTAGTGAGGTTCATGCTCTCTGGAAAATGGGAAATATAACTCCCATATTTAAACAGGGAAATAAGGAAGACCCAGGAAAATAAAGGGCAGTCAGTCTCACCTTAGTTCTGGAAGACCATGGAGCAAATCCTCTTGGAAATTATGATAAGGCACATAGGAAATAATGAGGTGATTGGAGATTACAAAAATAGCTTCCTTAAGAGCAAATCATGCCTGACAAAGTTGCTGGCCTTCTACAATGGGTTTATATCAGTGGTGGACAAGGGCCATCTGCCTGGATTGGTACCAAGCATTTCACACTGTCCCACACAACATCCTTTTCTCTGTACTGGAGAAACATGGATTTGATGGCTGGACCAGTTGGTGGACAAAAAATTCGCTGGATGGTCAAGCTCAAAGTGTTGCAGCCAAGAGTTTAATATCCAAGTGGAAAGCAATGAGGAGTAGGGTCCATACTGGAAGCAGCACTTTTCAACAACTTGGTTGGTGATACAGACCGTGGGATTGCATGTACCCTCAGCGAGTTTGCTCATGACACCAAGCTGTTCCATGAGGTTGTCCCACTGGAGAGAAGGGATGCCTTCCGTGGGGACCTTGACAGGCTTGAGAGGTGTCTGTGTGAACCTCATGAAGTTCAACAAGGCTGAGTACAAGGTCCTGCACCTGGGTTGGGGCGATCCCAAGCACCAGTAGAGGCTGGGAGGAGAATGATCAAGATGGACCTGAGGAATAAATACTGGGGAGTGTTTGCGGATGAAAAGCTCAGTGTGACCCATCAATGTGCACTTGCAGCCTGGCTACATCAACAGTGGCATGACTAGTGGAGGTGATTCTGCTGCTGTACTCTGTCCTTGTGAAATTCCACCTGTAGTACTTCATCCAGCTCTGGGCGCCCCCAAAGAAGAAAGACATGGACCTTTTGGAATGAGTCCAGAGGAGTCCCACTAAGCTTATCAGAGGACTGGAACACCTCTCATCTCCCAGTAAGACAGACTGAGGAGTGGGGCTTGTCCAGCCTGGAGAAAGCTCCATGGAGCCCTATAGCACCTTCCAGTACCTAAAAGGATCTTACAAGAAGGCTGGAGAGGAACCTTTTACAATGGCATGCAGTGAAAAAGACAATGGGAAAATGGCCTTCAGCTGAAGGAGGGTGAGTTTAGATTAGGTGTAAGGAAGAAATTTTTTACTGTGAGGGTGGTGAGGCACAGGAACAAGGTGTCCAGAGAAGCTGTGCATTCTTCATTCCTGCAGGTGTTCAAGACCAGACTGGATGGGGCTCTGAATGAACTGGTCTAGTGAAAGGTGTCCCTTGCCTATGGCAGGGGATTTTGAGTTAGGTGATGTATAAGATCCCTCCTGGCCCAAATCAGTCTATGATCCTGTGATTCTATAATATCAAGTATGAGTATTTACAACAAAATTTTTTGGAACCTTAAGCAGTTGTTCTTTGTTGTTTGTTTGTTTGCTTTATATCAATCTCTTTATAGTGGAGAAATGTTGTTGCTTACCAGTTAAGTTCTGTTATCTGGAAAGATGCAAATATTGCTGATCCACACTGAGGATGAGTGTTCAGTCACAGTCACTGTTTGCCTGAAGAGACACATCTTATTTCTCTGCTGTATAGACTGCAAAGAAATAATTCTTCTTCTTTCAGAAGAAGAAAAAAGGAGCATAAATACAAAATTTATAGTACTAAAATTTGTAGAAAAAAATCTCCAGAAAGAGATCTCCGGAATTTGCATTCTGTAAAGCATAAGGATAATGGGAAAGCAATAAAGCAATGCACAAGATGCATATTTCTTATGAACAGATACAAATACTGACTAACACATACCTGTTACATCCCTGAGTAATGTACAATGTCTAATTGAGTAGATATTATATACAATATCTAATTGAGCTCCACATAGATGCTGCAATCTCCTTAGTTGGACTCATCAGGTTATGAGAAATTAAACACTTGAAAATAAATGCAGCAGATTCCCATGCTCATTTCTTAACCTCTCATAAAATTCATTTAGATTCCAGATGAAGAATTCTCCATTAGTCATGAGAACTAATAGGCTTATAAATTCATTAATTTTGGATAAGCTTTTTTTTTCCCTAGCAAGTTAATAAACACAGTTTTCAGTTAGCTTTCTGTCTTTCTTTTAGCAGATAGGAAAGAGTTGGTTCCATTACATTTTGTCTCAATTTAATCCCTCACTGTTACAAGAAGTGGAAAATGCAATTAAATGCAATTCTGAAACCTTTCCCTGGAGAGCTGTTTACAATATTACCTGCATTATGCAGTCCATGTGAGATGATGTATCTGCTCTTCCATATTCATGTCAGCCTTAAGAAGCTTCAAAAAATATCTATTTTTTTTAGTTAAAGAACATACACCCCACAAACAACAACAGCAAGAACAACAGCAACAAAATCGAAACCAAATAAAAACAGCCCCCTCACCTTTTAGTATAAAAAGATATTTATTAAAAAATTGTAATGTCAGACATGGATTCCTGGCAGTTTTATAAGCAGACCATTATCAAATGTGCCTTAGTTTTTGTTCTCACACTGTTTTCTCCCTTCCACAAACTATAAAGTCTCTAAACTTCCAGATTATTTCAGTTGACTCCATACAAATTTTGTACACATGTAATTTTCCTATCTGTTCCTTCTAAGCAACAAAAAGAAAGCTGATAGCTTTGACAATAGATGTGCCCTAAAAATGTTATCTCCTGATGCAAACTGTCCCTAGATAAGCATGGTGGGATATATCTGTATCCCCCTGTATCTGTAGGCTTCTACATCCAAGGTCATCATATAAGCTCTTTTTTGAGTTAGTGAGGGAAAATAACCAGAGATATTTAATGATTGACCCATTTGACATGTTCAAGACTTGCATTTTAGGGTACAGCTATGTCTTGAACTGTTACCTTCCTAAGCTGTCCAATATTTGCAATGGTGCAATTAAGCCTCTAAAATCACTAAGTTTTGGTTTTTTTCAGTCTTGGCCTTCTAATTGAAAACTGTCAGAAAACACAGGTTTGAAATTTTAATGAGTTTAATATAAGTTTCTCAAATAACTTATGAAGCTTAAAGGAAGTGAGAATGGTCACAACCATTAAAGATTACATGTAAGTAATAAGGTTAAAAAAGAAAAAGAACCCACTCAACATGAAAGCATCACAAATGGTCTAATATACTGCTGTTAATTTTCTAGGACAATCTTCAACCAAGGCTCTTAGAAAAGGAAAATCTCAGGATTTGTTTTTTTCTAGGATAAGAAGTGCTCTTACAGACTAGCAAGCAATCTATAAACAGGATACAAAGGGCGGGAATGCACATTCAATATCCAGAACAATGGCAATGTATAAGCAGCTTTACTCCAAACCTGGCCTAGCATTCCTAGAACCTGAAATAATCTTAAATACCCTGGGGGAGAAAAGGGTGTAAAAGTTGCAGATGACAAAGAATAAATTCAAAACTTGGTTATAAAATTTAAAGTGAGAAGTCCAAGAAGATTTCATGGTGAAGTAGGTAGCAAAATAACACCTGAAATTCAGCATCAGTGAGCAGAAAGTGTCCTATGTGGCAAAATATGACTATAAAAACATCTGTGTAATGGCAAGCTCTAAATTTGATATTACTTACTCAGAAAAGCATAACAGTGTCACAGTATATCACTCCCAAAAATATCAGCCTGGTAGTCAGGAAAAGAGACAAAATGATAGAACAGAAAGAATTATGAAGGAAGGAATTGGAAACAAAGTAGAAGTTTTACTGTCATTATGCGATTGTATAAATCTATTTTAGGTCCCCATCTAAGAATACTGCACACAATTCTTGTTGCTGTCTCTCAGAGACTTAGAGAGAAATTGGAAAAGGTACAAATAATGAGGACCACACATTGACAGAGGTGAGGAAGAGTGTGTGTCTTCTGGTTAGAAAAAAACCAATACAGTCTTAGGGTAGATACCACTTAAATCAAGCATGGTAAGAAAAAACTGCTCAGACATGACTGTGTACTGTTCCTCACCACACAAAACTGAAGAGCACCTACTGATATCCCTATACAGATATCACAAAAGAGAAATAACATTTTCACAGAGAGGACAGCTAAGCTGAGGAAGATGGTGGAAGCTGTAGTTCGAGAGCTTACCAGACAGGATTGAGTATATTGGAAGAGGAGCCAAAACAATGAAAAAAAATCAGTCAAAATTGAATTTTTGTCGTAGTTTCTGGTTTTAACTGGAGAGTATAAAAATACACAAAGGAAAAGCATTTGCTCACTTCTTACCCATTTTTTCCCAAATATCTAATACTGGCCATCACTGCAGACAAGATGCTGAGTTTCCCAGTGAGTATAAAACTTCTTTTTCCTTAAAGAGAAATATTTAGAAAGTGATGTCTAACAATAATTAAGGCCAACAGTTAAGAACTGCTGTATTATTTAACAATTATCTTCTCAATCTCCTCATCCATATGAAATATTTACCTCATTCTGGTTGACCAGCAAAGGAAAATTCACTCCCAAATATGAATTCTTATAAGGTAAGAATTAAAAATTTAATTCTCTACTGGAAGAGGATGTGTTTCTCAAAAAACACATATTTACTCTGAAATGTTGGAATTACATTTTCCACAAGATCTTTATTGTAGCCTCTAAGTTGTTATGGCTAATATGTTTCTTTGATGGCCAAAAAAAAAAAAAAAGAAAATTTAAAATTGTTTGTGTCTTGCAGAGCAGGATTCTCGTTTTGGTCACAAAATCTATAAATTGAATAATTTAACAGTATAGTTACAACTTAATTTTCTGGAGGTGTATTTTTAAAACACAACCAAAGGATACAAAGCAGTGTCTTCCACTCCCTTCAGCATAAGTTGAAATTAAATAATGTGCATTTTTGGATTTGAATTACTCCAAGTTGTATGTGAGATCTTATACTGGCTTACTGGCTTCCAGAAAAAGAGGTAGTGGTCATTCATTCCTTTTTTTTTTCTCTACAATGCGGGAATACACATTCCTGTTCTCCCAGACGTTTATTATCTGCTCTTACTTAGCCTTCATAGTTTTTTAGGTTAAGTTGCCAAACAACATGTGTAGTCTACTTAATAGACTTCTATAGGTTCAGAGTAATAAAAAGATATTTAATCCCTGACTCTTACAAGAACTTGATAAAAGCGATTAAATTTATCTGAGGTTTTTCATATCATTTTGGAATAATATGAAAGATTTTTGAAACAGTCTGAGAAAGTGAAGCTTCTGATCTAGTAGCAGGTAAATATGAAATAAAGGAAAAATCATACTGTACATATTTTTCCCTGAAGGGACACATATGCACAAAATTTCTGCCTTGAAATAGCTGTGTAAAGTGCATTTTTGCTCTCTTTTCTGGCATATCATGTCCTTTGATCCATGAAATGTAACAGAGAATTAGGAAGACTGTTCAGTAGGAGAGTTTCTGTGAACCCTTAAGTGTGTTCTCAGGTTTTTTTGCTTTTCAGGCCAGACTTCCTACATTTTGAGTCTGTTCTATTGCTAAGAGAGAAGAAAAAATTTCCTCACAACAATAAATTTAAACTATTTTTGTCTTCTCTTTAATTTCAAATGTATTTCTATGTTATAAATTGTTGTAATATTTTGAAAGAGGTTGGAACACAAGGCTTCACAATTGAAAGCTAGTACTGTATCATAAATTGGATGGGAAATGGTACCTCAAAAACACCCCCACAAGGAAAAGAAAGTGTACAATTTTAAGCTATTACACACATAAGATCGGTAGGAGATTTTCGAGAAAAATAATTTTGGGTGGGTTGAAAATGAAAGCACAGCAGGGTCATCTATCCTCCTGGCACTTGAGAAATACCCTGCAATATACAGTTCAATTCCCTTCCAATTGTTCAGCTGTTTATATCATTAACCCTGCGGCCAAGAAAGTAAACAGACCAGCAGTTCTAAGACTGCCATTCAATGCCAGGAGGAATTCAGACTCATGTCCCTACAATTATCTCCACTGCTAACAATCTGGAAGAGGAGGGCTTTCACAAGTTTGGGTTGCTAATACCTGAAGGCAGCAGGATTGGTAGTCTTTTGATTGCTGA
Organism: Fringilla coelebs; assembly: GCF_963513975.1. NCBI lineage: Eukaryota > Metazoa > Chordata > Aves > Passeriformes > Fringillidae > Fringilla > Fringilla coelebs. The sequence goes on from NC_140029.1 coordinate 36,220,157, forward strand.
ATTGAAATAGACTCAGCTTTCTCCCATTGCACTAGCCACTTCTGGACATATATTTGATGGGTTTGATTTTAGTTTTGATTTTTCGCAGACTAAAAGCAGGGGTGCTCTTGTGTTTTGTATCTTTTCTTTGGCTCTTTGGTTTCTCAGTTTTTGTCACTAAGTAAAACAGTAAACAAAGTAAAACAGAGTGGGCAGACTGCTGTAGAGAAGGAGGAAGCTTGTAAAAGAGCTTTTCTACAGGAAACTTTGAATAAGAATTAATTGACTCAGTCAACATTTTGGCAAGTGGAAAAACAAGACTAAATAATACCTTATCATTCCTATATAAAAAGAGACCAGAGAGACTTGTTTGTTAGGGATCAAGAGATCCTGGTTGCAGATATTTACTCTGCAGTTTGCAGCTCTCTATTGAACAAAAAATTGTACAGCAATTGTCTCACATCCTATTTTGGAATTATTCCTACAAATAAGGTGAAATACATTCTTGGGATCTTTGTCACATCAACACTTAGTCACTATGTACAATTTATTCTAGCTGTTGTTAATGAATGAATTCTTTGTAGAGCTAATGGGGAATCAGGAAAGATTAGGGAGGAGGAAAGAAAAAAACATACCCCACCTTGTTTTCTTGCTATGTAAACACACATCTTTCTTGGTGTGTGGATGTTTCCTCTTCCCTCTGCCTGCACTAACCTGCAACTTGACTGCTGAGGCAGTTTCTTGAAGCATGAAAGTGTCTGGCCTGTGGCTATCTCTTTCCCAATTCCCATGGGACTACTGTAACCTCTCGGTACTTGAAGTGAGGATAAATCAACTTTTCTGGTGATGTCTTTAAAAAACTGTGTCAACTACAAACAGATTGTGCACAAAACCCATTCCCACAGGCCTCAGTCATTCCCAGAAAAGCCTGACAGGGTGCTCAGGCAGAACGGTGTCTTGTTTCTTAATTCCTGTGTTAGGCAGGCGTTACAAATGCAGACGTAGCATCATAGAGCTTCTTAAGTATTTTAATGGAAAAAGTAAGGTGCTTCCCTAGTACTCAAGAGCTGAGACAGATTTTGCAGAATCTTAAGCCTGGATTTTAGTGTATTAGTTCTTTGACTGAGCCAAAGTTCAAAGTTTAGATTCACTGCAACTGGCATTGGCTGGATAAATTGTTGGCACTTTTAGTTTCCAGAGTCAGTGGTGAAAGGTAGGAAAGCCACTCCAGGAAAGTAATTAGTTTGATCCTAAATTAAGCTGTCTTAATTGTTTTCTGGAATTTCACTCCACTAGCTAGAGAGAAAGTCAATATGTCTCAGGTTGGAACCCTTGAGTCTGGAATACTGAAATCCAGAGAGATGAGACTATAAAATGAAGGTCTTCAGATTTGACTCAAGACAATAAAATGTATATTTCATGATATATTTTATTAAATATATAACATTTATAAGGGCAAAAAAACCAGTCATCATCTCAAAATTTTGTGGTTCTGAGGACTTCTTGCAGGCTGAGTTCATTCTAGTCTCTGAACATCTAATGACAAGCAAAAGTTTAAATCTACAGATCTAGTCACAATGACAATTTCCATAGAATTTTTCCATCTAACTAGAACAAAAGACATTTTCACAATCGATCTAGAATTCAGTTCTTTTGATATTTATATTTCTGTTTTACAGGCGTGTCAAGCTTGAAGCTTTTCTCATGAGCTTTTTGCATAGTTATTGAATGTGATTTCTGAATGTGGAGAGAATCCTCAGTGTGAAGGCTTTCTTTTAAGTGGACTTTTTCACTCAGTTAATGGGGAAACAAGGGTTGTGGCTTTGAGGGATATGTGTTGTGGTACGCCTGGAGGCTCTGCTTCAGTGGGGGCTAAAGCTCCTTTCCTACCAAAACACTTTGTCACAGACAGGTCACATAGATGTTGTTGGAAAGAAGAATGTTCACAAAATATTTCATCCCAAAAGGCAAAATACATTGCCCAAAGGGATTTGCATGCACGCGGGTGAATTTGGGAGTTCAGACACTGCTATTGAATATCACAATATGATATTTAATGAGGGAAATTCCCATCTTCCAATTTTAAATACTTGTATCCCCTCCACTTTTTATATCTCTTTCTTTTTCTTTTGATTTTCTTGAAGCAATCTGCCTCCTATTTTACCACCTTCCTTTCTTTACTCTTTATACAGATGATCTTTTAGACTTCTTTCTCTTGTGCTTTCATTTTTCATCTGACTTAAGCATTTCTACAAACTGCTGCCTTCCATAGAGGCTGCTAAATGGATAGTATTATTGCCAGGTGGCAGAAAATTGAGAAATGATGTGAAATGCACAGAATCCATTATCTTATACTGCCCATGATTTTCCAGTGATCTTGACTACAGCTTCAACTATCAAAAATGCAGTGGTTGCCCTTGCTGCTTTTCTACAGAAGAATAATTTCTGGGACTCTGTAATATGTTCTCTAGAAAAAACTATTACACATTTTTAAAAATGCAATAAATTCCTCATCTGCATAATATCTGTGGGCACTCTGAGTACATAATTTCAGCATAGATCAGTTAGTTTTCACTGTCATTCTTAATTGCCCAGTGTGGATTGCAAGACTGGATTACAAGAACTGACTTGTACTCTGATGTCACTTTGCAATAAGTGTGTTTGCAAGTAACTGTTCCATATTCATATTCTTGATAGTGAAATTATCTAACAGTGTAGCACAACTCACACAATAAAGCAAATTTGGGGTGGGGGAAGAAGAAAAGAGCACTTCTCAAAAAATTTCCTCAAAATGAATGTGCATGAAAGTATAAATTTTCCACATTTGGAAGTAGTACCTGCATTTTAGGTGCATTTATGAAATCTAATTTCATTTCTCACTAAGTGAACTTCATTCAGTTAGTGAAAGTCTGTAAGGAGGATGCAATTTCACAGTTGATTTAAGTCAGCTTAAGAGAATAGTCTCACCTTCCTGCCCTTGGTTATGTCTTCCCACCTCTTTTCTTCTACTATTGCTAGCACTACAGCACTCATGAGACTACACTGTTGGCTGAATGGGGATGTGATGCAGTGGCAAATTTCACACACACACACATACATGGAAAGAAGCAGACAGGTTTCACAGCGATAAATTTCAGCTGGATCTGTTGACTAATCTGGCTGACCACAGAGATACTAGAGCTTATGCAAGAAAAGGTCAAGAATGATGAAGTAGAAGGAAAACACCCCTTGTCTGACTGTCACAGGAAAGAAGTGAACATTGCACACTCATTCCATAAATATGCAGCAATAATAATTATCAGTGCCAGCTATTTAGATAATTAAAATGGCAAACTATAGCCTAAGCAAAGTGAGCTCTTTCTTCTTTGTCACATTCAGTAACTCTCTTTGTTACTATTATTATCATAATTTTTGAGGAACAGTGGATGGTTTGCCATCAAAGAATCCACAAAAAAAAGTTACAACAGGGTAGACATTGTCCTAAACATCCCTCAGTTCAGTGAAAGGATTATTATTAATTTAGTATGTATTTAAGAAAATAAAGTCATCTTAATATATACAACCATTTATTTCTGTGAATGGGTAGTGTGCCACATTTTAATATTAAAACATAACTCAGCACATCATCAGCAGCAGAAGCCTTTTTTTAGCACAGAATCATAGAATTTCTTAGATTGGGAATGACCTCTGATATTACCTGAATTTAACCATTAACCCAGCAGTGCCAAGTCCACCACTAAACCCTGTTCCTAAGCACCACATCTGCACATCTTCTGAATCCTCCAGGGGTGGTCACTCAACCACTTCCCTGAGCAGTCTGTTCCAACGCATGATAACCCTTTCAGTGAAGAATGATTTCCTAATATCTAGATGTCCCCTGGTCTTGAGACCATTTCCTCTCCTCCTCTCGCCTTTCATTTAAGAGAAGAGATCAACTCCACCTTGATACAGCCTCCTGTCAGGTAGCCGTGGAGAGCAATAAAGGTTCTTCTCAGCCTCCTTTTCTCCAAGCTCAATAGCTCTCTCAGCCACTCCTCATCAGACTTGAGCTCCAGACCTTCAGCAGATCCATTTCCCTTCTCTGGACTTTCTACAGTACCTTAATGTCTTTCTCACAGGGAGGAGCCTGGAACCAGACACAGGATTCAAGGTGAAACCTCACAAGAGCTGAACACAGAGGGACAATCACTGCCCTGGTCCTGCTGGCCACACTTGTTGATACAGGCCAGGATGTCATTGGCCTTGTTGGCCACCTGGGCATACTGCTGGCTCTTGTTTAGCAGCTGTCAACACCCTGAGGTCCTTTTCCACTGGACAGCTTTACAGTCACAGCTTTACAGCCACTCTGCCCATAACCAGCTGTCCAGACAAACAGCATCCATAGGCTTTCCCTCATTAACTCAGCGGGTCACCTTGTCATAGGAGATTATGTTGGTTAAGCAGGACCTGTTTTCACAAAGCCATGCTGCCTGGGCCTGATCAGCTGGTTGTTCTGCACATGCCACGTGATGGCATTCAAAATGATGTGCTCCATGACCTTCCCCAGCTCTGAGATCAAGCTGAAAAGTCTGTAGTGCCTGGATCCTCCAGCTCGCCCTTCTTGTAGAGGGGCACCACATTGCCTGACTTGTAACTGAACTCATTGCTCTTCTTAGAAATGAGCTTTTATCCTTAGGAACAAATCCTAGAAGAAATGCAAATGTATGTACTGGTTACGAGTGATTCCATACATATAGATGTTCATATCTATACATACATATATATACACACATACATATACACATATACATGTGCACTTGCGTTCAGTTTCAGTGTTTTCAGTGAAATCAACTTATCTAAAGGAAAATGTCCATCAGCATTCAGGTCCAAATGGAGTTATTCCTAGACCAGGTCCAGAACAGTGGGAAGTAAAGTGTTCCTATTTCACTATATTTCTTCATGTGCTCAAATATTCCAATACTTGCCTATCTAGAAACTTTTATTTTCTTACAGAACATGCTGTAAGGTCTGTAATTTATTACAGCATTATTTTCTAGACACAGTAAGTTAAATTAGTCATCTCATTCACCTGTGAAAGATCATTCAGAAGGTGAAAGACCTTAGAGATATGGCAAGCATTATTCTAACAAATGGAGATGAACAGCCTAGTATAAATCATGTTTGTGGGCTGGATGAAATGTTCAGTGGTGAATCTAAACATCATTTATCAGAAGGGAAATTTTGTAAAACACCAAACTTCACTCCACAGGTAAACTTTTCAGACAACCTTTTGTACCCAGTCTTATAACTGTCAGATCTATTCTTGGCCAAAATGTCTTGCTGTTAATTACATTTTCACATTAACTTTTTTGCATCTTCCTGTGTATATAATTGCACTTTTTTGTGCTTATGCCTGAAACTTCTGAGTTTTTTTCTTGTGATTACTGCCATAAAAATAACAAAAGAAAATATCGCACTAGTATGACAAGGGCAGGACTTGTCTGTCAGTAGCTTTGTCACTTCTGGTTTTCAGGAAAAAGTGTTATTTTGTAAAAATACATATGCACATAGGAATATCCTATATTAATAATGTCATATGTATATTAGATGAGATTTTGAATGTGAATGCAACTCCACTGAACTAAACAACCAGTTCAGATATGGATTTAGGGACATACTTACTGACCAAAACTCAATGGTTAGTAAGTATCATCAAAATACTATGTCAGGTGAAAATTTCTTTGTAACAGTTATATTGGTCCACATCCTATTGCCTCCATCCTCTATACAAGTTTGTAGATATTTCTAACATGATGTACCTTCATGCCATTCCATTGCCCACCTGGAGAATTACCAATAACACCTTAATATTTTATAAATTAAAACCAATAAATCTTAATTTTTTTATAATATTATTGATATACTTTAGGATGAAGTCAGAATTGCAAAAAAAATTGCCAGAACAAAGTAGGGTTTTTTTTATTTGATATGTTTCTTTTGGTGACAGGACTATCTCAGATATTTTTCTTTCATCATATTCTGTGTAGAAACAACTACAAATACTTGACTAATTTTAGGAGTATTTCAATGTCGCGGTATCTGAAAAGTCTTGATTGTTATGTGCACTGTAAAATAATTTTCTTTCACTGCGGAGACATCTAATCTTTCAGTAGGAATTTTAAGATTGAAATCTTTATTTGCAATCCAAATAATTGCTTTTTAAATGTCTTGTTGTAGGTTTACAGGGCTGGTAGCTTCCAATATGTGTGTGCATGGCACTGGTTTTCCCTCATCTGAGATACTGTCATTTTTTTCATACCAGTTCGTCAGTTTGCAGAAAACTCAACATAATGGGCTTGCTTGTGACCTCTATCCCTTTGTTAACTTGGACTGAAAATAATGATTTTAAAAGCTTTTGGGCCAAAGCTCTCACACAAACACTTAAACATGGACATAAACCTCTTCTCCACAATAAATCTGGCAAGGAATGTAATTATTATTAATATGTGAGTTTGTAAATCAGATCCAATGCAAAATCCTGTGACCCTAACATATGTTAAGAGTGGAAGGTGAATACTTAAGCACTGCTTATATTTACTGGACATTTAAAAATACTAGTTTTTTTGAGTTACAAATTAATCTCTGTTTTGCTGTTTTTCTTTTTCTGAAAGCACATACTTCAGAGGACTATCAGAGGCAGACTTGAAGTTCACATCTGTAATATCTGTATCTGCTATTGAAACTTACTCATGTTTGTCATTCACTCTTCTCTAGTGCTGATGAGATCAAAGAGCCTTATTAGCTGGATTACCTTTGTCAAGCTTATTATTGGCAAAGACTGACTGTGTATTTTTGCTTTTGCTACTTGCAGAAAGCTTAGCATCGTTTGAAAGCCTTAGTAATAATACTTTGTTAAAGTAAAAGTCTTCTGTGTAGGGATTTGCTCTTAGAGGTTATTATGTTGTCATTCAATCACATCCCTATTTCATTTCATTATTTCATTTCATTTCATTTCATTTCATTTCATTTCATTTCATTTCATTTCATTTCATTTCATTTCTTTAAAAAAATATAATAGAAGCAAATATAGAATGCATTCTGCATGTTCATAGTATTAGGCTGATACTTTAAAGTCCTGAAAGCCTATTTCATGATCTGTGATATATATACTACTAATTAACTTGATTCATCTGCTTTCAAAACAATCCTCCCTCAAACAGGAGAGCTTTCACTCTCCAGCTTGGTAATACTAGAGTAAATTATTTCCTTACTGTTTTGTTGTGTTTCAAGCATCGTAAAGCCTGCCTCCATACAGAATCTGGATTCAATGAATGCCTTCTGTTTGAAAGAGCTGAGTCTTTTGTTCTTTTTTATCATTCACATACAGGCACGGAGGGGTCTCCCCCAATGAAGTAGGTTCTTCAGCACAGAGGTTTAGTTGAGATAACCTATGCATTCAAGGCTGTGCCCTTTGGAGAAGTCCTTCAAACTGTTTAATGAAGCAAGAACTGGGAAAGTACTTTGTTCTTGCAGCTTCTTATCCATTCTTCAAAACCACAGTGTTTAGCAACACACTAATGAATCCTGCTTCTTGCATGGAAATACAGTACTCTTCATTACAGATGCTTTTACAAAGAGTATCAATTAACCGAATATTTCAGCAACATGGGAGTGTGAGAAAATGATTTCCAATTACAGCATTGCACTTGTGCAAGTGTCTATTGGATGTTGATAAGTGTTTTGAGATAACCTTTAAAGGGAAATTCTACACTGGAAAAGTGTCTCTATTAAAATGGCAGCTGTTAAGTGAACAGATTTCTTCTGCTGTGCTGAAGTGCAAGCAAAGCCATACAAATTAATGCAGTTTGCTTCTCAGTTCCCAGACTAAATTTTACAAGGTTTATATGTACAAAGTATTTCTTTACACTTTTATACATACAAGCATAGATTCATATAGTCATATATGAAGAAGTTACCAATTCCTCATAATTTCAGACTCCCATTTAATTTTTACACTTTGAATCTTCATTTTAAAATGATCCTAAATAGAAGTAATAACACATTTAAGTGTGAGGTTAAAGATTTGGAGATTGTTAAGTGATATAGTTGAAATACTTTTGAAAGTAAGCAGCTTTGGCATCTATAAAACAAAAGAATGGCATTATGAATATATTTGAATGTTCTAGTATAAACAGAAAGCACAAAGTTCTTCAGAAAAAATTTCTTTTTTCAATGTCTGAAAAAGTTTGTAAAGAAAAATACTAGTCAAGCAAGAATATAGCATATTAACAGCATATTAAATTATGTATACATAGTATATTAAGTAATTATATTGCTATTAACTGATTATTTAACTTCAGGAGTTCATTTTGACCATGCATGTTTTGGGTGTGGTTACTTCAATATCAGTTCAGTGTCAGTGATACTGCTATTTTATTCCCCATTAAAAAAAAAAACTCTGAAAGATATTAAAAGTTTATTTCAACGCTTGGCAATACTTTCTTTTACGGATAATTGTAGGTGTTTGTGTACCTATGCTCGTGTGTGCAGCTATGCATAAACATCAGGTTTTCTCAGCAGACTGCAGCAACTTCTCTGCTGTCTCCGGCTGTGGGTCAATTTGGGTGTTATCCTGTTTTGCTCTTTTTCTTTTACTTCTTATCTACCACTGATATGCACGAAGATGGCTTTGAGGTGTTAATCAATAACTGTGAAATGATCAAATATATCTTGTGTGCCCAAAAGAAAATGACATACCTTAGTTACCAGGAAGGAAACCTGCAGATTGTGGTGGCCTATCTAAAACAGTATCTTCTCTCTGATCGTCAGAAATCTGCAGAAAGTTTACAATCCTATTTGTTTGAAGGGACAATACTTTTTTAAAATGATCATTACTTAGATTATGTCTCAAGCCTTATGTAGAATTATCTCCTGTAGTCCATATCCAAATGAAGGATCATAATTTTATTTTTGAGTATTAACAGGTGTTTTAATTAAATTATGTCATATAGCAGAGAGGTGAATCCTAAATGTTGCTTATTAAAACTTAAAGTGGAACTTTTAAACATTCTGCATTATGTTATAAAAATATGCAAACATATTTCTAAAGGAATACAAAAATTATGTTTCAATGTTGAAATTCCAGTCTCAAGAAGACAGAAGTGTAGCACAACCCACTTCTTGTGTATCTTCTATTTAGATAGCTTCTTTGTGGACTAGCTATACAAGCCTGCCCCAAAGAGAAGACAAGGCACTAACTACCTAGAAAATCATTATAAATAACCCAAATGCTGTTATCTTTCCCAGCATTGCTTCTGAAACTTTCTTTGTGAATGTTATACAAAGACAGTAAGGCTATATGAAATACTTTTTTCAATTTCTCAGACTGCTTTATAAACCATTTTAAGATTTGCCCATACCTAAGCAGTTTGTCACTTATAGAAATGTCTGAAGTAAACATAATCCTCTGTGATTGGATGTAGATATTCTACTTTAAAGCTTTCCAGACTAGGGAAGGATTTTTTTATTTGTTTTGAGAGGTGGGAATAATTCCCACTCAAAAAGCAAAATAGCTTACATTTTTAAAGGACATCTTTATGTCAGTAGAATGTTGTCTATTTTTCCAGGGATAACTGTGTTTTCCCCATCACTGGATTGCTACAACCCCACATGTAGGAGTATTTTCTAGCGGTATACTTTAGGCCAGAAAGATATTTATTGTTCAGCACTCCCACATAATTTTGTTACCTGCCTTCCATTCACTTTTAGAGGACCATTAAAATTCTTTTGCAATAACAGTTTAAGAGCTCCTGATATGTTAACCTTCACCCTGTTGAATAATAATAACTAATTCCTGCTCTTTGTTTCCCACTTCTTAGCTTTCTTCTGATCCGTGACTGTTTTTTGCCTCTCATCAAATGAGCTTGATTTCTCAAAAAAATCTCAGGGGAAACTAATCATCTTTAGAAACTTTATACCAGTTATTAACGCTGTTTTTTACTTCAGAGTGTCTGAAAAATTAATGTGCAGAAACTTTTTAAGTAAAAATTCTGGTATTATCCTTCAACTAGCATGATGAACGAAGAAAAAATAAAACAAACCCAAAATCTATTAAGCATTACCTCAGTACCAGTATAATGTCACTGGGGGTTTCACTTTCTGCTCTTTTTAAAGTATAAATATACTCTTGGAAGAGCATGGAGTAGATAAGGAGCTGTATTCTCATTTTCTCCTTTTCTTGGATCTTTATGGAAAACTCTCATCTTTGTATATGTCTGTTGTGAGACTGGATTTAGGTGACTTGGTAAATATTCTTCAAACTGTAAATGAAAAATGAATCCTCCCTGAGGATTTCCTCCTTTATGATAGGTGACCTCTAGACAATGACTGCATAAACCTCAACATAATGTCATGGCAGAAAAGTTGGCCCATGAACTTGAAAAGGTTTGTGTTCTCTTTTCAAGCATCCCAGTGGTTAGATTTTTAGTTGACTGAGTCTTTAAGATCTGATTCATCTTGTTAAATCTTACATAAAACATAGATATTTTTGAAATAGTGATTCAGATTCTCTTTGCAACTTATGGGTGGAAAAAAGAAAAAAAAAAGAAAAGGAAAAAGGATACTTTGAAAGAATTGTTAATTTCATTTAAAAGTAAATATTTTAAATCCATTTCAAAAATCATGCCCTAAAGATTGCTTCTTCATTTTCTTTGGCTGCAGCAGAGGCTCAGAGAACTAGATTAGGCATAGTTATTTGTATAGTAGATCCCTAGAAATATAGCAAATTAAATCCGTGCTAGAAGTACTGAATAATGAGGACTGGGCAAATCGTTGGACAAGTCTGAGGAAACAGATCTGTGTATAAGAAAATGAAGCTTATTTTACTTAAAGTTGATTTGCATTCTGAAACAGTCATCAAAAAGTATTTCGTGATCGAGAACAAGATATGCATGTACTCAATTTTCTCTATCCAATATTAAGCAAAGTAACAAAAAATAGTAAATTTCGAATTGTCAGCTGTTACATGATCTGCATTATTACTCTCTGCTCCAAATATTTTCCGTTCTCACCTTAAAAAATGTTACTCTCAGAGAAAATAAGCTTTATTTATCGCACAATAAGTTCACATTTAATTCTTAGTATGAGATATTCATTCATTACCATGTATTTTAAGGAGATTGTTTCAGAGAAAAACTGTGCACACAAACTGATAATATAGACTCTCTCCACAGAAGGGCCAAGGGAAGTTTGTACACCTTTACATGCAATAATTCAGTTAATTTTCTGTAGTCACTTGCTGGAACTCAGATTGGAATTTTCAATTATTTTTTTGATAATTGCTAAATTTATTCTTCAGTTTTGTTTTAATATATTTTTCTCATATTTTATGACCATCACATTCTAGTACACCTTACAACACTATCAATTAGACAGTGAGTTGTACAAAATGTCAGAGCATCAGAAATGTTATTCTGCCCTGTTGATAATACTTTGAGTGATTTTGAGCACAAACTTCACTAAAAGTCTGCAATAATGTCACTGAGTCATAGCTTGAGTGTTCTTTTATCATTCTAGGTAACATCAATATGTAAAATCACGACAACCAGGTTTTTTGTTAATTGCTTTATTTTATTTTATTTTATTTTATTTTCTGAGCCTTTATCAAGCTGCAAAATATTTCTCCTAGGTGTGTTGAAATATGGTTCAAATTGTCAGTTATATCACCTCTGTCTGCAAATGTGAGTCATCTGGTCCAAGTTGGGAATCAAAGCTTCTTCTTTTGCCTGTGGAGACAGATATTTCTTCCCAACCTATATTCTGCCCAACCATCTTAAGCACTATAATTGGATGGGGGGAACCTTTCACCTGGAAATGACTCTCCTGATATTGATGACAGAGTCTAGATAGATTCTAGATAGATAGCTCAGATTTAAGGAAATAACATTGTTGATCCTCAATTTCTCCTATTTTTTTCTGCCCAGTTATCCTTCATTGTTTCAAATGGACAAATTCTTTACAAACAGATCTATCTTCCTGGTAGCTATGCAATTCAACTCAATAAAGCTGCTTTAATCCACAGAAGCATTACACAAATTATAAAACATGTATTTGAAAAAGAATATTTTAGACCAACCTATGCATTACAGTACTAATGAGATTTTAACTACCATTACTTTTATTTTACTTAATTTTTTAGTCAATATGGTTTTCACAATCATTTTCATCATCTTTTTCTTCAGTTGAAGATAAATGTTTAATAAAACAGAACAAAAAGAAATTGTACTAAGGAACAGTTAACATAAATTTTCAGTGGCCACCTTAGAAGTGCAGCACTCAAAAATGTAATAATGTTATATCATTTAAGAAAAGGTATTTGAGTTTTCTATTTCTTCTGACATTTCACAATACTGGTGTTAAGTGATTTCTCCAAAAATACATGTTTTGACAAAAGCAATTAAAGTGTGGACATTTTGAGTTATTCTGTTACTTGAAACTAAAAATTGTCTGCATTATTACTTCTCATCCATCAATTGCTTTATTCGCAGTGACCTTAAAGTTACTCTCGCATAGCCACCTTGAAGGTGAATTCTAAAACTTTGATTAGCAGCCTGTGGAGTTTTTTTTCTCTCTGCTACTCTTTTGGCAAGTAAACTTGAGACTAGCACAGAGACTTTATTCTTTCAGATGTTGCTAGAAGAATCTGTCAGGGATTATATTCTTTAATCAAAGGTAACATCACTGAAGGGTAGAAAGGAAACAAACTAGGGAAAATAGATGCCTGATTTCTTTAGAAAACAATATCCAGATCAATTTTAAAGTAAAAAAAATTGGAATAGCAAAGTCTGAGTAATATATTTAGCTTTCTTCAAGTCATAGCACAAGTTAATTGTCTATTTTTTGTCAATTTCTGCTTTGGTTGTCCAAATGTCATTCAAATGCCAAGCATTTACTTATTACCCAGCATCATAAAAAATATTCAAAGGTCTTCTTTTCTTTTCTTTTCTTTTCTTTTCTTTTCTTTTCTTTTCTTTTCTTTTCTTTTCTTTTCTTTTCTTTTCTTTTCTTTTCTTTTCTTTTCTTTTCTTTTCTTTTCTTTTCTTTTCTTTTCTTTTCTTTTCTTTTCTTTTCTTTTCTTCTTTCCTTCTTCTCTTCTCTTCTCTTCTCTTCTCTTCTCTTCTCTTCTCTTCTCTTCTCTTCTCTTCTCTTCTCTTCTCTTCTCTTTTTGCTTTTCTTTCTTTTTTTCTTCTCCCTTTATTTTGTTTTTTTATGGGAATTTCTTCTAAAAATAAGTAAAATTTGTATTTTATTCAGGTATGTTAAAGATGTGGGCTTATACAATTCTGTTGAAATTAATTCAGTAATCGAGACCTTGCTGTAGACAACTGGTTCTCTTCTTCATCAGAACTCTCTAACTAATCTCTGCCAGTTTTACGTTGCTCTTTACAACATAGCCCTAATAGGTTCTTGATGAAAGGATTTCGAAGTTACAAAACATCAGCAGGACCTCTTACTGTTCTTGAATCAATGCAAAGCCCTTGAGAAGTTTGAAATACCTTTTAAGAAATGTGGTAAAATTTTTCCCCTACTTTTCATTATGCTACATTTTACATGAAGGGCATAAATTGCATCAGCTCAACTAATAGGTGCAGGCAAATATTTCGGGCTCTTGTCAGTGATGCTGAGCAATAGGAAAAGAGACAACCAGAAGAAACTGATGCACAGGAAGTTCCACGTGAACATAAGGTAAAATTTTGCCCAGGGAGGTTGTAGAGTCTCCCTCATTTGGAGGTATGCAAGACCCATCTGAACACAACCCTGCACTTTAAGAAGATCCTGCTTGAGCAGGGAAGTTGAACTACATGCCCCCGACAGTGGTCCCTTCCACACCTAACCATTCTGTGATGAGGTAGATGCACTCTTTAGTTTGGTCTTCCCTCTACCTTATTCCCACTAGTACTTTCACAGTTTTATGTATATAATTTCCTCTGTTTTCAATGTCTTAGGGAGCAAGTTATGCAGACATGGTATTATTGTTAAAAGAGGTGGAAACTGGTGTGTTGGAAGATGTTGTGTGAGCCATTAGTTTAAATGGAAATGCTTGTGGAGATACCCTGTATGAAGAAAGTTCATTTAGTTCACTCTTAGTAAGAAAATAATTGCATTGAAATTTATGTCACCTGTTTTTTATGCAAACTTTTTATGTTTTTTATGTGAACTTTTTATACTAATTGTAATGCCAGTATATGCCATTTCAGATAAAATAGATCCTTTTAATATTATGAATTTGTATAACAAAGGCAAACTGCAATGAAAAACATGTATACAACCCCACTTGAAATGCCATTAACGATGACATTTTGGGCAAACTTGGAGAAAAGGGGTTTGGAGAACAGTTATTCTGTCTCTGTAGGACCACAAATTTATGGGGAAAAAATGGGTTTCCTTCTCAGGTAGTCCATGCATTAAACTGGAGTTTGCTTTATTTAAATATTGTGAAATACAACGTAGCATAATATGATTGAAAAGACTGAAATTATACATTTAGACTGAAAAGATGGTCTTCCTAAGATTTGAGTTATGTAACACAGATTTTCAGATTCTGAGAACAAGCTGTAGTATTTATATTTCAAAAACTTCTACTTCTAGAGATTGTGTGTGAATTTGTTGACTTTGACAGTCTATAACCTTGAAAGATGCTTGTCTTATCCTCCATCATCCTATTTCTGTTCCACAAGTCCTCTTCTAAAATGATATGTTCTTTCTGAATGAAAAGTAATTCTAAGCACTTCACATCTTCAACACAGATCTGATATTTTGTCATTTCAGCATGTCACATTTTTAAGCAACCTAATGCAATGAATCAAAATGATTCAACACTAGCTTCTGGGCTTACATTTATTTTGATGTACTACACACTAAAGATAAATGAAAATTAAACCAAAACTCTCAGCCAATCGCTACACTTCTTGCTAATGATTAAATATGAATGTGTCTGAGTAATCTAGGGATGGATTATCTGTGTACTGTATCATCAGAACAATGGATGTAGGCAGTGCAAATTGGTTCAGGTTTTACAAGAGTTATTAGTACATCATCACTCAGACCAAGTTATGCCTCTTTCAGGGCTGTTTGCCTCGAAATGCAGTATAGCTGCTCTTTGCAAAGCAAGCATGAGCAAGTAAGGAACTGGGAGAATTAGGTACAGCACACTTACCTGATAAGAGGGAATTAAGGTGATGGAGCCAGACTCCTTATCTTGTGACAGAAAAAGAGACAATTCAAATTACATGAAATTCAATCTGAATACAGGAAAACACATTTCACTGAATAGATGGTCAAAAAGAGAAAGGGGTTGCCAAAGTAGTTGTGCAACCAGCATCCTTTGAGATATTCAATAACTGGCTGAATATGATCCTGGGCAACCTACTCTATCTGTCCCTGCTTGAGGGAAAAAGGGTCAAGTAGATGATCTCAATAGGTCAATTCCATGTTTCTGTGATTCTGTGTAAAAAATTCAAAAGATGACAAATCAGCAGAGCACATGTACACTGGCAAATAATATGAGAGGTGACAAAATAGCTGAGATGAACTGGGTTGAGTCAACAGTTTATTCCTCATCTCTACTACCAGCTCAAGTTCCAGAATTCATAGAAGGGCTATGCAGAGCTCAGCAGACGACTCTAGTTTATAAAGAGAAGTACCTGTTCACAATTCCTTCATTTTCTCTAAAAATCTTTTTATCAAGGTGTTTCCAATATTGAGGATCTCCCAGCTTTTCTGTTACCTCAATAAATTGAGGGCCAGTTCTGAATACATGTATGTAATGGCTTTCATCAATGTCTAAGGATCTGTCAACTTGAAGGAAGATCTGTCTTTCTGTACAGGTCATCTTTTAATACCTGTACTCTATGGTGATACTCAAAGCAAGGCAACCTAATTGCCCTCTTTTCCCTAGGGCTCATAGTTTCGAATTCACAGGTACCCCCTTTCAGTCAGTACCTGATGAAGTCTACAAGAGAGCTGCAGCAGGACTTTTTAGAAGGGCATGTAGTAATGTACAATGTGGAATGGTTTCAAAATGAAAGAGGGTAGGTTTAGATTAGATATTAAGAAGAAATTCTTTACTGTAAGGGCGTTAAGTCACTGGAACAGGTTGCCCAGGGAAGTTGTGAATGGATGTTCCACGGCCCATGTAAGCCTCAAATCTAGATTAACTACAGTTTTCTGAGCCAAGCAGTTTACACTTAGCTTAGGTAGTTTTATTTGCAAAATAAAAGGTTTAAAATAATAATTACAGGAGTCAGAGTACTGGCCAACACAAATGCATCCTGAAAAGCTATCTTAATCCCTCCCCTCAATCAGAAGCAATTGGGAAGTCCTTGATATTTTCCTGTGATTTCAGAAAATGAAAATAATGTTGCTCTATACTCTCAGTCAATTAAACTGAAGAATGCTGTGGATCATGCTTTTCTGTATGTGGTCAGCAGATGCTTTATAAATTACATTCATTGCTTATGAACATCTGAAAAACAGTTGTCAAGGTAAGCAGCTATTTTCTTTGTGATACAAAAAAAACCAAGCGGTAACAAATTTTTTAAGTAACACCATCCCTTCTGCTAAATGCAGGGTTCATCAATTTCTCCTTTAAACATTAAAATGAAAAAACTGGAAATAGTTATTAAAAAATGTCTCAACCGTAAGGAAACAATAGTTTGCCCTTGAAGGAGTTTACGGTGATATTCTTCAACCACATTCAGCACATCAGCAGTTTCCTTCTGTATTCTCCCCATGTGCTGAGCTCCTCATAATCCCACCTGCATGTAATCTGTTGTATTTTCAACTCCTAAATACATTAAAGAAGGCTGTTCTACCTTTATAGTCCTGCACAAATCCAGCTAAATCCAGCTTCCTACTACGACCACTTAGGATGAGTGTGTCCATGAATTCCACAGTTTACCAGATCTAGCTCTCTGTAACAACCAGAATCTGAGGATGTGATAGCAAGCAAATACTTATTTGTGTCGTGCAAAAGCACATAGAAAAAAACAGCAGGATTTACTTAGTCAAGTCTCATGCTGTCTGTGTGGTTTTGCAACACTCATGAACTCTTTCCTATTCTGAAAATGTCTTTTACCTTTTCTAACAGTCTTAGAGAGAGGAAAAAAAATTATTTTCAAACTATGCTGGCCCCAAATCCCATCTTCTAACACAAGAATACATCATTCTAATGAGTACTGACAAACTCCATAGGTTAACAGCAAATAACAGTATATGATCTAATGTCTGATTCACCAAAAAAATGTGGAAGAACCTCATTCTGAGGTTTCAGTGTCTCATAAAATCATTCCTTTTTTCTACATAAATTTCAGCATATAAGGATGGGGTAGATGTAGGTCTGTTGGTGATAAGAGCTAAACAATTAAAATCCTCACTAAAAAATTCACCCAAACCCACTATTGACAAACTTTCAGTAGAAAGAGAATGACTTGCTCCTTTAAGTGTGCAATATAAATGGTAAAAAAAAGGCCTCTTTAACATGCAATCTACAGTACATCCAATTTCCAGTTCTTACTTTACCCTGATCTACTAGAGAGTATTCTGGCTATCTCCTTGCCTACATATCTATGTCATAAAACCTGAGCAGAGATACCTTCTTTTACAGGTCCCACAATTTATAGAGGTATGTAGTTCTGCTTCATATATCAATAACCTTCTGCCTCAGAAAGAAACACAATCTTTGTTAGCAGCAGCCAAAAATCTATAAGTAGATTTAAAGAGAGAACTAAGAAAATTTATAGACATTAAGCCCATCAGTAGCTATTAAACACAATGAAGGAAATACAATCTACCTCAGCAAGTTCCAGAAAACTGGGAGGTTTTTAGTGGAAAAGAATCACTTTACACCTGTTCTTACATTTTTTCCTTCAGTACAAGTGGAAAATATTTGAGACAGGATGTTGGCTCAAAAGGACTTTTGAATTGATGCATTAGAAAATTTTATATCTGTTACATATAAACCAGTTTCTAAAGCCTTATAATAAATACCAGATGACATAAACCAAAATAAAAGATGTCTTGAACACACAAAAGGATTCTGTATTGTCTTCTGATTCCTCCACGTCTTAATTCTTGCCTGCCAGAAAACAAAACACTATCTGTAGAAGCCTACATAAGGATAGGAAGGAAGTTCTTACGTGTCCCATATGATTCAATGTCTTGCCAGATACCTTCCATTGTTATTACCCTAGAGTACCCCAGAAATATCTTCCATTTTTTCAAGCTCTCATGCACATGGGATGCTGCTCTCCAACTGGAAAGTCTTTCATGCTGATGACTGCTCACCCATATTAATAATGCTTCCAAAGTTTCTTTTTTTCATTTCCCTTCCAATTTTCCTTTGATTTTTAATGCAGTAGGTTCTTGAGAAGTCATGTTCAGGGGTCTGCCAGCAGTGGTGATACTCAGACTTGGAACATACTAATTTCCCCTGTCCTTCTTCTCCTAACTAACACACTTCTAAACCTGTTTTATTGCCAGTCCTCCCTCTAAAGATAGTCTTTTTCACTCAAAATGGGGCCATCATTGGTCTAAATAAAACTTCTGCGGATCTGTTGATGCTATTTCCTATGACAGTACTAAAGATACCGTGTCAAATCTTACTTCTTCCCTCACTTCTCAAATTTATTTCCCGACTCTGCCTCAAATTCAAGACACAAAAAAGATTCATAATTCCATATAAATATTGATTTATTCATATCAAGAGTGGTCATTGAAATATCTTTCTTGATTTACCTGAATCTGTAGCAATGTGAGAAGTAGGAGGAAATGGTATCTAAACCTTCCTGATAGCTTAAACTAGAGTCTAGGATGCTAGACTTTAAATATCAAATTGTGCAAGTAACATCACATACCATCCTTGTTTCTTCAAGACACTCTGTAATGCAGATCTTCCTGCAGATATCTGTGTGATTCTACCAGAGAAAGAATATGCTTTGCTCAGAGACTACATTTGTCTTTATTCAACATTTGCCTATATTCATGAAAGAAAAACATTTAGGTACATATGCAAAGGAAATAAAATCCATCTTCTGTCCCCAGTATCCCTTATCTGTCACTGTCTCACAGGAATTTAGGCAAAATTTCAAAGTAACACATTCAAAGAACACAAAATTTAATAATTAAAGTAATACACAGTCCATTACTCATTTACTTTTCCACATCTTGGAAGAACTTATGTTTTGAGAGTCATCCAAGGTGAATTTACAGATCTAAATTTCTGCTTGAATAGCATTCTGGTTAATAAATAGATACATAGTGGTGGGAATTTGAGACAACCTGGAGGTGCTAAGCAATAATTTGGTAATATCACTGTGCTTAATAACTAGCACAAGAGACTTATACATGGGCAGTGATCTTGAAAAAAGGCTTCTTGGGTCCAAAATATTTTTAACCTACATTTACAGATTTTTGTAAGTACACATTATTTTGTTAAGCATTTCGAAAACTAATATGAAGGGATTTTTTTTTTTTTTGTTTAAAAAGAATGTATTTTGTGAACCACCTGTTCACACATTTTAAAAATGATACTATGCAGCAATTGCCTTCAGAAATGCAGGTCATATGGTCAGCCCCTGAATTAATTATCTGATCAAGACTGATTGGGGTGAGACCAAATAATTACTCATTAGCATTCAGCACCACTGTCAGGCTGCATTTTGCATGCTACAGTGTATGCTGCCCTTTTTCATTTTACTCAATCTCCTTTTTTGGGTTATACCACATTGTTCTACATGACTGGGAAATGAAATTGAAAACAGGAAAAAAGAAGTTTGGAGAATAAAGCAGACATGACTTTATATGAAAAAATGTGCATTACACAGTTTTGCTTATTGAACAATCACATTGTCTAATAACTATTTCTATAAATCTGCCACATACTGGTCTCTGCAGGAAGTCAATAGGAATTTTGGGCACAGATAGTTTGACTCATTCTTCAAAACTAGTGTTCTATGTTTAAGTGATCCAGTTTGTAACTGGTTGAACTCTAAAGCTGTATTTCTTCTTACCCTGTAGGCTAGTAACATTTTTTTAGGTCTGAGCAGCTCAGTATTGTATTTCAGCAGCCATGCCATTGAGCACTGTGTGGTGCAGGGTTCACATTCCTGCAGATGTGAAAGAGGAACAGAGAGCTGTAGGCATCCCTGGATCTGGTTTGGACACCATACTTCATAATGCTAGACTATAATAAACACCATGGCATCTTAAAAGAGTGATAAAGCAGAATCTTTTTCAAGGTCTTGTATGTTACCTAGAAAATACATTAGATTTAAGACGCAACCTTCTCCAAATCTCTGCCCATATGGCAATGCCTAAACTACTTAATTGAGTATACTCAGGGCTCCAGCCTCATGATGAGGCCAAGTGGAGCAGAACAGCTGCATCCATGCTATTAGATTACTTGCTGTCCAAAACAGGATGTCTACACTGGGAATGTGCCTAATTGCACATTTGGCCTCTGTCCTATGATAAGCCCAAACCTTTGTTGGAGATTTGTCAGGAGGCTGCTGATTGGCATGAACCTCAAGAAGACCAAGACTCATTCAAAACACTTAACTGTACAGACACTAATTTCAGATCCCGTGGATGTCAATTGGCCTTAGCTCAATAATAGATACACAACTGAGTAGAAAAGGCAGAAAGTAGGAAGCATATACCAGTCAATTTCACTGGAATAATCTTGAAGTTTTGCCCTACCTGACTTTGAAAAAAAATCTTTTTTACCAGACAAAGTAGCTATGTAACAATGTTCTGCACACTATCAGAGCTGTCAAGGAATCACAGTGTCGCCATTTATTTAAATTCTGAATGCAACACTTTATTTTTTCCCATATAGGTTCCAAAATAATGTTTAGAAGGACTGTATTTACATGTAGTGCTTTCAAAAGTGTAGCAAAAATTCTTTAGACCATTAGGTTCTTAAATATCCCCTGCTTAATGTGTATAGGTGCCACCTGTAGCAATCTCTACCCCTAAGTGAAGATTTTAGAGCAGAATCCAAATCATCTAAAATCACTGACATTGTTTCACAAGTGAAATAACGAAATAGAAGGCTTTATTTTAGATAATATTTCTAAGGCAATCTGTCGGAGTTTCTTCTCTTCCTAACCATCTCTGCCAGGAGGATCCACTGCAAAATTCACCATATATTTCAGGCCACTGAACCTGAAAAACCTTTATTCATTCCCCACTTTTAAGGATTCTAAATGTTTGGGTATGTTGTTCTTTTGATATGAACCATGTTTTTAAAGAAAATTTCCCACTCATCTCACATCTCTTGCCCCAGTTGGCACTGTGGGAAAATATTAGGGCACATGAAAATGTATTTGTACCAGACAAAACTGAATGAGAAGTGGTACTCCAGAAGGCCACTTGAAGGGCTGTAGGGATGCAGAGTCTTGAGCTCTGGAAAGCATCAAGTGCCTCCACTTTGTTTTCCTCCACCACATGCACTTTCTGCATCAGCTTGTCTCCTATGATTTTACCTATGAATCAGTCTCTCTTACCTTAGCTAGAAAAGTACACTGATCCACTGCAAAATGCTACTGTGTCTGTTGTATCGCCACGAGCCTCTCTCTCTTTATATCCCTCTCATAGATTTTTATGGCTTCTGTTGGTTTTGCTAGTTTTCTGTTCTTTTGCAACTTTGTAGACAAACCTTCCTTTTCTAGAGATCTCATCTCAGCAATACACACAGGGTTCTGTATTTTTCTTCATAGACTGCCCAACAACTTCGCTGCTGTTGAATTGTTCCCAGCTCTGGATGGGGGGAATGAGGCAGACTCCTGCAGAGTCTGACTCAGAGACAGACAAGTGGGATTGTAGTTCCTGTGGCCTGTCAGGAGGTTTTTCAAAACATCCAGGCCCTGAGCACTAATTTTGCAGCAGAAAGACTTGATGAACTGGAACTTCTCACCTAAACTGGGTTTTGTGAGGGCTTCCAGAAACCTGCTGGTTTACGGGGCGTCATTTTTAATAATAAGCTCAGGAAATTCCAAAGGAGTAGAAGAATCCTAATGTAGCACCAATCTCTTTGGAACTGCCTGACCAGCTAGAGCTCAGTCACTACCAGCATCCCAGTTCAAGTAGTGGGGAAAGAAAATTTGTTTAAACTTAACTGACACAAATTAAGACAAGATGTATTAATAATAACTGTCAATAAAATTTTAAGAAAATAGACCATGACACCTGATATCAATTTTTAGTGCCGTTAAAAGTGTGAGAGATGAAGCTAGATGAATGGGTGTAATACACTTAGTTTTGCAAAATATTTTATATGGTCTGAGCTATTGTACTTCATAAAAGAATCTGCTTAAGAGTAGTGATATATAAGTCAGCTAAATAATAATTGTCATAATGTACTAAAATGTCATCAGATCAAGAAAGTTTTGTATTGCACATGCACCTGGTATCAGACTTCGTGCTTTTCCCCATTTTCTTCAGTTAATAATATCTACCATTTAATTTTCTTCTTGTGAAGTATGAGTCTAATTCAGAAATATATGCTGAGTTAAAGCATGAGAATTCTCATCAAACCCAATTGGATTCCCACTGACAAGCTAAAGAACACAAAATTTAAATTGCTCAAATGCCAAGAAGTAAATGAATGATAAAGGGTTCTGCAGAACTGCAGGCCTGAATGCTTTTATCTTGGAGCATTTGTATACGCATGCCATGAGTAAAGTATTCTGACTAATCATGTTATTCTCTGACAATTTATTACAGTCTTACAGTTAGCTGAATATATCTTTCCCCTTGACAAGTCTCCTGGGAAACTAAGATGAAGTTAGTCTTTTATCATTATCTCAAGTTTGTCTTTCCAAATGCTTTTATTACAGTAATTTTGGAAGCAAGCATATTAAGCTAGAGATATTACAGAACTGTTGTACAAAATAGTATTGTCAAATACCATGTAAGTGAATTTAGGTATTATCACAAATATCTTAGAGATAATTTAGGACTAAATAAAAAGAAGTAAATCAGCTCTTGAGCCCTAGGGTACCTTTCAATAGTAATAGTTATAAATCAGAATGATAGCCTGAAACAGCCACTGATTTTTCCTTTTAATCAAATAAGATCTGAATCAAGCCATCATTCCAGTAGAAAAAGCAAAATTTAATTAGCTTATCTAACAGTGTCATTTAGTGAATCAAAAGCTTTGAAAGGTCAATGAATTTTGTCCTTATCAACTCATTATCTTCCATCACTAACAAGATATCATTAAGCACCTTCATGTGAGCATTTAATGTCGCAACAGCCAGTAGCACTGTTATAATTTAAAGGGAAAATCCAGGACATTTTAAAATATTTTTCTAAATGAATTTTTCATTCACAGAATCCTTCTAAAGGTCACTGGAAAAAGGAAAACAAATACAGTATTTTTACATTATTTCCATATTTGTTTTTATTTCTGAAAAAAAGTAGTAGAGTATTTTTAATAATCCCAGTTGCTCAGACATACACACAACTCAAAATACATCTGAAATAATATACAGAACAATGCACCTTAAATGCTTTATTCTAGTCCCACTAATATGAATACAATCCCCATACAGTACCCAACATTATGACCTGTGTCTCTACAAAACCAGTGGAGAACAATGATGAGTGGCATTCATCAGGGGTCAATATTGGGACTGGCACTATTAACATCTTTGTCAGCACCATGGACTGTGAGCTGGAGTGCACCCTCAGCAAATTGTAGTAATAAGACAAGGAGAAATAGCTTCAAGCTGAAAGAGGGTGGATTTGGATTAAGCTATAAGGAAGAAATTCTTCACTCTGAGTGTGGTGAGAGACTTGAAAAAGTTGCCCAAAGAAGTTGTGAAAATCCCATCCATGGAAACTTTCAAGGCCAGGTTGGTTGAGGTCATTGGAAGATGTCCCTGCCCATGGCAGAGGGTCTAGAACAAAAGGATCTTTAAGGTCCATTCCAACAAAGTTATTTGACAACATTTCAGAGGCGTTTGATCCATCCTTGCACAGGCAGGTTCACCAGTGACCAGTGAAAACATCAGGGTTCAAAAAACAAGTGCTCTGCACACTGAAAGTCATTTCACTGCTCTGCTCTAGAGCACAGATACACAAACTCCTGAAGAAATACATCCGAGAGGGCAGCAACCTGCAGTGAGGCAAAAGTCTGTGGTGGGAGCCTCTCACTACAGATTTGCATTCAGAGTAATTCTAATGAAGAACTGCACCCCGGGAAGTAATTTTGTGGAGTTACACTGAGCACTGCTGTAAGGCAAATAGTAGCACATTAGTTAAAATAATTTGTTTACATACCCTAAAATCAATGGAGTTTTAAGATTTGCTCTTCTAATAGCATAGGGGGAAGGTAAATAAAATAACTTGCTGAGGTTATCTCCATCAGATTGTGATCATTTTAACATAAGTCAGGTCTGGAGCCTAAACTACCTACTGCTGTTCCACTGAGAGGCTGTAACGATTTCTAAAAATACATGCTCTTAACTGAAAACCCACATGTGCTTCAGCTGAGATGTTTCTCTCCAACCCCCCCCCCCACACACACACACACACACCTTTTATTTATTGTATCTATCTGCTTTAAATTGATTTTGCTATCTTTTGCTCATGGAAGGCTAGAAAAAAGGGCTAAAGGAATTCACATATCTTACACTACGCTGCTACAGAGTTTATGTGGCAATCCTTCATTGTGAAAGGATGCAGGCTTTACAAAATCAGAAATCTTAGCTACAATGGAAGTTATCTCTGAAAAAAACAAGATCAGCAGTTTTAGACTAGATAAGAACTTTTAAGATAGGAAACAGAATACCCTGGCTGATAGCAGAAAATATCTGAGTCTCTGAGACAGGTGATGAGGCAGAGAAGGGTGAGTAAACCTTTTCTCTCTAAATAGGATCAGGAGATCCTATTCACTGCTGTTCTTGTCATAACCATCTCTGCTCCCTTCCCATGTCCATTCCTTGGGCAGATTTTTCCTCTGGACCAGCCTTTCACATCAGCCCCCAGAAAATGAGAACTATGCCTGTTTCTGCAGATGTGGGAGCAAGTGGCTTTCTTGCTGGCTTTTTGCACTAGCAATCACTGCTGCTTCACCATCTGCTGCTCCTCTTTTGTGTCTCCAAGCAGCTGTAAGTAAAGCTGCTGTATTCAGTTCACATTCCAAGTTTTTCTTAGCAACCACCAAGGCTAAAAAAGAAAATCTTTTAATGAGACCTGAGATTCTGCAGTCACTGCAGCTGTACTAGATATATGCCTCAATGACATGACTTGGTTCTATCCAGGGGTCTGTCCAAACCACGGTAAGAGGGAACTGAGTGAGAGGCAGAACAGGTAATTAGAAATTTTCCAAGTCCTAAGCAGACTTTATGTTTTCTCTTGCTAAGAAATGTTGTTTTGCTGAAACTGAAAGGCAAGTTTCCAGGGAAGGTAAGCAGCCAGGTCACTGCTGCCGTGTTCCAGCTGGGAATTCAAGCAACATAAGATTTGGATTGAATCCAAATTCAATCCCTTTGCTACCTAGCAGCCTGGGAGGTGTGCTGCTCTGAGCCATTCTTTAGTCCATCAGTTTCCCACCTCAGCTGCCTATCATTGCAATACTACCAGGAATAGGCAAGAATGTAAGCTATGGGGCTTTATGAGGTGAGATTTAGCCATTTTATTGCTTACAGGCCAGAAATAGCTGAATGGCACTGGACAACAATAAGAACTTTCCTAATAGTTAAACATTAAAAGGTTAATCTCAAGACTACAAATCCATAGGGTCTGGGTTGATAACTTTAGGAATTTTAATAGAGGAATTGTATGAGACAGTCTGTTTAAAAGTGTTCGGTACTGGTACGCACAGAAGCGTGATATGTTTTTTCAAGAATCCTTTTACCATCTCTGCCACACAAAATATAGTAGTATTGGTGTTCATAGGATACAGGAGTCTCAGGACCACACTTTCAAGACAGAGCACATATTTTTGCCTATGTCATTTTGTGCCAGATCTCACAAATAATAGAAGTGAAAGCTGAAGCCCCATTTTTGTCAGATGTACACAAAAACTCTTTTGAACAAATGAATTTGTTTGTTTGCATAAGCAAACAGCAAAAACAAAGAAATGAAAATGCAAGTTATTGAACTAAATAATAAAGAGTCTAGGAGAGCTTTTAAGTGAGTGATCCTTCAACCCTGTGAGTGCTTTTGACAAAACAGATGAAACTACTTTTATCAATAATCTACCGATTAGCGTTCATGTTCATATGTTAATGGGATAGACCATAGCAGCCCCAGAGGAAGTGTAATGATCAATTGTGGCAATAATCCACAAATTAAAGATGTCTAATAGTATGCATTCACTTGACAGACTGCAAGGGTTTTAAATGAGTGTTGCATTTTATCATGCCAATGATCCATGGATTAAGGGCTTGCATTTATATATAGCGCATTGTAATGGCTTTGAGGAAGCTATTAGGGTCTATCATATCAATGATCCATGAATAATGAGAGATGTTGGAGAAGTATCTTTCAGTCCATGAGGCAGTGCCTAAAGGATGTTTTAGCATGGTTTAAGGTTTAGCAAGTGTAATATACTTCATGTAGCACTTCTTACACTTGTATTTACACAATGAATAAAAACAGGATACAATGCCCATGAAGGCAAAAGGAAGAAGTACTGCTTCAAGGGGAAAATAATGGTTTGTTTTCCTTCAGTGCCTGAGATCAGTTTCTGGCAGCAATAATCTCTTACTCCCTGCTTAGTGCAAATTCAAACGGTGCTCATAATATCACCACAATCAAAAGCATGTAGGATACAGGCAGGCTTTGCCACATGACAGTAATCAAGGATGTCATCAAGGTGGAATCAACAGAGTTATGAGGGGTTGGGTAACCTCCTAACAGTGATTCAAACAGGGACTGTTCACTGTTATGTGAATCCCATTCTATTTTATTTTTAAATGTTCTGACAGCTCTTGATGCTCAGAGATGTACAGTATACAAAACTGCAGCTTTCTAATTTCTTTCTTCCCCATAACATCATGTCTGCACAAAGATTTAAAAGTCATCATTATCTTTAAAACAAACCTTGATCAAGTGCCATCTCTTCCCATCGATTTCTAAATCATGGAAGTCTTTGAAGTTCATAATTTTGAGCATGATTGAAGGAATACAAGACAAAAATACTTCATACATTAAAAATACTTTATGAAAATGTCTAAACTAATGCGGCACTGTTTATGAAAATTATTGTTCTAAGATTCTTCCATCTGTCCAAGTTGCTTCTTCCTCAGCAATGACCTCCTCCTTCACAAGATCACCTCAAAGACAAAGTGAACTCTTGGCCCTGAGAACCTGTGAAGTGGGAGGAGGGAGACACACCCTGCCTGTTCATGGCTTGGCATCATCATCCTGCTGCCGTGTTTATCAGTGACTGCTTGTCTCAATGCCTATGATTGCTCTTGGGAAAGAAGGGACATCTTTTCCACAGGATACAGCTGGAGGGGTGAGGCAAGGGGACAGGAGAAGGAGCTGTAAAAAACATTCCCATCTCAGCTTGTTGCCACATCCAACTCCTTTGGCAGGGTGAAGCCGAGAAAGCATTTCCTGCTGTGGCTATTGCCTTTATGGGTTACTGCAGTCTGGCTGCAGTCGTGTACAGAAATCTGCAGCCCACTGGATCGCAGCACTGGGAGCCAGCCACTGCAG
This sequence comes from Fringilla coelebs, assembly GCF_963513975.1. Classification (NCBI taxonomy): domain Eukaryota; kingdom Metazoa; phylum Chordata; class Aves; order Passeriformes; family Fringillidae; genus Fringilla; species Fringilla coelebs. The sequence continues at coordinate 36,247,847 of NC_140029.1, forward strand.
CTGCTAACTTTGGACCAAGTTTGTGGGTAACTTCTTCAGACAGTGTAAAAGGAAATTTGAGTAGAGATCAAACAAGACGTAATGCGAGTGTTGGCGAACCCACAAGCACAGCATGTAGTGACTCCTACAGTCAGCAAGTCTTAGTTCAAGCTCCGTTCAGAGCAGTGTAAATACTCCTGTTCCCATCAGAGGGCTTTTTTCCAGATGGAAAGTTATAGTTACAGGTCCAGGGAAACTCAGCCTTGCTTTTACAGTCAGCAGTGGGAAACAGGAGACAACTTCATCCGTGGTGGACGATCCTTGTCCTTTCTGCCAATAGTCGCAAAATACAAAATTATAGCTCTGTTTAGCTGGTGGATCTCCATTTTCTACCTCATCTTTGTAGCTGGATTTATCAATCCTTGTAGGGCAGATTAACCAGATGTAGTGGTATCACTATATTCTCTAAAGCTAATGAATGCCACACAGAGCTGAGAATTTGGCCAGGTGACAGAACCTCATAAAAGGATTTGCTTTCCCTCCACCTCACAACACACCTTTTTTTTTCCTTCTTCTTCCTAATTAAATGGAAAGGCATAACAGCCACTATCTTGAACTACTGTTAAAATAAGCTTTCTAAGTGATACCTAAAATAATTAAAATATGTGATTGTTGGTGAAAGAAAAAGAAAGACATATAATCTCCCTGTGTTTAGGAGGGCTTTGTATTATAATTTCACATATTCATTTTTCTTTTTCAAATAATTTCTGCTGTAACAGCAGTTTTCTCTTCAGTCTTTGTCTGCTTTACCAGTTAGATCTTAAGTAAAGCCACAGCACTGAGTTTGTGCTACAACTGATTTTTTCTGTGGTTAGGAATGTGAAGCCATAAATACAGGGCTGTGAATTCATCACACTACCAAGCTGAGATGTGGGATAATGAGGGAGAACAATGTTATTCAGACACCAATAACTTCAGCAATATCTAGTGCAATGTAGAATATTACAAGAAGAGAAAATTGCTTTTTGTGCAGGTATTCTCTTTTCAAAGAAACCTAATTGATATCTATGGTAAGATAAAATATGAAAACTTTGAAAAAGATACTGATCTTTTTCTGCTGCCATCAGCATGAAGTTACACCCCAAAATACAGGGAACATGCGCATGAAGGGCATGGAAATGCAATTTCAAATGTGGCAAAGACAAAGGAGAAAGGAATTCAGGGAAACCTCAGCCTGCATTACCATCTGTCACCTGGCCTCCTGGCTCAAGGGTAGAAGCTAGAACCAGTAACAGAGCTGGGCTTTCTAAAAAGCATGATATGGAATATATTCTAAGGTTCCAAGGTCAATAGATGGCAAGCTTGAATTTTGGGCCAGGTGTGCAGGCTTCCTCATGCCTTCTGAAGAAGATCCAAAGTGTCTGGTTCGAATGAGCATCTGAAAAGTACAAAAAGATCAAAATGAGAAACAGCCCACAGAGGAGAATATGCAATTAACTTCTCAATTTTCTATTGAAGGGTCCTGAGAAATAGGCTGGAATTAGGCTTCATACAATTTCAGTAGACAGACACAGCATAGCTCAAAGGTAGAGAAAGGTTTTGGTTTTTTTCCAGGAGTTAGCAGGATTTTGATGAGCGAGGGAATGCTGGGCCAAAATTCTTTGACGCTGAAAAAGAGCTGAAGCTGGGTCACCAGTTGGGCCAGTCCTCCGTGCTGCTGTGGAAAAGTTAAAAGGCACATGAAATTTATCCTGTGAATAACCTGCTCCTGTGGTCATGCTCAGAGCATGACAAATGAATCAGGGGATTTAGGGAGAGAAACAGTTTCCGGATCTTGACTAAGCTAAGTCAACAGGATATTTGAACTAAAGTTTTGTCTGTATGCTTGAGTACAAGATTGCATGTGTCTGGAAGATTTAAGTCCCATAGATACTTATCTAGTGTGGCTAGAGTGCAAGAGAACTGAATTACGGGCACATTCATTTAGATTCAGATGTGTTGGCACTTCATAAATGACCAAACTGAATCAGTTCCTACATCCTCTTTAACGTATTTTCTTTCCAGTTTCTGGGTTGCACAATAGTGATACAAATACAATCTTTTAAAATCAAGTAGAGAAATCTTGAAAACAATTCAGAGAGAAAAAATAAGCTTACCTATTCATTGTGCAGTAACTTGAGATCCTGGCTCAGAAACACACACACGAAAGAATGCTATCTTAAAATAAAGAGGAAAAAAACCCCAACAATACAAAAAAAAACCAAACAAACCAGGTTGTTCATTATTATTTTTAATGAATGATAAAATGTTGATGAAAATAAGAATATGCCTTATATAGTGGTATAGATCTGACAGTCTGCCAAACTATTGAGGATTCTTATTATTCTTTAATCTAGTTTAAAAGTTTTAATTTTATAAAGCTGAAATTCCACATTAAAATCTAAATAGCTTATGAAAATATGCCATACCAGCAAGTTTTTCATTTAGGTGTTTCTGCTGAAATAGGGCAAGCTACCTCCACAAATCATTGTGAAAGAGCAGGAATATGTTCATGAGGGTCCAAACACTGATAAGGTCATTCATGTCAGCTTTCTCTCACTTCCTCTACCCTCTAATTCCCTGTCATGCAGTTCTGAGATCTGAAAATGTGCCAGCAGAATCTCACAAAGGATGTGCATGTGCAACTCTGGGTGGTGGGGATGAGAGTAGATGTGCTTGGTCAAAGCCTGCTATGTCATGTCTAACCTCTCAAGTTTTATTGTGTCATCTGGGGTTACCATGAAAAGCAAACTCTGTGTTTGAGAGGAAGTGTTTGCAGGTGAGCAATGTCTAGCAAGGGGTTTCTAGTCATTTTAAGACAACAAATTTAAGATTTTGTTTATATTAGCAGGAAAAAGGCCATCTAACTCCACTAAAAGGAGTGGGCAAAGGAAGCCCTCTCTGCCCAGCTTTGCTATAGAGGAGTGTAAAGCGAATAGTTCTTCTCCTGTTGCACAAAAAATAGTTGCAAAGGCATAGTTGAGATGCATTCCTCTCTTTGGAGATTCATCACCAGAGGTTGGCCTCTGGGCAGAAGTTATGCATTACCAGTTTCACTTGCTGCACTCTATGACTCTTGCCTCTTGTTTTTTCTATGTGGACCTCTGAAAAGAGTTTGGCTTCTCCTCTGTAGTCCTCTCTTACTGAGTGGAAGACTCAATTTAATGTCTTCTTTTGCTTCTGCACTCCAGGGTAAGCGGTAAGCAAGTCTTTTTCCTTCAGTCTCTCCTGTATATTATATGTTTTGGCACCCAAACTGCCCATAAACGTCCCTTCACCAGACTCTATCCAGATTGTTGGTATTTGTTCTCTCCCAGAACTGGACAGAAAATTGCAGAGATGCCAAATGGAGGTTAATTAGCTCTTCCCTAGTTCTTCTGAATGCAGCCACTATGTAGGTAGACTTAACAACTTCCTATTGAATACACGGGACTTTAAAGTGATGATTTGAGAGGGTGTTTTATCAGGCTTGGCTAACACAAGACAAAATGCAATAGAAGACAGTTGGAAAAATTCTTGGCTATTTCATACAGTTTTTTAAAATTGCTCAACTAAAAATTTTAAACTGGGACAGGAGAGAAACTCTTGCTTTCTTAGTTGAAAGAGGCAATTGGTGTGATAGTTTTGTCCCCAAATACTTTTCTTCATCATCATCCTTCCTGCAATCCTTTCCCAGCTGGATCTGAATTTTCTTGGGTTAATTTCGTATATGTTCAGGGTTTCTTTTGATATTTTCCATAAAAATTCATGCTTTGGAATTGTAGCAGTTATCACATGGATATACAAGCAAATGTATAATATTGTAACCTTATCTAACTTTGATAATATTCTTGTCATTAATCTAACTGTTTAGAATATGATTGGTTTGCTGTGTTTTATATATATATGTACCTGGATAGCCTAATGAATTCTTTCAGTTAAAAAATCTTGAAGCACTATGCCTTCAGATTTCATTGAAAATCCTTTTAATTTATGATCAGGTAATGTACCATAAAAATTAAACATTACCCAACAACAAAATGATCATGGTTCATTGCATAGAAAAATGAGCAGGGAGTACAGTTTCTTGATTCGTTAATAATGGCAAAACATTAACTTTCCCAAGGTCTTTGTTAGCTCTGAAAACATATCCTATTGTATAAGATCCATTTTTAAAAACGTACTTTCAATAAGTATTCTGAAAGAAAGAATGCACAAAATGTGGATTTCCTGCATCAACAAGGCTACCTGAAGTTCAGTTGTACTGACACAGTGTGATGTGTCTCCCTCGTTTAAGCTCAACAAGTTCAAGACAAACACAGAATCAAACTTGGCAACTGTTGCTCAAAAGTGAAATCCCTCTTCCTGGAGGAAGTTCAATGACATATAACTCCAATGGATAACTCCTGTGAAAAATTAAATATTCCCCTGAGTAAGCACTCTAGAGGAGGCCATCTAGCCCTGAACATTTCCATCTGCAAAACAATTCTAGTAGTAAGTAAATGAGCATAAAACTCTCATAGTCACAACCTAATATGTCTGAATTTGGAATTTTGGGGAGTAAAGGATTATGAGGGAATCAATTATTTAAGAAAGAAACTACCATAATAAATCTCTTTCCTTTGTTTCCTTCAGGTGACAGATGGCCATGAAGTTATTCACATACTTAACAGTTTTCTTGCTAAAAAGGTACTTGTAGTTTCACTGAAATTACTAACAGAATGGGGTCATTCCATACTGAGCAGTTTTGGGTGGGGAAAAATCCTCATTCCTTCACTACGCCTACAACCCTAAATAGCCTACATGTGAAAAATAGCTAAGGAGCTTGTTGGTGATGATGGTCTTTCCAAAATCTTCTTAGATATTAAGATAACCAGTTACCAAAAGGAGCATATCCCACTTCCCCCTGTACCATTGTATTATTGAATAACTCCTCATTTCTCCTTAGGTTAATTGTTATGTTATTTGCATGTTCTTCCAGGTCAGCTGATGAAGCAGTAATCATATCTTAAATTTGAAGAGGAAAAAAATAATAAGAATGAAATAACAATTACAGTGCAGTAGGGAGCAAGAAAGTAGATGAGAACAAAGGAAGAATACTAGTGAGGAAGGTTCTGATTCAATGTTTTATTTTTATAGCTAATTTGCATGATTTTATAATCACACATTTTCAGTTTTCCATAAGTATGACTTTATCTTTTCTGCAATGCATTGCCTTCTTAGCCAAGCTTATCACCGTGATAGGAGATTACTTCAGATGGCTTAAAGATGACAGGATGCAAGGAGGTGATAAGCTGTCACATATCCAACATAAGTTTCTCTCTGCTAAGTCTCAGCCTGTCCCACTGTGAGGCTTTTGAAAAGAGTGGGAATAGTTTCAAAAGACAAGAACAATCACCCCTCTGCTCAAATTTCTTCTGCTGCAGCTGGTGGGGAACTCTGCCACCACAGGTGACAATGTTCTTTCTTTAATGCTGAACAGACATATCTGAATCCAGGCCTAATGATAAAGAAAATGTGTTAGATGAAGGCTTAAATGTTCTGGATATTTAAACATTCTGAATAATTTAATGCTCTGCAATCTAAACTGTGGCTGCTATTTCGGTTGAACAGGTTATAGCACAGTGATGCTCAGGGACAAGCCACAGCATTTCCTATGCCTCAGTAATCTGGACCATCAGTTTTCAAGAAATTGATATAAAACTCAAAGAGACAACAGTTTTTTATGTGATTATTCTGCAACAGAAATGTATGCCTGTAACAGTGAAAAGAAAGATGTCTTGTTTATTTTCAAATGTATAAGGAACTGTAGGGAAAAGTTTTGATGCAAGGCTCTTTATTTGGGTAAAATTTAATTTGGGATTGTTATGGATAGTAATGCATGAGCAACAAGCAAATACATTAATTTCTCCTTGCACCAATAGGGAAAAAGGTCACAGCAGACCAGTAAATATAAAGCCCAGAGGTGAGAAAAAAGCATATCAACCATGAAATTGTATTAATTCAATAATTAAAATGAGTCTCAGCTCCAACACAGACTCGGGTTCTGCAGCAAAGATGTGACAAAACAATTGGGAATGGCAGTCCATTGCACTTGTATTAATCATCAGGAGAAAAAGAGTTCCAGTAAATCGAATGCTTCATGAACACTACCATGTATTTAGCCCTGGACCTGATATCATCTCATTAATCAAAGCAATACACAGGGAGTGAAATTTCCACCTGAGTTTAGTTTTGAGAAAGAGGCAGTGAGAAGTGGTAGGGTCATGTTTTTGTTCCCAGATGCTACAGCAGAGCCAGGCTTTGTAGTGCTCTTCCCAGCAAGGGAATGAAAACAGTGCTGTAGAGGGAAATTAATTATTATCAGGGACATTCCAGCTGGAAATCTGTGTTGCTGCAAAATGAACACATTTCAAGAAGTTGAGTGTTTCCTGCTGATCTTGTTAGTTTCCCTTGTGTTTAAGGGCTTCAAAACTTCTATGGAAATGCAAGTTCCTATTAGGGCTGGCAAGGAATCTAGAATTGTATTTTGCATTTTTAATTTTTTATTAGCTTTCCATGTTCAATCCCAGAGACATGCAAGAAAGAGAGATACCCCCAGATAAAATCAGTGGCCCAGTGGCTGGGATATTAATTTAAAATTTGGAATTATCTCCTGTCCCCATTTCCAGTGTAAACCACCTGCTTGAACAGGTGTGGTTTTTCTGGGTTACTATCATTTACGAAAAACACCAATGGATGTTTTGGAGGGAGATTAGAGCAGCCCACAGAGATATGGTTGCTGTTCTCCAATGAAATGTGCTGCAAACAGAGGCAAAATAGGGAGTGAAAATCCCAAGAGTGTGCCTGGGCCATTTGGCTGCCCTGTAATTAGCGTTTCCTGTCAACACAGTGCTCCCCTTCACCTGTGAAGGCATCCAAAGGGAAGGCTCTTAGTTTTCACAACTCATAGCTATTCTGATTAATGCTCAGGAAATTTCCAAATAGTTCCTGTTTCTAATGCTCTTGGACAAACCCCTTCAAAATGTAATCAGCAACGAGTTTAGATCTGTGACAGTCTTATTACAAGAATATTAAAGACTGCACCCATCCCAATTTTGGTTCTGTGTCTCAACAACCATTTTCTTCATCAATCATGTGTTTTACATTCATTATTTGCATTCATCATTAAAAAAAATCCTGTAGTGTTTAAAAAAATGAAACAAATATCCAGCCTTACGGTAAACAGATTTTTAAGTACTTATGGCTTTCTTTAAAAGCTCCTTCACTATTTTTATAGAACGCTGGGCTCACAGTTTACACAGTATCAGTTAATATCAGAGTGGATCTGACTTAATCTCACAATAAAGAAATAACAGCTAAATCATGGAAGGGGAAAATGAGGAATGGATGCACATAAATTTGGACTGGAGAATCACTGAAATTTAATTCTACACTCAGAATAACATTCTTTCATTTCCTGCTACTTTACTTCCATGAATAGCTATATTCACATTATATATATTCCATTTTAGAATATATTTTCATGAACACCTGCATTATTTATATATACTCACATTCTTGAATTTGTTTATACTCACATTCTTGAATTTGTTTGAGAGCAATTTTTTTTAAATACAAATAAAACAATAGCTGTTGAAAGGCAGATTTTGACTGAAAATGATTCTGATATTTTGACCATTCTAATAACTTTTTAAATCAATTATTCAAAATACCTCTTTACCAAATCCTATGGCTGTGAAATAATTTTCCATTAAGGGTTAAATCAAACCTTAATTTAGTAGACAAATACACTTTTCAGATCCCAAGTTTTCTGCTTTTCTGCAACATGTACAAATTTTCTTGCTGATTTTATGTTAAATTTTCCCTTAGAAGCTGATAACTAGTAGCTCCAATAAATTATCATATACACGTTTAGATTTCCTAATTTAGCATAAGCAGCTATGCTGAAAATGCAATGGCATGTTTTAAAAGCTGGTCATTTCCTCAAGACAGGCTTCATGGTTCTCTGTGTATAAAAATTTCTTGGGAAAAATTGGTAGGACATAGGTATGTACCCTTACAAAAAAAATTTTGCAGACTTAATGATATCAGTAGGAATCTGTTTTCCTTTAAACATCATTCGTTAGTGGCTAGACATTCCTCTTCTTTCTGGACTTTCCCAGGACCTAGCAGAGAGCAAATAAGCTATTTTCTGGTTTTGATTTATTAAAAATATGCAACACCAAACAATTTTGTGCCATAGAATTAAAAAACATTTAGTGTAGAGAGGTGTAATATACAACATGAGGCCCTCAAAATGCCTGCCAAAGTATTTGCTGGAGGTCTAATATGTAAGAACCATATCTTACATTCTGCCATTTTCTCCTTGTCCTCCACTGAGACCAATGGATTTGAAAGGAGTAGAAAAGGTTAAACTAATATTCAGTTAAAGAGTATTCTTGCAGCTTTTGAAAAACAAATTATTTCTGGTGTACTCGGGAAATCGCCTCTTGCAACTTCTGATAAAACTTGATTTTGATAAAAATTGCATTTTTGTCACTATATTATTTTTTGTGTCAAAATGTCTTATGGAAAGTCAACAAAATAATTTTATTTTACTATTTAAAACACCTAGAAATTGCGAAGGACCTTTCTAACAATTTACCGTGTAATTATAAAAGCTTTTTTTGTGCTCTATAATGACATTCTAATATAAAAAATAGGAATCCATGGATATAGAGAGTTGACTGGAGATATTAGGCCTTTTTTAAAGAATGTTAAAATATTCAGAAGCAAATTTATATTATTGAAATAGTTTTACTATGAAAATACAAAATATGACATATACCCTACGTACAGAACCTAATTGACTTTGCAGGGTACAGTGAGAATTGGATTGCTGTGGTTTATATAAGCTCCAATTTATAATTCTTGTTCCAGAGGAGGTGAGCAATAAAAGTACTAGAAAAGCAGAAACTATTAGCAACAGCTGCAATTATATTATTCAGAACTTCAAAAATATGAACCTATTGTAACCTCAAACTTCAGTTTGCTGACTAAGACGATGAGGAGTGCTGTGTTCTGCCTCTAATGATCTTCATAAGAACATATTTCATGGCAAAACTGAAATTCATGTTAAAACTTCACACCATTCAAATTCCTGAGTCACCAGTAGGGACATTTACTTACAGAGGGCTTTTGTGTAACATAGCTCCAAATATAATACATAAATACATATACATACACACACATTTATGTCTCTACGTATGTTTGTCAAGCTATTTCTGCTTATAGCTGAAACCAAAAGCAGCAAAACAATGGAGATAAATACAAAAGAAAATCTTTCTGATGCTCTCACAACTTTTACAAACAAAAGTATTTTTCACACATTTCATTTCAAATGTTGATTGATGATCAATGTAGCTTCCAAATTTCAACCTACATCAGTGATGGAAACTTAAAGCAAGCCTCTGATCCTGTTACTCTGACTCATTCCATCATAAAGGCCTTGTAGAAATTCTGTAACATATTCCTTAATTTTATTCTTTAAGGAATATTTTAAATAAATATTCTTCTTGGGAATGATGAGAATTCATTTTGCCTCCAGTTTTGTTGTATCAATAAACACAAAGCAAGGATTAACTGTTAATTTTGGAAATAAATTATTACAAAAATAGTAGCCCTACACCTATGTAAATGAAAGCCTTATGACAACACAAATATTTTGGTACTATTTTTGATGCAGCTGAGGGCAATTACATCTGTAGTTCCCATTAGACACACATATATGGCACTGTCATGGGGCTGGAGGCACTTTTTCCACGGGAGTGATATCCTGGGAAAAGAGATATTCTGGACATATATTACGACATATCCACAAGATGTGTCTTCAACCCTCCACGGAGTAATATACAAAATCCAAAGCACATGGTTCTTCCTCAGGCATACCTATTTGCCAGTGAGTAGCATTACGGTAGTTTTATTTTCCATATTTTAATTACCTTTTATACATATATATATATAAATCAGCTGCAAGGATTGGAAAGCAAGTATCTCAGTCAAAAGCATAAGATGAGGTCAGATGAGATGAGACAAGATGAGAAATCATGAGATACCAGCATCGAGGCAGAATTTGAAAATCACTTTGTTAGGTAAATCCTGTAAGGGCTCCATCTCCACAGAACAACTATAAAAAAAAACAGATGCTTTCTGTGCCTTTCAGTTGGACACCTCCCACGTGGGGAGGCTGCCCATAAAATGTGAGCCATTTTTTCATCTGATAAACACTCATGTGTTCAGCTGGGCTCAACTTGGGGCTGCTGTGGACTGCTGCCCTCCCTAACTACTGCAACCGTTGTACAGCAAATTGCACTGGACTGCAATCACAAGCTATATAGACTACTTAAGTCTCCTTGCAACTCAGAAATGCCAATATTTCTAGTTAAAATTAGAGACAAAAACAAGCCAAAGTGTCTTGCCCAGTTCTGCTTAGTGTTAGTATAGAACTTATTACTTAATCAATAAAACTTTTTCTCATAAAACTGGGGTATAGAGAAAATCCTAACTCTCAGGTGTTGCCAGTCTGTCTGCATGTTTATTGCCTCATAAGCTGTGTGATTATTATCTGGGTCCTTCCCAAGAAACATACTTTTATTAGGTTTTAGAAAACCCTATGTCTCTCAAAAGTCTTAATGATCACTCCAAATATCCAAATATTTCCCATTTCCTCCTCCTTCCCTCCACTTCATATACAAGGGATATCACATGGTCTGGAATATACCTTTGGTCAGTGCACTACTAGTGGATTTGTTCCTTTATAATAAGGTCACTGCAGCCATGTCCAATGATCATAATCAAAGACCAAAGTGCATTACTTTTTGTCCTGTCCTGGCTTTGAAAATGACTGCTGATCCTGACTACTTCAGTCCAGGATGCATCTGGAATATAAGCATCTGTTTTATGCTAACTTGAGCAAATGCAGGTTATCTGAGCAAATTATATATTTGTATATGTCTGTGCATGTGTGTGTGTGTGTGCATGAACATTTGTACATATATTTCTGTTTGGCCCAATGAATCCAATCTCAAATGAGCATGTACTCACCCTTTCCAGTGACTTTGCCTGTAACAAGCCCCATTCCTGCACTGTTGTACAAATTTTACAGTATTTTTATGCAGCTCCTCCAGAAAAATACATCCCTACACATTTTGTAAAATTCAGCACAGTAACCATGAAAATATTTCATTGTATAATAAAAAGGTGTTTAGGTTAAGATGTGTCATAATTCATCACAGGCTTCTCATCCAGGACAAAACCATTGTTTGATTCACAGAAAGTAAATTCTATCAATCAGCTTGTCCTCTGTGGTCAAAAAACAACCTAAGATTTAATTCAACAAGAAATAATCATAAAATGAACCAACAAGAAACAAGATAAAGTACACCATCTTAAGGTTTTCCCCTCTTAAAACACTGAGAAGTTAATGCTGTGTGTGGGAATAATTCTAAAGATAAGATAAACAACAGAGGCCCAAAAATACATGGGGTTAAAATCTGACAAAAAGTTTTATTTGTTCAGTAATCATACCTGGAGCTTCCCAGAATTTTAAAGCGCACAGCAAACCTTATGAAATTCTCCGCCTTCCTGAACTAAGTATAGAGTAATGAGGCTACATTTTAGAAATATAATTTGCATATTAAATCTCACCAGAGGTGATCATTTCAGCGCTATCTGTGGGAGTTTATACTCAAGACACCAGATAAATGTTACACAATATCTTTTCCTAGCAACACCCTGTGTCAGCTGAGATAAAGATTATCATAGTATCCAAATTAGGGCTTAATTCAGGTAAATTTAAAATTATTTTTGAATATTTCACGTCAGTCTAGCAATTTCCAGTTTCACTTCACAGGACATGAGGCAGCACTAAGTATTGGAAAATAGGGCTTTTTTTTAATGAAGAATTAATATTTATTGAATATTCAGCTATATCATATTTTTTTAATGAACAAAACTAAATAATGGGGGGGGAATGGTGTGCTGGGGAAAGCGAACGCACAGCAGCATTAACCTCCAAACAGTCATGCTCATTCATGCCAGCAGTGACTTTTGCTGTGTGATTTGCCCTGGGTGAGCCTGTCCTCTGGTGGGGATGGCCCCTTCCCAGGTAGCAGAATGCCCTTGGCTGGCTGCACCTTCTGTCTGGCACGGCACCGGAGCCTGCGGAGCCTGGCACGGCACGGTCTGTCACGTCGCCTGGCTTCAGCAAAGCTGTGCTAAAGCTGTGCAGGCTCTGCATTTGTTGACCATCAGAGTTCAGCTGGGAGAGAATTTATCTTCCTTAAATACTCGTTATCTTTGTTAGCTAACTCATCACCATTTAGGCAGTTTAAGTCCATACACATGAAGGGCACAACGGCTAATGCTGTCAGCGAGGACTTTGAAATGATCTATGAAGCAGATAGAATGTAGGGCCACTGCTTCATAATCGGATACTAGAAGTGAATTACCTTTCAATACTTTTTCTGTCCATAAATCTCAAATGCTGTCAGTTCAAAATACAGCAGTTGTTTCCCCGGGGAGTATCAATTTAGATCCTGTACCTCCTCTGCAGTGCAAGGCTGCTTTACCTGCCTTTGCAGCTGTTTGACTAAGGTCAAGTGAGTCATCTGAGGTCACAGAGGGAAAGAATGACCCAGAAAGATGCTGAAACCAGGCCAGGACCTTTCAAAGTTCCCTGCTGCAACTACTGAAGCACACTGTCTCCCTTGAATGATTCTGCCTGTTGATCCCCACTGAACATACACATTTCCTAGTGCCACAGGAAATGAAAGCTTACATCCAAGCTGTTGTAAGAGCTAGCATGCAGTGGGAACAAAACCCTTTTTTTACTGTTATATCAATAACATTACTTCCATTCATGTACCTCAGGATATCCTTACATCCTGAGAAAAAATGGGAAAGAATACAAGCCCATGTCCAAATACATCTAGCTTCACACCATGAGTCAAAATCCCAGCTTTGTGGCTCTTAGATGTTTGTCTTTTCTTTGTTGGGATTAAATGTAACAGTTTTGGTTTAGGTTTTTCCATCACCAAGATAGTTTGAGACACTTTTCTTTAAAAGAGAAGGCATCACTGTGTTTGTGAGGAATCCTACAAAGATTTCACACATAAAATCCAGCCTGGAGTTACCTGCAATGTCCTGCATTTGCTGCCCACCATTCACATCAAGTGTTTGGGGTAAATACCATGCAGTTACAGCCCAGCAAGTAGCCTGTGTATCCTGCATCAAAGGCACAAAAAAAGTGGATGAAACTACCTACCTGAAAAAAATGCTAGGATCTTATTGTTGCATTGTATGGGGTCAGTTTATGGGTACTTAAAATGAATATATATATATATATATATGCAAGAAGAAGGGAAAGAATGGAACCAAAATCACAATTGAAAGCAACATTTTGAATATTTATCTTTTCAATTTTCAAAATCCCAGGTCCAACCCTCATGTTTAAGTTTTCTTTGCTTCATTCACAGCGATTCCAGATGTTTAACTGGCATATAAGCAGGACCAGTAGTATTTTCCTTCTACCTGTGGGGAGCCAATATGGCTCACATTCCATCATTTAAATGCAGAACTAGTCCATTAGTTAAAATAATAGTGATGCCTAAAAGCCTGATGTCCTGCTGGCACAGCAAGGGTGAGAGTTTAAAAAAGGCCTATGTACCAACCATACCTTGGGGCTTGCACTCAGCTTGGGGCAGGTGACTTTCCCACCTCTCATCTCAGTCTGTGTTTATGTTCTGTTTTTTCTTTGTAGGTTGTGTCCTGTTTTACTTGATGTTCTGTGAACCTTCATTGCTGGTAGCAAGTACTCTGGACATCTGCTCTGAATTTACTTTTCAGATAATATCTACATGTGTGGGGATTTTTTTGTAATATTGGGGTTAGGCTGAAACTGGCAGTCTGCAGGAGGGAAGGAAAGATCAGTACATTTCTAATAACAACAGCTATTTGCAAGCCCAGGGACCTCAGCAGGTATCACTTTCCTTCCCAGTGACACACAGCTATCTCAGATCAGAATACCACAGCCAGTTTTTACCAGTAACACTGCACAACAGTTTTCAACAAAGGAAATGAAATATGTATTTATTCATGGCTAAAATACAGGGCAATTCCAAGGATGCAGAATGGAATTCACCTGGAAGTGGGCCAGAACATGAAGGCCAGCTTTTCACCCTGGGAAAGGAGTGATGTGCACTTTTCTGTGATCAGAGGTCATCAAGGTTTAGCCTTGTAACTAGCCATAGGGGCCTACAGCTGTGGCATATTTCAAATTAGGCACTGAAAAAAACGGTAGGGAAGAGTGATCCAGCTCTCCCTAAAATAAATAGAAAGATTTCTGTAGGAGTTAGAGCACAGTGAATCACCACTTGTTTCTTAAACACCCTATTTTATCCTTGGGGCTCAAGTCACCTTCTTTTTAGTTATGATATCTGATGGGATTTCAGCCTAAGCTCTATGGCTATGATCTTACGTCCTATAATTCAACCTGCTCCAGAAAATCTCTATTTATTGAGTGACGAATAATAGAATTACTTAGCAGCTTCTTTTAGCTTTCAGAAAGGAAAACACAGTATTGTATGCACTGTTTCAAAAGTTTTCCTTTATTTTCCCGTGGGGATTTATTCTTAAAAAAAATAAAAAAACCTCACTGAGAAGTATAGTAGTTAATTCAGTTTCAAGTTGCCTAGAGCTATTGACTGATATATGCAAAACCTTGCCATTATGTTTTCAAAGCAGTGACAAATAGAATTAGGAGTGCAACTCCTTTGATGATACTTTGAGGGTTTTTTTTTAAATTACCTTCCATTATTGTCTGGGCTTGATCCTTCTTCCCCAGAAACTAGTGGGAGTTCTGCCACTGACTTCAGGGGAAAGAGAATTGGATTGTTTTCAGCACAGATTTTAAAACAAAGGCTTGAAATTGGCAGGAATAGAACCCTCTGCCATGAATTGAGGCAGCAGGTTGCCAGATGGCAACTTTTCAGAGTTATGCAAACAAATTTGGTTTATTCAATACAAATATTTGAAGGGAAAAAAAATGAAGAGTATTATTCTCATTTACCAAAGTGTCAGATTGGAGCCTTCTAAATTTTAATTTGGTTCCAAGAAAAATAGAATCTTTACCAACATTGTTATTGCTCTAGAAAGCACCTGAGTCTGGCTTTCCATGACAATTTGTACTACTTCAGATATAGTTTTGGGTAGGTGAAGAAAAAGAGGAGTATTGGGGAAGGCAGGAATTCACACTGTTGCTGGGGAAAGGCAGTTCAGGAGCAGTTGGTCGACTTCAAGTTGAGGAGAACGTTTCCTGTACTACCCAAAGAGAGAGTGAAACATCCTGAGAAGGCATTTTGAGCTTTTAAGTTAGATCCTTGAGGTTAGGCACTATGAGTAGCCCTGTAACCTACAAGTGAATTTTTCAGCATATGGCTAACCACCCAGATCCACTCATCAGGTAACAACCAATAGAAAGAGGCAGATCAAGAATACCAGAAGAGTTCTGTTGTTGGACTTTTGGGTCTATTACCCTCTGGTCTGGTTTAAGTCAAGTAACACTTAGAAAATACAGAAAGTGAATATAAAACAAACAAAAGTTAGATTCTGGCTTTCCTTGAAAATTAACTTTGGATCTCTTTAGAAAAATGACCTATGAGCAATAAAAAAAAAATAGTATTGCTGAATTCAGAGGACTTGACTTTTCTTCTATTCAGTAAAAAGGCTAAAGAGGAAGTGATTTGTATACAGGTCAGAATAAGAGAGCTCTAGGACCTTTACTCCACTATCACAGTCCTTTTCTTGACTGCATCTAGCATTAAAATAAAAAATAATAGAGCACATCTGCCCTGAATTCACTCTACATACAGTTTCCTTCCGCCTGTGGTGAGGAGTGTGCTTTTGGAATGGTAGAAGGTTTCATCCTTTAACATATAATGAAATCCACATTCCAGTCAAATGTGATCAGCCCTGCCAGTGAACAAAGATATTTTTATTGTTCATGTTTGCCTTCAGAGTGCCACTGCACATTACTAAGCATGTTGGCTTCTTGCCACCTCTATTTTAAGCTGTTGAGAAATCTGGGAAGTGAAGGAATATCTGCCTGTGCATTTTAAGGGGAAAACCATTATTTAAGTAAGCAAATATTTTAAATAACTTAGGCTAGAAAATGCATGTGTTCTTAGATGGACATGCTTCTTTTAGTTAGACAGAACTGACCATATCTTTGAATTAACCTCTTGTTCCTCATAACCCACTTGTATGCACTGTGTTGACCTCCTGGGAAAGAAAATCAAATCAACTGTAAATTGCCTGAACAGATTTGTCTGAACCCATGGAGCAGCAAATCCTACATTTACATTATTCACTCAATACAAGTGGTACTTGCCACACCTTCTACTCAATAGGTCACACAGAATTTTTTATACTCACTAAAAAAATTACAGCAGTGGGCCACAGGTTTGAATTCATTCTCTTCATCTGATTCCTAGAGCATGGAGGAAGGGAGAAGAGAACAAACGACTAGTAGAAAAGTTCAGAGGAGCAAGGCGAGAAAGTGGGAAGGAACGCTTTCATGTTGATGAAAGAGTTTCATTTCAGATGGATCCTCTCTTCAGTTAACTTTGGGCACTGGCATATGGCATATGCTACAGATGGATAGGCAGCAATACACGTACAGCTGTAAGGTTCTGGCACTCCTGGTCCTGGCCCATGCTGCCAGCTGGCCAGCAGAGAGCAGAAAGCAGGTTTGCAGGACGATTTGATTTTCCACAGCTGTTGTACAAAGCATGAGGTCAAGGGAGGTGAGAAGAAGAGTGAGGGAATTGTAGCTGGCTGGTCCCTGCTTACAGCACAGAGGCTGAATTCACCCATGACAACTGCAATCACCCAGGCAGCAACTTTCTCCATGTGCAAGCCCTTCCTTTAAATGATGTGCTAATGTAAAGTTTAGGTGTTTACTGTGCACTCCAGAATCTCTTATGGTACAAAATGCATGAATATCATACAAGATGGATGGTTCTTGTCTTATACATGGTAAATGTACCAAGTAGATTGAAGCAACACTATGTGGAAAAAGGACATCTCTGTTTGATAGTTATGTTTAGGAAAACTCACACTGACACCGCTTTGTGTGTTGACAACAAATAGTTTTTTAAAAGAAATCAAAATAAGAACCCCTTGTTGCTGGAATCAAAGTCAAAAGCAAAGTCCTCTGCCCACAGCCAAAAGCCTCACATTTCAGCTGGTGGGGTTTGAATCACAATTTACTATTACTTTCACAGGAGCCAAACGTCACTATACTCAGTTTAATGGGATGACTTACTAGAAATAGTTCATTTCATAGATATAAATTTTAATGAAATTTAGCTTTTTATTATTTATTTGAAAATTTTTGAAAGCCATTTTTTTATTATGTCAAGCCATGTGTAAAAAAATTTTCTTGTGAAATTTCCTGATGACACTATCCATTATATCAGATGGTGAGGATAAGGCTGGAGTATGAGGAATTTCGTATTAAAAGGCCTGAGTAACTGGATAAAAAATGCCAGAAAGAATACGAATATGGAAAAATCCTGCCTATGCAGAAAGGCTGAGAATGTTAGGTTTGTGAGGCATGGGAAAGAAAAGGCTCTGGGGAGACCTTTTTATGACTTCTAAAGGGGCTTATAAGCAAGATGGAGAGAGGTATTTTTACCCAGGCCTGTCTTGATAGCACAAAGTGTAATGATTTTAAACTGAGAGATGATAGGTTTAGAGTAGGTGTTAAGAAGAATTTTCTTACTGTGAGGGTGGCGAGGCACTGGAACAGGTTGCCAGAGATGCTGTGGATGTCCCATCCCTGAAAGTGTTAAAGGCCAGATTGGATGGGGCTTTGAAACATTCAATTTAGGAAAGGCGTCCCTGCCCATGGCAGTGGGGTGAAACTGGATAACTGCTAAAGGTCTCTTCTAACCCAAGCCACTCTAAGATTCTATGATTCTATGAAATTC
Source organism: Fringilla coelebs (assembly GCF_963513975.1). Taxonomy (NCBI): domain Eukaryota; kingdom Metazoa; phylum Chordata; class Aves; order Passeriformes; family Fringillidae; genus Fringilla; species Fringilla coelebs. The sequence goes on from NC_140029.1 coordinate 36,265,876, forward strand.
TCAGCATGAGGAAAAAACCTTTCTTCAGATATACAAGATGATCTCTGATCTGTTCATCACTCTGCAGGAATAAGACCTTGAGGGCATGATAAGTATCTCCACAAAACATCAACTTAGTATTCAGAGGCACTCAAAAAAGAAATTCATATACTAGGAATTATTGTGAAAGAAACAGAAAATAAACCAGAAAATATTATTCTAGAATGTAGATCTATCATTCACTCTGACTTTTAATTTTGTACTCTAGTCATCTAATCTCAGAAAACATATGTATCAAAAGGTTCAAACACTACTAGGATGGTTGTATGGATGACTTAATAGGCTCAAAACTTCAGCTCAGAAAAGAGATGGTTTCAGATCATAACACAAAGTTCTACAGAATCAGTGTTGGCCAGAGACTCATTACTCACTGCTCTTCTAATGCAGAAGGTGTTTGCTGGCAAAAAAAAAAAAAAAAGCAACAAAAAAAACCCAACCAACCAAAAAGACTAGTAGGATTTGATTCAGAGAAGAAACAAAAAGGTAGTTTTTCATGTAACCAGTTCACCTTTGTAACAACCCACAAAAGGGCCTTGTCAGAACAAGAGGTATGTGTGGTATTAGTAAAAAGAAGGGTTCATAGAAGGTTACTAAGCAGACAAAATGTTGAGGGAAATACTTGAGCAGATGATGACTGAAGACTAGGAAAGCATTAGAAAGAAGTATCACACACTATTGTTCTTTTTCTCCTTCTGCTTGCATGTCCACTTACAGGCCAGTGTTGGCAAACTAGATTAATCTGAACTGTGTGACTGCTCTTTCATTCCTACCACAAACCTCTGAGTGTTTTGTATGTATAATGACTGCCTGACCAATTTCCCGGCGAGGAAACAAAAATTTATATTCACAAGCATTAGTAAAGGTAATTTTATTTTAACAGATTATTAGAAAAGGTGCATGAGGAAAGTTTTGGAGGCAGAAGAGGATATTTTGGAACTCAGTCTACTGCTTGATCCTCTGCAATGGAAGGCAGAAACCTAAATGAAGAATGCAGAGAGATGAGAAAGCTAGGTAGAGAGAGACCACTGGCAGTATCAGTAGGCAATGGGGATGTCCTGCACACTGCTCTGCAAAGTTCCATTACTCTTGAAGTTTACCATCTTCAACAGGGGTTTTGTGGGCACAACTCTTCACAACCCAAAAGTGCTTTTTCCTTTCTCAAAAAAAAAAAAAAAAAAAAAAAAACAACCCTCTCTTTCCTCCTACATGGCCAACATTCAAGAAGCACACCTTTTAATTTAGTGTGTAATACAAAGTTGCCAAGCAATATCTTTCACAGTCTGTACAAAAGTCTTTTCTTCTCTCTTACATTAAGTATTCAAAAGGCTACAGAGGTAGAAGATGAAGTTGACTCTAAAATCTGGGGTCAGAGATTTGCACCAAGTTGTTAAACTACTTGTCTCTTAATTCATTGAATAAACATGTAACCAGACTCAGTAAACAAGGCTGAAAGTGTCTTCTTCAAAAGGGACCTTACTAAAAAGGAAGTGACCAGATTTAATTATTTCCACCCAAAATAAGATAAAAAGTGATTTAAAAGTTTCTAGCTTTTACCTTGGGGAAATTTTTCTTTTTTTATTTTTTTTTCATTAATTAAAAGGCATAGGCTTTGCATAAAAGCAGCATCTTACTTCCTTTTCTAGTTAACATTTAGAACTTAGGCTTCTGAGCTGTCACTCAGGTCTGCATGTCATGTAATTCATAGGTAATTTGTCCCTTAAGTATTTTATGGTACAACAATGCCTACTGGGAAAGCTACACAGGTGAAAATTCAGGATACAGCATACCCCAGAGTTTCCTTCAGACAGTGTAGGGGTAAAGCCATTCCAATATGAGAGAAAAAATAATATGGACATAAATGTATAGGTTTGCATCAGTTTGCCTCTGGACCAGATAAGACTCTTTCACCTTTTTTTTTGTTTATTAAATGCAGATAAATCCTGGGAATACAGCCTGCACTGATAGCTAAGTCCCCCTGGGAGCTCCAGGAAGTCTCATGCAGACAAGGTACCAAGCAGCCTCCAGCAACCCTGGCCAATGTAGAACACAAAGGATGTGCAGCTGCAGCATGTGCATAACTTGGAAAGCTTCATTAGTCAACAATGCAAGGGAATTAACCACCCTTTTGCCTTTTTTTTTTTCCTTTTTGGTATAGACATTGCTGATGGTGACTGTGCTTTGTATTTGCATAAGGATAACCTATTGTAATGTGTATCTATTCAGGTTTACTTGTGATGCTTTCTTCTTATTCTTTTTTATAAAGAAAAAAAATGCTTTGGTCCTCTGAGAATAACATCAATGAATCCCAGAAACTATTTATTGTTCTATGTACATAAAGCACTTTTGCATAAATCTTTTGGAGTAAAAGAACAATAAATGATTCCTCTGCCCTTGAACGGGAAGACAAAACCTCTAGAAGAACATCATTAACTGCTGTTAAAATTTGATAGCCTTTAAAATAAAATATTTTAAACTGACAAACCTGGTTCAATTATCTTCTAAACTGCATTTGGAATATATTGAGACCTCAAGAGACGTTATTTCTACAAGAATTGTGAAGACCTAGACTCCCCCTTTTACAATGGATCTGCAATGGCTTGTGCCATCAGAGAAAAAAACTTTGATGATGCATTAACATGGTCCTGACCCAGCTGGTTGGTGTGCACTGTCACTCCAAAATTCCATTAATAGGGTGCCTGAGGACATGAACTCAGTTTGACTTGAAAGCTTCATGTGTTTCAATTAAAAATGCATTTATTTAATTAATGTAGACATTAGAGAGAACACTAGTTTGAAAAGGAAGACTAAATCTGATAGACTATCTTCATCTTTTTTTAAGACATCTGGGAAATGTTGCTTTTTTTGCAAGTGTAAGATATAGGAAAGGGAGGAACGGAAATGGTGCAAATTAATAGATAGGAGGCACTGAGGAAATTATCAGGCCTATTGCGCTCAAAGTAGTTATATTTGGAGGTGTATAGTTCTCTTTTCTCTGTCTCTCTCTTTTTTTTTTTTTTAATTTTTTATGGCTGAGAAGACTGTGCTAATTCCACTCACAGGTGCTTAAAACAAGAGGAGTTTGGCCACAAAGGAAAAAATGTTTACTGGCATCACTTAAGGTATAAAATCAATGCTTTTTATAATACAATAAATGTGACAAAATTCCGCAGTTGCTGACACCTGAACAATTTCATTGAAAGAGAAAAGTGAAGAGATGAAGGAAAAATACAGCTAAGAAACATATCACCACGGACATTCCTACTGAACCTAGTCCCCATAGACTCTATTTTCTATTTTAATAAAATTCTGCTACTCTTACCAACTAAACTCACTTTAAAGATCATTTCCACTCCACAGCAGACTCTAGGGCCTTATCAAAATAAAATTCAAACTCCAAGTACAATTGCTTTTTTTGATGCCTGGGAGGATCTCATGAAGAAGATGGCACTTCAGTCCTGCTTTTATAGATGCAATTTTCTGATGCAGAGTTCATTTTAAATAATTAGCTGTCATGTGGATTGCAGTCACAAATGGATACATCTTTCCTAAGACACTCTGTGCGGTATCCATTCTTATCAACCTAATGTAAACAGAGATTTAGTTACCCACAGACACACCACATAGATCTTATCTAGTGCAGAAATACCAAATTAGCACTGACTGATTCTTAGGTAGCTATCAGCTAGCTGGCAGCTGTGATTTTTCATATCCAGTACATCTGCTTGATACCATATGCCAAGGCTAGATCTAGGGATTTTGGCACCTTGGTCTGGTTGGACAAATCCTTTGACATGTTTTCTCCTTGATGTGAGACCAAACAATGAATAGCTTCAATTGCATGTGCACTTAGCATTGTCTAGATTATTTATTTACTTTGAGCAGTTGTACAAGTGGGACAATTCTGCAATCTGATAAAAAGAGGGGAGCTTTGATACATATCACAGAATAATGATGTGTCAGAGAGTGGACACACAAGTATTGCTTTTTGAGCTGCTGTCACAAAGCTTAACCTCACTATAAAGGAAAACTGGTAGTCTATGAAGGTCTTGTGGCCTGTTGAACGAGATTCAAAATCCTAAGAACAAGACAACCATACAGAATCCTCAAGATATTATGCAAATGGAGCCATAATATCTCATGGTTGTCCTGACTTGGTTCAACAACACACAGAAAAGATCAGTCATTTTAATTTTGCTGATATTATGCACAAATCAATCCCAGCACCAAGAATGTTGCTGCTTTTCTGCTGCTTTTTTTTTCTTTTTTTTTTCCAGCTGCTCTTTCCCTTTCATTTTTGCCAGCTCCGGAGTCTCTGAAGAGGCACAGTAGCTCAGAGAAGCTAAAGAGTAGCTCATATCCAGCTAAAATAATCTTGAGGAGGTGAGAGAGTAGCAGACACTTACTCTCACAGAAAACTGATCTTAACAGGTTTCGTTATGTGGTGGCTCACAGGCTAGATCTGCCTAGAGAGGAGATAGGGACAAGCATTAATAACCACCCAAGGAGAAGGTCAGAACATTCCCTTTTGGTAGATTCCTGCCTTCTTTCCACATTAAAAATGCCAGGTAAGCATAACCAAAATGATTTAAGGCATTAGTCTGCAGAACCTCTCTTCCTGAAGGACAGAAATAAAATTCATTTAAAACAAAACAAAAAAAATAGTATTCCTGTTTATACAGGTTTTTTATGTGAGAGTTCACCTTCACTGGGAATGTTAAATGGAAATTCCATTAGATAGAGTAGTTTGAAAGCTGCTGATTTCTGGTGGATGGACTCAGCTGTGGTTGAGTGCATATGCAACACAGCATGTTTCATGCTTGAGACCAGTCAGCCTGACAGCTCTAGTGGGGACATTTCTAGATGGGCTCAGCTAAAAGAGCTCAGTACCCCAGCTTGCCTGACCATGAGCAGCTCCAGACACAGGAAGTGCTGGTGCTCTGGTACTGACCCTGCTGAGCAGCAGTTGACTGCAAAGGTTGCAGTCTGGTTTGGAGACTTTCAGGAGCAGCCAAGCTGTCTAAAGTATCTGGACATGGGGTGGATGTAGTGGAAGAGGGGGACGGGTTTCCAATTTATTCTGCACCTGTGAAATCGCCATCAAAATTCATCAGGTCCCAACAAATTCACGCATGTTTTTTGCATCCTCCATTGCTATGAGAGGCATAAAACAACAAAGCAAATATGAGCAGAACCCCTGGTTCTGGGAGCATCACATTTTCTTTCCCTCAAGAATACCCACCTCAAGAAAGCTACATGCTGAACGTTACAGGTATTACTGCACACCGTTCTTTCTCTTCCATGTTTCAAAGGGATGAAATGGCACACGGCTTTTATCTTTTTTAAATTATAGCTCTTTTTATTTATAAAGACTTCAGCTTGAAAAGCTGTTAAAAGTAATAAACCACATCTTTCTGAGAATACAATTCCATTATTTAATCATGCCCAGAGGCAGCAAAGACACAGGGAAATAATTGTCTTTTCGTCACTCAAGCATGAAATGCCCAACATTGTTTGAAACCTAATTCTAACAAACGCTTAATATTCTAGTGCAGAAATCCCTTGACCATGGGAAAGTACAATCTCATTTCTCAGTCTTTTAAAACATTTTGATGAAGCATCCCAGCAGGCATAAGTTGTGTTTTCTTCTCTAGATTTTTTTTCTGTCAGCAAGGTTTCACTTTTTGCAGTCAGATCTACCAGATCACAATTTCAATAATATTTAAGCATCTCCATTAGACATTCATTCATCTAATTTATTCAATCTAAAAATTCTTCTTTAATTTTTGGGGAAATCACATATGAAGAAAATGAAGTACAAGGAACAGTGGATCCAGAGATTCTGTAGCTAAATGAAATGGGAAGACTGTATTTTCTGCAATGGCAGTGTTTTCGCACAATTTGCTTACTTGGATTTTTTTTCTACTAATTAGCAAATTAGTAGAGCCTTTTAGTATATTTTTCCCCACCATGATCAAGAGATTTGTTCATATATCACAAAATCACAAGATTCTGGCACTTAGAACAAAACTAATTAGTTAATGTTAATATTGGAACTCATAATTTATAGGCCTGGTAAGTGAAGACACACACTAGGATGATGCTGTTACAGGACTGGATGTCTGTCTCATCCTGACTCCTCATAAGCACAGGAGAATAGAACATAAACACTAGACATTGAGGATTGATATTTACTACAAGTGGCCCACAAATAGTAGACTTAGATTCAAATTCAGAGCTTAAGTCCTATGAAGAGTCTTACCTATAAGGTGCTTTGAGTACATTGATATAGATGCTATTAAATAACACAGAGTTAAAAAATAAAATCTTTGCAATATGGGATACATCGAGTGCTTTTTATAAACTCTGACTAAAGTGAAACAATGTGAGCACAGAGAGAAGCCATAATGCAAGTTACAGTTTGTGATTTACTCCTCCTTTTCAAAGCTCCAGTGAAGTAACTGGGCCATTTCATGTTGCAATTGAAAAGGGCTTAAAATAGTGCAGGTGAAACAGGGAATCTGAAATGACTTTTAACTCCTGCAGATACATGCAGAGTACCTGAATCAATCAGGAAAACAGGCTACTGACCTCAAAAAAGAAAATTAAATAAACACATGGCAGAGAATAGAGAATAGCTCTTTGCCATGACACAGTTGCAAGACAAGAAGAATGCAGAAAAAAATCAGGAGACAACAATTTATATTCCATTTTTATTTATATATATTAAAGGTAGGGGTAAAGGTTTGTTTCAGGCTAGTGCCACAAAAAATAAATTGTTCCTGAGTCTCAGCCTAAAATGTGGTACAGCATAGCATCTGAGCACAGGCCAGATCTCTGATCATAGAGGGGTATTTCTAAAATCAAACAGAGGTGAGAGCACCAAACAGCTCATAAAAAGCATTGCTAAATTTTTATAAAGCAGAGCAAATGTAAAAGGGACAGTTAACATTTTTGTATGTTTGGCCACACTATTTTTCATTATATTCTTTAAACAGTGAAGACATCTCCCTTTCCCAAAAGGTACTGATTAGAACCTGGGGAATGAACCTTACTCTGAATGCTGAATTCCAATTACATTTGGACTGTCTAAACAGTTTCTTTATAAAAGTTGTTCAGATTTACTTTGATTATGTGTGGGTTTTATATATATGCATATATACTTCTAAATAATGTTATGTTTTTTAGCAGAATAAAAAGATGTTACCATAAATATGCTTTTTTTCACTAAGATTATGCTGAATAACCTTAAAAATTATCAAGGTACTACACAGCACAGAGAGCAGCTGAATTCTCTGTCCTCTTGGTTTGCTATTTGCCTTGCCAAATATGTAGTAAAAATGCAATAAAGGGGCTCGGTGAGTGGATTTTAAATGAACTGACAATTTGAGCTTTGAATGATCACTGTTTTGTGACTATTTGGGGAACATGACTGCTGGAATAAAAAATGGATAAAGACAAGAACTATTCTCCTCTGACAAACCATTCTTCTAAAGAAATTGAACTGTGTTTTGGTTTCTTCTCCTCAGCAGAGAAATGATACTTAATCCATTGAGATGTAAAAACTCTATAAAAGAAACTCTTTACAGGAGCACTTAGGTCACTAGGTTAAAGAAAGTGAATGGTATTCCTAATGGAAGATAAACGGTTGCCCTGTGGGGTTTTATCTGTCATACTAATCTCAAAAAGCATTTCATATAAAAGTAGAGTTAAAAAGACTTAAAGCAAGCTTCGCCACTGCAGTAAACTAATACCTGTGGCTTACTGCCTCTGCCCTACATATGTGAAATGTTTAAAATGTTTGGCAGGAAGCTTTTTCCCACATTTGGCTAGGCATACTCAGTGAACCCAATGTGAGATAATCCAAAACAATTCAGGTTCAACAAAGGTTGGGAAAATATTATAGCGGACGTAAAGCTTTGATGGAAAGCTTCTTTGATCTTGAGATTATAAAATACACAATTTCTAATCTGACAAATTTTTAGCTGCAAAGCAGAATATCTAAACATTCCTCTTTTGTCATAACAGTTTAATCCCTTAAGAATGTGATTTAAACCATTGGGGAGCAAAGGTTACTGCAAGATTTGTATGAAAGAGGAAACCTGCCCCAGACACCTAGATAGAAAAATGTGAAGGCCATTAAATTATATAACTAAATACTATCTGCAGATTGGCACTGCCAGGTCACCTTCAGTTCAAGCTGTGTCAAATATCTGTTGTTCCAAACATACTTGTTCACTGAATGAATACTAAAATACTTATTTTCAACTTTGGATTCTGTGTTCAAAATGACCCACTTTGCCATGCATGAAAAATAGCATCAATACAATAAGAGTTTATGTATCAAGAGCTGTGGAGTGGGAGGTTTTGTTTTGCTGTTGGTTTTGAGGGGGGAGGACACTGAGCATTTCTGATGCATTTATAAATCTCATAAAAAGTATTTCTTCTTCCTACTGATCTTTCTTAGGGCCATAGACAATAAAAAATCTGCCACTAACATAGAAATAATGATTTTAAAATTAAAATCACCCTTACAAAGCATTGCCTACCTGTTAGGACAGCAATTCTTGTAAGGAAGCATGATCAGCAAAAGCAAATAACAAATTGTTTTGAGTAATGCATACCATGATTCAATATCACAACTCACATGTAAATCCCTGCATTAGAGTTCATAAAATGTGTCTTTTGGTGCTGATATACCACAAATCATTAAACATTAATTTGAGAAAAAAATCTAATAGAGCACTGGACAGCTTCTAATGGCGTTTAAAGTCAGTTGGATCAGACTTAATTTTTTTTTAGGAAAAAAATATCAAAAAATAGAAATCCTGCTTATTTCCTCTTTGAAACTGAAAGCAGAGATCACCCCTTTTGTTTGAAAAGCCAACAAGTAGAAATTTAATTCCATGGTGATTTGTTTTCCATGGATCTGCACATTAGTGTTTGTCACTAATGTTTGCAACTAAATATCTTTATCCAAACTCCATTCAGTTTTCAGCTTTTTTAACAAATTGTTCCCTACCCTATAATCATGCATGAAAAAGAGAAAAAGTCTGAGAGCAGAAGACAGGGATTGAAATAATGACTAGAATGGGGTTTTTACAGTCATTATACAGATGAATATAAATAGTGATGATTAATACATGAATTGTCAATTTAGAAAGCATAGCCCTGTACAATGTTGTACTACAAAATGAGGAAAACATGGATCTTTGTGGGAGAGTTTTTTACAGTGACTGAACTCTTGCTTATACTTGGGTGGAAATCTTCCCATTCAGTGGGAAAAAAAATGCTGATAAGACTGAATCTCCATAATCTCAAATTTAAAAGAAATCATATCAGAAACAGTAGATATATCAGTTCCTGACATTGTGTTACTTCTTATGTTTCTTGTTCCTACATCAATGATAAAAGTATTTGTTTTTCCCCCTGTCAAAATGTGCAACTCTTTCGCTTAATCATTCCAAAATCTTTACAAAAATTAATTTTAACAAAAAACCTCAACAAAAATTCCACATATACCCAACAAAACCCACACAAATTTTGGTCTGTCATTATATTAAATCCAGTGAAACCACCTAACAGGTGCAAAAGGGGAGTAAGTTGGGAGGAGAGGCGCCCTAATTGCACAAACCTCATTCCTTTTGGAAACACATAAATATTTGATTAGAAATAGCATTTTAAAAATAGCTGCACACTTACTAATCCTCCTGGAATCACAGCTGATCTTCTCCACATGCCCTGTAACCACAAAATGAGGCTTCTGACCCAGTGTAGGGAAGTAGGGTCGCTGCTCCTCATGCACAAAGGTTGAATTAAGGACATGGTATTCCTTGAGCTCCACAGAATTTGCAGGATGTGGCTCTGCCTGGCTCCTCACCTGCTCAGGCAGACATTACATGCAGGGATTATCAGGTAGTTTCCAAATTATTTCCCTTGAGCTTTTTCTGTTCCCTGGCAGTGTAGAGTTTGGACTGTTAAACTATACCGACTTCTGTGTAAATCTAGGCTAATATTATAACAGACATTATTCATTTCAGTGGGCAACACATCTACCATTAAGACTTCCCTTTACCATCCTCTATGTCTCTGAAATGCTATCCATATTTCCAGATTCCATTATGCCCTTCAGCAGAACAATTTTGGATGTACAGTTGTGTGCTGAAATAGCAAAATAAGAAAGTCCCATAACATTAAAAACATATTTTCAGTGTGTTTCCTTCACTAAACATCATTACAGCTAAATGGAATTGAGAGAACATATGATTTCTTAAAATAATCAGAAAGAATTTTTACACAGTATATCCATTACAACTTCTTCATTTCAGCCACAAAAATTATTTACAGAGGTTTCATAAAATATTCACATAATGTTTTCATTAAATACGTTATTGTTAATATCCATCTGAATCAAAGAGTAGACACAGGGGAAAACCTGTGAGAGAGAAACAGGGAACTGGGAGAACACTCATGCTGAAACAAGCTACATACACCCATGTGACTGACCTAGAAACGATTTAGTTGTTGCCAGTACAGCTGTCTTTGAAGTCAGCCAAACAACCATATTCTACTGCCAAAAAAAAAAAAAAAAAAGAAAGAAACCTTCATAGTTTGGCATCAGTGATTTGCAATCAGTTTGTCAGAGTTCCAGAGCAGCTATTTTAATTTTTAAAGTGATTTCTCTCTAATCTTCAATTCTTATCTGTTTAACACAGTGTCTTGAACAGTCTTTACTTCCTTGGCAGAAACCTCTTCTCTGTGTATTCTCCTTCAAACTTACCTTTGCCATCTGCTGTTTCCATTGTTCTTCCACTGATGTGGATGCATTTCATTTGTCCAACTTTTGTCTTTGCTCTCAAGACAGATCAGTAAAATAAAACCAAACCTCTTATATGTTAAAGTCTGTCCTTTCTTCAGTCTCACAGTCTTTCAAAAGATCCCTCAATGTCCCCTCATTTTAATGTGTTTTCTTGATAATGTCAGATTCGTTTTGACTGAATTTCTGCTAAATATGCCAGTGCGAGGTTATAAAATCTTCCTCCTTTCAGAACATGCCTTTTTACTATCAATTGCAGGTTGATACTTCCTTCACTTGAGAACTTGTTATAGTCCCAATGCACATAATAATATTTAATGACCACTTTCTTCCCCCATGCCAAAACTTTGCTGTCTGCTGATGTGCTGTGCAGCTATAAATCATCACTAGGATTTATCTTTGCTTTTGTTTAATTGCACTTGAAAGGTTTCTTTTTGTCTTAGTTTTCTTCCAGTTTTCCTGTTGCTTTATTCATAATTTTCCCAACTTGTTACCTCACTTGGATATTGAATTTTGAACCCAGACTTGTTCATATTAGTCTGTGAAAATAAACTGCCATATTGTCTTTGTGACAATATCTGTGCTGTATTACAAATAGTCTTCTAAAGTGATAAGATCTTTAGGAAGTTTTCATTTTCTGTCTTATTACAATTCACTTTGTTCATCCATCATCAACTCCGGCAGTTTTTTATCCTCGTCCTTGTAGGGCTAATCTCAGAAATTTTAGACTTCTTATTTAGGTAGAATTTATCACACCATAACATTTTTGCTGCTTTTAAAGGTCCAAAACATGATAGAACTGATGCAGTATCTCTGAAAGCCCTATGACTCCTTTGACTATCAAAACTGTCACTACAGGCATCTACGTTTAGGCACCTGGATGATTCCTTATGTGTCCAGTCTAACTAAGCCTGGTTTTAGGCTCCGTCTGTAGTCCAGAACAAGTGTTCAGAACAAGCATTGCCCTCCAGAGATGCACTTTTCCTATTCATTGACCAGAAGCGAACATGCTCATTTCACTTCCAGAAAGGTCAAGTTAGTGCAGTGCATCCTGTGCTCAGTGACACAACCTCCTAGTCATGGGAACAGTGGGTATTACTTTCTTCTCTGTGTTTCCTGAATGCCTGAAACTGCCCTGATTATTGCTATATTCATTTCATTTCAAATTTAAGATGGAAAATTTAACCTTTTCTCTGGCTCATGCAAAGCTCTTACTAGTGTGAAAGGATATCTGGTTTCAGGATCAATGATGGAAAATATATCTTCCTGGATTTCCTCTCTTCAAGTCTGGGTCAGAAATACTCTAATGGACTCTAATACTTGCAATATAGCAGACTGAAGAAAGATTAGGTTATTCTAGAAAAAGATCACCAAAAGAAAGTTTTCGAGATTGCTTAAACAAAGCAAAATATATTCATATTCCCCAGTTCACTCTGGGTTGGCTGACAGGAAGCTCTAAGGACACAGCATTGAATTTTTTTTTTTTTTAATTTAACATGGAATATTAAATGAAGTCAACAACATTAGCCAGAGGTCAAGAAAGTCTGAATTTCAATTTGATGAGGTTGACATTCAATCATCTGAAAGACCAATATTGCAAACCTTTGACTGCTCTCTCTCAGGAAGAATCAGTAACACAAAAGGGTGAGCATCATTCTTTCCCATTGATTTCAAATGGAAATAGAGATGACTGCAACACAAGTACTGAGCACCTTTCAGGACCAGGACTTAATTTAAGAGAGGAGAAAATTAAACTGAAGTTATAAGAATAGCATCCTGAAGGTATAGTTAAACAAAATGGTCCAGGCAATAGGATGCTGGGAAATAGAAAATCTTATGTAGATAGGACTTTCAGGAATCCCTGAATATTATTTTCTATATATAATTATTTAGTGATTAAACTACATCATTAACTAAATGTAATTATTTGAGTGAAGATTACTGGAATATGAGAATAATGTTTATAATTTCTTTCCCTGTAAGGACTATTTCATGATGATTTGTGCAGAACAAAGCTCATTTGGGAGATGTTAGGAAGTTGGGGCATCTAAAAAATAAAGAAGGTTTATAGCAATTTTCATTGGGAAGGTGAAGAGGGGAGAGAACTCTAGAGTATTTAGCTGTCAACCTTATTTTTAGCACAGACATAAATACTTCTTTCACCAGAATGGACATGCAGATTAGGCCCAGAGCAAAACCTTTTTAGGAGATAAATGATCTTCACACTTGTTTTCCTTCTTTGCAGATGATGGCAACAGTGAATGTTGCCAGAGAAATTTGTAAAAATAACACTGAATCCAAATCTGAAACAAAGTGCCCCCCATGGAAAAACTGGCTAGGCTGGAAGAGGTTGGTTTCAGAGCTAGGCAGGAGGAGCATGAACAGAAGAAAGCAGCTGAGTAGGATAAAAGCTTCATCTGGAAGGACAAAGGAATTATTTTGGAATTAGAACAAAATGGGTAGGAAACAGACTACGCAGAACCACTTTAAAGGTCTAGTGTCAGAAAATAAGAAACAGATTTGTTTAAGTGAGGCCAAGTAAACATTGCTCATGAAGAGAAAGGAAAAAAAAATCAATACTACTGCAGGCAAATCTGCAGACTGGGGACAACATGAAAAGTAAGAAAAAATACATGAAAATGACAAAAAAGTAGAATGGTCAGAAGAAAGATGAAAGTGTACAAAAACATCTAGTAATTACCTGCATGGTTATCTGGTAAAGATAGCCTCCTACTCAGACTTAGTGTGCTTATCAAAAGTTCATTCTCTTGACAATCCAAGTTCTTGCTAAAAGGCTGTAATTGACTTCTGATAATTTTCAACTGGAACCAGGCACAAGGACCAAGAAATGTAAAAAAAGGAAACAAAAAGAAAATGGAGGAATTCTGTTCAAAGTGTCCACTCCAAGGAACTGAAACATTTTGTGTCAAAACATAGAACATTGGCCATTTCTCTTGAACAGGGTAAAGTGGGTGGCATTTGGAGAAGATTATGACCATTAGGAGGACACAATCACCTTTTTTTTAAGAATTTAAATTAAAAACTAATCGTTACTAATAAGTATTAATTCCTCCTTTCACAAAATCTTAAATTCCTTGTAAATTTACTTTCAGCTGTACTGCTGTTTTCAGAGTAGTATTTCCTTGCTAGTGCTTTCTAGCAAGAGGTATCTAGTGTTCCGTGTTTCTTGCTAGAAGTGTGCTGCTTCTTGTAGCTTCTCATGTAAGATACTCTGCTGGCTGGCAGGAAGCCTAAGACTTAGAAATTGTAGTTCTGCGTGGAAGTTTGTTCCAGGAATCCAGCCTTTGGCTCTTCATCCTCTTTTTTGTGCTACTGATCCAATGACTTTAAATTGCTTTTAAAAAGTAATTTAATGAGGTAATAATGTTTTATTTCAGCTTGATATGCATTTGGTTGGTTTACTCGGGATACGGTTACCAAACATGACTCACCCCAGGATGATTATGCTTCAGTTTCAGCCAGGTGCACCCAGGACTTGGCAGCCATCATCCTGAAGCTGATGTCTGTGCTAATTCTGCACTTAGTGACCTTCACGATGTGGGTGTTTGGAATGATTCTGCTGGCACAAATACAAATTCTCTCATACAACCATCTGTTCCTTGTGGAGAGGAATTTTCAACAGGTATCTGGGATGTTTCATCTACAGCACTCAGTTTTCAGCACAACTCCATGTTTTTCATGGGAAAATAATGCCTTCACTGCCTTGCAGAAAGTAGGGCCACCAATGATATTTGGAGACAAAATCCTTTATTGGTCTTAACTGTAAAGGGAACCTGCTGAGCACTTCCTCATGACACTTCTAAACAACTTCAAGGCTGAAGGCTGGTCTTTCAACCCCAAGATCCTTACTCCTCCCATTCTCCTATCACATATCCACTTTCACAAACCCCATGCTCACCTGCCCTGGCTGTGTCTGAAGATGGGCCAGCATGTGGCCAGTTGATGACAAAGACTTTTGTCTAGTTGGCTGTAGCATGATGTGCCCAATGTGCTTGAGCCTCTTTGGTACCCTGACTGATGGAATTACAAACATCATTCACAGAAATAGGTATCCTTTTTTTTTTCCTTAATTTGGCCTACATCAAACAGCCAGGCAGGGAGAAAGGTTTTCATTTTTCCCAATTAACTATAAGCCTAACAGCTAGTTCCTAATATAAACCTTAGAGGATTCCTGTTCCACTGGAACCAATGCCGGCATCTGTGCGGCATCTGTTTTAAGACAGATATACCAGTATAGAATGACATTTTTGCTTAGTATATGCAGGTTAATTTCCTTGAGGTCATTACTGATTTTATATGCTCTTTGGAGACTTCCTGCTCTTCAGAAATTCCAGCACAGTTTATCTACCACTTAAATGCACTAAAAGAGGAAAGCAATATTTTGTATACAGGAACAAGTTTTTTGCAATTTTCAGGTTTAAAAAAAGAAAAAGTGGGAAAAAAAAATCTTGTTTGAATATTGAAAATAAAGAGTTCTCTCTGCAATAAGAGATAGACTAACTCATATAAGGCACAGAAGATAAACAGAGATCCTACATGGATTTTCAGAATCACAGGTTATGATTTTGAAACAAATGTTGTCATTTATGTGGTACACAGGGAACTTTGCAGAAAGATTTAGTGATTATAGCAATTTCTCTTTTGGTGCTTCTGAGACACCTTTTATTTCAGGAATTTAACTTTTGGGGATAAGTACATTTTTCTTTTTCATCTTTCAAGAATCTAAGGCTCAAAAAGCCTTTATTGGTGAGGAGGGAGAGGAATTATGTCATCTTATATTTCCAAAATAAATCCAATACATGGAAAAATCTTGAAAATTTAGTTCAATTTACCTCATCTCATTTTGATTTGTGCTTCAGGGATTCTCCCATCCAGTTTAGTGTGCTACACTCTATACAATGACATGAAATTTTAGAATTCAATCTGAATTGGCCACCAATGTCAACTTCCATGGTTGTCAGACCACTTGAAGGTGCCCAGTGCTCTGCAGAAATTACCACAGCCACTTGATGCAGAGTCTCTGAGTTCTTCTGCTTCTTCAACTTAGATTTCATAGAATCATTAAGTCACAGAATCATTTATGTCTAACTGTTAAGAGCAGGAGTCCAGCCACTTACCCAGCACTGCACTAAACCATGTCTCTGAACACCACATCTACACATCTTTTAAATACCCCCATGAACGGTGACTTGACCATTCCCCTGGGCAACCTGTTCCAGTGTTTGGCAACCCCTTCAGTGAAGAAATTTTTCCTAATATCCAATCTAAACCTCCTCTGGCATTACTTGATGCCAACTCCCCTTGTCCTAAATTTCCTTCTTATTTCAATCCTATTAAAAATGTCCTGCCTTATGTGTAGTTTTTCATGTATTCATTTATGATCTTATCTTTGTAGCAGTTAAATCCTTTAATGTATTATTTTTGGAGACAGCTGGCATACAGAATGATGAGCAACACAAGAGTCAAAATCAGGGAAGTCTCTCCAAGGAGTCAACTTTTTTTTACAGATAAAATAGTGGTTCTTTCTGCTTCTTCTCCTATCCAGCTGGATACAGGCCAGTTTCAAATAAAAGGAGTGCAGCTATATCAACTGTAGTATTAGGGTCAAACTAATAAAGCTTTTCAAAATGTATGGCCCATTCAGACTTTCTCATTTTCTTTATGTTATTTAACTGGTTAGGAGGTTTTAGAGCCAGAAAGGTGGGGAATCAAAATCAGTATAAGCTGCAAACCTGAGTAACTAATGATGCACATGCTCCTTATGTCCATAGCACTTCATTGCAAGCGCAACATTTGGGATAAAAATGTGCTGACAATATCTTATGGTGCTTCATCAAAATTCTGCAATTGCAGGAATGTATTCTGCGAGAGGTATTCTACCACTGGGACTCTGGGAGGTCACAAATGTGCTCCTCTGGAAAACTTTGGTCTTTGAAAGCATCTGTCTAAGCCCTTCATCTACATAAGAAGGTATTCAGAGAAATGCTAGGTCTTGAGAGTTTACTTTTGGGTTCTTTCTTTTAGTGTTTAACAGTGGCATCAGGTTTGTTGCAGAGACAGAAGAAGGCATTTCTCTTTTATTATATTAATCTGGAGAGAAAAAGATACTGCAGAGAACTGACTAACAGGTGAGAGAACTGCTATGGATTTTTTCTGTCTGATCCATGATCATGTGGAAGATACACTCCAAGATCAACTACTAGCAAGCCAGAGGGCACCTCCCTCATATTTCAGAAATCTGCTTATCCTTTTGCTTAAGATTTTCCTGTTTACTTTTTAGCTCTATCTTGCTGTTCTGCTGTTTCTAACTGATTTTCAGATTTTTCCTGCCATCATTTTAACCTATTTCTTCTCCATTAAAGGGTAAAAAATGAGTGTAAGAGGGGAGAGAATATTAGTTATCAATACACAAAACAGAGACCAGGAGGCAACTGTTTCACCAGGGACATTACTGTTCTTACAGTCAGAAACACTGTTCTGAGCATCTCTACTTCTGAATCCTATAGCTGTAGGAGCAAGAGTGGAACACAAATTCATGGTCAGGTGGCCAAGAAGAGGATACAATGAGCAGTCATCTGTAAAGCAAACAACAGATGAAGAAAAACATTAAAAATCCAAGTAAGACCAAAGGATTACTTCAGACAAGTTTTCAAAACACAGGACATAAAGGGAAGCTAACTGTGCTAAGGTCCAGGAATAGACAAAAGAGGACTTCTATTGGTCATAATTTCCTTTGCTACAGGACTGCTATTTTTGAAGTCTAATCTGTTTGGCAGAGTCACCATGAAATGCTAGCTTAGATGGAAATCTTCCCATAGCATAATCACAGAGATCGAGGAGGCAAGTGGATGCCACTAGGGATGTTTCCACTATAAATCCTATTTTATCTCACCTAAACTGTGAGCCTGCAACTATAAACTCTGTGAGTTAAACAAAATATTGGTGCTATCCTGGCCTGCACATAGTTCAAGACAAACACTTAGACAAAATTAATTCATGCAAATTGGCAACCACTGGTTGCAAATAGCCTGCATATTCTGAATTAACATTCTGAATTAACAATAACACAGAGATCAACTTGAAGCATAAAGACAACACAACTTGTAGCATAAAGTACAACAGAAAGAAAAAACAAGATGCAGCTGCTGTAGATAGTAATGTTGAAAACTTCACCAAACACGCTGTCATTTAGACAACAAACTCCTGATCTGCCTTATTGTCATTGTTGCTATATACAGCTTACCTACATGGGTATCCAAACGTGACTGGCCACAGAACCATAGACAGCAGAGATGTCACTGCCTAGCCATTTGTCAAGACACAGCAAGGAAGAAATCTGGGTCATCTGGATGATTATCATTTGAATAATCATTATCATTCCAGACAGCTCAGTGTGTTGCCTCAGGCATCTGAGCAATTTCACCCAGTCACCTCAGTCCTGTAAAGCAGGGAAAAGTATTTTGTGAACTTAACAGAACTTAGAGGGAAAAAAAAGTCTATTGGATTCCAGATATTCCAGATATATTCTAACTTTTTTATACATTTTCAGGACATATAGAAATTTTATAGGGATGGCTTTCTAGTCATTGCCCTTATGATTGGTAATAGGTAATAACCTTGCTGCAGGTCCCATAATGTTAAAGACCCGCAATTATAGAATGTTCTGCCTGAAAAGGAGAATGATCTGAATATGCAAATTTTTAACCAAGACAAAAGACAAGGAAGAGTCAGAGAAAAATAGTCACTTTGCATGTGCATAGGTTCCTTAGACACAAGAGAAATTATAAATTAAAAGAGGGATTAGAAGGAAAAAAAAAAGAGACAAAGTGACAAATACCAGCAGAAGAACAAACAGGAAGACAGTCGGCAAAAGAAGCACGTTTCTTAGAGATGCTTAGCTGCACCTCTGAGCAGAAGGTAATTGCCAGTGAATAAAAAGAGCAAACTGCATGCCAAGACAAAAAGCAATGATGGAGCACCAAGCACTTTGGTCAATATATTTGTAAATCTGCAGAAAGTCCCAGGAGGAAGAAAAACTCATCCCGCTTTCTATTTCTCAAGATGGTAATCTTCTCGTGATATACATTTTCACTTAATTTCCTGACAGAAAAGAAATGCAACCCCTCCTAAAGGTTGCTATACAAATGGAGAATTAGCTAGATTTGCTGGGTTTTAACATACACATATAAATATATGCCAATAAACAAGAAAATATTAAAAAGAGCATTGGCCAACCAAATATATATCTCTGGTATGGTCAGTTAAAATTAATTGTGGCACTGGAGGCAGCCTGGAGCTAGTCCTTGTTGTGCTTTGAAGTGAGAACTTAAAAAACAATTTCTTCTTCAGACTTACCAGGAGCTAACTAAATACCTGGGGTTTTATTGAGGGAGACGTAGGTATTATAGTGTTCTTGTCATGGGTGCCATTTATATATTAGACAAAACAATAGTCTGACTTCCACAGGGGCAGAAAAGGGAAAATGGAAAGCCGTGCTCAGTTGGTTTTTGGCAACAGAGAATTATTAACAAATAAAAAAAGCCAGTTAACTTTCATTTAGAAAGAATTTGTATTGAGCGGTCATGAGTCTGGCATGAACACTTCAATTTAACCACTTAATTTATAGCATTTGATCATGAACTTTGCCAAAGTCTTTGCTACCCACATAAGCATTTCAGGTCTCAAAATATTTCCAAATATATTCTTCTGGCAATCACTTTTAAAAGGAACCCACCACTGTGTTTTTAAGCTTATTTGATTCATGTGAAATAGCATTTGTTGCTCTGGAACTGCTATTGCAGGTATTCTGGCTGACAACTGAAAACAGCACACTTTTTACAGAATCACAGCATGGAAGAGGTGGGAAACAACCTCTAGACATCACATAGTCCAACCGACCGGCTCAGAGTTGCTCAGAGCCATTTCCCATCAGACCTTTAACACCTACATGGATGGAGACTCTACAGTCTCTCTGGACAATCTATTCAAGTGATTGAACAACCTCGTGGCAAAAAACGTGGTTTTCTGTGTTTAAACACAGTTTCCTATCTTCCAGTTTGTGCAACATCTGCAGTGCTCCTTGCCAAAACCTGAGCAAACCAACGAAAGCACAAGGACAACTGCAGCATATTCAGCAGACCTCAGCTTGCTTCAGCCAGGGCGACCAACAGTAACTTTTCCAGCATCTGAGCTGGAATCAGCACTCTTTGTAAATGGCAAACACTGTGTGACCTTGTAAGGTCAAGAACTGGAACTGATTCAGACAACTTTGACTTGGAAAAAAAAAAAAAAAAGCCTCACATAAAAAAAGCATGAGCAGTGTGAGCTGAGGTAAGCAGTGACTAACCAAGACCAAGGCAGGAGAGTAGGCTCGGGGCTATTGTGCAGCACATCCGGGAGGGTGAGGAGGTGGGGTGGAGGGGGAGAGGGGGAGACACAGGAGAAGGGAGTGAAGAGGGAAGGCAGCAGGAAAGGGTGATGACATCGTTTAATAGAATTGATTTATGAATCACTGACTTTGTGAAGTTAATTCCATATTCAACTTTCCCTATTCTGCTCCCCCACTCCCAATAAAGTTGTCTCTGTTCTAAACCCTTGAACTCATTGTTTGTTAATAGGGAAGTATTGCTCATGAGGGAGACACAGACAATGTTCATTTAATTTCTCAGCTTTCCCAGGAGACTCTGGAGGGTATTATTTAAAGAATGTTTTCAAAGGAACATATGTGCACTGGCCCTCTTTACTACCCACAGCACCTCCACCTAGACAACTTAATACATCAGTCAACATTTGCAAATCATCAGTTAATCAACACTGAGGAAAGGTAAATTGAAATAAAACAATCAAAGTGAATAATTTTATTAGCTTTGCTCTAATACAAATAGAAACCCTTGGAGACTCACATTTTCACTGGAGCTCGGTAACAAATGTGTTAAGCGCTTGAAAAGAAAGGGATACAATTGTGAAAGCACACATGCAGGTAAAATTTTCCCAAAGACTGTAGTGGGAGAGCATGCAGTGGGAGCAGACCTGACTTGGCCACTGTGTGTGCTGCCGTAGGTGCAAGGAAGGAAGTCTCCAAATGGTGGATTTAACATGACTCTCTGCAGTCACATCACAAAGCACTCGGGAGCGGCTTGTCCCTCCTGGCCCCTGTGGGAATCAATCTGAGGAAGCCTGATGCTATAGAGATGCTTCCTGTATATTGTGTGGGAAACTCAGCTAAGTGCAAACTACTGGCAACAATGAGACAATAAATTATAATAAACAGGAAAAATAGCATTGGCTACTGAAATCAATGGTTGGAGCATATGAAACTTTCACAGCATTGATAAATGAATAAATATAACAAAAAGCATTGGTTTTTGAAAGAATGGGAAGTTTTATCTGCATTGGAAGGCTCCTTTTCTGTTAACTAAATCCATGCAAAAAATAAACACTGCTAAAGGACTTTGGCTAGGATTTTCAGCACTGGAGAGGTGGTTTAGAAAACCGCACAATACGCCAGAATCTGATTCCTTTGCTTGGCCCTGAACACAATCAAGCAGAGTCTGAACAAACGGCCACCTGCTAGCAGACCCATTGCATCATCCATCCATGTCTGCTACTCAGCCCTCACAAAGTGATCACAGATGAAACAAGCTGGCCCCCTCCTTCTGGAATATTATAAAAAACAGCCACAAAATTGAGCTTAAAAATACTGGAGACAGCCTGCTGTCCAGTGGAGAAGACCTGGAATTCAGTCTGAGGGTTAAAAACTGTTCTCCTTGTGCACACAGGCTATCTTAGTGAATTCAAAGAAGTGAGCAGTGAGAGCTGAAATGAGTGGGAGTGAAGAGTGTGCAGTACTTCAGAGGAGACACTGAAGCCTTACAAGCCCAAGGGAACTGCAGTATTAAGTACTTTTCAAACAGTGCCCTTGTGATATCCAGGCTCTGCGAAAGAGCTTAAGAAAATGCTCAGCTGCAGCTCAAGTGAGCTGTCCCACCTGAGGCAAAATGAAGTCCCTCTCCAGATAGTTTCTGGAAGGCTCAGGGCCGTGTGGGGCCAAGCTCTGAGGGATGATGCATAGCTGGGATAAAGCACTAAGGTTTAGCCTGCATTAGAGGTTTCTGCTCTTCAACAACAAAAGATCTGAGAGAACGCCACCCAAGATCTTTGAGGGAGCACAAGTAAACTGTGCAGAGTGAAAAGTTACTCTTTCAACATTCAGGAGAAAAAAAAAGAAAAACTAATGCACTAGCAGAAGCATATAAATACACTCCAATTCTCCCTGAGTTAATTTATTTCAATTCGTTTCATCTGAATCATAAATCATAGGAAGATCATGACACAGGAGCAATAAAGTGCATAGGTGGGTGTGTAGATGGAATTAGATAAAATCATGGAATATACATTTTACAGAATATACTGGATTGCTTGTTTTCTAGTATCTCAGAATGAATTGGAGAGAATTGGAGAGAATGAGTTGGAGAGAATTCAAGAAAAGTGATACACTAGGATTTTTGTACAGCACAGTACAGCTGGTTGAGGGATGTGATTGTCCTGCTCTGCTCTGCACTGACACAGCCTCACCTTAGTCCTGTGTGTAGTTTTGAGTGCCACAATATAAGAAAGAAGCTGTTAGCATCCCAAGGAGGGCTACAAAGATGGTGAAGGGTCTTGAAGGGAAGCTGTGTGAGGAGCAGCTGAGGTTGCTTGGTCTGTTCAGTCTGGAGGAGGCTGAAGGGAGACCTCACCATGGTCCACAGCTTCATTAGGAAGGAAAAGGAGGGGCAGATGCTGATCTCTTTTTTCTAGTGAACAGTGATAGGACCCAAGGAAATGGCCTGAAGCTGTCTCAGGGGAGGTTTAGGTTGGTTATTAGGAAAAGGTTCTTCACCCAGAGGATGGCTGGGCAGTGGAACAGGTCACAAGGGAATGGTTGCAGCACCAGCCTGACAGAGTTCAAGAAGTGTTTGTCCTGTGCAGGGCCAGGAGCTGAACTTGATGATCCTTCCAACTCAGGGTATTCTGCCATTCTATGATGATTCCACTTGGGGATTTACCTCTTGTGACATAATGAAAAAATGATTTATTTTATTCTAGAGGAGAACTGCCTGGTTCAAAGGAAAGTGACTGACATGTAGAAAGCAAAGCCAGGTAACTCTGACCTGGTTCTTGAATAGTTTTTGTGATAAGGCATTCAACATTATGAAGACATTCAACACTATGGTAACTTTAAATAATGATTGGAAGTGTGAATAAAATACTTTACTGAAATGTAAATTCAATACTATTGAATTTACTTTTCAATAAAATTTAAAATTTTAAGAAATTGTAGGCAACAGATAGTGCAAGAGGGTGCATAGAATTTGTTTTCACAGAGAGAAGCAGCCTTCTGCTGTTCTCATCACTGCAAAGTACAGTGATCAGATCTGGGTACCTCATCACATACATGCCGTGTACTCTGAAGGAAGAATGAAAACCAGTTAAGAACACGCAAGGAATGACTTTTTTAAAAATAACAGTTAAGTATGTCTAAGCTTGGCTAAGGCAATAAAAGACAATAGCAACCCCTAAATATTTAAACAACAAAGAACGTGAAAACTTAGCAACAAGGGAAATAACCAGATTAACTGCAAGATGTCTAGAAATGTTCTACAGAAAGTTCCACTGAGGCCTGGATTACAAATGATAAAATGGACAAAATGCTAGCAGAACTATGATAAAGAATTGCTCTGTTCCAACAACTTCATCTGCTTGATGCCTTAGTGTTTTCCATCTCTTTCAAAATATAAACACCAGAATAAATTAAATACAAAACTTTTGCCTAATGAACATTAAAATCACTAATGTAATAAAATATTTCTGAGAATTTTTTCCTTTAGTATAAAAAAACCTTCATTTGTTCATATCTATAAATAAACTGCTATAATGGAAGAATCACGTTACTAGTCCAACAACTACTCAGACAAGGTGTTGAGCTGCATGCAAACTTTATGCTAACCATTTTCCTAAATACCTCATGCATCTCTAAATGCTCCCCCTATTAAACCATACGAAGCAAGCACAGCCTTGTGTAAACATCTGACTGCAAACACAGAAGTAACCTCTGTGGCTGTGAGTCTGAGCAGGAGAGGGCAGCATAGACTAGGAGTAACTACAGATCTACAAGGTCCAGAAAATACCATGGATTTCTAGGAGGGGGAGAGGGCGATCTGAAAAACTAAATGCTGATCTCTCTTATGTGGAATGCCCAGAATATTTGAAACCACAGGAAGCTGTTACCAGCCCTTCATCAAAGAGTCTCCCCAGCCTCTGTCATGGTTAATATGTGCTATATTTCTTTTCCAAGGTGACCTTACCTGGCATTGCAGCTGATGTTTGCACTGCAAGGATTGCCACATTTATTTCATAGCTTCTCAGGACACCTTCCTTTCTACCCCCAGCCCTCCCCCCTACTCTCTGCCTGATCTTAATCTTTAGGCAAAAACATCTCAGGGAGAATTTGTTTGGGTAAAATCTGAAAATCCATTTTCTTGTGTAAAAGGTCAGGAAAAATGTGGATTGAATGAAAAAAGCAGGTTTATTTGGTAACAGTCTAGTGCAGTTGCATTTGTTTATGTGATTTTTTCTTCTGCTCCTTCAACTCTTTTCACTAAGACTAAAGACACTGGTTCTGAAAATGTCCCTCTGAAACCGCATAAAAATTTTGCCTCAGTGTCTGTGTCTTCCTGCCTTCTCCCCTCTGATAACTTTCATTTGATTATCTGGGCCTGATTTTTGTCTACCTTTTGTTTTATCCTCGGTAATACATTTGGCTCAGAACATAGTCTATGTCCTACAGCCTTCAACTGTTCCCGCTCTACCAGGCTGGTTTTCAGTCATTTGCAGCTTTCTCTTTAAAATATTTTCTTTCCCTTCGAAAACTGAGGAAAGCACAGGTTTTAAGATATTATTATTTCTAAAAATTATTTCTGTAGCCCTGTAGCCTAAGCTCCATTCCTCTATTGTTATGTTATGCTCCATACACAACATGCAGGAGCATGCACAAATACAATGAAAGTGTTTAACATAAACATTTTCCTAGCATTTCAGGATGAAAGTGATCTCAGGCTGGCCACTTACTTTTCTGTTATTTATGTACTGAAACCATAAAAACAAAGAGAAAAAATAATTATTAATATTATTATTATTATGTCAACTGAAATCCTTTGTCATGAACCAGAACCATATAGCACCAGGACCTCTAAAAGCATGGGCAAAGATGACTATCTCATTGTTCAAAAAAAGAAAGAAAAAAAAAACTTACCATGAAAGTGTAACTCAAAGCAGTAAGTGAATTATTTATTTGCATTTTTGTAAGGCATGGGTAACTACACACAGTAAAACTGAACAAGTCTCTGCTGTGAACCTCATACGCTCTAAATAAACAGAGAAAACAAGGAAACCCAGAGGCATAAAGAAATAACATCAAAGAAGTTAGTAACACAGGAATAGAAGGAAGGTCTCCCTACTCCAAGAGTAGTGTTCTATAAAACTGACTATTTCTTTGCACATTTCACAACTTCATCTTTTTTGATGATAATTAAAAATAATGACCTTTAGTATTTACCTTTACTGGCTGAAGTACATAGGATGGGAAAAAGTCTTTCTTTTACCTTTTTAGTTTGTCCTGGACCCATTACCACTGTGAACATTCAGACATGAATTAAAAGCAAATTTTAATTTTACCAGCATAAGTTATTTAGCAATATTGTTCCATTCACTTGAACTTATTGTTCCAGTCATAATTGAGTCTAATTATTCTGTAAAGTCTGGATTTACTTATCAGCATTAATCCATTTAGAAACCCTAATACAAAGGTATAAAATTGTATTTTTAAGAAAGGAAGCCCACCCTGCCAAAAATACAAGCCTACAATTTCCTGAAAACAGAGGTCTCAGACATACTAAGTCTTTTTTCTTTTAAAAACTAATTAAAATTTCTTTTAAAAAGCAAAACAAAACAAAACCTTTTATTCTGCTGGCTTAGGAGGAAGAAATTCAGTATCAAGGCAACAAAAGTGCTCACAGCCACATTTAAAGCAAAGATTTACCACTAAGTATCACGATGAAAGGAATAAAGCTTGTGTAAAAATAGTGTTAACACATTTTTGCTGCAAAGCTGAAGAAAATACATGACTCTATTTCATCAGTAGTAAGAGAGAGCAATTACAAATGTGTATGCATGAGTGTATGTATGTACATGTGCAAGGGAAAATCAAAAGTCTGCCATCCCATTTCCTCTTTCAGCATTACCCTGGTGTGATCCAAGCTCCTTGCAGGACATACTATTGATAAATAATAAATGCACAGCACTGGCAGTTTAAAGTTGGACATATCAGTGTCTAACTGATGTGTTGAAGATTGGCACATATCACCCCAAATTTTTTGGGATCTACTGGTTTCAGGACAAAAGGCCATACTGAAGAAGTATAGAACTCAGGTAGGGACATAGTAGAAAGAGTGTAGAAAGTCAGCATGGCTATGAAGCTGTTCCTTGAGCACAGATGGTGAACCTGCTTCACTTCCTCCCTCAGATGGGAAATGCCTCAAGGACAGCCCAGCTGCCCATTTCAGCCACTGACTGTGAGTCAAGCTAAACACAGCTTTCCTACCAGTCACCTGAAAAAGAGAGACATCCTATTATCCCAAGGATGTCTGAGCTGATGACGAGGATAAGTTCCCAATGCCTTCAAAATTTTCTTCCTGTGCTAGCATTTAGCTAAGGAGGAAGCATTACACATACTTCCTTTCCTTTCCCTTCTCCCCAAAACTCTGCATTGTTCTGAGTTTTAGTGGGTGTTGATGTTTTTCTGAGATTGAGTTACCCTTAAAGGTCAGAAACCCGAGGACATTAGCTAGAAGTGGCAGATCCTGAGATCCTGGACTATTCCACTAAGGAAAGAGTCTGGGGCTGCAGAAATTTATGACACCAATTAAGCAATTTCCATTTTCTGTCAGAGCATGAAAAGACTACTGTGCTGGAAATTTAAGCCAGGTGTCTGTTTCTCCTAGAGCACATTGTCTGTTCAAAATGGCCTAGAATCTCAGCCAAAGCAGGACACTCTCATGACACTGCCTTGAAAGAGGAAAAGCTAAAACACAAGGAAGATTAAAGACCCGTAAGAGGCTCTCCTTCCAGCTGAAATTATTCCACTTACATGCCATCCTTTCAGCATTATGCTTAAGAAAATTAGCACCTTGCAAACTTGATAATAGAAGGACAATCAGGCAGCACTGTAGATGCTATTACAGGGTCTTCAAGGAGTGATAAACAAAGACAAGAGCCATTTGTCTGACAGTTGGACTGTGAACACAAGTAATTCCAGCTACCATACATATAACAAAGAGATACTATAGATCCCAGAATATATCGCTGAGGGATACCAGATGACACTGAAGACACCAGAGATCAAAGCAATAAATTTTACAGAATAAGAAAAAGAGTACAATTATAGCTGATGGTCAAAAGAGTCAAATGTCACATGGAAGTTCAAAAGCAGCAGACAAATATAATAATAACCTTGCTGTGTACAAGTCCACAAACACATTATCTAGATAGCTTTCAGAGAAAGAGAAAAATAAAACTCAAAATTATATCTATAGTTTATCTGCAGAGCACTTTGCACTAACCTTTGACAGCAATGACAGTGTAAAGGAAACATTCTTTATTTTCAATGAATGTTACTTTTGCTGACATAATTCCCTCATACAGCAGCCATCTTCCTTAAAAAATAAAAAATCTTTCCCATGTTCATTTGAGTTAGAAAGTAGAAGTAATGATCACATAGATAATTAGAAGAAGAAAACCCCATACTAAAAAAAAAAACCAACCAAATCTTGAAACTGTAAAAACAAGACAAGATTTTTGTGTAATCAAACACAGTGATTTTGCTGGCTACTCCTCTACTTTCCCTGTCCTTCGTCTGTGCACTGTCTTCTCAGCTTATAAAATCTTTACCCAGTGAAATTTGTTTTCATACTTGTCAAAAATGTCAGTCAGTATATATTCTGGACTGAGTAGAAGAGACAAATATCAATTTTTATTGAAGGTCTTGAAATGCACCAAAATATTAGAAATTTTCAAACAACTAGCTGCCAAACATAAAGACATTTACCATAAATCAGAACTGTAAAATTCAGGTATAAATTAATTATAATATTAACATTTTATTGAGAGATCTGAATATGATGAGCAGTAGTGAAAATGGTAGTTCTGAAGCATAATTGAAGAAACCTTCAGCATTCTGTTAACCCCTGCCTACAGTAATTACAGAAACTTCTACCGTGTCATTAAACTCTCTTGGTATTCTGAATTTTGCCCAGCAGTGGAATAAACTAAGATGCTTCAAAGCATTTTAGACACCACCAACACATCAGACAGAGAAATAAATCCGTGGTATAAACTGACTCATCACATGTGTTGACCAGAGGCTGAGTCTGCATCCTGGCACCTTCCAGGTTAGAGGGGCCCTCGTTTAAGAATCTGTTCCAAATTTTACAGAGCAAGAAAGACAACTCTGAATATCTCACATCTTGGTGATGGCAGTGTTTCTCTGCCAGACACTTTGCCCAAAATATGAGAAATCCCTGCTGCTGAAATATTTGGGGGGTGGCAGGTGGTGAGTGGGGAAGGAATTGATTTTAAGGAAAGTTTTATTTTTGGCATGTAAGTATTTATATGAGAAAATGACCAGCTAAAAATTAAACCCCAAAATGCAGAATAAAACTGCTCCATGGATATAATCTAATTAATATGTGGCAGAAACTGATAAAATGTTAATAACAATGTTAGCATTGAACACAGAGTATTTAAACTTAGGACAGAAAGAAATAACAGATGGAACACAGATATGTACAGATCTCTTACATTCATATATCCATCTACTTATGAATATATTAGCATCTGACTCACAAATAAAGCATATTGAAAGAGTCACAGCAGCATTATCTACCAAAAAATGTCAATAATGAAAATTTTAATGTGCTGCCATTTATAAATATAAGCTCATTTAAAGACTGGGTGTTTAGAAAATTATTGATTCTTTGTGCACAATTAGGAAAAAGAAAATACTTTTCTGGTTAGTGGTTCAGTCCCTCACCACAGCCATCAACAGTGCTCTTGCCATCAGCTTCAGTGGGAAAAGAATTACACTGTGTGTTAGCTCTCAGCAATTACATTGACATTATCAGTGATTTACTGAGTGGTATTTCAAACATGATACCATATGTCAGCTGATACCAAGCAAGTTTGAGTGACAAAGTTCTGATCATAACCACTTGGTTAATAAATATCACAGCTATTGAGCCTCTAGAGCATTTAAACTCTGACAGCCTGGGGCATCACCATTAAAAAAAAAAAAAAAGCTTGGAAAATCCTGTGAGACTCAGCTCTGAGTTCAAATGACTTCCTCTTAAGTCTTCCACTTCTCAAGTTGATTAAGATTCAGCACATAGCTCTGATTTGAAATCGAGTGGTTCAGCTGAAGGGGAGGCTGGAAATTTTCTCCTGTTGATAGGTAGAAGTGGGAAAGAGTATTGCTAACACTTTGTGGTGATGTTCAACCCTTTGCTGTGCCAACATCCTTAAGAATTTAGGCTGCTGGAATATGTTTGTTCTTCTGAGCTGCATTTAAAATTACACTACAGATTCTAGAGTGTTTTGTAGGCCATCAGTTGAAAACCACTGCTCTCTAAACACCAGTTTAAAAAACCTATGGAAAGATTTTTCTTCATCATAATTAAACTACATCTTTTAAAATATCTGTGTCATTTTTACCCTATATTGGTCCAAAGGATCATCAGGGAATCCTTTTACGCTTGCTTTTACATCAGTTAAGTGATACTGATAGCAGGTATTTCTAATTTGAAGATATTTGATGTTTGAAGCACAAAGACAGTTGTGCTTTAAAGAACATACACTCTCTTTACCTCACTTTATTTTAATTGCAGACTGTAAACATCTAACTTTTATGAACTTTTTGGACATAAAGATCTAATGAGCTGATCAGTGTTGTAAGAGAGAGTTCTTACATTATTTTCCCATAAATTTAAATTCTATGTTAATTCCCAAGAGTTCTCTCACATCTTGGCATTTTTTTTTCAGTATCCAAGGACATAATAACCCTTTATAAATCAGGAAAGCAAGTTAAAAAACTCCAATATTATTGTCTCTTTTAAATGAATTTTTCTTATCCAAATTCCTAAAATACTAAATAAATACTAAATACTAAAACCAAGATGAAAATAGATGGGAAAAAGAAAAGAGTAAAAAATGCAAGAGGAAAACAATACCAAAGGAAAACTTAGTGTCATCATATTACTGGTGTACACAAATAATACTGGCTATTCACTTTCATTTTTAAGCTACTTTTCTGAGTTAAAGGACTTTTAAAAGATAGAATTTCAAACATATTTTGTTAGAAAGGGCTATTTAAATGAGAACAACAACAAAATGAACAAACTACTCAACCTATAGCAGTAGTTTAAATCATTATATTGTCTGTTTAGAATGATGTTCAGGGAGAAGGACATCATTAAGGAAAGGGCAAGGTAAATAATGAGGCACTGGCTATTGGCTGCAGAGAAATAAAAAAAAAAAACCAAAAAAGGATTCTACAAGCTAGGGAGCCTGCTGCTGCATCATGCAGTTAATGGGCTAAGAGAGTCTGAAGTTACATTAGAGCCCTGCACTAAGAGAACAGAAATGCAGGAAAAAGAGAAACTGGAACATCCAGGGTAAAATCAGCTGCTGTGTATGCAGGCCAGAGGATGTTATTTGGCTGCAGGGGAACTGGTGTGGATCATCAGTTTGTACATCAGCTCATTAGCCTCATGCTGGTTAACTGTATTTTTTCAGCTGGGAAGTATTTAAGGCCACATGTTAGAGCTATTTTTCCCCTCCCTACTAGACTTGCAAGGAGGAACAGGAAGAAATTTAAAGTAAATTAAGTGTAATAGTGAAGTATTGACTTGCTAAACTAGCTTATTGAAGTCTTTTAGATCATATGAGCCTTGAAATCAGAAGGGCAAAGAGAGGGAAATGACAGGAAATGCACTGAAAATGGTAGATCCACTCATAACATGAAAACTTTGCATGGATTTTAAAGTCAGCAGTAAAACCTGTTAAGAGGAACAGGTGCTGCTCGGTGATTTAGCCATGGGCAATACCTGGAGTCAAGTCATGAAATCTTTCCATATTCACTTGTGTGATCAGAAGAGGCATTCAGTGCTTGGTGGAGAACCTGGGGGTGGAGATGAGCAATACAGCTGTGTTAGCCCTTGACAGCTGTTGCTGAAGAGAGGGGAGGCTGCCTCCCACTGCCCTCTCCTTGCTCTTGCACAGGCTCTGGCATCATCTAAATTGGCAGTGAGCTGGACTGAAGAATTTAGACTGGCAGAATATTAACACCCCCTTCCCCTGAAGTGCAAAGTGTACCAAAGAGCTGGAGCAGCATCTTGGAGGAATTTTGAAAGCTGTGCGTGGGCAGTAGTGCCATTTTTGAAACATGCCTTCCCCCAGCATTTGGAGAATACAGATGACCAGAATTCCTTACAAAACAGCTTGCCATCCCACATTTTCAGCCCAAACCCTCTGTGCTGCTGTAGCATGGAACTGGAATGTGTGGAGAGCTGCAAATCAGTGTGTGTGGATGGTGGTGTGGTTTAACGTCCTTCTGCCGGTTGGTCACACTTTCAAACCTCACCCCCAGTTGCTTAGCTGTGCTGTAATCTGGGTAGCATCTAGAGGTGCTCTTTCATTTATGCTCCCCTTTTCTCATTTATGGTTGCTATAAAGGAAAAAGAATCTCTTGTCTCTGAAAAACAACACTGGGATGATGCAGCCAGAGTCTGTTTGGAGGAAATCCAGCATCTTCTATAAACAGTTCAATTTCACCATATTTAACTCAAGTGCCTCTAAATAATAGTAATATTTTGCTTTCAATATTATTTTGGCCTTTGACCAATGTTCCATTTTATGTCCAGTCTCTGTTACAATGCTTTTGACCTGTTATGTACTGATCTTTCTTTCAGAAGAGATAAACTTCTAAAAATAGGTCTTTATCTTCCCAAGAGTCATTTATAACTTTACAGCAGATTAAAATTTCACTGATGAATGGGGAACTGCTGATGGAGCTCAGCCAACACTAAAATACCCAATCTCACTTTGGTATCTTCCAAGTATTTTCTTCTTCAGTACAATACTCTCATATTATTTCTGCTCAATGACCTCTATGTCATGATTCTGCAGTTAAAGACATTGAAGTATTCAACAGTTGCATGTAACTGAGGTCAAAGATATATCTTGTCTGATATATCTTCTGGAAGCAGAAGGTTGAATGTTGTGTCAAAAAATAGAAAGAAAAAAAAAATAAAAAGAAAAAATAAACAGCCCCCAAAACACATCCCAAAACTTCTAGTTTGTGGACAAATAGTCTAGCAATTCAGAGATAATTGAACCATTCATTGAATGGTCTTTAAACAGTATGACAGAGAGATCATACTTTCCCCTAGGAATTCATAGTAACTTTGTAGTAAAGGCTCTAGTTAATAATTATGTTTACAGTAGCCTGTCTTTGGAACAAGCACTAGTATTTTGAGTACAGACACTTCCTTGCCCCACAGTCATCTTCACTGGCTCTGCATGTTCGTGTCTACCTCCATGCACTTGTCTGCCACAAGATTTCTTGCTTAATGAGAGGTTAGTTTATGTGTGCTTGATAACAATCGCCTAGAAAATCACAGGAACCACTTACCACAGGCTAAACAGGTGTGAAAACAACATATATTGTGTATTCTAGGTAAGTCCATCTAAAGGTGGCTTAAAAGAAGGCTGGAGAGGGACTTTTCACAAGGACATGTAGAGATAGGAGAAGGGTGAATGGCTAAAGCTGTTAGGTTTATATTAGATGTTAGGAAGAAATTCTTTACAGCAGGGGTAATGAAGCACCAAAAGTGATTGCCCAGAGAACTTGTGGACTTCCCATCCCTGCAGGTGCTCCAAGATGAGCCTCTGAGTAACCTGCTTTAGTGGAAGGTGTCCCTGCCCATGGCAGCAGTGTTGGAACTAGATGTTCTTTAAGGTCCCTTCCAACCCAAAGCATTCTGTGATTCTGATTTTGATGTGGTACATATCTTTCTGGGTCTCTTTCTACACCCTGCCTCCTGTGAATATGGTGGAGAAAAACCTAAATATGGAGAGGAATGGCAGAACAAACAATGCAGTATAAGAGCAATGATAGTTCATACCCTGATGACATGTCCATTTGAATAATTACAACAGTACAACTCACTTCTCTTACTCTTTCTGTGAAGGTAATCTGGGTGTCCTCAGAATTTAAAACACAGAGGGATTTCTCTTAACTAGTTATCTTGACTGTGCTGAGGCAGGAGCCAGTAATATCAACAATCAACAGAGCTAGCTGGGAAGCTGCACATGGTGAGGGAATGGTGAGAAGCAGAGAAGGGTAGGACATTGTCTTCAGCCAGGAAAAATCGTCAAGGGACCTAAACCATAAAATTATATGAAGGTTTCAGGAGAAATTTATCTTGACACAGGAGAAAATTGCACTCACTTTAGGTTTAGTATAGCCTTTTTCAAAAATTTCCACAGTCTTTTGATTAATACACTACACTCAAGAGAAGGCTCCTCCTATTTTTGTCCCTATCCACTCTTGTCCACACGGCCTCCAGATCATGCTCTACACCATGACCCTGGAAGTTCTTACCAATCTGGCAGCACATCTTAGCCTGAATGCCTAAAAATCTCTCCCTAAATGAGCATTCCATATTCCAGCACGCTTTCAAAGGCACCATAAAACACTTGCTTGAGACAGAATTCAGAATGGAATATCTCTCTGTTAAATAAACTGAAAACCTCCATCAGCAGGCAAGCAGAGATTATCAAATTCTTGCTGCCTCTAACCTGGACTCCCGGACTTTAAGCTCAGGACTCCACTGGTGAAATGTTGTCAGGTTTATGCACTGAATGGTCTCTTTCCTGGACACTGTGTGTAGAGATGTGTCAAACACCCACAGACTGTAGGTATTGGGTTGAGAGAAAATATTGTGAACTGTATTCTCATTTGACACAGACAAGCAGATATCTATTGACTCTAGTAGAACTAAAGCAATTCAGTTCAAAATATTTTTATTTATTTAATATTTGATTAAATATTTCTTTAATAATGATATTTGTTTGTTTGTTTATTTATGTATTTATTTATTTATAATTTTTTTTATTTTATCTCTTAAGGGAGTTAAGGTCCTGTATCTGTCACCTGCATCACTGTGGAGTAATCATTTCCTCTTCCTTCACTTAAATAGTAACCAATTTTTTCCACCTACCTAGTCGTTTTTGCTATATTGTTGATAGAAAAACTTCCAATGTCATCTGGCTCTCCTTCCAAACTGCAATATTTTGATTGGAATTTATTGCTTTTTCTCCCCCTCAAAAAATTATACACTCCTCCCTTACTCTATAAAAAACATGGGCGTTTTACATGTAGTCATTTAAAGGGTAGATTTTCAAGAAATTGCATAAAGACAAATCATTCAAATTCTTATTTTGGAGAATCCTTTCATTAAATTGTAAGATCTGTTGCCAAGAATATTGCTATGTTCCCTTCCCCCTGCTTGAGCTGGTGGACATGCCTGAAGATAATTGGTTTCTAAAAGGTAGGAAAAGTACTTGAAACTCGATCTACTGCCAACAGAGGTAGGTCCTTCAGGTAGCTGGAGAGGCTTTGCTGATGAGAGCCTAGTTCAATCATTTACATTTCTTTGGTGGTTATTTCCTTATGCAAATGAACAGACTTTTCACCACATAGAAACAGGCAACAACCGACTGTTAAATGAATTGCCTCTCACTTAATGAAAACATCCAGCTCCTTCTTTCTTATGAGTTTACAGAAGGTTATTTGTTTGGATTATTATAATCCACAGCACTTTGATGTTCACACCACACTGGGGTTTAGAGAACAACACTATTATCTGTAATTGCAACTGCAAAGTTTCTCCCTTCAGAGACATACTACTACATTTTTATCAAAGGATGCAAAGACAAATATATACAGAATAATGAAGGCAGCTTAGTAAGCTTAGTATATCCAAAGACTTTCTTTTTTGTTTTTTTTTTTTTATTTAATAAGGAAACAAGACACCTTGAATTTCTTTAGAGATATTCAAAGGAAGGAGGTAGGAAGTGGCTAATAAAATTTAAAAAGAACCCCTTTGTATGTTTTCGATCATCCAATTAACACACTAACAGGGCACAACCCTCACAGTTGAGTGAAAGGGACAAGGTAACAGTATTTCCAGCTCTGTATTTCTTTTTCTTTAAGAGCAGACAGGACTTCAGCCTGGGGTGGTGCTGATGAAGGGAGTAAACCAAAGCAGTTAGATCGGTGGGGAGCTTTCATCATCTCTCCTGGATTAAACACAGGAAAGAAAATAATATCCTTAGCTCCCTTCTACATTTTACAAGAATGACAGAGACAGTGAAGTTAGTGTGAGATAGCTACCGTGTGGTAAAAGCAAATGGTGAACTGCATGCAAATGTAGTGCTAAGCTTTAATTTGCTTCTTTATTTCTGTTCTCACACTATCCAAAAGCTGCTGCTGCCTCTACCAGGTGTCAGAAACATGATCCTCTTTTGTTTGATGTCACAAAAGATCAATCTGAACTTTCTTTAGCCTCTAGCTGTGTTGAATTCTGTAATGGAGAGTTAATCTATGCACAACTTGAAGGTTAAAATTATAATTTCTTCTTTCTCAGTAAAGGTGGATATCCTTGCAGATATTTTGATCCTTCCTGGGAGATACTCCCTCATAACATGTCATGGTCTGCTGAGGATTATTTTTAGATTTTTTTTTTTTTAAGCAAAGCTTCTCAGACCTCTGCAAATATTTATTGGTTAAAACTCAAAGACAGACATTGGATGGTTGAAGAGGATAATTTTTTCCCTCAGTAGTAAGACACTCACATGCCTCTAAAAATAATTTACTTCTTTTCTTCAAGTTTATTTATCATTTACCAATAGCCATTTATTTGTGTGTTTGTAATGACATAAAATAGGACCTATTCCCACTGATTTATGCATTGCATATTAGAAGTTAGCCTCCAGTCACAAAACCATTTCAAGCACTGTACTATCTCATGCATTTTCATCGGACACTGTTTGTACTTTCATAGCTCAGGCATATTTTTAAATGTCTCTTCCACTTCGTCATCTCTCAACTTTTATTGCAAAGTGCTAAATATGCTCCTGATGCTGCTAAGCACACGTTCTCATCAGCTGAAGAAACTGGTGAGTAACTAGTCACCATCCTCTACTGACAGAATGGATATTGTGCAATATGTCACACTGGACTCCATTTTCAGTTCTTTACTTTACTTTTTATTTACACTCTTAATTAAGATAAAAAACTTTAGTATATTATAAACAGTCTCTTCAAGAAAGAGTCATTATATTTTTTTTAACTCTGAAAGGACATATGAAGATATATGAAAGTAAAACTCTACTTCCAGTAGCACAGAAAAAATCTGAAAAAGCAACATCTAGGAAATACTATTTGAGAATAATTACAGGTTATCTTCATCCAGGTCATGTTATAAACTTTTCACGAAAAGAAATAAAAACATTTCATGAAAGTTGCCACCTCTGCTTGTCTGCATTACTAAGGGGAGACTTTTCCAGGAGTCAGGATAGAGCTCTCTTTTGGTTGTCTCTGCTAACAGTGGACCACAACTAAGGGGAAAACAGATCTGCAACCATGTCTGTGTTGGCAGAAACTGTGGGTTTGTATCACAATCAGTAGTTTGAGTAGTCTTGTGAAGGATTTTAAGTCCTATGTGTGAAGCATGACATTAACCTTAGGTAACAATGAGCACAAAATATTATTGTTACTAAGATTTTAAACTAAGAAAGGAAAATTACTTAGCAGCATTTTAAAAGTGAAATGCAATTAAAACATTGTGAAATACTGCACCACAATAATGGGCAAATATTGGAGAATTAATGGATAAGGTTGGATTTGTGCACTGGTTAGCACAGAGTTCAAAACCACTGGGTTCCATCCAAATGCCAGCATTAAATAAGAATAATAATGAAAATATTCATCCAGTAAGATTAATATTTATCTTTATCTGAACATCTTGAACACAATAAACTCTAATCAAAATAACAGTAAAGGTTGACTTCATTTATTTCTTGCTTCTGATTAAACCAAAGATCATATGAAAACTGCCATCCCACAGGGACTTAGACATAACTTTTTTCAGTACTGCTCATAATTTGGAAGTGAAAAAATCTCATTAAAATATCGAGAAAAGTTTAAGAACAAATATTAAAATAAATTATAAATTAAAAAATTAAATTTAGATAAAGCTGAAATTTGGAAACAAATTTTTGAAAAATATTTTTTACCTTGACTGGCTTTGATCTTCATGCAGACAACTATCTGTCAGATGCCAAAATTTTTTTGGAACCCATAAAATACAAAAACACATAGATACAGCTGCTCAGGTTGTTTCCATTTAGTGGTGTTTAAGCAAAGTGCACTTATAAAATAAATTTCATACAATTCAAAGTACCATTTTACTGCTGATGGAAATGGAAACCCATTACCCAGAAAAAGTTTCCACTTTAATTAGTTTTCAGATCATATATTTATAGTGCAACACTTCTGTACAGGTGTACATTGTAGAAGATCATATTCATAAAATGGCATTTATGAAACAGCTCTTAAAATGCATGAAGCAAATTGCAATGAAAATTAGAGATTTTCTGCTCTACCATCAGGGCTACTAAGCTGATTATCCATAGCACAAGTGTTGTTGCTCCATTGCCTCTGGACAACTATTGGAGTAAAAGATAATATTAGTCCTAAAAAAAGAAATTAATGAATGTATTAGAGTCAAATTTCTGGTTCTACAGGCATTTACTTGTTCAGGAAAGTTACTCAAATATCCACTCCCCACTCTACTCATGGGTGAGTTACAGTCTGGTTTAGAACTCCATTCTCTACTTTTCCCTGGAAACTCTGGTGCATCACTGCTGCTGTGGCCCTGTCAATGTGTCCAGGCACTTTGATGTCCTGCCAAAGAAGGGGGAGGCAGCCTGGTTTCATGTAACTGAACATATGAATGTTCACTGTTCTCTGAGTCTGCTGAGGATTATCTTTTCTGCCCAGGTGTGGGTCATGGACCCCAAACTGTCAGGGTCTGATAGGATCTTAAGACAAGGGAATTCAAACACAGCTGGAGAATGTGGGTGTCTGCATGCTGGTGCAAGGAATGTGAATTTCCAAGAAATAATGATGGTGGGAGGAAAATACCAGGCATATTGACTGCTGACAGGAGCCACATTGGTGCCAAAACTAAGAAATAGTCAAGAGCAGGCATTCTTCTGAAGCTGTTACCCCTATAAGGCTGCCAGCTGAAAGGGAATGCATGATATCTAGGACACTGTGCAGAAGTGTCTCTGTAGCACACAGCTCTCAGCAAACTAACTATCTTCAATTTAGGCTATCTGTATGATAAGTATTGACAGTGCATATTTTTCCTC
Source organism: Fringilla coelebs (assembly GCF_963513975.1). Taxonomy (NCBI): domain Eukaryota; kingdom Metazoa; phylum Chordata; class Aves; order Passeriformes; family Fringillidae; genus Fringilla; species Fringilla coelebs. The sequence goes on from NC_140029.1 coordinate 36,304,340, forward strand.
TGGTCTCCACCCTCTTTCAGAATTTGTACATTTTGTCCTCCTCCCTCTCCACAATTTAGTAGCTTCATGTTGTGTTGATATATGTGACAGACAGAAACAAAATTTAAAAAAAGAACGCTCTGGTTTGTTGCCTGGAGGGGAAAAAAATCAGCCCAAACAACAAAACAATTAATTAGTTTATAAAAGTAGGAATTTCTGGGTGCAATATGATTCATCATGTTAACAAAATAACAGGGGAAGATTTTCAGACTGTGACTTGATTCAGACATGAAAAAAATATAATATGTGAACAAAAAATCCAAAATTTCAAGATTTGCTCTTCTCAGACTCATTTCTTGCCTTATATCTTGCCAGTTCTGACATGCTTTGCTCAAATTTTACTTTTTAAATCTGATATTCCTGCTAAATGGAGAAGACATAATGCTCTTATCCATGAACCAAGCAAAATCACAAGGTTTCACAAATGCAGATGACTGCTAAAAAAAAGCAAACTGGGAGGGAGGAAGAAGAGAGAAAGAGAAGGAAGGAATAGTTATCCAAACTAGCATATGCAAACGAAACATATGGTTGAGCCTGCTTATTCCACAAGCAATATACTCATTGAGGATGACTCATAAACACATGAAGTATAGTACTTAGTACCATCTAAAATACAAAAAACACCCCATAAAACTAGTTTAAATGTGAGATGTTCAAACCAGAAAAATATAATCAAAAGTATCAAGATCTTTGTATTTGTCTTAAGTATGTGCTATATACAAATATGCAAGCTCTTTTTTAATCTTTCTCCCTTCTATCAAAAGGAAAAGAAGCAGTAGCCACACTAATACATGATCTCATCACACTAATATATGATCTCATCTGTAGTCTGAAGAAATTCTGAGTTACTTTTTTGAATAAATACTAAATTTTAAAATGCAATGATGTGTGAGTTCATACACTAGTTCACAAAGTAGAAATAGTTTTATATTGATAAAATCAGCATAACTGAGTTTGAAATATCAAAGATCTATGCAGGGTTCTTTAATCTGTCCAAAAATCAAAACATCATGAAATTATTTGGTGAAACACTAAGATTAGCAGACTCTTTCCCTTCCACAGAAAAACTCAAGCTATCAGCTGAGTCTGAAATCTTTGGTCTGTAACTGCCTATGTAAAGTCAACAAGATGACAAGACGTTGGGTATTTACTGCTGAATTTTTGCCAATAACTGTCATCTTAACGTAATGTTAGAACATGGTCAGGCCCTAAAACCAAAACCTGACATCAGGATATTTTTCTAGGCCTGACACTGTAGACATATGCTTACACTTAAGTCACCAGGAAGCTCCCCAAACACAGAGCAGGGAGAAACACTTCCTACATTACAACAAAAATCACTGGTTGTCCAGAAAGGGCAGGAGGCTCCCCCTGAATTCTGAACGATGTCTATGACTTCAGCCAAGTCTTTCCCTCTGTGGACCAGGTAAAGAAGGTTCTTTAGATGGGCCCTTTTTAGGATGGATGAGCTCTGGAAACCATCTGCCTCTCAGTCTTGACCTGCTCATCTCCCCCCTGCAGGAACGGAGGGGGCTGGGACAGCATCATCCTCCCACCTCTTGGCTGGCACTGAGAGCCTCCAGCTCCCTGAGCTGTGTTTGCTGAGCAAGCAGTCATTCCCCATTTCCTCCAGGTGGAAGTGTCCCCTGGGCTCCATCTGGCCTATCAACTGTAATTGGACTATCTGCTGGTTTGCATAATCTAATTAGCCCCTCTTTTCACCTTGCCCAATGCAGAGAGCAGAGACCTTTGCTTAACCTTTCACTTTCACAATTTACCTCATTATTAACATACAGCTCCAGAGTGACTCTACCTTTTCTTGATCTATTTTCTCTTTTCCCAAATGTTCATTTTAACCCATAACTGTTGCTATCTATCATTACCCTGAAACCCAAAAAGAATGCAATCTCATTGGCCATTTGTCTTTCTATCAGGAAATGCAGAGATAAAAGAGTAACAGAATAAACCTGTAGGAGACAAACATATACTATCCTGCCAGAGGAGAGATTTAAAGCACTTATGTGGGCAAAGTTCAACACCTAGTATCCTTGGAATTGAGGTGAAATACAATGAATTCAAATTCTTAGAAAGCTCTCTTTGAGTATTATTGTATTCAAAGTAAATACAATTACGTCCATTCTGCAAACTGCTTATATTAAAAACCAATTCCAAGTATTTGAAATGTTTACCACAAGATGCTGATGGTCCTTTTGATGGTCCCTTCAAACAACATAATTAGAGGACTGGGGACAGAGTGCAGCCTTTCAAAGAGAAAAGGCTTCAAAATTGCTATTTTGTTGCAACTGCAAAGAACTCTTAGAACTGAATTTTTACCAAAAAACTGTAATAAAGGGAATAAGACTGCAGCATAGCTGTGCTGAAACTTTACTCTTATGACAAAGCTGTGTATGAAGAGGATAATGTTGGATAAAAGACTGCAACTCCCCCATTCATGAAGCCAACTGCAGTGTAAGTACCACAGTGCAGTGGATTAAGGGTGATTGAACCACATTTCATGTTATGATGCATTCTTATAGAGGTTAATGTAAATTTCTCTGATGCTTTCCAAAACCATGCAGTATAAAGTATGAATAATAGAGGTATTATTAAATTAATATAGCAAAACACTCAAGAGCTTGACAGTAACAAATATTTTTGTGATTAGAAATAGGTTTCAAAACACATTTCATGAAAAGGTCATTGAAATGTCTTAAGCTACTGACAAACTAGGAAACTCTATAGGACTGAACTCTCCATTCATTTGCAGCAACCATAGGTCATCATTTCCTGCAAAATGGAGAGCTAGCCCCTCCAAAGTTTGATAGCATTTTTTTATCTCATGTCAGCCTGGTCCTTGATGCATGGAGAAGATATAATTAGTTTTTAATTCTAAGTTGGATAGCTGGCATCCTTAGGAGAACAGAAATATTTTTTTTTTAAATAAAAAGTGTTCTAATAGCCAATTCTATATATTGGGAGAATGCAGATAATACTGAGCAACAAATTTAACCAAGTTCCCTTAAGTGCTATCTGCTGTTTACTTTCATCTTTTTGATATTCCATAAGTTGCTGACCATTATCTTACTTCTTCCAAGTTATGGAAAGTTTACTTTAAATACAGTTATTTGCATATCCCTTTGTGTACAAAAACTTCACTCCCTTTCTCTTTTTTCACCCCCTGTCTGCTATTTGTCTTATTATGAAGTGGAAAATGGAATCAGTATATCTCAGTTTACGGAATGAAATCAGTTCATATCAGTTTATGTCATAAATAGTGCTTCATTTTGCACCCAGGAGAAATTGAACATTGTTAGTATTCCTCAAGAGAGGTTGATAAGTCTCTTACAGCAATCTGTAGATTTGTGGGTAGAATTCTGTATGAATTCTTCTGTGTTGGTTCTTAAAAATACTTATGGCAGGTTGGCAGCTGCTTGATTTGGCCAATAACCAAACTCCTGTAATCAGTAACATCAGAATAAAATTATGTTTGCAGTTCCTGTCAAGATCACTGAACTGCTAAAGGATTCATAGAAAGCACCACCCTCCATATATTTACCTTACTTTTAAGCTTCACAATGTGCAAGGCTGCTCAGTTGCTTACAAAATGTACTAAGAAAGGAGAATCCATTGTGAGATGTACAGAAAAAAAACCTACTTAACATATCTGTTTGCTATTAATGGTGCATTAATTTGTTAAAAATGTTTGCCTCTGGCTCCTTCTTGGTTATATTATCATGTCTGAGGAAATAACAAGAAGATAGGAAAAGAATTTACCAATGCTTGAATCCATTTCTTCTCTACCCACTGCAGAACTTACACTTAAATCCCTCTTGAGCCAGACCAGGAAGGGTGGGAAGAAGAATGGGCCATAGCATTATCCTTTCAACTGGCCAGCTGAAAAGAAGAGTACACATGCTGACCTGGCACTGAAGAGCTCATGGATGGCTGGTACATGGAGAAGTACAACACATAGCCATGTCCTTTCAGTCAGGAGTCATGCCCTAAAACGTTTTTGTTGAAAGGCACAATCTCCCATAATTTTAAATTTCTGACATTTTCTCAAGAAATATTGTAAATTATAGGCATATCCAGAATGATGCCAAAAGGAAAGAGAATCCTAGGCTATTTCCTCTCACTTACACACCTGCACATGTAATTAACACCTCTGCTGTTGCAAGGCACTCTAACTCCTGTACCCCCTGTGAACAACTTCCTATATTTTCTAAATAAATTAATTCTAAAATAAAAATAAAGATAATCTTTCACTCTTTTTCCCCCTTTTTCTTCCTCTTGAAGCAGGCAGTAAAAGAAATGGCTTAATTAGCAGCAATATATCTTATTGGCTCAATGTATATGTAAGTCAATATATACAGCCATAAAATGTGTTTTATAGGTATAAATACTTATGTGTATATAGATTATATAGTACTGATGTAATCCAAATAATACATCTTTGCATGTGACTGGACAAAGTGATTTTTTTTTAAGGTACTGTAACTGCACATGAATCAGTTACAGAAGTTCTGCATTTAGAGCAGGCTTGCCTGGGACAAAGCGACCTTAATGTATTTGTATATCAACAGGGCTGGAACGTGGCATGGTGCTGGCAGGGAAACCGTGCAGGGGTGCTGGCCTGGGTTTGAGAAACAGGGCAGCAACGTTCCTAGAGATTTTCCAAGGCTGAGCTGACTATGAGTCACAGGAAGTCCTCCTCCAGAGGCAGCTCTCGCAAGGCAGCTGGAGTTTTCTAACCCTGAACTGGGTTTGCATGGAATACCCCTGGAAGTGTTGGAGTATGCAGACATTTTATACAGGCTAAAAGCAAATTCAGCAGCCTAGCTCACATAAAAATTATGTGTTTAGTGGTTAAATCAGTGCTGGTGATGCTCCAGTGGTGACCCAAGTGGGAAGGTTGTAATGTTGCAAGGAGTGCTTTTTGCATGGGGAAAACTTGCAGGCAAGTTAGGACCTATGCCACACCTCTCTAGCTCCTTGTCTAATCTAAGGAAGTTTGAAAGACATTAATTTGACTTTTTGTTTTCATTCTTAAGACAGGAATTTTATGACCATTCTAGTTAAAAGGAGTCTTAGGTGTCTGTGGAAATTGTAGGCACAACCTGAATACAAATAGACCTTTAAATAAGATTAAGACTGTAAATGAGAGCAAAGTATGGGTGAAACACCTGGAAAACTCTGATTTTGAAAAGGTGAATATATAAAACTTTTTTTGAGAACTCTTCCTAGCTTAAAAAATACTTCTGCATTTCAAAGAAGGTAGTAGGGTAGGTTCAATGGTAGTTTCTTACTTAGATAAAGTTATATCAATTTTTCTATTTGCAGTATTGAACATAGATGTTTCTTGTCTCATTTGTCATGCCTCTGGTAAGGGTTCAGGCAATCTGTATTCTCAGTCCAAACATGAACAGAGCCCTGGCATTTGTGTTACTGCCAAGTGAACTCAAATTTCTCTGGCTCTTTTAAACTGATATTAACTGCAATGTTAGTAAAAAGAAAATAAAATCATAATTAAAATAAATAAATAATTTTGTGATCTGGGCACTGTTTGGTTTATATTTCTGAGAGAATTTATGTGATTATGGCAGGCTCTGAAGAGCCTTCTCCCATCATATTCATTTAGTACACCAGACCTGTATCTGGTCCTGAAGCGCAGTTGTTCTGATTGCGCGTTGCGCGGTGTTTCTAACGCATGACTGAATGCTTGCTCTGTTCATCTTTTCCCTGCTAGCAGCCTGTTCTCTTGTTAACTCTTTCTCAATAAGATATGTGTCAAGTCCTGTCCTGGAGGAAAAGATGAAGCCAACCAGATAGTTATTGCAGTTACAGTTCAGTCACATTTAGGCGTTCAGCACCTTGTTGACTCAGTTGCAGTACTGCAGACTTTCCCACACTGTTTACTTGACACTTGCAAGTCCAGCCTGTACCAACTTCCATTGTATTAAGCAAACACTCCTCCTGCACTAAAATTCCACTCATTGTTAGTGCTAAAGCAACAGGATTTTGTCCAGTTTGCAGACAGCAGAACCTATTGTTATAAGAAAACTCTCCCAAGATGGAATCTGAAAAGAATCATATGACCCAGAAAAGGGATTACCCATCAGGAAGTCTTTGGGCTTTACCATTTTGTGAAGGCATCCCCAGAGAGAGCAGAAAATAATAAAGTAATTCACATTTCTGGACTGAAGCCTGTTCCAAAATAGATTATACGCACTTTGAGTTGCGTGAAAAAAGATCATGTAATGGTTACTAAAAGAGACTATGACTTAGGGAAGGGAGATTGTGGTGATTTAACAAAAATAAGGTCAATAAACTTCAATAAAAGAACATTTTTGTTAAAGGGAGGAAACAAAATCATCTTTGTGAAAGTAACTGCAGTTTTTAAAATGCAAGGCAATTACATCATATACTGTTACACACGCAACCCCTACTGCTCAAATTGTCATTGATAATTCCTCCTCAGAGAAGATTTCTGTTATTTAAATTAATTTCCATTTCCTTCAGCACATAAAATGGATGTGTTGTCATTCAAATTTTTGTAGTCATGCTTATGAATTTAAAGTTTGCTTTGAGCATTTAGACATGGGCAGACACAGACTCTGCTAATAAGACAAGGTTGAAATTTCCTTTTACTGTAAGGAGACACAACTACTTTTTTCTCACTGATTGAGATCAATACTGTAAGTTAAACAACTGTAAGTTTTACTGAGGAATGTATTTTAAACATAAATTATAAATATGAATAAACAAGGTTCTATCAGCAATTATGGAGAAAGAAAGAAACAGATACTCAAATATATATATATATATACACACACACATTTTTCCTTGAATAGAAAAAATCACATATATATCTACAACACAGAATGTCTCTTGTATCACCAAAATAATTAATTTTCCATCAACATCAGCACTTTCTGGAAATACCTATTGGCACAAAAGAGTGAGACTGCCTTAAGAAGCATGAAAGTAAAAAACTGTGGCACCCAGTCATTTCCCTGGAGTTAGGGATGGAGCACACTGCCCTAAAAAGAGGGCTGGAGACAGGTCTTTAACCCCCCATGGCAACCCCAGCATTCAGCATTGCCCACCATACAGATGTGGACTGGGAGGGGGTCAGCAGCACCAGGTGTATGCAACAAAAACCTTATTGTCTAAAGCAGTAGTGTGGTTTTCCTTCTCACTCACGTCCACAGATGGCTCTTCACCTGGATTTGTGCCAGGCTTCCTCACTGGCCGCCATCCCTGAGCAAGCAAGTGGCCAAGTAACAACGCCTTGGCCGCTCTCCTACTGAGTCCTGGAAGAAGAGACCATCCAGGGCACCTCAGCACCAACAAACTGGAAGTTATTGTCCTGGTGAAGCTGTAAAAAAACTTCAAAGAAACTAAGCCAAGCTCCATGGGCGCATGGGGCACTAAGGGGCGGAACCCTTTCCATCCGGATGGTGTCTCCTAAGGCAGGTACCATGCCACAAACCACTCCTTGAGGAGCTCCTCAAGCTAAGCAAGAGACAAGCAGAAGTATTTTTAGGCCTCTTCCTCATGGTTCTACTAAGTGAATGCCAGCAGAGAGAAAAATATCTAAGGGAGGAGACAAAGATCAGGTTGCATTCTCTTTGCTCCCTCACTTCCCTAGTTTTAGTGCTGACTTCTGCCACTGTGCATATGCAGTAAGATCACACAGTGAAAAATGTTTTGGTTTTTGTTTTGTTTTGTTTTTTCTTGCTCCCTGAGAATCACTTCAGAGATGCTATTAGCAGAGGCCACACAGAAAGTTGTCACACTCTGACGCGTACTCCCACTTTCCCTGTGGCTGCTGGCCCAGCTCAGCCCCAGCTTCTGGTCACTCCTTCAGGCAGATGGGGTGTGTGGTGTGCTGCCCCCAGGCCCCCTCTGGCCCAAAAGTGCAGCTTCCTTTTCATTTCCACTGGCCAAGGAGGAGGACACACTTTGTACATACCAGTTAGAACTGCTTTTGTTGGCACTTAAACTTCTAGATATAATCTATACCTTTGTTACTATTCTTTGAAATCCTACCCAAAGCCTAAAGGCTCTCTTAGGGCAACTGTGCTCATTTTTAAGACTATAAATTTTACATTACTCGCCAAAAAGAAGAAATCCAATTTGCTCATGCCACTATTTTGAAGGTATTCAAAATGATTCATATTATAAATCTTGTTGAAGGATATATGCCTGGGGTGTGGTGAGGATATACAGGAGCCAGCAGGGTGAAAGGAAATGTAGCTAAAATAAGCAGATGGGTGGACAGATGGGCATGAGAGGAAGAAATAATATTAATCTGCAAAATAGAGAATAAAAGTCCCAGGAAAAAAAAGTGAAAATGAAAAAGTGATGGTCAAAATATAAAGAATGAGAGTTTACTTGGTCTCCTAGCAAGAATTCAAGGCTCCTGCTGCAGAATTTCCCTTTCTTTTTAACTATAGCACGAATTTGTTAATGCAAAAAGAACGTGTCTCCAGACTAAAATACTCTGTTGTGAATGGGTACATTTGTGCTAGTTAAGGATAAGACTAATCTTTCTGAAATTAATGGAGTGCTTTGACTTCTCTAGGCTTAGCTTGGGTTCTTGAAGGGATTGAGACACTGAACTTCAGCGAGGGGGTTGGGGGAGTGTTTATATACTCCACAGCTGTAAAATCACATTATTTATCATAGTGCCCTAATGAGAAAAACAGGTCCCAGTCCATATGGCAGAAGAGCTACATCCAACCAGGATTTTCAGCGCTCTGTAGGTATGGACTTGGGTCTTTCTGTGTAAGCTCACATACCAGATTTGATCTCCCTGAAGGATCAGTTAAGTTTAGCTAAAGAATTTGAGAGAAGCTATGATTCTTTTATGAGAAATTAAATATATGCTAAGGATATATAATCTAAGTAAGTTTTTTACGGACAAAGAGGTCAATTTTTCATCTTTTTCAATATGATGCCAGTTAAAGAAAAATCTCCATAGAAGCATTGGGCTTTATGAAAAAAAAAAGGTGGATATATTTTGATTTATATAGAGTTAACTTTAAAGGAAAATAAATTCATAACTCCTCTTTATCTAATTTTCAATTTTGTGGGCCAAAGGAATTCAAGGACTTTTCAAAATCACTGTATAAAATATATTTCAAAATATAATAGACTCATTTATGACAAATGGAAATAAATTTGGGAAGCTCTTGAGATCTCTGAAACAATGTAATAACTGTGTCTGTTTCTACCTGATTCTATTGTTCAGGTTTTATGGTACGGTTATACAAGACTATAATCTCAATTCCCCGACACTAATGAGTGGTATGGTTAAATGAAGCCATCCTAAACCCTTACTCCACCCAAAACCATCTAAGGAACTTGAACATTGCAGAATATTTTAGACTCATGTCTGTACAATCTTCTGTTTAAATCACAGGGGAAATGGGTGTTAGAGTCAAGGTAGTATTTAGCAAGCTTGCATACGTTATTAGTGCTCTGCTGAGCCACAGCTTAATAAGTATTCCCTTTAGGATTACTGGCCCTTTACCCTCAAATTAACTCTTCTTATATTGAATATAAGAAGGAGAAGCTCTTTTGCTTGACAGTTGTTGCATTTCCTCTCATTTAGCTAATATTTTGGTGAATAAAACTGACCTAAATCTATTCTATTTGTCTCCCTTCAGGCAGGACAAAGTATATGACTCAAGTTAAATAGGAGTATTGTAAATACAGTAAATGCACTAAACATAATTTGGGAGTATGGTGAATAAAGTGCTGTACTTAGTGATATGATCTTTAAGTTGTTTAGAACAGAAAGAGGGCTTTTGCCTGAAAATTTGCCTTATTTTTCCAATTACACAATTTTATTTAATAGAAGACATCATCTCTCTCCATAAGCCTTTCCCAGATGGTTTTCATGACTACAATAACGTGCTTCTTTTTGATGCAAATATATTTTTTAAATCCAGGTCTAATTGGAACATAGATGTCCATTAAAAATGTTTCATACCAAGAACTTTGCAACTTCTTTCAAGTGACAAAATCTCTACTCCTCTACCTGCCATGAGAAACTCCTGACTACATGCAGCGTAGTACTGAACCCAGATAAAACCTCTCCAAGTCCCGTCTCTCAGAGCAAATAAAGGATATTCATCCAAATACACTCCTGAAATTCTTAGACACAATAAAAATTTATTAATTCTGGAGCAAAAAGTTCCTAATTCTACTAAATATGATCAGAAATAAAGTGGCCTTATGAAAAAGGTGCCTAAGATCTACTGGAATCAGAGGTGTAAAGAAAGACTCCTACAATGTGAATTTACAATGCAGTTATGGGCTTAAACATTGAATTCATATGCCTGCAATTCCTTTTGTATATATCCTCTGTGATAATAGAAATTACCCTGAGAAGGAAAAAACCAGCTTGAAAAGTGATTGAGCATAGACCCCAGCCATCAACAGTGAAGTGTGCTGTGTGAGAGCTAACTGATCCATCTCCACAATCCTTGTGCAAGCAACTTGTAAAATTGCTGTTACATATGGAGAAATATATCAGTTCTTTTGAAATACACCAATTCTGTGCTGAGAATACACTGTGCAGCATACAGTGCACTGGATTCTAAATGAGTATCCTGCTGAACAAAATTAATTAATGATAGGATTCATAAAATTATGAAAGCACCATAGTTGAATTATTTGTAATATCTCTCATATCTGGATGTTCTACTGAAGTGAGAATATAATTGAACCATTTTGTAGTTTTGCAAAAAAACTGTGGCCCTGAAAAGAAGAGGTTTGCATGCTTAGTATTAGTCCCATATATGTCAAAGCGTTTATTCATTATGTGCATATATATGCAAATACCCAATCCTTTTCAGGCCTATGGACTAAACTGGAAGCACTCAGGGTTATCTCTGCTCATTTTTGCATTTTACTTATGTTTTTAAAACTTTTTTTGGTTTTTTTCCTTTATTTTTTTTAATTGATAATTCTGCATCAAATAATTTCCATCTTTCTCAGCAGACATACGTGTCTCGAAATTTGCAGAGGTGAAAGGAGACCAGGCAGAGATAGACTGGCCTTTTTTTGTCCTTCCATTTTACATTCCCCACCTTTTCTTCTTTTGCTTTTTCTGAATGACTTCCTTTCCCTTTCCATTTTTTCAGTCCTGCTTGTGGAGCAGCCTGATTTCCTCACTTTCCTAATCAACCCTGCCCTTCTATGTGATCATCAACAGCGCTGTCTCTGTAGCATGTCAGAGACAGATACAGACAGTGATAAGTTACTCTCAAGGAAAGAGTCATAAAATAAAGAACAATGTATTGCTTGGCTATCACCTAGGCTAAATTGCTTCAGAAGCAAAAGAAATGGACCCGTAGAAAATTACATAATGTAATTTGTTGAGGTGTGCTATAAAAATAAATCTGGGTTGGGGAAGATAAGTAGACTGCATGTAAGATGTATATTAGTACTCCCTTTGAGCAGGCATATGGATAGGTTTTGTTTCATCAGCCAAGGGAAAATAAGAAAGTTTAAACTCGGGATTGGTACTCCAGGTAAAAGATTTGATAATGCAAAAGGTATCTTGAGAGATATTGCCCTTTACAAATGTTTTCTTCCTTCCACTTTCAAAAATCTCCACTAGTGTGGAAATCTTCAGGCTGAAAAAAACGGCCTGTGCTACACTGTCTCATAAATTTGACTTCCTCACAGCTACATTCCCCTGACATCTTGACTTAGCTCAAAACCAATCCCAGGGAACTAAGACCCAACAGGTCTGTACTCAAAAAAAAAAAAATCTCACTGGAATAGTGAAGGGACAACATCATAAAAAAGTAGAGACGTATGCATTATAATCATGGGTTTTAAAATTTTAGCTGTAGCAGTATAAAGCCATATTTTCTCAGTAAGGATAGTGGTATAAAACTTGTGCATGCCATGCTGCTATTAAAGCAATTTTCTTCTCAAAAATGGCTGTAAAATCCAAGATCAGTTGGCTTATGTTATCAGAGAGCAACTTTTATCACTTCATTTTACTATTTACTGTTGTGCAACTTTACAAATGCATAGAATTTATGGACATCTGATTTACATGAAGATGGATATGTCCCCTTTTCTTCCCTGGAACCACCTTGCTATAGATACATATAAACAGGTACATCAGTGAACACCTCTGAAAGTCCCCCATGTGACTCATTTCGCTGTAATATGGCATATTGGTGTGATGCTCATGTGACTTTACACTTCTGAACTGATTTGCAGACAATGAACATGTTGCTGTACAATTTTCATAATCAAGAGTAATCTCTGTGTGAATCATTTCTTCTACAAAAAATAGTGAGTATTTTTCTCATCGAGAGACTTTTTTCAGCGTAGATGAGCTTTAAGTGTTTCAAAGCAGCAATTCAGAGAGCACTGGCACAGGCAGCAAGTCTTTATGTCAGACTAAAATAATTCAAATTTGCTGTTCTCTCAGTGACCCTTGCATTTCTCTTTTGTTATCAATTGCATGAGAGATGCCAAATTCTTGTCTCTTTTATGTCCATCACTGGATTGAGTAAGATGCCTGTCATGTTTCTTTAGGGTCTGCTATTTATGCTTACTGTAAATCTATGAAGAAATAACCACTAAAAGGATCAGAAGTGCATGCTACGGACAAACATCCACTGCCAGGATATAATGCATGCAGCAAGACGCATATATGCAAAGAACAACTCCCTGCTAATATCTGTCAAACTACTAAAAGATGAGATCTAGCAGAAATCTGCTCTTCAAGCTTTCATTGATCTCATGAGACTGATTTGTTTCTTGACTGGAAATACCTACACTTCTTCCTGAAAGACATTATTTGCCATCTGATTATGAGTGTAGTTAATGACAGTATAAAGACAACAGTAACTTTCATTCTGGGGTCATTTTTCTGAGTAAAGGAGAAGGAAGAAGGCAAGAGGAATGTTAGATAAGACCAAGCGTATTGTTGTTGTTACTTTTCACATGTAATAAATTAGGAAATTTACAAATTACTAAGGAAGTTACACACAGATTGGAGTACAGTTGAGGGAAAAACTTCAGCTTGGGGACAAACTTCAGCTTCATAGACAAATCCTGAACTGCTTAGAGGGATATCATCTGGAAACTGTATAGATTTAATTGTCATTAAAGGAAATATCTTTGTCTTATGAAAGAACGTTCACTCATTGATATGAGAAACATGCTCCATATTTTAATGAGATTAACAAGAAAACTGATAGGTACTTCTGCATGACTTTTTACTTGAGCAGTTATTACAGTTGGTTTTCACCCTTTTCCAAAGGATTTTCAATGGCATCTGCAAGTTATGTGTTTAAAACAGGATTTCATTCAATATATTGTTGATTTTGCTCCTCCTTGAGGAAATGTTGCAGTGGGAACAGAGTGGCATCATGTCTCAGAGAAACAGAGTAAACTTCCAGAAGCACTGATTCACTTGGGGTTGAACATACATTTCCTGCATTTTTTCATATCTTTTCTCCAAGTTGCATGTATGTCACTTCAATTTTTATATTAACTGACCTAGTGACAGGAAACTTAATTTCCAAAAATAGTCTTTGTAGTCCTGTGGGACATTTTTTAATGTTGTTCCAGATGTATATTTCAGAACACTGAAATTCAGGTTGAAATTCAGTTTGATATCAGTGCTTGGTAATGTTAGTAAGAAGCACAGGAATAATTATATGTTTCAGACATCCTTTTTTGAAAGCTTATTTACCAAACGTACCACGACAAAAGGAAGACTGATCCAGTAAAATGGGTGAGTTCTGGCTCCTAATCCACCAAAATGCTTAATCACAGCAACTTAATTTGACTTATAAACAAAGATTGCAATGGCTGCTGGTCCAGACAAACAAGTCTCTGCAGAGACTTAGGATCCTGAAAAACCTTGTAGTGAAAAAGTAATGTAATTTGTACTTGCTCCAATTTAAGCACAAATCAAAGTAGATAGGTCAAGAGTGCTGGACACATTGAAAAATTAATTTATTAATTGACTAGTAAATTTAGCAGTGTTAATTTTTTAGTTTCATTTGATCATTGTACAAACACAGCAATCAATAACAGGAGAAGAGACTGTGGAACACAGTCAAATTGCCAATTAGATTAAATCAATTAATACTTACACCTTTGGTAACCAAACCATTGTATGAATCATAGGTTATATGAATAACAACATATATCATCCATATTTTTGAGTAATAAAATAAAAGCAGCAAAACTGGACTATATCAATGGATTAGTTAACATAGGCACTCTGTTTCTACCAATTACCACCAGTACGCAATATCTTTTTAGAATAACACCCTTACCCTTAATCCTTACCTTGAAATTTAACCCAAGTTTCTAGTAATCCAAGGGTACAGAATTTCTTGAGGCACAGGTTCCACAGAGTTGGATGAAACCTTTGATGTTTGGGTGTTTGGGGTTTTTTTCATAAATGCATTTTTATTCATTTTTAGCACATTACCTTTTGACAGCTGAATTGACATTGACATCAACACAGTTCAGGAAACACCTACTATCAAGTTCATTAGCACAACAATTATAAAAACATTAGCACAACAATTAGAAAAAAGTGAAGTACAGCAGTACTGTGATTTCAGTATGGAGGCATGTGCTGCAGTACAGACACATTCTTTTGAGGTAGCTCCATAAATTTTCCTGGTTATTTAATTTTTTTGCAGCTAACATGAAAGAGACTGGAGAGCTAGTTGCCAAAAAAAAAAAATTCTTTCAAGGAAAGAGGATTTTCACACATTTTATTATGAGAATGTCGCACCTGAAATGATCACTTGTGACCTCCAAATGCAGCTACCCATCCTTTTCTCAGCACATCTATAATGCTTTCTTCCACCATGACATTCACAGTGTAGCTACCATCATGTCACACCTTGATGTCTACAGCACTCTCCTCTCCCTAAGGCAGGTATTTCTCAGGTTAATCTGTGCAAACTGAGACCAGTTTATCAGCTGAGCAGCACACCCATCTCCTTGGAAATGTTACACCTTTTTCTTTTCCTCACTATGCCAGACTAACACTGTTACAATGAACTATTAAAAGCTTGTACAATTCTACCTCTTCTTGTTGATCTAACTTGGCCTTATTTTTCTCCACTGCTGTGTCAGTGATAACCTCATCTCATCGCTCCCTTCTTTTCTGGGTGTGACAAGTGGGGTTTTCATGCTACTCAGGAAACAGGATCTTTTCTGAGCTCAGGCAGAAATAGCATGTCCAGACTTCTCAATTTTTTAAACTCCTATTGACACTGACAGGATCTCCTGAAGTCCCTGAACAGAACTGCTTGAGAAAGTGCACTGTAGTGGAGGAGTAATGAAGACAGAAGTCCCAAGTCTGGTAGCAAACATGGTTTGGTTTTTTTGCCCTGTTACCATGCCTCTTGTATGTAAGGTGTGTGTTCACCCATCTACCTTATCTCCTCACTGAGTGGCAGAGGCTTTGTAAATGCTTTAGAAATAGCAGAAAAGAGCAATGGCAATACATAGATCTTGAACTGGAAAGGAGACATTGCAACCTTGCTTTCTGGGCTTCAGAATATACTTCCTGTGCTAGATCTCTGGATTCTGTTTCTGAAGTCTATTAATATACTCAATATAAAACCTACCAGTGGTTAAAAGAATTTTTTACAAAATATTTTTGGTTGAAAACAGAGGTTTGAAACAGTGGAAATTATAACCTCTTCATACTTCAAAATATTTTATTTCCATTTCTAAAAGCAAACAAACTAGAACAACAAAAAAAAAATCCTTGAAAGCAAAAATAAAAGTTTCACATTTTTATTTTTTAAAAAAAATGAAAATATGGGGAAAAATAATACAAAAGCAAAACAATCTGAAACAAAGCCATTTTAAAATTGTCAGAAGAAACAAACCTCTCTTACAAGTGATTCCCCAAACTTATGGAGATGGGGACTGTCAGAAAGACTGTAAATACAGCCCCTCTTTGGCTGGAGTATAACAGTGCCATCCAAAGGTGGCAGGAAACACTTGAAGGAATGGAGCTAATGCCAATCTGTTTAGAAACTTCTAATATATGCCCTTTAGAAGTTGTGTCTCATCTCTCAGTACTATGTCTGCTTTCCTTGGAGGTGAAAGGCCAGGGGATAATCTGCTGTACTGTGCCCTGGTTTGAGTTTCTGAAAACATCTTAAAGTCTTGACAGGATTATCTCTGTTTAGCCCTAACCCTACCCCATGGAGAACACTGCTTTGTAGACACCTCAACAAAACTCATGTGATGAGGCCAGAGGAGCTTCTTTGAAACCTAGCTTGTTTTTTTAAAAGTGCTGTCTTTGCTAATGTATTTTACAATCATATAATAAAGAAATATTGGAGTAAGTTCTTACTTACAAAGAACATTGCCAACTGAAGAGAGCTCTATTATCCAGCTCAGGATTGTGACCTTGTTACGTTATTTCTGTGCCTGTTTAGTAAACAGGTAGTTTGGTAGGGACATATCCTTCCTTAATTTAGCATTCACTTCTAAAACTTCTTTCATCAGGGCTTCTGTCTAGTTCATCCTGCCAGTTCTATCAGAGAGACAGCCGTTTTAAAAAGCAGCTTTAAAAAAGTTTCTAAAACTAATGAGAGATACTTTTACATTTCACAACAGTAACACATTCACTGAAAACCAAAATCTAGCAGTAGGTCTCTCATAAGAGCTGCGTGCCTTGTATATGAGTGTGTTTTCAATCTGCACACGACTGTGACAAAAATAAAGGACAATGGATTTAGGGCTGGCATCTTTGTCCTTGCAAAGAGGATGCTTCTCCTGCTAACTATCTTCTCTTGTTTCAGGTTAGCAAATTCTATTGACAAGGTTTTCTATTTGGACATGTTGTTTGCATTAAAAGGGGAAACAACTGTCAAAGAAGTCTTAACAAATATGCAAAACTTAAAAAAAAAAAAAAAGAAAAGCTTATCACGGATTAAACTTTGTACCACTTTGTCCGATGTCAAAAGAAGATAGTAGGAGACATGGGGATATTTGCAATGAAGAGAAACAATAGAGTTTCTTAGGGGTTAATCCAGGTCTGCAGCTAAATACAAAAAGTTAATCTGACCAGAAGAGGCTTTAGGCTAAATTCTAGGGGAAAACTTGTCACTTTATGATCCAGTTGTACTAAACGAAAGGCTCTGTTTACAAAGAAGATTTTGGATCTGGGATCTATTGGGGCAGAAGTTACCTCCATGATTTCTTCCTTGTTTAACACACCAGGGGACTTGTAGTCTGATAAACGATTTTTCAAAGATCTTCATTGTTACCTTCTTTCTTCTTTCTGAAAAAGGACAAGTGTTACAAAAAACATACTTAAGAAAGCACACAACTTTGACCTAAGGGCAAAAAGTCTTTGATGATAAAGACTTTGCAGTTTGTCAAATCTTGCACTAAACCAGCTTAATTGTCTTATTTATTTCTACAGCTGAAAACAGAGTAAAATGATACATTTTCATAATTTTTAACTATATATTTGCATTTAGCAAATTCAGGTTTTGTTGATTCTCCAAAATGAAAATGTGGTATCAAATATACTAGATGACAGCAAATGTTGGCTACTGAGGAGACAAGTTCTAAAATAAAAGTTAAAGGCTAAAAAAAAGTTATTAAATTTTCCCACAGTCATGTCACTAGACACTTTTGTACTTTAAGCTCAATTGTATATGAAGAGCCATCATAGTTAACATATGTTCTCCCTGATTAGGAACAAGCTAAGAAATATGGTCTTTATTATCATATTAAAAATTAAAATGCCAATAAATAGTAACCTTTTAATCTAACTTTACACAGATGGAAATACAAAACTATGGCTGTGACACTTCAACTGAGAGAAAAAATTTGAAGAGATATTATTCTTAAAGTTAATAAACTTTTTAATGTATTTTTGTGCTTTTGCTGTCAAACAACAATTAGGATACTATTTTCCAAAAACAAATTTTAGCCTGGACATAACTAAGAAAAACAAAGAACTGAGATTTCACTGACTAGTAAAAAATAAGTTCTGAAGATTGAAATCTCTGACTTTGTAAGAAAGCTTAAAAAGTGTAAAGGACTTGAAAAGAGCAAATGGTTGATTATTCTTGAACTAAATATACATATTTGAGTAACACATTCTTCCCAATTTGGGCAGTAGCTGTCGCATATGCAAACACTTCTATCTTTTGGCATCTCTTTTGAATACACAAGTGTTAAAGTATAGTTGGCAATTACAAGACAAGATCTTGTCTTCCTCCTTTTTGAAGGAAGTGAAAATCTGAGAGAAATGTTGTGTAATATTTAAGACAAGACCAGCATTCAGATACGTACCGAAACCTAAGACACAAACATCAAGCTTGGTCTTGCTTCTGTGTGAGTGGATGGGGTATTTTCTCTTGTTGGACATAAGAAAGCATTTTTATTAACAAAGAAACGTAGTTTATAACCCTCTTCATTTAATTAAACATGCCACATTCACTGACTGGAGTGTCCCCTGGAAATTCTTAACTGTTTCTCAGCTGCAAGACAAAGTGAACTTAAAAGAAAATCAAGAGGGGTAAGCATCTAAAAAATATTAAGGCATTCAGGGACCACAATATTGAAGACTGCAGCTTTATTATAGATTCACTGCTACTACATAACATTTTACCACTTCTCATTACTTCTGGCTCCTCTGTTATTGGCCTAGGTACAGTAATGAAATGAACTGAAAGACAATCAGCAGCAACAGCAAAAACCCCACACAAAACATTGTTGCTTTGTTTATGCAAGAGATATAACAGAGTTTTTCTATAACAACCACGGGGAAAATCCAGTTTTTTTTACAATCTGTTGTCTAACTTTTTCTCTTTTATATTCTACTTTTCCAAACCTCCTTCGTGACATCATCATCTGTTCAGGATCCCTTGCAACCACTGTTCCTAAGGAATCTGTACAGGAAAAAAGAGCATGGTACAGCCAGAGATGTGGTGGGTTGTCTTCCAGGATAGACTTAGTGGTGTCTAGAGGCGACATGATGTGAGAGATTTTTGGAGATCGTGGAAGGGAGAGGAGAGCTGCATGCACCATCATCAGGTCTATGTTGCATTCTGACCCCTCAATTAAAGGAGCCGAGATGATCACCCTGCCTGCTTTCCAGTCAGACAACACATACCATCAGTTTGAGGCAACTGCACATCAGATCACTCATACAGATGAGGGAAAGGAAAAGAAGACTTCTGTGAACTGGCTGCAGACAAGAGAAAATTTTTGAAAGACCCAGAACAGTTACATGCATTGAAGTGTTCTGAATTGATGGTAAAAGACATATTTGGGGGCTCTGGAGATCTTCTAGATTAAGATTGCCTACTTTTTCTCATGTATGATGCAGGTACCAAGTCTGAAACTTCTCCTCCTCTTTGAAGACCATGCCGGTGCCTAGGGAAGGACACATATGCTGGGACAGCAATGGAGGGTTGGGACAAGTGATGGTGGAGCTTGTGAACTTCCTGAAAGTCAGCTGGGGAAAGAAAAGCATAAAGGATTAAGAATGCACTTGCTGATGTTAAGGAAAAGGCCATGAAACATCTTTTAATGACGTCAGCCAGGTGATATTCAGAAAGATCACTCAGTTACTTGGTGACTCAGGAAGCTTTGCCCCAGTCATCTGAAATTATGCCTAGGGAAAAAATCTGGGCATGCAAAAGGCAGATTCTAAACAGAAGATAAGTTTCTGTGGCAACACAATCAATGCCAGATAAAGCACTTTCATTAAATAGATGAAATCACAAAGCTTATTAGAATAACTTGGAGTTCAAGCTACCTGGAGCAACTCTGCTCCCCATCATGTCCACACAATGTAGGGACAGAAATTGTATGCCAGCTTTCTTTTAACTACTCATCTGAGTGTGAACTTGAGTTTGATCCACATAAACTCATCTCTCATATCTCCAAAAACCCTTATTGTCTGCTATATCAATAATGGACAAAAAAGCTGCTATTTCTGTTCAATTCCCTTTCATCAAACAGTAACTTATTCAAGAAGGTGGTTGACAATGTATGACCTATTAGAATGGATGATGGCTTACCATGTTATTTAAAGGGGTAAATAGCATCTGATATCTTGGTATTTCATGGATGACCCTTGGATTGATTGCTCAATGCTTCATTTTTGATGAAGTATTTACAGATATACATAAAAGAAGTTGATGGCAAACTGAAAGATAATGTTACAGTACTGCATTCACTTCACTAACATGTAAACAATCTTCTGGAATTTGAGGCAGAACAGAATCATGTCCCTAGAATTCTGGAAGACACCAAAATAGGGTCTGAAAATAATGACTTTAAGAAATATATTTTGCTTAGGGCTTCTGGGATGTCACTGATAGAAACTACAAAAAAAAAAAAAAAGAATAATGCTTTTCTACCTTCTGCCATACAGGGAGAGGTTTATTTGTCACAGTCTAACAGGGTCCAGCATCTCTAAAAAGACTTCATTAGAAAGGGTTTTTCTTGTTGAGATGTAATACTGTTACACAAAAGACACAAAAGGCTTCTCTTTTCCCTTCTAACCTTAGTGAATGGCAGCCAAAGAATTCTGATCCAACCAGGAATCGATCAGCAAGAAAACAACCATACAGAGAGAAAACACACAAACAAGTGTGCTGGTATAGACCAAAGTGTTGCATATCTCAAAGCACATATAATTTCCATTTGGAGTTTTTTTTTGTGTTTTGGGGTTTTCTTTTAGCAATGGATGAATGAACAAACCAAAAGCCTTGATGGGCAGATTAGAGTTGAAATGGAAAAGGACAGTAATGTTAAGATGAGTTAAAAGCTCTTTTTGACCCTATCCTTAACACCATCTCCCCAAATGCTTCCCCTGTGAACTTTTTGTGTTGTATTCAGTTTGCTGAAATAGGGGATAGAGAGGCCAAGCCAAGGATCTATCCCGCTTCATTGAGTAAAGCTAGCCTACCAGGGAAGGTGATGGGTTAGAAGTTAATACAAATGACAGTTCTAAGACAAAGTCAGCCAGAGCCTTCCTGTGGAGCCCAGTGCCAAGAAGGGGACCCCTGCTGATCCCACTTCTTTACATTTCCTTTTGCTCTCCTTCCCCTTATCTATGGGTCCTGTCGTGCCAGGCCGGGGGATCCTTATTAAAATACAATGCCCTGTCACTAATAGAAGTGAGCAAAGCCTCATTAGCACAAGGGTTAGAAGAGGACTAGCTCTAATTACACCTTACTTGCTAGGGACAATCAAATGAATAGATAAACTCTTCAAGAGAGAAGTCAATTTTTTTCTTGCATTTGGCTAAGAGTGGTTTTCTTTTATATATTCCTTTAAAAGGAATTGAATGCTTCTAATGACAGTTCTTTTCTACAGCGATTCTTTTAGCTTATGGTGTCCACCAGAGGACATTTAAGTTGGCTGGGTGGGTGGCTAAGGGGCTGCATTCATTCCTGTGTTTGCCAGCAAAGGCACACTCTATAGCATGTACCACCTCCCATCCAAGATACAGCTGGGGAGGGGTAGGCTGTTCATTCAGATCCATCACACAGGAGCTCCTTCTTTCCCTGAGCACACAGTTGGTGACCAAATTGTCCATTACAATGTTTGGAGTGCTGTTGTCACAATGCAGGAAGATTACTGCTTGTCCTTTGGGCAGACATACCAGGAAAAAAAACAAATGTAGAAAGGTAATGAGCACTGTGAGTCAGACATTTGCCTTAAAGAAGGGGACTGTGATTTTCATCGCTTTGGTTACACTTTCTAGCCTCCCTGAAAGGCTGGATTTAAGAGCACAGGCATAAAGTTGTTAGGAATTAACAATTTTCTGAGGTAA
This sequence comes from Fringilla coelebs, assembly GCF_963513975.1. Lineage (NCBI taxonomy): Eukaryota > Metazoa > Chordata > Aves > Passeriformes > Fringillidae > Fringilla > Fringilla coelebs. Next base: position 36,326,220 of record NC_140029.1, read on the forward strand.
GATAATTTTTCATAATTTTGTGGGAAGTTCCTCAGATTTTATAATCTCTACAAAATTTTCCTATTTTGCTATGCATTTTTATACAATTCTTTAAAGTTACTGTCTAGCAGTAAAATCCCCTACCAGCAGGTCCCAGGCGATCTGGCTCTGAGTTCCCAACCAACACCCAAACTCTCATAAGTTATGTCTTTAAGGAGTTTGTGTTGCACTTGCAGGCTCTCTTATCCCTACAGAAATACTTATCAGACATCTGCACTACACTTGCCATAAGATACAGACTTGAAAATATTTTCTAGACACATAGTTTGTTACTCATGATGGTTATCAACCTCATGTAAAGTTTTTATAACAGAAGTAATTTGCCAGGATGTGCAGGTTTTATGACCTGCCATCAGCAGGTGAATTTACCAGAGCAGATGTTACAAAATTACTACATCAGAGCTGTACTGCCAGTGTTTTGGAAGTTTCTGGATCAAACCACTGGTCCAGCTAATCTATCTCTTTTTGTCTGACAGTGCACTTTACTGGTGGTAAATGCAAAAGGCAAGACTTTTTCTGAGTCTTATCCGTCACTCCGCTGTTGGTTTATGCTGCGCTATCACATCCTCTGTGCACAGGTCAGACCACCTTCTTTCATCTAATTTAGGAAGCCTACAGATGGGTTTTCCCAAGTGCAGCTAAGAAAAACCACTGCAGCAAAAAGAGTGAAAATACAATAGCCACAACCCCCTTTCACTGATTTATGAACTGCTGGCCACATGAAAGGAAGAGGTCTGTTTCCCTTTTGCAGCCCTGCTTTGACATATAAAGAGAGGAATCCCCTCTGTGTTCCCACCATTCTTCTGCTCCACCACTGTGCCAGTACTAGCCATCAATTTTTGTGCTAAAACACAACCTAGTCTTTAACTAGAATTATGAGAGGTAGAGTTTTGGGGTTTTTTCTTATTCTAATGTGAAAATTATAAAATTTTCTTCCCAAGAGGAAACAACCTCTGCACAATATTCAAATCTTCTGACTGCCCATGTAAGAAAAAAAAATCTAAAATCTCAATAAAGGGGTTCTGTAGAAAAGAGCTGGCTTGTTTTTTTTTTTAAGAAAATGCTATAAATAATAGTCATACAATAATTTTTGGATAAAAACAGCTTTTTCTCTGTAAAAGTTGTCTTTTGGACTAATCTCATCTTTAAAGGTGCTCAGTGGTTCTCAAGTTCAGTGGGCATAATACGTAGAAATGCTTGAGTGGATCTGAGGTGAATACTTATCAAGCAACACCTCACCAGTAAATACAATTCTCTATTTGAAGACATGATTGCACTAGGACTTTAATCAGCTGGTTTAATACTACTTCTAGAGAAAATAGATGACAGCCATGAAAGCAGTTAGTAACCACTGCAGAAAATGTTTAATGAGGCCCCCAGCACATTCAGGATCTAGATCCATCTGCAGCTGATGCAGAACAGCTCCTTGCAGTGTCATCTCCAATGATCCCTGCAATGTAGCTATTAATTATTAATTCAAAATATCCTTTCAACCTACATCAGAAATTATGGCCCCTTTTTCAACAGGCAAATTTTGATTTTTTTATAATATCACTATAAAGACATGATTTACAAGGTTTCTCTTCTTTTCCATTTTGTTTGTTCATAGTGAATTCTTTATTTGTGCTAATGCCTAATGAAAAAAGCCTAAAACCAAAGCTATGGATGTTAAACTTAATGCAACAAATAATCAAAACTGTTTGAACACAAAACCATAGATAACTGCATCAGCTGGAACCTTTAGATGGCAAAGTATTCATAATTAAAGAGCCCAAAGTGAAATTATTTTTCTTTAAATATATTTATATTAAATTTTGTTGAATGGTATACAATTAAATCAAATTAATTGTGTCTGAAAAATTTATTCTGAACACAACCAGTCTTGAAAAGAGGGAGAGATAGATCAAAAAAGGAATCACTGTTGTTCAAGTAATGAGAACCTTCTTTTAAGTGTTTATCAATATGAAAGCTAATTTGCACGGTATATTTTCTAACAAAAGTCAGAATATGATTCAAACAAAGGGCTTGGTCTTTAAACAACAGTCTATTAAACATCATTCTGCAGAAAAGTTAATTTTTCAGCGTTAGGGTGGGGTTTTTTCCTTTCAGGAGATATTCCCAGCTGCTGTATATTAGACTCATACTGCTGATATGACAGGATCTAAGACAATTGTCACAGCTTTTAAGAGACTGACATATCTAGCTGAGAAAGTTGATATTTTTCATTATAATATTCACATAAAAGACATCCTGTACCTCATGTACTATTTTAAAATCTTTATTTTCCAGATAATTTTCCCTAGGTCTCTCTGATATTTTTGCTGCCATCAAGAATAAAGAACTGGAACAGAATGTTACTACTTCTGAATCAGTATCAGTCTCCAATGATCTTTAAAGGTATAAGGTAGAGCTTTAGGTGCCTCAAATTTCATTAGATGTCAATTAGAATATGGAAGTTTTCAATAATTGCTCAGGCAATTCAGCACTGCAGAACCTGATCTGAAAAGCAGAAGCTTTATATTTCTTATTTATTTTTTATCTTTATTATTATTGTTAATATTATTTTTTAGTGATGCTAAAACTAACTCTACTCTTTCCAAAATGGGGAAGGTGTTTCACATTTGGATTTATAAGTCAAAAAAATTGTAAAGAAGAGAGCAGAAAAAATTGCCCCTTTTTATTTTTATAAGAATCCTCAACAATCTCAGTGAGGCTATAATGCTGCCATCTCTTACTGCTTTTCTTTAGGCTAGTATCAAAATTGGTAACTGCAAGAATAAGTTGACCTTACCTTGCAAAAAAAGCCCTCTAAAAATGGAGTGAGAACAAAAGCAAAACTCTTTGTCGCATAGTCTAAAACACCAGGTCTGAGTATCAGGAATCATGACACAGGAAGAAAGCAAACAGTTCCGAGCCTAAAAATAATTTTTGTCTTCCACTTAGCTCTGGTCCTATTATAGCTGAAGCAACAGGCACTGTATTTTTTTCCTCTGTAACCTTTAGCTTAATAACTGTCTGTAAAGACTTCCTTTAAATGCAAATGTACTCCTCACAGCAAAAGTCATGACCCTATACTATATTACACACTGTAAATCCAGAAGAAAGCTATGATAACCTATGAAACCTGGCACAGAAAAGAAAGGAAAAATCCGGTCTGGAGTACTAGTAAACTGAGTAATATTTCAATAGTTTACACTTTGCACTATAAATGAAGTGGTATACACAAAACCCAAAAGGTGGTTTTATTTTTCAGTGAAGTCTTGGGAAATGTGTCAAATTATTGCATTTTTCCCTGTGAAATGAGATCTATTCCTTTCTGGTTTTATTTGTCACCAGAAATATGTAGCAGAGATTGAAAATTTTAAACCTCACCTCACCTTTTTTAGGGGATTTAACACAACTGATATAATTAGCATCTCCTTTACTTACCAAATAAAACTATATGCTTTACTGTGCTTGCAAATTGGTTTGCATGCAGAGGAAATTTACCCCATAAAGAAAGGAAGCATGCAAGTATCCATGGAGGAATCCACAGCTGGATGTAACTAGTGGGTGCCTTTGAAGGGGACATAGGACCAAGATGCAGGAGCATCCTAGCCCTCCCCAGTTGTCAGCAGAGCACAGCTTTTGCTGACATGCAGCAAAAAAATGTAAATCCCTCTTCATGCCAGACACAGAGGTGGAACAGTGCAAAGGTTATAATTTCTTGTGCTACACATGTCGTTCTCCAGTTACATTAAATCCTGCTCAGCTGTCATTAACTGTTTGTCCAGGGCTGACTCACACTGAGAAATAAGGCAGAACAAAGGAAAGCAGTACAGTTAAAATAAGATATAAGAAAGATGAGTCAAGCTACTGTACTTCAGTAGTACTAGTGTGAAAAGCATTCTCCTTATTACAATGGTTTTCTGACAACCCCAAATAAATGGAGCCCCTAATTTGGATTTTTCAATTCTTCAGTGCAGATAAAGGGAATAGGCCATAAATATTCCATTCAGTTGCTTTCAAAGTGGGATGAAAAATCAGGGTATGGGCATGCAGAGACACGGAAAGGACAATTTTTCAGGCTTAGCAAGTCAACCAGGCTCACTGAAAGCACAGGGGACCCAATCTGATTAATTGCTGCAGCCTCTTAGATCCCATAAACCTTCTGTAAGCCTTTTCTCACCCCTTCCCCACAGATTTCACTTGGTATTTGGATGCTGGAAGGGCATTTACCAGAGAACCCCAGGAACTGCATATTTACTTGCAAAGACAAATATGATGGCTGTCTTGTGGGTTTTCTGTCACATGTATGAGATGCCTCATAAAAATCCACATTCTCCCCACCAAGTTCTACATTTTCTTTCCATGGTAAGCCTTGCTGTACAAGGATTTATGAAAGCTACAGGGAAAGGAAATACAAAATAGAGAGGGTGATTTTTTTCATGGTTTTGTGTTTGCTTTTCTTGTTTGTTTTTCAGTGTTTTTTTTTTGGTTTTTTTTTTTTTTTTTTGGTTTTTTAAATTCTAAGTAAATATTTTTCTTTACTGGATGACAGAAGGGAAAGACTATATCAAAATATGATGGACTCGGAGTTCTACCTGGCCTCTAAATCAACTCAGTCATTATCTTTAACCTTATCAATATCCTAAATGTCAACTGAGCAAGGCAGATAGAAAATTTCAGTAAACAGAGCAGAGAACAACAGGGAAGATGTGGTAATCTAAATCAGAAATCAGTCATCCAAGAAGCTTTTTCAAATGGAAAAGAAAAAAAAAAAAGAGGCAATCAACTGCCAGCCATTCTCTCCCAAAAAAAAAAAAAAAAAAAAAAAAAAAAGTTTTTTTCCCTCTGTGCCCCTTTCATGTGCACCACAGTGTTTCTGCAAACAAAAATAATAAGGGCTCTCAGGTCCTTCAAACAAAGTGAAACATAATCCCTTCATGGAGAGTGCATCAATAAATGAATGGAGTTCCTCGGTTTCTTTGGAAGAGTAGTATCAGCTATGCTTGGGGATCCTAATAATATTCTTATTAAGAACCAGAGCAGTTGAGTTGATTTGTTTTTCCTGTAACACCTGAAGCAACAAAAGTCCAGTGAGAGTTTAAGAAATAGTTTTACTTAGGTCAGACTTTGAAAATCATTTTCCCTCCTTGGCAGCAGCCTGTCAGTCAAGCTCCACGGGAGAGGAAAGGGTCATCTTGCCAATGTAATTTCTGAGAAGAAAGAAGTAGAGTTGCATGTTACAGAGGTATTAATATGCCACTGAGAACAACCTGCAAGAAAAAAAAATCTGATTTATTAGCTTCCAAAATTACCTTGAGAATTTCATTTTCTTATCATAACCACAGCCTGTACCCTAATGGTTGAAAAATCCAGATGCCTGGTTTTGTATTTTTCTAAACTTTCTTGCTTATCTAGAAGGACAGACTTTCAAGGCAGGAACTTTGTATAACTGATTGTTTTGAGCTGTTCTCACACAACTGGAAGTTGCTTGAGCTGACAGACATTATTACAATACAAAAAAAAAAACCCCACAGACTAGACCTCTAGCTAGTTAAAGTAATACAGCTTCTTTAAAAAGAAATCAGTCCTCTCTTATATCTACCAGCTAAACAGCAGGGTCCTGATTTTCAAAACGCTGAAAATCATGGTTGTATCAATAATATCTACTTCTTAATTTCATCATGGGTTAATTATAATGCAAGTTTACTTGCAGAAGTAGTTATTTAAACTCAGAGCCCAAGCAAAGTCTTTCACTACAAAATTCAGTAAGTTGCACATTAAACCAAATAAACTAGGGAAAGCTTACTGCTTGGCATCACCTCCTGAAAAATGCAAAATTTTGGAAACTGGGTTTAATTTACAGGGGGAAAATATTAATCAATGTAACTCCCAGAAACTCTAAAGAATAATTTAGCACAAAGCCATTAATAGCTCAGATAGTCCTTCCTCACTCTTCACATATGATTTCAGTGACTCTACTACAGCAAATTTTAGCATTGCAAATTTAATGTTTGTTTAATGGTAATTAAAGGCATGCCTCTTAGTAAGCAATGCCTACTAAGCATCACTGTGGCAAATATAATTCAAAGATTTCCAAAAAAAAGCATTCATTGGTCTAAAATCCTATGTCCTGTTTGGGATTTGGACAGCACTGGTGGAGACCACAGACTATTGTCTCTAGTTCAGTCTCTTTAAATATGTGGACCACTATCAAATTGTCTTTCACTACACTGCAAAACCAACTACTGTAATCTATCATCTGGAAACTGGGTTATTTGTAAAGATACCTTGATTCAGCCAAAAGTGCATGTTACATCTCTTCATGGAAAAGTATAACTCACAAGATTCTTTCCCTCCAACAGCTTTGCAACCTCTGAGTCTTCACAGCTTGCTCTCAGCTCCTTCTTAGAACATTGTTTCACCAGACTGGAGTGATCTGAATATTTCAATTCAAGAAGCAGCATTTCTGAAAGAGTAAAATTATCTGCAATTTAAGTGGTATATATAAAGATTCAGTACATAACTGGGGAGATCCCATCTGTTCCCCAGTAAATTATTTTCTGAGAAGTTCATTCTCAAACCAACTATTTTCTACAAGAAAATGATGTTTTCCTGTTTATAAAGAGATCTCTTCCACAGTAAGGTAACTCAAAATAAGGCTATGCCTATAGCATTATTATAATAATATGCCTATTGCATCAGGTTTGTAATGCCATGCCTATAACATCAGGTTTGAACACTTGCAAGGTAACATGTTTCCACAAATAACCATTTGTCATTATAGTTTCAACACTGATGCATAAGTCATTATTAAGATTGAGTTGCTCTTCACTGCTCACCTTTACAGAATATGTCATTTTATTTTAGATTGCAGCTAATGGTAAAGAAGGAAAACAATAAAATCAGGATGATCAGTTCTTTGGAGTAGATATTTTATGAGTAGCAGTTTATAAGATGAGTAACAGAATAAAGTAAACTGTATAGTTTGGGGCTTTGGTTTGGATTTTTGTTCCTGTAAATTCCTAGAGAACTGGACTTTGATTAATTGCACATCACTCACATTCTTTTAGCAGGTAACCCTTGCATAACACCCCAAAACGAAGCAACTATCTTTTACATAAAAATTCTATAAACCTCTCCAAAACTTTTCTATTAAAACAAAAAGATATACCATAGTTCTTAACAATGAGCATTGACAAAGCTAATTATAGTACAACACATACAGCCCTTGGCATGCCTGAGAAATCTCACTTAATTCAATATAATTATATGGGTCTTAATTACCACCAAATTTATTCTGTATTTAATATCAGGACTGAATTTTTCAGTCCTAAGGTGCTTACTGCCACTTGAAAAACTAACAGTCAAAATGTTTGAATGTGAGAATATATGGGTCAGGGACATGGCAATTTTTAATCTATGAAATCTTCCAAAACAAATCATCACTTAAAGTGAGCATGCTGTATTTTCAGTGAACACTTGACTACCTAAAAGCTTGTGATAGTTATATTGCTAAAGGAGAAAGGTTGTACACTTGTTGATACCTGTCCTACTTTTATAACCCTATCATTCTGAGCTCCAACAATTGTATACACAAATTAAGCGAGTGAAAAAATCTGTACCACCCTTTGTGTAACTCTTCGGGACCATTTTATGCTTTGATAACTATACATTATTTCCCAAGCCATCTGAGTCAGCAATTCTATAGACCCTATAATTCTACAGACCTTATAATTGCCATGTTAATAATTTTGAGTCCAGAGATGTAGTATTTGATTGAGGCACTCCTTCAGTTTGGCTACTATTTATGGATTAATCATGTTGTTTCCCATTTTGAGGTATGCACACAATGGACCATAACATAGAATTAAAAGGCTAGACAAAAACTACTTATTCAATACTATTCAATAAATTCAAATTGCTACCTATTCATTAGCAAAATAGTTCTTTTGTCAAGGGATGAGCTTGGCTGGACACCAGGTGCCTACTGAACCTCTCTATTACTCCCTTCTTCCCTGCCTCAATTTCACTCCTGATTTTCTCCACCTCCTTCTCCCCAAGCAGCACAAGGAGACAGAGAATGGGGACTTTGGTCAGCTCATCACACCTCATCCCTGCCACTCCTTTCTCCTCAGGGGGAGGACTCCTCACACTCTTCCCCTGCTCCAAAGTCAGGTCCATCCCATAGAAGGCAGTTCTCCACAAACTCCTCCAACATGAGTTTTTCCCATGGACTGTAGTTCTTCATGAGCTCCTGTGTGTGTCCTACCACAGTATGAGTCCCTTTGAACAGGCTGCTCCACCCTGGGCAGCCTGAGTCCTGACAGCAAACCTGCTCCGGAGAGGAGTGCAGGCTCCTCTCCTCCTGCCAGGAGTCTGCTGCATCACAGGCTTCCCGTGGGGGTCACAGCTTCCTTTGGACTTCCACCTGCTCTGACAGCTCCTCAGGCTCCCCTGTGAACCTCCATGGGCTGCAGGGCCAGGGCTGCCTCTCCATGGTCTTCCCCACAGGCTGCAGAGGAATTTCAGCTCCAACACCTGGAGCAGCTCCTCCCCCTCCTTCTTTACTGGCCTTGGTGTCTGCAGAGTTCTCTGTCTCACATAGTCTCACTTCTTTTTCCAGCTGTCATTGCTGTTGCAGTTTTTCCCCCTTGTTAAATCTGTTACTCCAGAGGAATACTACAGCTGATGCACTTGGACTTGGCCAGAGGCAGGTCCAGCCTGGGGCTGGTTGGCATTGGCTCCATTAGACACGAATTTCTGGCATCTTATCACAGCAGCCACCCCCGCAGCCCCTCCCACTAGCACAACCTTGCCACACAAACCCAAGGCGTCTTTGCACTCTCCACACATGGCCATATGGACAGACAAAAGCCTGAAGCAAAAATGATCAACTCCTATTGAAGATCTAGCACTGACTGCTAGCAATAAAAGCGCTCCCTGGACAGACAGCAATAATAAAAGCCTGCCACCGTTCAGGGTCCATCTAGCTATTGCTTTTAAAGTTAATTGCTGCATCTGCTTCTTGAAGTAGTTTAAAAAAACCGATGTAAAGATTTTGTTTCTGTCCCACTGAATGCCAAGCAGCTCTGAGTAAGGAGTGAAAGGGTGTTGAACACAGCTCTAACTGGAGTGCACTGCCAGGTCAGAAGTGAAGGCAGAAACAGCTGCTTTTTCAATAGACTCATCAGAGCTACTCCATGCTAGCTGCACTTGCCCACAAGACTCCAGCACAGACTATTGTGTTGTGGGTTTTTTTGCTGTGGGAACTTCACTCTTAAGAAACAAATGGACTGGCTTAACTATTAAGTGTCAATCAAACTGACTATGAGGGGGGGGGGGCGGGGGGGGAAATAATTTTTAAAATTTAATTATCTTTCATCCTGTGATTGTTCTGTGCATTTGTATGGTTTGTATTGCCTCATTTAAGTCAATGAAATTCTGGTAAGAAGAAATGCATTTTTGCACCTTATTTATATGATGTAGTGGCGCTAACAGCAACCTGGTTTTGCATGAAGTTTTATAGTCCTCTGATTATCTCTCCTGTACAGAAGGTGATTACTGTTATACTCTCCAATGCTATATCTGTGTCCACTGAATTTACATTAAATTAGTTGTTCAGATTCTGGATGAAACAAAACAATTGTTTTGTTCGTTTGTTTGGCAATACAGCTGTTCAGCCACACTTTTTAGATGTAAATAAGAATATAGACCTGTGGGTAATCCTTCATTTTCCCTCTATTATTCAGACAGCAACATTGCTCTTAATAAATATTTTTTCCTCTCTGTTTATCTCCTTACACTAATGCCCTGGAAATAAGATTGCCTTACCCAGAGATAGAGGGAACATCCAGGATTGTCACCTAACCATGGAACCTATTTCACATTTCATTGGTTGTGTGAATGAGCTGTGAAAATTGCTTCCTGTTTCTCTAAAGCATCAGGACAGTGGTTTGCATGGGAAAGATTTCTTCTGTTTACGTGAAGTAAAATTCATCCACTGAGTTAATTCCAAAGTCTTAAAACTGCCTTGCATCTTGTTAAGTTTGACCAAATCTATTCTGCCCTGTGATTACCTGTTCCCTATCAGAGGCATTACAGTCACCTCTTGTTTACAGCAAGCTATTTCTAAGAAGAAAAAAAAAAAAAAAAAAGAAAAATTTAAAACAAACAAACAAAAACCCACAAAAACCAACCAAATAGGAAAGCACACAGCCTAACTCTTTCCTTGTTGCCTTGGCTTTGCCAAACTGAGAGGAAAATACCTTCAGTGTATCAAGGAACACTTGAACAAGGACAGTCTATTTTTGAAAGAAGCTGGTTTTGTCTAACACGAAACACAGAGGAGAGGAAAAAAAAAGGCAGCTCAAATAACAGCAGCATAAGTCTAATTTTGAAAGCTAAGTTAAGCACTTTTCATCCTTTTTTCTACTAACATCCTTCCACTTCTTTGAGATACTAATCAGATTTGAAACTACCTAGTAAACCTGGGAATATTTAGAATTAGTGAAATGTAAAATCACAAATTGTATTTAAGTCCCTGAAACTGAGTCAGTTGCCATTAAAACCATGCTACATATAGACTGTGTATTTACCTGAGAGTTTAGGCCTTTCAAATTAACTAAAAAAAAAGGAAACAAAATTTTTACAAAATCTTGTGCTTCATGTTGTACAAGTGGTTGAGAGCAAGGAGATTTGGGAAACTATTTTTGTGGAGGGCTAGGTTCCTTTTAATCCATTAAAAACCAAGGGAATTCAAAACAACAATGAAACCAGTCCTGCTTTGAGAAGTGTGTGTGCAGCCCTGAATACCCAGAAGCATACCTGCCTGCAAATTGCCATGTATTGCAGCAGCCTTCAAGTCTTCTATCCAATTTTAGTTCTGAGGACTTTACTTTTTTAGTTTCTTAGGTGGGTTTGTTGAGATTTTCTTTCTTTCTGTTGAAAACTAGTTGATCTTATTTTTGAACAAAATCAATTGCAGGCAGAAATGTAACTGCCTTCCTGGTTATTTTGTAGCCTGAAATATGGCAAGATAGCTAAGCAATAATGCTGGCACAACCCTTGCACAGAGGAATGTCAGAAATTCTTTGAACTTACATGCAACCCTGTAATTTACAATAAAAATGGGGGAGCAGGGGGTAGAACAGGCCTTAATAATCTATGTAAAAAATATAGTTTCACCATATTTCCAAGATATGTCACATTGTCAGGAGAGACTTGAGCTAAAAAAGGAAAAGAAATTTTATTCTCTATCCTGAATAACACACAGTGTGACTAAAAACACTGTATTTGAATGTTTTAGCTAAATGCTGAGCAAATTAAGTTCTTAACCGATGGGTTAACCAGCAGTTGGTTAGAAAGATAGCTCTATAAAATGAAATTATGGGATCAAATAATTTTTTAATATTCCACCTATCCTTAACTCTCAGTGAGGCACGAAATCTGTATTGCGACAAAGGCTTGTCCACATTTTACTGCTTCCTTTGAACACCCAGAATTAAAAAAACCTCTAAAAATACCCTAAGCATGCAGTAGGAATTCATATTTTGTTAGCAGAAATTAGGGCAACCTTTGCTTTATCCAGGACAAAAGTAGAGATTTCTCCTCATGCTACCCAGACCAGGTTTCCCTTGGCAAAAAACCCCCAGGTGCTCATCACCTCAACGGAGCATCAGGAACCAGACCTAATGCCTTCAGCTGATTTCCAAACAAAACACTCAGCATTGTATCTGGCAAAGTTCAGTGACTCAACAAATGAAAAAAAAATTGGCTTGAAGTTTAAAGATCCAGCTTTTCAAATGCCACTTCTGGAGGAGGAGCTTCCAAAGGAGGCTTTTCCCAAGATGGTTTCAGTAGTACCTGGCTCTGTGAGTATGCCTAATAATAGAAGGGGAAAGCAAAGTGCTGCTGCTTGTGCATCTGTGACTGTCACAGAGAGACCATGAGGGGCAAATGTTGGGAGCAGGAAGGTATTACTCTGTTCCTTTAACCAAGGAGAGGAAATTCAACACTCCAGTTCTCCAGTGAACAGAGCTCACTTGATTCTATTGGAAACAGGATTTTAGTATTAGCAGAGCTACTATTTTTCTTTCAGAATTGCTGAGAATATCTAGCAGTGAATAACTCTTAATCAGACTTGTTTATTCACATTAAAAGTCAGAGCAGGTCACATTGTTTGCTTGGTGCCATTTGGTCTGCACTTAGTCCTTCCTGAACAGGAAGTCCTTAAGATTAAAGATTGTATTTTTATGGTCCCATGCCTGCCTACCCCTAGCTATTACCTGAAGAGCAATGTAACCAGGAATCAGTTTCTAGAAAGGATATTAACAACCATTAGCATGTGTGTATGTCAAGATGAAAAATAGGAGGAAATCAAAGGAGAGCAGTATGGTGAAAGCAAAATTGTAAGAAACAGCAAAGTGATTGTTCCCAATATTGGGAATAAGGTGTATTCAGACAGAGGCATTTTCTATCCAGAGGTCAGCAGAGTGCTAGATCGCTAGAATGTATTTAAATTTAAGCAGCAAATATGATTTAAATACCCCAAAGCTATTTCCCACCAGACCAATATTTATGTCCATTTTATAAGGTATGGGGGGTTTAAAGTGCTTGTTCTTCAGAAAAAAAAACTAGGTCTTTTTTCTCAGCATTGCAGAAATCATGTAATGACACAAGAATGAGAAAGAAAACTCTAAACAAAGTGAATGGTACGTCTAGGAATGTCAGGAAGACTGCTTGCTTTCATAAACCAATCATTCTGACAGCTCTATTATTACATGGATATTTATATTCAGATTTTATATTTCTCCTTTACTCACTGTAACTTACTCAAAGAATTAGCTTGACAAGATCTTAAATAAAATGGAATTAGCATTTGAAATTAAGCCAGCTATATACTATCCTCATATAAAAAAGTTTTGCCATGAGACTAGAGAGATGAAATCCAAATACTCTTCCAAAGGAATGATTTTGTGACAAATAGCTGCATAAGAAAAACTGAACTTCAGTATTTAGGGTCTATATTGAATCTGTGTACCACTTGTCATTAAGACATTAATGGATGAAGGGGGTTCCAGAGCAGCAGCCTGGGATTCTAGACAAAACTGCAGGCAGGATGCTCAGTCCATCCAATGCCCAGTGCATGCAGAGGGACAGAGACCACTGCCAAATGTATGGCTGAGACTCCTGATCTCTGAGGATACTGATTACAAAGGAAGTCTGAGGCTGCAAAACCACCTGTATCAGCCCTGTACATTGCCAGGTAACATATTGTTTTAGTTTACCTAGATCAGGAGTCAATTTATGCACACACTTCTGTTAAATTAGCTAGCACATGTTGGTACAGAGTTTTATCATACCAGATTTATCATACCAGTGGGACTGTGGGAGGACAGCCAATATTCAAACCAGAATAAAGCTACGCTGTAATTCAACTGTCATTTTCACCCAGTATTTCCACAGAATAAAATAGTCCTCACTTCCCATCACCCCAGTCATCCCTTTGCACTCTCCTGCTGTTTTTTTCCTTGTGGTAACATAATGTTTATTCAGGCACCCAGTAAGTTACAGGTTAAATTAACCAACTTTCTTTCTTTCTCTTTCTTTCTTTCTTTCTTTCTTTCTTTCTTTCTTTCTTTCTTTCTTTCTTTCTTTCTTTCTTTCTTTCTTTCTTTCTTTCTTTCTTTCTTTCTTTCTTTCTTTCTTTCTTTCTTTCTTTCTTTCTTTCTTTCTTTCTTTCTTTCTTTCTTTCTTTCTTTCTTTCTTTCTTTCTTTCTTTCTTTCTTTCTCTCTCTCTCTCTCTCTTTCTCTCTTTCTCTCTTTCTCTCTCTTTTTCTCTTTTTCTCTCTTTCTCTCTGTCTTTCTTTCTTTCTTCTCTCTTTCTTTCTCTCTTTCTCTCTTTCTTTCTCTCTTTTCCTTCCTTCCTTCCTTCCTTCCTTCCTTCCTTCCTTCCTTCCTTCCTTCCTTCCTTCCTTCCTTCCTTCCTTCCTTCCTTCCTTCCTTCCTTCCTTCCTTCCTTCCTTCCTTCCTTCCTTCCTTCCTTCCTTCCTTCCTTCCTTCCTTCCTTCCTTCCTTCCTTCCTTCCTTCCTTCCTTCCTTCCTTCCTTCCTTCTCCCCATGTTTTTTGAATAGTACAAACTATAGAAATGACATGTTTTTGTACTGTGGTGTTCAATGTCACAAGTTTTTTTTCAAAATAATCTATATCATAGTTCATATTTCAGCTGCTAAAATTTCCCTGCAACTTGAAAACATTTTCCTGCAAAACTTAATGCCCTGAGAAATACTGGAGTCTTATATTTACATATTAAGGCAGTAAGGAGTTAAGAATAAGCACAGGAAAGTCCAGAGACAGGTCTAAAACCCCAGCTTTGCCCAGAGAAGATAATATGCTAGGAGAAATGAATCATCTTACATTCATTATGTACAAATAATCTCCAGCACTAGTAGCTCTACAAAAATGTTGCAGACAAGAAGGATCCTGTCTTCCTTTAAACATCTTGTAAATGTTCAGGTCAAAATAATAGTTCATTCTTGAGAAGATGCAGAGGTTTTCATGCCACGGATGTTTACTTGCCCTTAAGCATCTCAGACTCCCTTTTCTATCAAACATTTGCAAAGAAATGGTTTCACTAAGCAAACAGGTGAGATGAGACTTTAATAAATTAAACAAGTCTAAAATAAAGGCTTATTTAACTGCAGAAGTTATTTGGGAGGAATTAAAGGTTTTAATCAAACTTGCCATCAACACTTTCAAAAGGAAAATCCATTTTTCAGTTGTGGCTTGGTCAAATTCTTTGAAGTATTAATGTAACCCTGAGAAACTGACTATTAGTCTCAAGCAATTGCTGGACATTAGACACAACAAAAACAGGAAAAGTTCAAGAGTCTCTGTTGACTTTCCGCTTGATTGTAACAAACTACTCACTTTCTGGGTTTTCTTTTTTGAAGTGGAATTTTATACAGCAAGGCCAGGCTTTGTTTTATTTCTTTTTTCTTTTTTTAAATTTCCTTGATACACAAAATTCCCACCAACCTGTGCTCTCTCTTTTAGCTCAAACATGAAGGGCTGCTGTTTGAATTTAATGCACACACTGCTAACTCTGTTTAATTCAAAGGCACAGCTTCAGTGTACCTGAAAGGAAAACCTGAAACATCAGTGCATGGGTCAGAAGCAAATCTGGCTGGTAATTACAGGTTCTTGTGAAATATCCTGTCAATTAACCAGTGTCCACCTATCTACAGACAAAAAAGTACCGCATGTTCCTGTTACAAACTTATTTATTGTGCAGTACATTGCTGCATTGTGTCAGCACTAAAATAGACTTATAAAAGGAGAACTCAGATAGTCCTTTCCATTATTTCCAGGGAAAAAACAGCTGAATAAAAATATTGTCCCATAGATCTCAAAATGCTAGGGAATAATCCACTAATGTTAGTAAACTTGTATTGCCAAAAGAGAAAAGGAAAGAGGTGCATTAGTACCAGGATATTCCATGGTGAAGCAGTCTGACTAAGAAACAACATCCTATCAAGTAGACAAACACTTCACACAATATTCTTATACTCAGAGGAGTGTTCTTTTATGAGTGCTTTAATACTTTGGGATCATGTGTGTTGTTTTAGAGTTGCATTAGTCACACCCTGGGGAAATGTGAGCTTCCACGCCTGCCCATTTCAGCGCTGCATTACCTTGACCCACAGAATTTACCACATTAAGAGAGGATTTAAATCTTGATTATTTTCACCTGTTGGCTTTCGATCTTTTCTTTTTTTACCTAAGAGGTCTGCCCTCTAAGAGTGATACAGTTCATAAAACTGGTGACCTTTGCCTGACTTCTTTAAGCAGAACAGAGGAGTAAAGGGGCTTTCATGCACTGGTAGGAGCATAAAATATAAAGCAAAATTGTTGCCAGTCCCTATACAGGTGAAAGGATTAAGCAAAGCTCTTTCATTTCCATTCTTATTATGAGGGTGAGCACAACTGCTTCCCATGCTTTCCTGCACCATCCAGTTCCCACTTCATCCTGAAGGGCTGGAGAGTAGGAGTACCCTTCTTGGACATGCCAGTCTGTTGCACATCCTGTTGCTTTAGGGGTTCCCTGTGACTCCATACTGTCCAAAGTACAGAAAAATTTCAGTTGTTCCTGTTCTCTGTCCAGAGACAAAGAAATGGAAGCAGAAGAAAAAAAAAATCTTCAGTATTTTGGTTCCTAAACAAAACCATCCTTAACTTTTCAAGACTGCTTAAAACCTCAGACAGTTTTTTGGAAGAGAAAGTTATCATTGTATCCAACAGAGATGTCCCCAAACCCCTTTGCTGTAACAGCACATCAGGAAAATCTGTGTTGTTCACTTCTGGGAGTAGCTCAGTGTACTTGCAACCTGATAGGATCTGGATTCTCAACCTTGTGACCTACCAAATGATGATACATCACTTCATTCAGAGCTTCTATGGCAGGGAAAAGAATGTGTGAGGAAAATTGAGAGGACATGGAAAAAGGACAAGACAGAAGAATAAAATTTAAAGCAAAATATGTCAATTAAGTAAATGTTCTCCTGCTTTCATTTCTTTAACTTAGAATTTTCATCTTATTTTCCTGTACTTTTCCCCTCTCAAGATTCTTCATTCCAGATCTTATCAAAATAGCATAAAAAACCAGAAAATTCCTCAAGTTTTCTCAGTTTCCAAGTCAAAATACACTGTAGAAGGACTCAGGAACTTTTAAAGATTCACTAACAGAAAATTTTCATGTTCACCTGACATCTTTCAGAGGTTTAGTAAAATCCAATCAAAATTACATCAGGCAGCAATAAACAGGGAAGGAGCTTTTGGCAGTAGAAAAGAGATCAGAGTCATTCATTGGAGGAGGTGAAGGTCAGTGGTCAGAGGAGAGGAGGGATGGTAATATGAAAGCACAGCAAAGGACAACATAAATGGTCCTGCTGCTGTAAGGCTGATAATGATGTAGTTAGTGTAAATGGGGAAAGGATATTTAACAATCAGCATAAATGAATTGGTTTTGGAGGGTAATCAAGAATGGAATTGAATTGGGGGGAGTATGGGAGGAACAGAGAAACCCTTAGAGGCTTTGGAGAAGACTTATTTGAACTGAAACTTTAGTGGATTTCCATCTCAAGAGAGAACTACAGCATAATAACTCAAAATATACCCCTTCTTTAATATTGCAGAATACAGTGGCAAATGTTATTACACAAACTTCTCCTTAAATGCCTATCCCAAGATATCTTTTATGCAGTTCACAATATTAGATTATTTACATTAAGCAATCACAGCCCCAGCTCAGGTCTGTGGTAAAATATGCTGGTACTCTTCCATTTGAGATCTAGTGGACTTCTGTGATTCGGAACCTATAATGCAAAACAATGATGCAAGAGATTGATTTGGTTGTTGTTGTTTTGTTTGTTTGTTTACTTTCATTTGAACAGGAAAAAAATGTCAGCTGTGAAATGCAGATATCTAAACAGTTTTCCTTTCTTTTTAATTTCTGTAGAGATGTCTTGAATAGATGTGTAACCTAGGTTTAATTAAACATTGTACCATGATTTTTTTTTTTTGCCCAACACTGCCTTTTTCTTCTAATGATCTATTTTCCTCTTCTCATGACTGTATCCCATTTCCTCTTGATGTCATTGCCACTGATGTTATTCTCTCAAGCAAACTTTTACTGTTTCATCTATCCCAGTTGCCCTTGCTATTGTTCTCCTCCCCTTTGTATTGCTGTCCTTATGTGTCTTATGACCTTATTACTGTGCAACTCTTAACCTTTTCTTTTGGCAACCACTTACAGGAAAGACATGGAGTTACTGAGATGACCAGCAATGAGCTAAATGTCTTAACTCTCATTACTGACAGCTGGTGCCTGAACTATGGGATTTTTAAGGTACAAATGAGGAGCAGTCCCTACAGTAAACAAAGTCTAATGCTAAATGACAATGTGTTATCCTGTAGAGGCCAGGACAGTGATTTAGTGCAGGGATCACTGTTGCTCAGAGGTTTATTTAAGATTTTGAATTATAGCCTGGAAGATAACATGCTTAATTCAGCTCACAGGTGTAGAGTACAGGCAGCCAGGGAATTATTAGAGGGATGAAGGTTTGATAACCAAAGTTTGATAACATCAGTGCAGCTGAGTGAAAATATGGAGATGGAGTGGAGGTAGAGTCAAAAGACAAGTAGGAAGAAAAGACAAGGAAAATAAAAACACAGAAAACAGTTTTTCTCTGAAATGTATCCTCATAGAATTTCCTACAGGTGCTACATTTAGTACTGGACTCCACATTCCTACTGGGAAGTGGTTAGAACTTGTGGCAAAGCACATGACTCCAGTGCAACACAGACATCACGTCACCATGCAGACTTACCTGAAACCACTCCACCAAGCTAGGCTGGCAATTAATGGTGAACCAACACCAGCAGGGCTCCCAGTCTGGCACTGCATCCTGAGTGAGTTTTGCAAATGGTGCCAAAACACAGGATTAGTAGCTAAACAACTTCAATTTTCAAGGCAGGTTTCTAGTCCTTGCAATCCCACATGTGATGGGCATAGCTGCTTGGGTAGCTGTTTATTAGAAAAGTGAAAAGTGAAGAAAAGTTTTTAAAAGTCCACAGTCTAGGCAAATAACAGAAATTGAGTCTAGGGAAAACAGCATCTCTTCAGTCAAAACCCATGAGAACAGTAATTTCAGTAATTTTGTGGGTAATGAGGCTTTTTCTTCTTGCACTGTTGTCATGGTTGCATGCTTACACATTCATTAGTTTGTCCTTTGCTAAAAATCACTGATAAAAAACAAAGTGCTCTCACCTCTCCAAAAGGCTTGAGTCTTTCTCAACTGGCTTCCTCCCCCAACAAAAAAAAAGCTCCCCTAAGCTAACCTTGCAGATACTATTAAGATGTAAATAGGGGGAAATCATATTTGCTTATCACGATATTACCCATTTTAATATTCTGATGTTATTCTCTAACAAGTGAACAATTTTCTTTCAGTAGCTGGTTCATTTGACTTCAGAAAAACTAGAAAAATCTTTTTGGTGACTATTGCTTGGGCATCCTGCCAAGTCCATCTGCAGCAGCAAAGTTACTACATGAAACTCTGTTATTTATTTTGCTTAATTTTTAAGTTTGTTTTCTTTAGTGTTTTTTTCTCATGCCTATGCTACCATATGACCCTCTGTTGTTTCAGGACAATAAAGATCACCCTCTGAAAGCAATTCAGCACTTTTCAGTCCAGCTCAGCAGAGATCTATAACAGTCCCAAGCAAGACATTGATAATTACATGGAATCTAATACAGAAGATCAAAACCTGTGCTATAATCAGGGATCTTTAAAGTACTCAAGAAGACAGAGTAAAATACAGATGAAGGAGAAAGGCAGTTTTCTCTGGGAAAAGAAGCTGTAGAATAAAATAAAAAGTAGTGGGAAGGAAGTGTGAAGGCTTTGAAGTTGAGCCACAACTCAGCTAACACTCTGATTTATACACACGATCTTTCTTATTCTTTCCCACAATAAATCACTATTGCATGAGAGGTTTTGGTATCTAATGGCTGCACAGGAGGAATTCTTAGGTTATTTTTCTCTTGTACTGGGTAAGCCTCCCTTCTAACTCTTCCCTTCCATCTTCCCAAAACTTGGAATATTTATGCAAAGTTTGTAGGCACAAAATAGACACATTAAACAAGTCTGCTCAGAAATATCTCTGCAGAGTAATATCATTCTGAGTATTACCTCCAGACTATGTTTTCTACTTTATTTGCTGAATCAGATCCTTAACTAGTGTAAAATTGGCCTATTCCAATTGTATTTTCAGGTCTTGTTTATCATGTCAGCATAGAATACATAGTCTAATATCTATTTTGATAGCAGAGTTGCAGGAGATAAAAATAAGTATACATTTAAAAACTCGAAGGCTTACACAAATGTTTCAAGATTAAGATGATAAGAATCTCCTGCACTCATTGACAGCACTGTGAATTTCTCCACACCACCAAAAATCAGGAAGCCAGAGCAGAGTTAATTCAGTAAATAAATTCCCACTCTTGAGAAAAAAATGCTTTAATTTGGAACCAAGCCCTGAGGTACACAGAAGTATTGTAGTGTCTTACTGAAGTGTTACTTGAAGTGTTTGATTTTGCTAAGTCTTATGTATTGCCTGTTAAAATTATTCAGTCTGTCTGTAGTGGGTAAGTTTATTTACCTGGGAAGTACTATGAGACATGATGATGCAATCATAGACTATTCACAGTCCATGGTATTTTGAAGAATTTGGGTGAGATTGTGGAGGAAATTATAACAGTATCAAAAGTGAAAGCACATTGAGGCAACAGTCACATCATCTCTGCTTTTCGTGTGGGGTATCCATAGTGCTGAAAAGGCTGCTGTGCTGGTTGGGGCTGAAATAGAGCTAAATCTCTTGATAGTAGGTGGTGTAGGGCTGTGCTAGGATTTGCACAGGGCTGTGCTTGGATTTGTACTGGAAACAGGTTGACAACACAGGGATGTTTTTGCTATCACTGAGCAGGGCTTAGACAGAGCCAAGACCTTTTCTGCTTCTCATATCGTTCCACCAGTGAGCAGTGGGAATGAGGGAGGGAACAAGGAGCTGGGACAGCTGACCCCAACTGACCAAAAGCAATATCCCTTATAGAATGATGATGTGCTCAGCAAGAAAGCTGGGTGGGAAGGTTGGTAAATAGTGGGGGACACTGCTCAGGGCCTGGCTGGGCATGTGTCAGCTGGTGGTGAGAAACCCTTTACATTGTGTAACTT
Source organism: Fringilla coelebs (assembly GCF_963513975.1). NCBI lineage: Eukaryota > Metazoa > Chordata > Aves > Passeriformes > Fringillidae > Fringilla > Fringilla coelebs. Next base: position 36,347,037 of record NC_140029.1, read on the forward strand.
GCATTGCTTTGGTTTTATTTTTATCTGTCCTTGTTATTTTTCCTCTTTTGCTTATTGTTATTATTGATTGTAAGTTATTAAACTGAATTTATCTTGGCCCACAAATTTTCTCACCCCATCCCACTGAGGGGGGAGTAAGTGAGGAGTTGTGTGGTGCTTAGTTACCAGCTGAGTTTCAGTCATATTCAGAACCATATTAGGAAACTCAGCTTGTGTCATCTTAACTGTCCCAGAAAGATGATGGAAATGCATAGGAGGCACTAGACATGAGACATAAGACACTAGACAATAAAATTCTAAATCAATAAATTTTTCAGGCCGTCAGGCAAGGATAGAAACAAGACAACATTGCCTAATGTTAGAAAAATAGCCTAAGAAAGCAATATTTCATTAATCAAAATTTACAATACCCTTTGTCATTGTCAGTCTGTTGGATGTTAAAAAACTGGAACGTCTGCTAGCACAAAACAACAATTTGCTTGTGACAGAAAAAACAATGGGAGAAGGTTGCTTCACTTACACCCTCAAGTGTAAGTGCCTTCACTTACAATTTAAAAAACTCCTCTCTTTTATTATGAAATAATAATTTCTATATTATTATTATTATGAAAAAAAATAGCCTGGAACAGAAATGCCTGTACTTAATTTTGCTTCTAAACCTTTCCTCCAATGCTATGACATTTTCACGGGGGTGTCTGCACATTTGGGTACCACTTTTGTGTATTCCACCATACAGGCTCTTAGTGCAAATAGTGTGACAAGTACAGACATCAGCAGTAACCACAGTAACACACAGAGACAGGAGTGACCTCCCCAGGTTCCCCAGGTGCACCCCAGGAGGGAACAGAGGCTGCACTTTTCCCTTCCCTGTGTCACTTACACAGACAGGAGGCTTCTCCTCTGCTGTCACCTATCTCAGTAAAAATCCTGTTGTTCCCTTTTCCACTGCTACTTGTAGCTGCAGGCAGCAGACATGGGGAAACAAAGAACTTGCGTCAGATGCCTTCTCTTAACTGAATTCAAGGATTGCCATAGATTATGTCCGAGTCCTTTAAATAAAAAAAAGCCCTAAATCTGCTCTGTTGAAGAATTGATCCTAGCTTGTACTGGCTCTTGCTAAATGTACATAAAAGGTTAGTCCAGGATCACATTATCCCTGTCTTTTGTAGGTAGAGAGGGTAACGACTCTACTTTTCCTGTTCACTAGAAGAGATGCTTCCACTTTGGTCCTAGAATGCAGAGACCATGTATTTTAATGTATTAAAACACTGCAAATTCAGTAATAAAATCATCACATTGTTGCAATTTAAATGAGGTGAATACACTTAATCGTGGTAAATTATTATGTATTCTTATCTCCAAAATCTGAAAAATAGTTGATCATTTTTTAGCTGAACTTTAAAGGAATGTATTGTTTTATTTTGCCTTAGAAGTCATGAAAATTTATTCATATGTCTAAGCCCTAAAGATGTAGTCACCCATTAAGGAATGCACAGTTTACAAAAATGTGTATGTACATACTCTGAGTATGTATATACTCTGAGTAGTATCTTAAAAATGCTGTATACATAACCAGCATTGATGCTCTTTCAGGTCTGTGTATGATTTGATCACAATTCTCAATAAAAAGCACTTACTAAGTTTTGGTGCAGCTGACAAAAATTAAAAAAGGGTTGTTTTTGTGGAGACAGTTCAGCTCTGGGACACCAGAGCTAGTTTTAGTACCCTGGAACAACCACAGAGCTTCCCACAGTGTTTCCATTTGACTTCAGGCAAGATTATTCACCTACCCTGTGATTCAGTTCCCCAGGCACAAAATAAAGACATTTTCTTATCTCACTGGGGTGTTATAATGACAAAACTGAGTAACTGTGATGTGCTCACATGCTGGAGCAGACAGCCACGGAAGTACTTAGACCCACAGTAAGACATACAACCCAAAAGTTTAACTCAAATTATCTGATACATTCTAAGGGCTCTTATCTTTAAAGGGAAGCCTTTCCATAAGCAAACCAAATGATCTAGTCTCAGGCTAACTAGGCTAAGTGGGATCTTTCTTCTTTCCTTTGAACAGGTTTCAAAGTAAAACAAGATAAGCAGAAGCTCCTTAGAGGACCTCTCTTCACAGAGAACTGGGATGTGACAAGAAGCGCAAAGCATCTCTAATTTCAGGAGCAAAAGCTTTAGTTTGGTAGGGTGAAATGTAGTGTTTACATCCACAATAGATAAAAGAAAGAAATTCCCCAGTCCTCAGGGGATGTGCCACAGGGAATGCTTTTCCCTTTGTTTTCCCCTTTGTTTTAAGTGCAGACAGATGCCAATCAATGAAATAGTATGCTACGGGAATTTAGAGAAGACTTTCCATACAGTACTAAAACATTCACCTCTGCTTTCTCTAAATAGATGGATCCATTCATTTGTAGTTTATAGCTGCTGAATAAATAAATTAATCACCTTGAAAACTAATTTTTATTAATTGATTAGCACTAAAAACATGCCACGAGTAAGCTTTTACAAGAGTTGTTTTGGCTGGAAATTGATACTTAATCTCATTTAAATGCTTGTCATGGTTGGGTTGTTTTTTGCTGTTTTTTGACAAAATAGTGACAATATTGAAGTGTGAAAACACATCTCTATAAAAAGTAATTTCAAAAATCAGAATTTCTGTCATGTTCTTAATATGACTTACATTTTGTTCAATAATAATGCCATCCTACTCTCCACAAAGTAATGCATCACTTAACATTTGTATATGCACATTTTCTTTAGAGACAGACGAACAATTTTCTCAGTAAATTTTTCTGTTCTCAGAATGACTGAAAACTGATCATTCTTCCCAAAAGCAAGGCACTTTAGAATGAGTTCTAACGCTTTGTTCACAGTATTTAATATTTGATACCAAAGCAGCTCTCCAACACAAGTAATATTATATACACTGTCTTCACTGCTGTGACACACACTAATTGTATGTGTGCTCAAACTCCTGCCTCAGTCAGTTAATCATTTTTGCATCAAGGCTCTCTGGAGAGACTTATAGCACCTGCCAGTAGTCCTCTCAATAAAAGTAGACTAATAGCCCTCAATGCTCTTTAGCACACACAGAAGAAAAGCAGCTATATCTTAATGGGTCAGACACGTTTATATGTTTTTCTACAAGCTCACGTCCTACCCATACCAACCGTGAATCAACCTCATCACCTGACATATTTACTGTCTGCAGGTAATAAAAGATTGGTATGTCATCCTACTATTGCTTTGCCACTTGGGTGCATCTGAAGCGTGTCATTTGAGGTCACGGACCTATTATCCCAGCACAATAGCATGAAGCATATCACCCTGGTGTAGATGTATTATTAAGCCAGGAAGAAATTTCAGCAGGGGCGAATACCATCAAATACAGTGAGAGATGCAGCTTTTTGTTGTTCCTCTTCTTTTTTTTTCTTTTTCTCTTTTTCTTTCTCTGTTTTTTTTTTTTTTTGTTGTTGTTGTTGTTGAAGTGTGGAAGCTGCAGAAAAGGTATCAGAGAATCCATCTGCATGAGCAAATTTTGCTTGACATCTTTCAATCTTTGGCTTGAGTCTCTACGTCCTGCAACATTTCCAAAAATTAAGACAGTTGCTAAAAATAGAACATAATGTCAACAAAACCAATGTCATGGAAATTAAGTGCCTAATCCTGAAATAAAAAAAAAAATGGGAGCATTAGTCTAGACTGGGAGAAAAATTTTGCTGACAATTTACCAAGGTGTGTAAGTTGTGGCACTTCCTGCCCTCGCAGGTTGCAAGGAAGAATATGGCATGCAGTATTTGGCTGATCTAACAGAGAAAGTAAAGCAAACATCAGTGTGATTCAAGAGATCTCAGTTAAATAGTTAAGTAACTCTGACTTAACTTGTATCATTTAGCAACACATGGCTACACACTTAATAACGTAAATACAAAGGAAGAATAAGCTTATCACTGAACCCTCAGATACCCACATATAACGGTGACAAAACCACAAGGAAACCCCAAACAATATTTATTGCAACTGCAAACTCCTAATTTAATCTCCTAGAATGATTTCACTGCCTAGGAAAAAAGTGAGGAAAGGTTCTTTCCACTAGTTCTTCTCTCTCCTGGTCATCCTAAACCAAAAAGAATCTCTAGCTTTTCAGATAAATGAAATACAGACATTTCTTCTAAAATTAAATTCAGAGTTCAATAGGGAGCTTGATCCCAACTATCTAATTCTTTTAAAACTCCGGGGGAAAGCTGTACTATCTCTTAAAATCCATTAAATTAATTTACATGCAAAAGTCTCATAAATTAAATGTGTGTGTGCCCTTTTGAGAGGTTTCCTGCTCTGCCACACTGAGGGAGCAGAGATGTGTGAGTTCAACCACCTCAGACTGAACCTACTGCAAAACCTCCTGTGAAAGTGGCTGCTGGTCAGCGAAGGGGCTCACATCCAGGAGGAGGAAATCAGCATCACCCAAACTGAATTTACCTAATGAAACATGATGTAACAATTGCTGGAACCACATTTCTGAGATTGACAAAGTGTGCCCTTGCCCCCTGATGGGGGCGGGCAGTGCATGTAGGAGTTAACCAGCTCCATTCTTCCTCCGGGTTTGATGGCAGCCCTGCACCCACCATTGTTCCAGGGAAGGGTGCAGGACACGGACTGCAAGATTGTTATCCAGATGTTTCAAGCCACCCACAGAAAGGCATCAATGGGCTATAAATTTGTGAGGGGAGAGAAAGATTTGCAAAAGAATTGAAGGCAACCATAGGGAGAAGCAGGAATAAAAGGAGCTCTGCTGGTGGTAGGGTACCGGTAGATGGACAGGCTGGGGGCTTTCCTGTTGCAATCTGCTCCCTGCTAGCCATGAATTTTAACCACTTGTACACAGAGTGATTGCTTTCCTTGTTTAGACTTCTATTCACACACAGCCACATAGTCAGACAAAGGTCAGAATTACCGAAATACCATAAACTGCCTACACACAACCTTTGATAAAAGGAAGCATCTGGCTTACCAGCATCGGGCTTTTTTCAAATTCTTGTGCAAACACATTGGGGATTTTCTTTACTTTTTTTGTTAAATTCCATGCAGTGTTAGCTTTTATGGGTGATTAGATTCTTCCTTTTATGTCTAGAATATGTTCTACATTTTTTTTTTTGTATTTGCTTTAAGCACTAATTACAAAGAAAGAGACAACTGTAATCCTAGACAATTTAGGAAACAAACCTAAAGTCCTGATTTCACCTTTTCTTTTTTTTTTGACTACTGAATAATAACATTTTTCTATTAAATTTCAATCTGTAGGTTCACAAATGCAAGAAAGCATGAGTATATTTATTTTGTCTCAAACACACCACAGTTATGCTGTACCAGTGAGAGCCATGTGTATATATGGACTAGCAGAGCTCACAGCAGCAGGACTTAGATGTCTTCCTTCTCCCAGGCCTCAGTTCCTCATACTAGCTAAACTGCCCCCAAAGCAGCCCAGTTTCTCAGCTAGGTTATGTCATACAGAGTTACTAATTTAGGTTATGTCATACAGAGTTACTAATTTAGGTTATGTCATACAGAGTTACTAATTATCCTGTGATTTCCTATCACATTTATTGGCAAAGATCACCGCTGCCCTTTTCCATTGCAGCAGCATGAAAAACGTAAGGTGTGCTCCTGAGGTTATAGTCAAAGCATGAATAGCCACATCTGACTCTAATTTTCCTTAGATTTATCAAATAAAGACAGAGGTTCCCTGGCTTTTATTCTGATGCTTAACTTTTCTGCATATCTCATTGCAGAAAATAATTGCAAAGGGATTTGCCACCAGGGGTATCTTCCAGGGTTTTTTCATGCAGGAGATGAACCTTAGGTTTTAAACTTTAACTCAAGAATCTTAAAAATTGCCTGCAACTAAACTCAAGAAAAATCAGCATGATAGCAAGCCTTAAGAAAGTTCCATTATCTGAACTAAAATTTTAAATAGGGTACAATATATATGAAAGGAAATTACACTGAGAGACAAAGCCCTCCTGGTAAAATGTTCTCCAGATGATCAATAAAAGCTGTGTGCTGCATCACAGAAGTTTGACCAGCATAGTTGCAGAGGAGGCCTGTGCAGTTCATTATAAAAGCCCTTTGGGGACAGACAGCCTTGTTTCTAAACAGTGTTATTTATCATCAGAAGAGCAAAAACCTATTATGAATCATGGTACCTGACATTATGGCCTAAGCACATGCACAAGACAGAAAGACCTTAAAACACCTGACATTGAACTGAGGAAGTGCATATTAGAGGTATTTGTTTAATTTAGAGCAAAGGACACAGATTGTTCACTTCACATGAGGTCTCACCCCGAAGCAGCCGCACAAGATGACACGATTGCATGACAGACCACAAATGTCACGTAAACAACCAGCGCCCTTTGGCCATGGTACCCATAATGTGATCAGAAGGTTCCTAGCCAGCACGAACACAACCAAAGGTCCCAGCTGCATCAGATGAGTACAGGCTCTTTGGATTTCATGGAGCATCAAGTTAGCTGATAGTCTCAGTTAGAAAAGCACAGTCAGCACTGGACATGTAAGGTTTACTTCCCTTTATCAGGGCTTAAAAAACTTTCAGATGTCACCAATTATAAACAAACAGACAAATACACAAGCCACTAGACTGGATCTTGAGGACAAGTAATTTATATTATTTGTAGTTTTCAAGCCCAGGGTACTATGATTGTGCTTGATGTTCCCTATCCCATTATGTGCCTTCGACAAGAAAAGCCAGTGGCTGTCATTGAGTTTTCAAGTTATTTTTAAAGCCTGCATTATGCATTTAGGGTAAGATTTTTAAGGACAAGACATTTTGAAGTACATTACATCTGACTCAAACTAACAATGAATTTCTCTGTGGTCCTACTGGATGAAAAGGAAGTCTTGGGTGAACCTGTTCTCTTTAATCACAGTGAAATAATACTCTTTGATTTTCAGTGCATGTCATTCACAGTTATTTATAGGACAATGCTGGAAGTCAAAACAGTCATCAAGGGTTAGTAGATATTAGACTTAACATCATACGTTTTCATTAATGGGCTTAAATGAACAAGTAAAGAAATACTCCAGTGATTAAGGCTATTAGAAAACTAGTCACTCATATCAGCCATCAAATATGAGTCTCAAATTTCCATTAAAAAAGTATTTTCTGTCTTAATGAATGATTATTTGGTCACAATACGATTTTCTGAAAACAGCTAAATTATGATGCATCACTAAGTACTGATGGCTCAAAAATTTAATTGTCTGTGTCAGATTCTCTTCTTAAAAATCAGGCACTAGAATCCAAGCAGCTAAAACTATTATTTCTACAAATATAGCTAGTTTTAAGCAACATTACAGTGTTTTAAAAGCCCATAGCCATCTGCTCTGTCAAAGTAATAAATGAAGAAGTTGGATTTACATGTGGCACTCTGTTAAATGAGGTAAAGTTCAGAACAGACTTTTGCTTCCCAGCAGATGGGGATCTCCCAGCAGGGATGGAAGTCAACAAAGAGGGTAGCAGGGGGTTTCCATAAATTCATGTGATCCCTGGGCAGAACTAAATGGATTAAATAACAAGGACTCTAGGAGTTAAGCTGTATCTTGTTATACTAAGATGTCTCTGCATATTAGGTTTATTCTTTCTTGATAAAGTAGAAAAAACATAGTATTCTTTTTGTTTGAATTTTGAGCTTGTTTTTCCTTGTGTCTTCTTGTGGAACTTCAGTGCATGAGGCAAACTATGAATGTCTTCTACACAATAAGAAGATATTCAAAAGTCTATATTATCACAGAGAAAGGCAAAAAATGTCTGTGGATGTCATTCAAGGGTTTCACTCTAGTATCCTAAAACTGCTACCATTTCATTTTCAACTGCTACCATTCATTATCATTTGGATTACAGGATTTATTGTTAGAGGTTTTTTTAAAGGATTTTTAATATTATTTATTGTTTGAGACTGCAAAAATGGACAAATTTGCTAAAATTCCCCTTGTTTTGCAGATTTCTATTTATCACTCAGATTCATCACATTTGAGGAGTTAGCAATCAAACAATAGTGTTTAAAAATGAGAATATTCATGGGAAAGTGACTGGAAGAGTACAATATGTTTCTTTAAAGTTATTTGTGTGTTTGTGGGCAAAGAAATCAGCATACAGTTTAGGTTTTCATTTTAGGGCCTTTGACCTTGAACAAGAAATTGAATAGCCAGTATTATAATGCATCACAGTGAACAGATATGTTTGCCTTTGAATAGTCTTTCATACTTGCTTTTGACAGCATATTCCAAAATTAGTCTCCTGAATTTTTTATGCTTTGTCTGACATGGTTTCTGACATTCCTTGAGCAAGAACCTGATTTGGAGTAAGGATTTTAAACTTGAGTTGTTTATTTGTTTGTTTAAATCTACTTTGGCTGAAATCATGCCATTTTTTGCATCAGTGATCAAGATGACTGTTTCTTGTATTATTAAATGGTAAGGCTGTTCTTTTTTCACTGTTTCATTGTATTGCATTTTCAGTAGATGAAGGCCAAAATTTGCCTGTTTATGGTTTCAGTAGGTTGTATGAACAGGTTTCTTGCAGTGCATCCTATTTGAGATGCTGTATTTCACGTAATTCCAACTCAGACAAACACAAGGAAAAAAAGTGTTTGCTCCTGTAGCAGAAGTCACAGACATTTGTTTAGCCTGAATGGTATTTTAATTATGAAAAATTACTTTAAATTATACTTGATGTTAATAGAGAGAGGTGTTTAATTTTATGCACAATACAGATACATGCCCATCTACACTAATATATATCCACACAGGAATTTCGGATGGTTTTAATTAGAGAGATGACTACAGGGCCTGTGTCACCTGATTGCCTGACTGCTGAAAAATAGTTTCTTCATTTAGGATGATGACTGATTTACAGATATAGAATAATTAATATGACTGCTGCAAATCTTAAAATATTATTGTTTACAGACTTTTCTGTTTAACTATCTTTTGACTTTATCTGACACTAAACCTCATGAAGGATAATCCCTTTTCTAAGGAGGTAATACTTTTCCAAAAGTCCTTTGTTAAGGTGACAGGCTAATAATTCTGCCCCCATCAGCCCACTTTTCCCACATTGCCAACTCTTAGCATGTGAAGTTTAGGGGGAGGATGTCTTTGTCCAAATGCATTCATTGCAATCTCAACCAAAATTCTGGCACACATTTTCATGTCTCTAAAAAGCGTGTAGCAATTTCAACAGCTGCTAACTTTGACCTGACTGGCTTTGGATCTTCTGAGAAGAAAAAAGAAAAGCCTGACAGAAGAGTGTAAAGTGATAGAAAGAAATAGGCTGGCCAGTCTCTTCAGCAGTAGTAGGACCAATTTCCTACTGCAGAAACATTGTTCCCAAACAAATGATGGGCTACTGGTGGCTGATTTGCCAGTGAGCATCTACAGACAAGGTAATGGTGAGACAGTGGGAGCATCAGGCTGCAAGCTTCAAACCTCTTGCACATTCTTGTTTTCACACTCAGCTGAGCTGTGTTTATATCTGTCTGCCAGTTTTTCAGTGTTAGCCTGGTTATAAGTGGATGAGATAGTTCAGGCATAGAAATATTCTTTCTGCTCCTCTTTTATTTGCAATATGTATATTTCAAAGAAGATTTTCGAAAGCATAAACCTTTTTTTAAGAAAACTACAACAATAGAGATGAGTATTTCATTTGTTTCCCCTGAATTAAGCATCCAGCTCCCATTGTTTTCAAAAATGAAGCATCATATTCATGATGTGTTTACAAGACATTACAAAGGGAAAGCAGAAAACATAACCAAAGTATAAATATCTCTATGTCTATCTATATATCTGTACACCTATCTAGATATAAAAGTAAAAACTTTTAAAGCAGTCTGTTTGTACCTATTTCAAGAAATACACAAATGGTCCTGTTAACTACTGAATATATACACTATGTCACATTGACTGAAAGGGAAGGGAAAAAAGCAACAGAAAGATAACACTTGAAAACTATGAAACAGGATTGTGTTGTGCTAGAGAAGGGAATATTGCAGGCAGGCTTGAATCCTGAAGCAATTTTGTGGAACTTGTGTGGACTTCTTCAGAGAGCACAGGGCTGTCTCAGATCATCTCTTTGACTACAGAGAGAATCTGAGCTGCAGCTCTTCACAGGAACCACGGGTGCAAGCTCACATAGCACCATAATTTCTGGATGCACTTAAAGGAACACACGTACTGAGGTCTCTCCAGTTACTTCTTAGAATGACTTCCCAGTCTGATTGTGTTTAGTAGCCGTGTCCTGCTTTAATTAGTCTCAAAAGCCCATGCTCAGGTATCACGTGGTATTGCTCATTGACATGGACCCACCAACTTGTAAAATCCTTGGGAATGCCTTTGGCTGCCAGAAGTGCCAGGAAAGAGTTCATGTCTGAGTGTCAGAGCATTTTACTTCTTCAGTCACCCTTCTGTCTTTTGTAGTTTCTTGGCCCTCATCATATATCTTCTAAAAGTGTATTACAGCTGAGAAAAAGGGCTGCCATGTGTTACAGCTGATAGTCCTGGTATTTTTATGCTGCAATGTAAAATATAATCATTGATATCATAAGTAAAGGTACTTCCAGAATTTCTGAAGTAATTTAGTCTCATTTCTTTACTCAGAAACCCTAATATTTTGCCATAAAATTATTGAAAATCAAGGCATTTAAATTTTATCACTTGGAAAATGGAGAATCCCATCTTCAGGCAAAGACAGTTTTGTTTAAATTTCCACCAAGTTATTTCTAAGTGCCTTGGGTTAGACTCACACACAGACTCAGGCAATGGTGAGAAATGCAGGTCACATTTCCTAAACACCTTGCCTTTTATTAAGCCCCACCGCCCTGAGTCAGATTAAATTAGCTATCTTATACAGAAGACATGAACAACACACACATTCAAAAGAGCCTCCAGAAAAAGCTTAGTCATGAGGCTTTAGGTTACTCTGAGATGACAGATTTTGGGCATTAAACTAGTGTTTTGTATGTCAGGCATCATCAAAGCTTAGGCAAATACATACACAGACGGGGGCAGAGCTGTAAGGAACACATCAGACAGGCACCTGTTTGGTTCCTCAAGCACCAAGACGTGGTGTTAGACCTCCAAACCGGTTGTCAAGGTGAATGATCTGTCCTAGCATTTTGACAGAATTAACCTTAAACTGCTTCAAATGTCAATTGTTGCTTGAAGAGAGGTGAGCTGTTCAAACTTATCTAAATATTTCCATTCTAAGGAGGAAGTATGCTGTTAAAATAGTATTGCCAGCAGAAAGATTGAAACAGCAAAAGAAAAAAAATCCCTACATTTTAAAGAAGCAGCAGCTACTCAACCATTTCTTTGGTAGTTTAATTATACCTTATGATTTCCCTAGGGCCAAGTTTCCCTTTACATAGTACATATGCAACTAAAACTATTTTGCTGACAAATGCTATATGCAGTGTGACAAAGCTGCAAAACAAAGAAGGGAATGTGATTGTGAATGAGATCTACATAGAAGACGTTTTACTTTTTAGTTGGCAGGTTCCATTGCTTTGACTCAGTAAGAATCTGTAAAACACATTTCAGATGTAACCTACATTATGGTGTCAGGTTAGAAGAAAAATATCTCATCCAAAAGTGTGCAAAAAATTAAAACAACATTTTCCCTTAGCTGGCTACTTATGAACAAGATGCTGAAAAGTAGAATTATCACTTCTTGGGAGAGACTATTTTAAAATTAGTTTTTAAATCCATGGTGAAATAAAAGCTTGTCTTACTGTTCCAAAAGATAAATTTCATACAGAAAAATAAAAACCATATATTTCTTTTATTTTGAAGTGTTCCTAAGTTACTTTCTGAGACCATAAACATATTTTAAACTTTAAGACATGAATTATCAGTGAAATTTATTGCACTCCATACATAGCAGATCAAGGATATAATTGATTCGACTGTCCTATATGCGTTCATTTATTTTCATCCAAATATTGTTATTCATAGTTAATCTGAATTTTCACATGCATGATAAAATAGAAGAAAAACACATAAATATTTTCTTTAACTGAGGCAAGCCTTCCATTATGAACTTTCCACTCAGCATGGATGACAAGAACCTAGGAAATGTGATTGCTTCATCAACATTGATCAAAAATATCCATTTAAACACATGCAAGTTCAGAACAAATCTAGTGAAGACCAAGAACATATTCTGGATTTTCAGCAGTCTAAATGACAGTAGAAATGTAACCCTGGCTGCCTCTGACAGTGTTTCACTTAAGTGTTATTTAAAACAAATTTCCAGCGCAATAAAGCCTCTCCCCTCTGCAAACGTAAATTATATTTAATATGCCTGGGAACAAGCGAGGCTGCCAAAGTCTGAGGCAAGCCAGCCTTTATGACTTCAGTCCGTTCTCAGCCCTTGATTACAATTTGATTTCCTTTGGCATCAAAAGACAAACTATTTTAGTGAACAATGTTCTTCCTTTACCAAGAGTGAGCTCTAGTTTCTTGGCAGAGGGCCTATTTTACTGGCAGACAACATGTCCAACCTCCCAGCAACAGCAGACCTGTGGACTTTGATTTAAAGCAGCACAAAGTAAGAAAAACAGAACAGAATGTATATTGCTCACTTGAGAGGCTTATTGTTTAACCGGCCTACTTATCATTAGCCTGTGCTCCAATCCTCAACACTTTCTTTTGTGTACTTTATGTCAGACATATGGCCACGTTGGGATGCTGACAGCAGTTTTAGCACTGCTGCACTATACATACTACTTGTAATTTGTTCTGTCTTATAGCTGGGGCTTTCTTCAAGGAAGAAAGTGAATTTTAAATGCTGCTGTTAATAACTGTAACCGTCTGACAAGATATAAAAGTGATGTGCTTGGAGTGATGGCAGCGTTCATTCATCTACATTGAGAGCCTTGTAGATGTTAAAGCATTTAAAATGGAGCATCCATTATGGGAAGAAATTAAACCTGCAAACACTGCTGAATTCAAGACAAAATAAAGACAAAACAAAGCGTTCCCATCCTCTTAAGTCCCTGGCCCCCATGTTAAAAGGGAAAAAAAAAAAAAAAAGGAAGAAACACATTTCAAAGAGAGACAAATTTCACCCAGGCTTTTTGTTTACCTCCACCTTTGGGTAACCATATATCTCCCTCAGGAATGTGATAGCATGCTTTTTCCCTTCTCATCACTATCTGAGCTCCAAGAATGCCCTTTTACCTCTTTTTCTGTTTGTTTGTTTCTTTTACTTAAGTACCTTAAACCTGATATAGTGATCAGGAGGGAAGAGCTGGTGGGATTCCATCGGCTCCAGCAGGAGCCTTCCTGCCTGCACAGGAGCACCAGGGTCTCCCTGCTCTTGCCCCCCAGTTTTCCCTGGGGCCAAGGTTCTTCCTGAAAATTTTAGGATCATCTTTGATTTCAGCTGAATTCTACACCTTACAAGACCTTACCAGCTCTGTTGTAGAACAAGAAGCTTCCAATAATTATGTTCTTGCCTTAGAAAATATTGTTTCCATGGGGAAAAAAAGTGAGGAAATGCCCTGGTAAAGAGACTGTTTTGTTTAAAAATTCTGATAGAAAACATAGATAATCTCAGAACTGTATTTCAGTTCTAAAGTTTTTTAGTTAGAAGCCGAATAAAAAAATTACAAGTCTGAATCAGAGCACAATATTTCAATGATCTTTAGGTAGAGCATATCCATCAGTCTCCAAATATTTGGTAAAAGCTTCAGTCAATTTTGGAATGAATAATAAAATAAAATTATATCTCAGCATTTGCCAAGGAATAGGCATTACAAGTTTAATCAGCCTGACTCTAGACCAAAATACAGCTGAACAGAAAAATGGGAGACAGATATAGATATAAATACATAACATAACCTAGCAGAGGCACAAAAGTGAAACAGAAATTAACATCAAATAATTATAATAACAGGTAAAATAATCCTTTTTACATATCTTATTGAAAAATTCAAAAGCACCTTAGTGAGGGCAGGGTGGAAGGGGGAGAGAATGTGTCTGATCTATTATTGATAGCAAAAATGAAATTACATAAGATTATTAAGGTCTTGAGCATTGTGTTATTGTCACGACGAGAGAAGAATAAGGTCTAACAAAAAAAAGTCTCCTCTGCACTCTGAAGATTGTCATAAGTAATAAAAGGAAAGTGCAGCTGGGTGTGCATTCTGAGAGCAAGCTCATTGAGAGACTGCTGGAGTAGAACAAGAAGGTAGGATGAAAGAAAATAATGCTATATATATAATGTTATGATATCTCAACTGGAAAATTCCTGTAAATGTTTAAGGGAAAATATTAGTGGGGAAAAAAAAAACCTGCAGGTATTTTTAAAGCATTAAAAGGTATACTGAGACAAAAAAGGAGCAATGTAGGGTAATTTAAAAATAGTGAAGAATTATTACTCTGCAGGTTTTAAGATAAATTTCACAGAAGTGTAATTTATTTTATATGGGATCTTACTGAGCTCACCCCAAAGCTAGGTTTGATTTGCTGGTATAACTCTTAGAAATCTCTGGATTGTTTCTTGGTTCTGGCAAACAGGAATAATCAGAGAAGTGCTACACTGCAGATATATTCTCCTTTCCCTTAAAGATGCAGATAGCCAGATACCTCAAAAACTAGCTAAGCAGAACTATGCACAGTTTTACAGAGTAATACTGAAAATAAGTGCTGAGGCTCCTGTCACACTGACATGATCCATGTGAAGCACAGGGTTGATATTCCTCTGCAGTGAGACAGATTGTCAGCCATGAAATTACTCTAAGGGCATTTTTTCTAGCTTTCTATGTCAGTGAGAAGCCACAGGAAGACAGAGGAACCATCAAGTAGATGCTTTCTTGGGTCATTCACCTGTGCTTTAAGAGACTTGAATCTAATCTTTCTTGTAACTTCAGAGAGGCAGTAATCTGAACTCACTTTAGAGAGATTACCTTTAGCAGTTTGTCACTGAACTTTGTGCTACTGGTCCAAGGCATTTTCCCAGTTAGAGGAATTTGTTTTGCTCATCATTAGACCACAGATGAAAGGAGCTGCTGTTCCCCCGTTCTTAAGACAGGTACCCAAGATACTGGTGCAAGTCTCAGCTCCAACAACTGCTCCAACAATTGCTTCATTGATTTTTGTGAAATAAAAATCCAACAGTTTAACAGCTGGAGCTCTCACTACATTCAGCTGGAAGTCCTGCCATCACAGAAAGGACTTGGATACAGCTTGTTACTGCTGAACATGCCACTGTCAAGGACTAAGACCAGGAATCAACAGAGGAAGAGCATGTTATGTGTACTTTATGCATCATGTTCACAGGAGACATAAGCAGATGAATGGTGTTTCTGAGCAGCCATATTTTAGAGGATGGGAAGGTTTTGTTTCAGTTAGGAAACCTGCTGTGGGATGGTCAGCAGCCACTGTGGCTACCTGAGGCACCATCCAAGCTGTATGCACCTCAGACACCCAAATGGTGACCGGGTATTAAAGCTCAGTTAAGATCAGAAGCTGAGGATGACTTTGAAGGTGTCTGTCATGGCTAAAGGTGAACCTCAGCACAACTTAGAGAAAGGCAGGTGCCTTACATCCTTAATACTCTGAATTTCAGATGGGAACAGTTCCTGCACATACAGAAGTGCAAAGCTCGAAACTTTAAATATTTGGACAAGGACAATGCAAGCTAAAAATGAATTAGCTCAATATTTTACTTTCCACCTTTCCTATCTCACTGGTCTCTGTCACCCTTAAAAATTCTCTTTTTTCTCAGTCTTCCAATGCTCATTCACATTCTAAACAGAGAAGAAAATTATGATACCACCACCATTTTAAAACTTCAAACACAAGAGCCAAATTTATCACTGATGTGATCTCATTAGCTTAATGAGATTACACCAGGGATGTATTTGTCCCAAGGACTATATTAAATGAACAGTAATATATGGGTTTTGTAAAATCCTGTAATATGCTTTCATTAACTTTGTTCCCCATACCACGTATTTAACCTCTCTTCCTCCCTTTCCACTCATTGTCAGTGTAAACGCAGCTCATCACCAAGGTAAAATGAAGCCCATTAACTATATGAAGGAGTCAGTATGCTGAATTTATCTATTAATCTTTTCTCCCACCCTCTTAATGGACTGATTTTGACTCCATGAAGCAAAAAGCAAATATTGCTTTTCGCCATAATGAAATAAAAAAAAAATTAGGTGCCAGGTGCATTTTTAAATTTTTTTTTTTTTACATTGTCTCTTCTTCTCCATCTCCTTCAAACTGGCAAAAATCTAGTGACTGTTTTGCTGCATCATGTATGAAATGTTTCACTTCATTGCAATACCAAGGCTGCAATCCTTCTTTCAAACTGTGAGCATTAATATGTATTTCATCCTCTGGCTTTCCTGAGCCAAAGCAAATGAACTGTGGCCTCATCGAAATGATACGGTCTCTTGACCCTTTGTGCAGTTTAAAATGATGTAACCTGAACCATTTCAATCTGAAGGCTGGAACAAGTCAAAAGCTGTAATGAGTTCAGGACACTTCAAGACATTAGAAGAGCTATCTTGCCATAAAAGATGCATCTTTTGCATAGAGAAGCTCTAATATCATAAATCTGAGTGACACAGACATAAAAAATCTGCCCACTATTAGATTTTTTCTACCTCTTCCCAGTGATGACTTCAGAGAGCAGATCTTACATAAGGGACATAATAATTGATAGTAAAAGCCACACCAGAGTTGAATACCTCTATCAATGTTTCAAACAGAGTAAACATGATGGGGAGGGTTTAAACCTGTGCAATTTCCAAAGTGGCAGACTATTAAAAGCTTGGGAAAAATGCTGCCTTTCAGTGAAGAGAGTTTCTTACAGATTTTAAAAATAATATGTTTGTCCCTCCAGCCCACTCTGAGATGCCACTTCTGAAAATAACCTTCAGATCTGCTGTGAGTTCCTTCCCATTTCCATTGTGATCACCTCCGGATATCTCAGAGACAAACTTTGACTCCGCCGAGGTCAGTGAAAAATTAATACAAGGAAACTTCATATGTTAGTTTGGGGTTTTTTAAGACCTCTAAACACTTTATAAAATGGGAGGAGTTCAGTCTTACAAATGGGAAATCTTAAGGATAATGATCCCAGCCTGGAAAGCAATTAAAAAGGCACAAAAACTCTGTCCCAAGTGTCAAATCCAAAGGATCATCCTATCTTTTTTAATAGTTTAAGAAACAGCTTCTGTTCATATTATGCAGTGGTGAGTTAGTTCTCTGCTCTCATCTTGAGAGCTAGCAATCTAATAGCAAAGGAAAAAAGGCAAATTAAACAAGGCAGAATGAATTCAGACTGCAAAGCATCCAGCAGAGCCGAACCTAACAAGCTTGAATTAAATAATTAGAACACCAAGGAAAAAAAACAAACCTTCAGAGAGCAAAGGGTGTTCTTGGTCACTGATTGCTATTTAAATTGGTTTGGCCTCTAACGATTTAGAGATGGTCAAAATGCATAAATTTCCCCAAGCTTTGTGTGCTTGGCCATGGCTGAAGAAGGGAAGAAGTCCAATTTACATAGTACATTTTTATAGACAGTTAAGCCTTTAAGTGGATTAATAAAGTTTGGTACTTTTAAAGGCATAAGTTTTTATTAAATGACAGCATTCAGGTTGAAAATAAAATGGAAACAACATAAGCACACACTGATTAGAAACATACAATACCTATTTACTTAGGTTAAGGTTGAAGAATTATTGGAGTCACATAATCAAAACATCTGCAAAGGAAAAGTTTTCAAATTTCACCAAATTATGTACCAAATAATTTTCAGAGCCTCAAGGTACTGTTGAAATCCTTGAAGACTGGTGTATGCTGAAATAGATTTCCAACTTGGAACTCCAGCTAAAATCCTTCTGATAACTAATTTGTTCACTTTCCAAGTGCAGTGCCATTCAAGTCCTTAATTTTAACTCTCTACCCCAATATCTTTACATTAATGGATGGAAAAAAGTTTTGTGATATGGTTTGACATCATAATGAGAGAGAGAGAGAAACATGACCTGCCTTCAAACTCACAATATTAAATCTGATCATGCAAGTTCAAAGCTTTTGCCCATAGAGAAAGTGTATATTAACAAATTATGACTGGATTGGTGAGAGTAGGTTTGTGGGGGTTTTTTTCGTTATCTGGTTAAATCAGAAAGAAAATTTATGACCTACTTGTCATCCATTTTTATATGCTTGTGATGACATGAAAACTAAAATATGTTGCAACTGGATTGGGGTTTTTTACATGAAATAGAGTGGCTTCATTTCAAAAATCTCAAAGATAACCTTTTTACCAAAATATTATTTGAAATTTAAAAAATAAATATTTCAATTACATGATGTTAAAGTTATTTTATCTTGTAGAAAATTCTATTATTTCAGAAAAATACAACTTAATTAATGAGACAAAAATTTACCTAAAGCAAAATTCTGCAAAATTTTTCAACTGTAAAAAATGTAACTAAAGGTCTTGTACTACACTGGTAAACATTACATTTGGCTACCCCTGTCAGCAGATCAAAATTGTCATGGCATCCTTTTGGATGTGAGTTGCTGTGTAAATGCAAATTGCACTGGAAAACATTTCATCAATGACTGAATGTGAATCTTCAAAACATAGGGAAAGAACTCTCAAAAAAAGAAGCCATTCAAGAAAAATGCAAACCATGAGGTGTAGAAGGGGCAAGGCCTTCCCCACCCCCCAGAATTTGACTTGAGAAACTGGATTAGGGCACATACTGGCTTAGTGGGAGTGTCCAACTCCTTTAAAAACAAAAAAAACCACATCTACATAGAAATAGCAATCCTATAGAATTGGAATTAGTGATCAGTTTAGCTAGTAATGCCTCAATGGGGCCTTTGAAACACAGTCATGTAACTAAGCTGTTAATCAAAATAATGAATAGGTGTATAAAGTCAGTGATTATTTTAGAGGACCTAGTAGCAGGAATTTCAGTCTTAGAGTAGGCACTTGTCTAGCAAAATTAAAATCAGGCCCAGGTCACTGTTGCCTGCAGAGCACAGCTGGCAATGGCCTTCATGAAATCGGTGCAGTGGATTTGCCTTGGCACCTCTGGTACCAGCATCCATGCTCCAGCTGTTTCCAGCTGTGTACAGTATGCACACAGGCTCTCATTTAGGACACCACGCTCTGTTCCTAAGCTTGCGTTTGGAAGGAGTTCGCAAAGGGTTAGCCAAATGTTAGTCAGGTGGTGTCAGATTTGGTTGCATAAGTTGCTGAGAAAATCTGGGAATCCCTGAAAAAGTCAGGAAACTGCTTTGTGGGTGTTGCTTCAAAGGGCTGGGATGGACAGTGTCCTAGATTCTTTTTCCCAACAGCATCTAAATTTATCTCCATTGTTCGTTTTTTTCTATTTTTTTTTTTAGCTTAGTTAGTACTAAACCTGGATGCCAGCCAGCGAGGAACAACAATATCTTGACAGGGAACCTCATGCATCCCACACGGGTCATCTACATTGTCTGGGATCCGTGTGCATCAGAGATTACAACAGTGGAAAACAAAAGAATTACGCAACACAAAGGTCTTGATGAGAGTAAACAAGAGAAACGTGACTTGCTGCTGAAGCACTTTCCTGCCCGTAGCTGAAGCAGAGGGATAAGAGGAGGTCCACCCTTCAAATCTTCCCAGACAGTAACGTACAAATGCAACAAATAAGCAACAGGAGTCTCATGTACTGTTGTCCGGTGCTTCTGTTTAGTCAGTACTTTCCTTGGAGCAGAGATAAAGGACCAAATTGTACGCAATTTCATCCCAAAACATGCTTTTTTTTTTTTTTTTCTTTAAGGTGATAACATTGATAAAGTCTTAGGTAAACTAAAAACCTGCGACTCAAGTCAAACCTGATTTATTCCAAAGGAAAATCAACCATTCCCATGAGGGAGTTTGACAGAGAGCAAGACTGTGGGACTGGTAAAATCCTGGTGGGTTCTGAAAGTTGTGTGACCTCCCATTAAATGCCATAGCAATGTGGCTAGCCATAGTAGCTCAGGGCCCTTGGCACAAGTGCCCCTCTAAGCACCTGCTCTGTGAATGGTTCAGCTAGCCAAGGCTCAGCAGGTTCCCCAGCCACAGCAACACGTGCCCAAGGCACCATTGCCATCACCTGTAACCCTGCCTTGGGCTCTGCATGTGCCAGCAGGGGACCATGCCTGCTTTGAAGGAAGGGGATTGCAAAATTGTGAGTATTAAAATGGAGATTAGATTCATTTTTTTTTCTCCTGCAACACATTGGCAACAGCACATTGCTTCAGTAGGCACAAGTACATCTGCTCCATGTGGAAAGGAGAGACCCAGTCAGAAACCTGCTGAGGGTGGAGTTCAACATATTTAAAAATTCAGGGGGAGCTTACTACCAAGAAGGGCTTGGAAAGATGCTGTCTAGTGACCTAAAATGTTGGAAAGCCTCAAGGTACATCAAATACTGCATTTTTCTTGCCTGTCCTTTGCATGTACTGACTATTTGGTAGAGTCAGTCTTCAGTCTCTCACCCTTTCTGGGAAAAAGCTTGTGCCTGTGTATGAGCTGTCTTTTGAGATATCCCTGAGGACAGTGCAAGCTGAAAGCAATCACAGGTAGCTCAAGAATAAAATTTAAGCAGAATATAAGTATAAATGACAAAGAGGTATTATTCTGAATAATAGACTTTTTCAGATCCTGCCTAATCCTGGAGCTGCCTAGGCTCCTTTGGTAAATCCATGGACTTCTGTGGTAGTCCAGAACACACAGAGATATCTCTGCCTTCCCAGTACTGAGTTAACAAATACATTTCTCTTACCTAAACCAGATCAGTATAAAAATAACAGATGTTTCTCCACTTGTTTTGACACCATGATCCAATAAGCATTCTCAGAGCACACCTAGTATCCCCAGTCAGCATCAGGTCCCACATCAAGTGTACAGCTTCCCTTTAATACAAAACCTAATGATTGCAATGTTCAGTCAGGATGTAGAAAAGAGACTCAGATGACTCCCTTATTGAATCAACGCAAACCAACAACTATCATGTCCCCCAGACAACACTATAACCACTAGGATACAGATTGTTCAAAATAAATGGAGTCTCAAATCAATGCTGTTGAAGCAGTGCTACTGTGCACCATAATTAATTGTAGCAGATCAAAAGTGGTTGTTCCACTTTATTTGTCACTTTTGAGGCTGCATTTGCACTTTTCAGCTGGTGGCACCCCTCTGCAAGAAAGTTTTTGAAAGACTGGAGCAAGTCCAGAGGATGGCTAGCAAGATGAATATGTGGCATACGAGGAGAAGATAAAACAACTGGGTTTGTTCAGCCTTAATAGAAGGTGAAGGGGAAACCTTACTGTTCCCTGTAGCTGCCAAATATAAAGATGCAGAGATAACAGCGCCATGCTCTTGCCAGAGGAACAGAACTGAAGGTCTCATGCACTGATGGCATGAGAAATGAAGGTCACACATTAGAAAAGAGGAAACTCTCTTCAGACACAGAGGGGAAGATATACCATGGAGATGACTGGGCGCCTGAGCAGGCTGCCCAGAAAGGCTGTGGAATCACTGCCTTTGGAGTTACTAAAAAGTTTTCTGGCCAAGTGTCCCGGCAACCTGATCTAACTGAGCCTGCTTTGTGAACGGCATGGGAGAGGATGACCTCAGGAACCTCTTGGTCTGCATGAGAAGATGTCAATTATGGTTTCTAGAACCAAATGTCAACTTACATGTGTGCATACACAGGCACATAGGGAGATATTGAAGCTCTGTTAGAAACAATAGTGCCAAACCAGCCACTCCTCTTTAAAATGCCATGTGTTTCTGTCTCCCAGAACTGCAGATGAAGAGGAGCATCTCTAGAAATTGTAAATGAGAAAAAAGGAAGGGGGATTTCATACATATCCCCAGCCTTCAAGTGGTTAGACTTAGGCAGGATCACACACATTTTCTAACTCAAGTAGCTTCCTACCTCTATTCCAAGATGACTATTTTTTTCCATTCTTTGGTACAAGAAGTCTTGTACCTCCTTCCCACGTAAGTCTTTGGGTGCTTTAATTGAACACTTTCCTATTACTCCTTAGATTTCCTGCAAACATACCAACAATCTTGAAAAGTTTCTGCCTTCTGTGAACCAAATCCATAAGCTTTCACCTGTTATAAGGTTGATTTCAAACACACTTTTATAAAAAGGTGTTTTAACCTCTGGATCTTCAAGTCAGTAGATGCTACAGTACTTAAAATATCAAAATGGACACTACCTTATTCAGAGATAATTTGATCTTTATACATATCTGCCATATTTAATAACTTCTCTTGCAGTCCACCTGTAAGTGTGTATTAGCTGTTATCTCCTGCCTTACAATGTGTTCTCTTGAGAAATTATGAAAGGGAAAACTAATTTCTTGTTCTGTGCTTTCTTTCAAAGACCTCAACACACAAGGTCTTTGTTAGAACTACGGGCCCTGGGTGCTATAGTTACATGATATTATTTCATTTTAAAAATTGAAATTATTATAGGCTTTGTAAGAAAGAGGAAGGTGTAATTACCAAATTAAGCAGGAAGATGGTATGGTCAATGAGGGCAGAGTGTAAGGAAATAGCTTCAAGAAAGGGAAAACTGTTTTTATATCTTACTAAATATAGGCATCAGCATTTCAATTTCTTATATGCTCATATAAATAAAATAGACTTTACCTATGCAAAAGTCTGAAAATTATCTCAGCATGAAAATAATATTTTGTGCATGCAAATATCTTGTAAATCACTTTAAAAAGATTTTCACTTTTGCACCATGCAATTAATTATTGGAATAATGCTTCTCTTACCAATATTACCATTCTTACTGAGTGTGGAGGTTCTGAACTATGTATCGCTGATGAATGAGTGCTGAATTGACTCTAGTGTCTAAGGAAGCAGAGGTGGATGTCTAAGAGATTTCATACAGGCAGGAAATGCTGATATGTTACAGAACAAAATAAATTTCCCACTGTGATATGTAGGTTGGAGTTTATTTCCAAACTATAGCAGAAGTCTCCGTCTTAATGTTGCTAATCATATTAGCTAAATATCACAGCAAGTAAAATGAGTTTTCAATAACACTGCTGAGTAATTTTCCAGCTAGTTTCATGCTTGGGATAATCTTATTTTTTTCTTTGTAAGTTTTGCATGGATATACTGGGGCAATTATCTTCAGGCATTTGGAAACTTAGCTAGCACAGCAGCTTGCCAGTCTGCCTTAGTGTGACCCACCGTGGTGTTTATGTTCTGCATGCCAGTGGTTATTAGCTCACATGTGCGTGGAATACCATTTTCCTCTTTATTGGTTTAACATAATAGTATGCCATGGGGAGTGTTTTACAGAGGGGACAGGATCTGAATATAGAGGTCTTTCTTCAAAGCAGGTATTCATTATCCACACACAGGAAATTTTACTCATTACTCCCATTTTTTATTTTTAGCCGTGAACACCAAAACAGATAATATGGACGAGCTTAAAGACTAATAGATAGTGGAGAAAATAATTGCAATTATCTTCTGAGAAATCACAGTTTGCTCACTTTTGTATAAACATATTCCAAATCTCAGGCATTTGTTCAATAAAGGCCAGATTAAGATTGTTCACCATAGGAGAGGAAAAAAATTCACAGCGATTTTCTCAGTAAATTCAACAAGTATAGGCACACATTGCTAAGTGTCTTCATCTAACATTGTGGCCATATCCCACCCAGAGATAAGCTAGGCTTAAATGCCTCTTCACTTCCCTAACATAAAGCTGCCCTCAGCTTGTCCCTTCAGCTGTGCACGCTGAGTCAGGTCAGACAACCATGCAGGTTTAAAAAACTAGAAGATAAACCCTCAAAAAAGTTATTTTTCCTTTGTCCTAGTCTAGTGTATTGCCTCATAAATAATTGTAGCAGAGCAACACAGAGAACAATGTATGGAAGGAATAAAAAGGACAGAGACAGTAAGGTAAGGAATGCTTAAATCCTCAAAACTGCAGAATAAGGTGTAGGGAAACAGGACTGAAAAACAGACAAAAGAGATAGGTGTCTTGTCCACAGATTTGCCCAGAAATTGAAATTTTCATTAGAAAGAGCAAGAAAATCCTAATTTGAGTGAGGAAATGGAAGGCAAACCTCAGACCATACAGCAAGATTATATACTCAAATGCACAGAACCCCTTTAATTTTGAACCGCATTTACCTATTGACCTAATGTGAGACTCTAAATCTCCAAATTCTAATTTCCAACAAATTTGGTTCTTTTAGCTGAATTCAAATAAATTAATTTTATACATACTTTTCATATACTGGGTAGTCCATATAGCAAAAAGACATTTATGTCTCCTAACTGTGGGGAAAACTTGAAGCAGTGTTTGTGCCTTATTAGGTAAGTATCATAGTATCAGCCTGTCAGCTGTAAGTAGCATCATTTGTAAGTCTCTTGATCTCTAAAAAAAGTTATCAACAATGACTGGGAAAATTTTTATTTGCCTTGGGTTTTTTTTTTTCCCCCTCCAGTTATGCCATTCATAACACAGTAGTCCCAAGTTCTCTGATCTTTGTCTGAGTTCCTGCACCATCACTTATCTTCACTGAGAGCATTAAGTAGATTCTCTCCTTGGCTGCAGTTTTCAAGAGCCATGTGAGAAGTCTGCGTCTTTCATACACCTACCTCTCTGTCTGATTTGGAACTTGGCCAGCGGTTTCCAAAGTTATTAAGAAGAGAAAAATGAGAGTGAACAGAGTGACAGGCTACACAGTGACAGCACCTTCGCTTCTTTTGGAAACCAGACAAAAATAGATGCTTGCATATCCTAAATGACAAACTTAAGTGGAAGGCAACTTTTCTGAGCTTCCTGTCTAAAGGGAAGCCAGATGTTCTGGTGTTATTTTCTCTGGTGCTTCAGAGAAGAGTTGTTTTGCCAACAAGTTGCTTCCTCCATCATGGCCTGAGACTTCTGCTGATATTCAAGTGCACTGAAAGCTGGAGTAGGGGGAACAGCCAACAAACCTTTCTCCAGGGTTTTGTAAACTCACTATATAAACAAATGTTCAGCAAAAATATATGTGAGCTCATATTTTTAATTTTTAGACCTGTTTTCTTCTTACAGATAAGAACAGCCAGATTCTCAGCTTGCCTAAATCACCACAGAACCATTTAGAAGCATTATGTTAACTTAAACCAGTTGAGAGTCTTCATGTGCAAAGCCAGATGATTTTCCACACACATCAGGTTTGATAGCTGTGCAGGTAAAAGTGTGGGAGCCACTTCTCCTTTGAACACTGATATTCAAATAAAGAAATTAGTTTTAGCTCTCCAGCCTAGTGAGTTGTTCCTACACACCATCAGGTGGCAATCCCCAAAGAGTGTTGGGAAGGTACTGCGGAAGGAAAGCTTGTGCAAGGCCTAACTAAAAAAAAAAATTACAACTAGGTAATGTTTCAAAAGAAATATTATCTAATTTTATTTGAAATAAATAAACAAATAGAATCCAGGACAATAGGTATCCCATCAGACAAGAAATAAAGTTTTCTTAAGGAGGATAAACACATATTAATTCATCAGACTGCTGTTATATGCTGAAGATGACTAAGGTCTGATTTGGGGCTAACACACTCCAGCTCAGAGAAGATTGATACAAGAACTTCATTTTACATGCTGAAAGCTACCAAAATGCATTCTCACTATCAAGAAATCAGTCTCCAGAGGTTTATATGTGCATGTCAACAGATATGTTACAGTCATGAGATAAATCTGGATGTGTAAAAGTTGAGCTAAGGCCTCTGCTGCAGGAAAAGGAGTGGAACTGTAAAACTGAGGACAAAAGAAGCACTCCTTGAATACGGGTCTTAATGTCCAGTGTTGATAGAAGCAATCATAATTCCTTACTCTAATGTGATAGGCTGTATCAATGGGGGTTTTTTCTGCCACTGTTCTTTTTTTTTCCAGATCAAATATCATTATGAATTACATATTGAGGTTTGGAGGGTTAATGTAGTGCCTTTGTTTTGGGGCAGGGGTATTTCTTCATTTATTAAAAATATTTCCTTTATTGAGAAGGAATAGGCAAACTGAAAGCAGATACCAACATAAATTAGATGAAGTATTAAATTATGAACTAGTTTGAAATGTCCACCAGGCTATTCAGGGTACTGGGATGAGAGAACAAAATACATCTGGCAAGATTTGACAATATTTAATAAGAGAGGAATTTATTCACACAGAGGTTATAACAGATGCAAAAAAAAAAATTACTTTTGAATTTTTTTATTTTTAAGAAAGTCCATTTCACATTTTCCAACAGATTATTTTCAAGGATCATCACAGTTATGTATAAGCACAGTGAAAAACAAACACAAGACGAATCCATCCTACTTTACAAAACAGAAGAAACTTCCAGGAATGTTTTTTTTTTGGTTTTTTTTTAACTTATTCTGTAATGATAGCAGTCTTCTGACATGCTTGCTATGTGCTGAAGAATGTCACACTTGGATTTCCTGCTTCATTACACAAGAGGCATTGATATCCTAATGATAAGTATTCTAAAATGCTTTATTAATATGCTAGGTCTACTGGTTTCTCAAGTCTCAACACAGAAACGGAGACATTAATTTTTTTTTTCATAAGGAAAGAATTTTCATAATAGCCTCTACATAAAAATCAATCTACCTAATTTTTAGGGATCCTTCCTATGACTCTATACTTCATGTAAAGCTGGCACTTAGCTTGTTGACATGCTTATTTCTTGATTTAGGACTTAGAAACATAAACAAGCTTGTAGACTGGGGCTTTTTTAGTTGGTTTTTTTGTTGTCGTTGTTGGTTGGTTGGTTTTTTTGGTGGTTTTTGGTGGGTTTTTTTGCATCCTTCAGGAGATTCATGGGAAAAAAACTGTACATGAAAGCTGCTTTTTATGACCATGTGAGTTCAGTCTGAGTCACCTGTGCTTGCTTTTTAAAAAAATTGAGTCAGTGCTATGCCCTATCTTGTAGTGACACTGTACAGCTGCACACAGACCAAGCCCATCTTACTGCTAAAATGTAGTTTGACAAGTGTTATGAACAGAGCATTAAATGGGGAAATGGCAGTACTTAAACTAAAGAAACTACATTTCCTCTCCTTATGCTTTAGTGACCAAATTAAGCAGTCTATAAAGGGTATTCCTAGATATTCCTCCTAATGAATTGTCCAAGTTCATTTTTTAGGTAAAATTAGCATTTTAGTAGCAAAAATGTGAAAATAATAGGAAACTACATTGTACAGGGGTCATAAAAAGGTTTCAGTCTTCTAAAACTCCTACAAAATTTTGGACTCTCACAGTTTCAGAAAGACCAGAAAAACGTTTCTGAAAAATGTTTTCTGACAAGGAGAAATAGCCCTGTCTGTGCCAATGTCCAAGATCAGATCTAGAAGTAATGGGTCTATTTAAAATTGAATGTGGAAAGCACAAGTACGGTAGGACAGGGAAGGCATACAAGGAGAAGTATCACTCTAAATTTGATTAAATGCATACCTATTACATCATGCCTCCCCTACTAGCTGTCATTGGAGACTCTACTCAGGGCAGAAAGCTTGTTCTGCCAGTGTTATACCTATATGGATAAATGCATCTGTCCCAGAGAATGATTGTTCACCTCTGAGCAGGTGCTGCAGCTCCTTTCACACACATTACTGGGCTGTTCCCATCTAGAGGAAAATGGCCTCATTCCCACTGCATAGCATTTCCTGTGTGTGTCCCCTCTGCTTCATGCTGGTGGCCCTAGAACACAATATTTTTTTGTGTGCTGGGTTTTATTCCAGTTCAAGGAGTTCAAACAATTGTGAGATCAACACTACTGCATGCAGCACAGTAGTTATATGCCACTTACTAAGGAAGCTGTTGCAGATCCTGGGGCATGACCTGGGTGCTTCAGAGTGAAAATCTTGCCAGGAAAAAAAGAAGTTTATTGAAATCTTTTCCAATAATATTTTTTCAATGATGAGGGGTCTACAAAATGAACTATCCCCTAACCTATAGCAAGTCTTTGTCTGATGGAGAGCTATTAGCATACTTCAAAAGAAAGACAGGGAGTCAATAAATGCTTCCAACCTGCAAGACCTCAGCCCATTCCCATGTGTTCAGCTCCTTACATGAATGGACAAATCAATTATATTGAAGTAACTTGAAAAGTAACAAGAGTATTTGGGACAGTGTCCCAGTCACACATAGGCAATCAGGACAATACCTCTGTTCCTTTACCTCCACCCACATGGCCTTTGTTTGATTCAGAGAATGAAAAATAGAGCAGCATCTAGATTAAAATGGCTACTAAAGGATGCAAATGGATGCCCTGTTCAAACATTCAAAACTTAGGATATCAGATAGCGACAAGGAGAGAAATAATCTCATACCATTCCTTCAGAAGCTTGTCAGAGCAAGTCATAGGGAAGGCATGGATACCCATAAGCACTGAACAGATTAGATATCACTGTGTAGTGTGAATGGGCTGAACATGAACAGTATTCCATGTGAGATTGTACAAAGAAACCACAAATGTAAATATTAAACTTTGCCCAGACAAGCACATCACTGGTACAGGCAAGTTATTACTGCCCCAAATACTATTTACCAATGTCTAGCTACAGTAACCAAATGTTTGGTTTGAACATGTATTTTAAAGGTTGCCTTAGCTCAGCTATTCCAGTAGACCTGTCCTGAACAAAACAGCAGCCTAAACAAAACCTGCAGCTGGGAATTTTTAGGGAGGCATTTCATGTATCTGAACAAAGCATTGAGGCTGAGGACCTGACTAGTTTTGCTGGTGTGTGACTGCAATTTAAGTGATTCATATAGTTCTGTTAAATTGCACTATTCAGGTAAGGTTTAATTCTTTACTGGAAACCTGTGTTTACACCAATTTGTTAAGCATAAAACAATAACAGTTATTTTTCAGAAATATTTTTCCAAGGTGTGGACTGACTAAATTAGTGGAAAAAGATTGGAATAAAAAAAAAAAAAAAAAAAAAAAGAAAACCACAACCCACAACAAAATGGGGGTGGGGGGAGGGAGAGTGTGTGTGATTGAAGTTTAGAAGTACATAAATCACTTCAGAAATATAATTTGCAAATTCATTGTGTAAAGTAATTAATCAAAGCATGGCTGAGTTACAGTACTTGAGGGACTTTGATCTGACAACTGGAAGAAATATAAAGAAACTACTGCGTATCAAGCTACAGTGTTAGGATGTAAAATGTTTCTCCATGCTAGTCACAAGTTTAATTACTTCTTTTTTTCTGCTGACAGATCTAAATTAAAATAAATGGGCCACATCGAGACAAATTTCAGATGCATGGAGTGCTTAAGAATATATTGTTCCCATAATACAGAAATACCATGGAATTTATTAATAAAGCTGTTCTTTTTTATTTTTTATTTCACTGGGAATTGTATTGGGAAAATAAAATGGAATAGAACAAGTGCTTAACATTTTCCATTTAACATGCTTAATTTAGAGGTTTTAAGGGGTTATTTTTATTCTTACAAAAGCATATGTGTCTATCCAGATTTACAGCTGCATATAACAAGAAAAATAGTTACGGTAAAAAAACACAGACAGTAGTCACATATTAACTGAACAACCTTAATGCAGTCATTCCTTACTCTCAACATAAAGAATTTCAGTTCAAGCAATACACAGTGATTACTCTGCTAATCTGAATTGCTGACAGTGATTTGAGATGCTTCTAAAGTAACTAAATGCTCTTTTAGTGTGACTAATTGCAAGAATAAAAATAAAAATACAAAATATTTATTGGAAAAGTATATGCAAATCTGTGCATCAAATTTAAAGGGTTTAGAAAGTGAATGGCACCCTTGCTACAGGAAAATTTAAATCAGTATGTTCTGCTGCCACAAAAACTGTGAAACACAGATGGGGCTGGTCCGTCCTAGTGGAACTCACATCATTAAACATGCAGTGAGAAACCAGAGTCAGGATCAACACACCCAAAGTCAAGTTTTCTAGTCATCTGCCTCAAATGAAAAAAACTACAAAGTTGAAAAGAGCTGTCATTGTTACATCACCTGTGTTCTGGCTTTTGAAACCATACAAATTTATTTTCTAGTCTGTATCCAATATTTCAGATGATTATGAAGCTATCCAAAAGAAGCAGACAACATGTAGGAGCGTTCCCTTTCCTGTCCTAGTCCTGGCAGATAGGAAGAGATCTTGAACAGCTCTTTGATCTCAAGGGTGATGATCTCACTCTTTCCCTTTTCACTTTCTCATCCTCCCAAAGCTACCTTCCAGCATATTTCTCCCCCATCTTCACAGTCTCGTACTTTCCTCTCACAGTTTTCTGCCCCAAGTTATCTGTAGCCTGTATATAGAAATCAGTAGATAAAATACATAATTGCTTACATTAATGAAGCAGTAAAAAAGCAGGGAAAAAATTGTCCCTTTTTTTCTATTTAAGCATCCATCCAAACGTAGATGTTTCATTGGCTGCTGCTGCTATTACATAGCCATAATTCCTCTGCATAAGCTACACACAATGCAGTGAAGAAGGCTCATTCTCCTGTCCCTGCTGACTAAATTGCATGAGTGATTATGCAATCTTGCAGCAGAGGCTTCCAGAAACACTCCTTTTTGTGTATGAGCCAGCAGTGCCTGTGGGTAGGCTGGAGATGCAGGGAAAAGGTGAGCTATCTAAGAGAAGGAGAGTAGCATTTAATGTGCAAGCACTTCCTCTGGGAAACATAACTAAAAGCCAGGCAATTCAGAAGATGTGAACACCTTTTTTCTGTGTGATTCACTAGTAAAATTATCCTTAAATAAGGTGGTTTTAAAGCAAAACCTTCACTCTTAAGAGTCTGAGGCTTCAAGGTCCCCTGCACCTGGGATCCACTGACATCTTCAGATTTTATTTACTTCACAGCACGGAAGGAGCCAGAAATTCGCACGGACTGTCAAGCCTGAAGTATCAGTCCTAAAGCAAAAACACAAAGAATAATCTTTTATTCTGCAGACAAAACCAAAACACAACTTAAATGAATGAACCATCTTAATTGCAGCTGTAGACACAATGTGCTCTGCAAGCCCCAGCCTCACTGTATCCTTCCTGAGGCCCTGCTTCCTTCCAGACATCAGGGCTGGTTCGCAGGCACCCAGTCCCAGCTCTCAGACTAAGATCTGCTGAGTTCTCATGTCACTAAACATTTGTCTTGCAATCCACCTATTCCCTCAGCTTTGCAAAGGCTGCCTCCATCCCTTGCCAGGCTATGAAAGATGGTACAGCAGAGGTGAACAGGAAAAGCGGTGTTGGTTTGGAAATTTGAAAATAAAAAAACAAAACCCAAACAAAAAACCAAAACAAAACGAAAACAAAAAAAAAAGGAAACTCCTTTTCACTATTTCTTTGCTATGCATCAAGTAAAGCATACCAGCAAGAAAGGCTAAGGAAGGCCAGAAATGGGATTTACTCTTGTTCACACAAGTTTCTTTAAATGGTATGTATGCCTAAAATCCTGACATAAGTAATAATTATCTTTTTCAAGATTTCATTGTCTTCCACAGAAGTTCACTGAGAGAAAAAAATCATGCAAAAAAATGTTGTCTTCTCACTTAGAATCAGGAACTAATTCAGATGTTTTCTGGAAGAACTTCATTAGGGTTGCAAGGGATGCTAGAAACACAACAGGCAATCCATAACACATCACTAACCCTAGTTATGTATCTTCAAAATTCATTCTTATGCACTTTCTTCATATTTTACACAGCAAGGAAGATTTTGTGATTGCAGTCTCCTTCCTCCTGCCTCAATTGTGTTTTCTTTCAATAAATGTGTTTACTGTGAGATTTGATTTGGAAAACAAACCTGGAGGGAGGATGCTGAGGAGTGAAAAACAGGCATAATGGGGATCTCTGTGGACAAGAGTAAAAGGTAAAGGGACAGAAGAAAGTAAAATATAAAAGGGAAGGAAGCAGAAATGATGAAGTGTCATCTCAAATGGCAGACAATATTTTTTTTATAACAACCAGACTTTTAGCTTTAAAGGGCAATGTCTAAATGTTGTATTAACCATTCAGAGTTTAACCTACCTGTATAAATAAAATTGTCATAAGCACTCTGTACTTATGCACCCTAGAAGCTCTGTAGCCCCTATTTTTTTTAAATTGCTGATGATTCTTTCTGTCACTAAGAGATGCAATAGTCTACTCCATTGGATTAAGACTTTGAATTTTTGTAAGTTCTTATGATCTCTTACCACAAGTAACGTGAATGTTACATATGTCTGCAGATATTTAATCTTGATTTTTCTTCTGTTGGCATTCAAACAGTGTAATCCTCACTTCTTACACAAAAGTGAACAATGTTCAACAAAATGAGCATCTGTTTCTTTCATCCCTTCACTTTATCAGCAGGTTATTTGTGGAATCTTCTGTTCGCTCGCCTATTTTGTTTGAAGGAAATGAAAAAATTACTGATATGATTGCTACGAATTCTTCTCCTTTAGCAACCTTTGAAGTCGATTTTCTGTGAAGTACCCTGTGAAATCAAGACATTACAGAAGGTGCATACCAAAATTCATTTTTCTCCACTAATTAAGAGCCTATAGAGTATCAATATAAAGGGTTATGAAAAATGTTATTGTTTATTCTTTAAATAAAGTCAGCAAATACCATCTTAAGCAGCTGTGGATATAACAAATTTGTTTCTTTTGTTTTCAGAATTGGACAGTTTTCCGTAAAATATGTGTCATTCTATATCACTACATTCATCTCAGAAGAAATAATTCAGTTTCTATATTGTGGATATGGTAGCAACTGCAAATTTCTGACAGCATGGATTCTATCCCTTCTGGTGTCCTTTCTCTCAGTCACAACTTTCTCCTCCTCGATACTCTCTGATTACTTTTTCATGGGATTCCATGGCTCTCCTTGAATATGACTTGGGGAAGTTTCCTAAATCTGATTCGCTAAGAAATACAGCTTCTGGGGTTTCTTGTGTATGAGTTTGTTTGTTTATCTGTGGGGTTTTTGGCTTGGTCTTGTCTGGAGGTTTTCTTGCATCTGAAAATTAATGAGAAATTTCAACAATAAAATTGACTATTTTAGTCCCATTCCCTACCAGAGGAAGATTTGTGAGTCTCATCTTAGAGCTAGAAAACAGAAAAAGGAAAGTTAATGCCAGAAACCCAAAATCAAATATGGGAAAACTGTGTTTGTATGCAGAAAAAAATAGTAGCTGAAAGTTTTGGGCAGCATCTTCTCTTCCCCATCCCCTTAGATGAGGCTACAACTCAAGCGTGAGGCAACTTAACTGGTACTGAAAAGTGTCCTCTGCTCTGCCATGTTATATCGCAGAAAAGGAAAAAAATGGAAGTCGGCAGAAATGTGTGGGTTGGAGGTGCGAGATCTGCAGCCCTTCGATGCAGAAGGAAACGGGAGGGGGAGCTCTCAGTACATCGGCCAGCCACGGAGGGACGCGCCAGCACAGCCGGCAAGGAGGATGCGCTTCCCACCGCTTCCAGCGGGGAAAGGGTACAGTTTCCTCACCTGCAGAGTCCGACCTCGCATTCACTGGCCAAATAATTTCTTTAAACTGCATCTTCCCCTTTCTTGATCATCAATATCTTGTTTGTTGGATTATGCGGAAAAAGAAAAAAATAACTTTTCTCACCTTTGCCTTTTAATAAAATACGTCTAACTTGGTTCAGCCAGCAGCTACAGCAAACAGCTAGAGAAAGAGCTGTGACAGCACCAGTAACAAGACAGAGATCCAAGAAATGTTGCACAGCAAGAGAAGCCCATACAACTGCTTTTTGCCTCATTTCCTGTCATCATTAGGTCTTTACTTCATATGTTTGCAGATCAGCACCACAACCTTCTCCTGTCTGCAGCCCTACATGCTAAATGCAAACCATGCCCGGGTCTGCTATCTACCAAAGCAAACTCACCACTAGAAATCAGATTTCCTCTTTGCAGCTCTCCTCATTTATTACAAGGTGCTGCACTCACTCAACTTAAAACCAAGCAGAGACACTTGGGATGCCTGAAAATTAAACAGCTAATTATAGAGCAGCTACACAGGCAAGAAGCTAACAGGGCAAAGAATTTAATTTTATAAACAAAACCAAAATACTATTTTAATCAGTCAGGAATAATTCATCTAGTCATTGCTGCCCAGCAATTTTATAGCAGGTAACATAAATATGCAGAAGGATTTAAGAGAGGTTTAATAGACATAGGACAGGCTAGACACAGAAGGTAGACTGTATATATTTTGAATCATCACCCATCATAAACTCATAATAAACCAGGATGATTTCAAGTGTAAAAACCCTAGGCAAGACAGGTACGACTCAGAAAAAAATATCTGTAAATGGTTCTAAAATTATCAAATTTTACTCATCTGGTAATTCAGCAGGTAGTATTCTCTTCAAAAGAGAAAACAATTGGGCATTTTCTATCCTTTCATTATGAGTTGGATTCAGATCACTGAATGCTGTAAAATCAATAGTTTTTAGGTAAGCTACAATAAAAAGAAAGAATTAGAGAAAGATTATGAATAAAAACAATACCTGATACAAAACAACAGTGACTGTTGATTAATAAGCACTTACCAACTGTTCATGATTGGCTTCCAAAGTTAGAAAAAAAAAAGAAAAAAACGGCTGAATTAAGTCGAACAATAATAAAAGTAAGAAATCTGAATAAATGAGAATAAAAGAGTTCCTAGGATGGTCCAGAGAATATAAAGAAGATTTGGATAAGTCTTGATTAATCTAACAAAATAGATACTGAGAAACACTAGAGAAGTCAAAGAGCTAGTAAAGCTGAGAAAGCATCATTCATCCAAGGATGATCAAAAAAAAGTATTCTTGGTTAAGATTAGACTGGAAAATTAGAAGGACGTTTCTAATTGCTAGAGAAGTAAAATAGCAGCTTAGCTACTTCTAAGATCAAACTGGAAAAGAAATTATGGCTGCCAGCAACAGCAGAGAGCTGTTACCCAAGAGGCTGTAGCTGCTCCCCTTTACCCAGGACGTCCTTTCACATCTCAAGTCCAGACAGAGAGGCCAGTCAGCACTGCTTGGTATTCCACAAACAGAAAAGGAGGCTAAATATGTCAAATGCACTTTAGAAGTAAATTATCTACTGCAAATTATATACAAGTTTTATTGTTCTATAACTCATGCACTGAATGAAGTTCATCTACTATTAATGAATTCTCTTAGTAGGACTAATACAAAGATTTGTAGCTAAGCACTCAAATGACTTGCATCAGACTCTCAAAGAATGTTGCTACTATTTAGTTCCCCGACATCAAGATTTTGCAGACTTCTTTTTCCTTTCTTTTTCTGTGACACATCAAGTATTTATGCAAAAATATCTAAAGTTAAAATGTATTTTGAAAGTAAGAACTGCTGGATCCAAAACCCATGTATGTAGATACATCCCCAAGTGGGGATGGAGGTACCATGGAGGTAGCACCCAGTCTCTCTGCTGAAAGTTATCTATATATGATGAAAGATATATATATATATACACACACACACATATAGGCAAATATCTAAATTGCAATCCCAAAGTTGTAGATAGACAAGCACAATAGTCTTACTTATCAGTGGAGAGAGCATCAGTAAAGGAAAACATCAAATGTATGGCAAAAGCAGAGAATACACTAAATCAGCTTGGAAATGCCTGCACACAGATAGTAAAAATGAGAAAGAGAAACTCTTATATTCTGACTTAAAGGAAGGATACAGAAGGGTGCTTTGAAAAATGTTAAGCTTCAATTTGAATGCAATTGATGGAAGAATGGAGAAGGATGAACTCTGATCAGAGAAAGATGCTGAAGCTTAATGAAGAGTCTTTTTGTCATCACACCTGGGGATTGTCAGCTTCCTATACATTTACCAAGTAAGGGACTGAGCTACAGGTTTGGCACAGGGACAATAAAGTTCAATGTTTAGTTGTATTTAATTTATAGAAGAGCCTTCAATGGAAAGTTTTATTTAATTTGCTTGTAATTGTTCCTCATTTTCTCTCTGATTTGGATCTGGTTTACTCATTGTCGTTTATAGATAAGAAATTATTGGTTTAGGCATGCTGTTGATGAGAAAGACATGGCTTCTTGTTTCATTTTCTCCTATCACCAGCAGCATGTTTCCTGCCAACAATATTCCCACCTTTTGTTCAAGGATGTTTGGAGATACTCAGAAGATATTAACAGCCCTACGAGCAGGAGCAGAGGCCATGTATCAGGTACATGTCCCAAAGCTTCACTCTGCTCCCTCCTCTTTCTCAGCTAATGGTTGTTTCTATTTCTGCAAAGAAGAGGAAATTTGGAAGACCTCTTACTGAAACATTTTACAGAACAGCCTTTGAGCAGTAGCTGGAGAGTTCTGAATTCCTGGAAGTTTGATCTCACGTTACCTGGGTACCACACACACACTTTATGTGTTACCCAGGCTTTATGTGGTGTTTGTGATCCAGAACAGTCTTCAGGCAGGCATGCAGGTGTGAATCACTGAAATGAGCCTGGGCATGCTACAGTTTGCCAGATTTTCTCCTTGTTTAAATCTAAATCTGCACTCTCCAAAACCAGACAAGTGGAGAAAGTGGAAGAGCCTACCCTTAGTCAGAAGTGCTTAATTTACAGTCATGTACCTTCACAATGAATTACCCATTTGCAGATACAGGTTGTTGTGCTCTATTGTTTACAGCTCTAAATTAAAAGGATATTTTACCCAGCAAGTTTAAGTGATGCCACGGCTTTGAAAACTGAGTGACACAATCAGAAAGACATGGAAGGAAATAATACCTAAATAGTGAAATGAGCCCCTTCCTTTCTTGTGAGAGAAGAGACAGGGAAGTGAAGGTGTGAGTCATCTCCAGATTTAGTTCTGGAGCTCTCTGGGAGGTACTCAACTACAGCTAAAATGGCTGCCATTATAAAGTCCTGGATAGATGAGATGCATAGAAGATAAAGTGGTAGCCAGAGTCTCCCTTGGAGCACTTTAACAACTCGGTTTGAATTCGTAAGCGGCCTGATTGTACATGTGCAAATACTTCCATATAAAGGTTAGGCACCCATTGTTATTGCAGCGTCTGTTAAAAAAAGATAGCCATATCGGTTGCTAGGAGATGGCAGACTTCTCCTGGAGAAAAATCACTCCTGATAAAAAAAAAAAAAATTATTTTACATAAAGACCCTCTTAAATATAAATATCTTTGACAGCACCTATTACTATTCACTGAGTTTCTTCACAAATGAATAAATGGCAGGAAAATATATTATTTGAATACCATTATATCCTAAAGTGTTAAATAGATTCTTCTCCCACTTCTCCCCTCCCTTTTTTTGTTACACAGAAGTGATATTTACTTCCAGCTAAAATTGCTGCCTTCCTTTTTCTAAAGACCATTCAGTGAAAGAAACATTTGGAGAACTGAGCTCAAAAATTGAACTCACTTGTCTTTCCTTCCACTGTAAAACCAGCTTTGATTAAAATGAACTGTACTGTAGGATAAACACTTTGTGGGGAAGGAACTTGATGCAAAAGGATGAAAAAAAGCTGCAGCAAGTCTTCACAAATGGATAGCTGGGAGAAAGCAGGTGGGAGGCTGTGCCACATGAAAGAAACTAACCATCCAATTTCATTTCAATAATGTTTGGAATTTTCTTCCTACTGAGGTGGCTGGAAGTACAGCTGCCCTATAGTTGTGTCCATGTGCCCAGCTTTTGGTGAAAATGACCTTAACAAATAAAACATGAAACAAACTATATACTTGCTGTTTTAAACTTGTGTAGTCAATAAATGAAACAATAATCTTTCCTAATTTAGTGTGCTCAGATTGGCTATTGTGGACATGAGAACTCCCCAGCTGCAAAACACAAAGGCAGGCTGCCTACACAATATGGGGATTCAGCAGCTGTGCCTTCCATTGACCAGAGCTGGGAGAAATGTACATCAAATACCGACAATTCGAGATCGATGTTGTAAATATTAGCATGAGAAAGAGTGCACCAAGCTCTGGGAGTGTGCTTGTTTTTTTTTTTTTTTTCTGCTTGTAATAAAGTTTCTCTAGAATGGTGCATGCAGTGGGGTGTGTGTGCGTGTGCATGTGTGTGAAGTGTTTCCAAATCAGGGAGCAGCATGTTTCCTTATACAAATATTGACAGGAATCCTTCAGTTTATTTGGAATTTTCCTGAGAAAGCTGCAACAATATGGTAATACCTCTTCACTGCTTTTCACACAGTTGTTTCAACTGTTGGCACCAGGAAATCCTTATTGTTTTAATCAATACCACTTGGAGTGATGACATGTTTCTTTTTTACTTTAAGTGACTGACACAGTGCATTTCCTTGCACAAAGTTCTCATGAGACACTTCTGTGCTGTGCTCAATATATCCAACAGAAAATATGTATTTGCCAGAAGGCTGAAAGAATGGGCTGCTATTTTTTCCTCTTACATTTTTCATCCTGATACTTTATGCTTCATTGCTGTACTTTCAAACTCATAAATGACCTCAAGAAAAGCAATGAGACTTCTGTCAATGGTTATAATGAAACATCTGAGTAATATCTGGAAGATCAGGATTTGTTCATTTAATGAAGCTTTGACTTTAACCTTGATGGTGCCTTCCACCTCCATCTCCTTTCTACTGCTTAGACTTGAACAAAAAAAATCTATATAATGATGCTTTAAATGCATTCTTTAATGCAGCACATTAATTTCACAATTGATTAAAGTTATTAAGACACTTTGAACATAATATGCATATACCCAACTAATAGACTATGATGCATGAAAGAAGCTCAGTAGTCTCTGTCCCTGTGCTAGTAAGAGCAAGAAATACTCCATTTTGAGTCCTCAGAGAACAGGCAGGACCCTCACTGCCTGTTCCCACAGACCCTGAGCAGTGAAGGAATTCAACACCTGCAGCACTCATGCCAGTGTTTGGGATAAACAGAGAAAATTCACTTATTTGCATAGCGCTATATATGTTCATCACCCAGCACAATGAATGAGTGTGCAAAATAAACATTTCTGACTTCAAACTTTAACAACTTAACACATGCCCCTTAAAGAGCTTAATT
The DNA here is from genome assembly GCF_963513975.1 of Fringilla coelebs. Classification (NCBI taxonomy): domain Eukaryota; kingdom Metazoa; phylum Chordata; class Aves; order Passeriformes; family Fringillidae; genus Fringilla; species Fringilla coelebs. Next base: position 36,386,196 of record NC_140029.1, read on the forward strand.
GCTGCAGCTGCACATCCACTGATCTGCTGAAGCTTATGTGCTATGACATCCTCTCTGTTCTTTTTTTCCTGACTTGATCAAGCAAATTTGTAGCTTCCAAGCTTCATTCGGTTAAGTATTGCAAAGCAAACAGCATTTTGTGCTTTCTGAGTTTGTTTGTTTGGGTTCTTTTTTCCCATTTTTCCTCTCTTTCCATGATTGGGACTTCCTGTTTACCTCTCAAGGACCTTCAAATCATCCTTCAGTTGCAAACTTCTTCTTTCTGAGCCATCCTGTACCACTCCAGACAGCAAAACAATTAGACATCTGCTTTAATGAAGGTGGGATTAAAGCCCAAATTTTATCTGTATCACAAGGCCCAAATTTCTGAGATGTTGAATTTTCTTCTCATGGGTTCTTGAGTGCAAGTGACTGCATGATGGTCCATATTTCTATAGTTAAGGCAAAAAAAAGTGACAACCATCTCATCCTATTTCTCTGGAGCAAAACTGATGTGGGTAACTAAAGGAAGTGGCAGTTAAGCATATTCTGCTTTCTGAAAAGATGCAGGTATGAGATGGAGAATACAAATGGTTGGATTGCCATTTCTTTAAACTCTGAACTAATTTCTTCATTTCAAACAGAGCCAGTCTTACAAGAAGATCTACACCAGCCAGTTCAATGAGTTAAAAAGGAATTATCAACATTTAGACCTTGCAGGAATACAACACACGAGTATAATTTTTTTCATTCTGCTAAGTTATAAATCAGTCATTAGGTAAATTCCCGAAAATAGTTATGTTTTAGAACATTCATAATTAGCCATCTTATTTGCGGCAAATGCAGGGACTTATTCCTTAAAACAAAGTTTAAGAGCAAATAGAAATCATAGTTATTTTCCTGGGAATCCTTCCAAAAAAAGAGAACTATGTGAGTGTAAAGTTATTATTGCCATGTTGTATGATTAAACAGGATATTCTGAAAAAAGCTTACACACTGAAAAAAAAAGTATGCATAGCAGTTCGTATATTTGTAAGACTTAAATTCAACAATAGAAAGTGCAAAATAAAGGGGGAAAAAATAAATATATCAGGAAACATGTCTACAGCCCTAAAGATTACCTTTTTTTTTTTCCTAATGTACAAAAATTAATTGCTATTTCATATGCAGCAGCAACTTTGGACAATGGCATTCTGACTGCAAAATGCTCTTGAAAGAGAACTTGGTGAGACTTGCCCTTGCTAAGCTTGAACATTTTTTTTTTCTGAAACTACTTGAAAAATAAAGGAAAGAAAAAACAACTCTAGACATGCAGGAAAATACCTGGTTTTGTGTTGTAGTCAGTCATGAGAATTAGGAAATATATTTTGAACTGTACTGAACTACAGATCATTTGACTATGCTAGACATTTGGCTCTTATGTCACTGGTGTTTAATGCTGATTCTATGACTAATAAATGAACAGAGTTGGGAAGGACACAGCTGGGTGCATGGCTGAGTACAGCACAAAATTTTCAAAGTGTTAGGGATGGTAAAATTACCTTTGACTTCAGCATGGTAGGGCATACTTCACTTAAACAACTGACTTGCAACACTTTTTGACATTTATCCAATCCACCTCTTTAAAAACACATCTAATTAGTTTAACTTGATCCAGACAACTTTTTAAAATTACAATAAAAACACACAAATCCCCTGATATCCCCATTTTACTAGCAATAAGTAGAGAAAAGTCTGAGTTTAAATGCTGGCTTTGACCCCTGCTCCTCACAGAAAGTTAATGTGCACAAAAAAGAAAAAAAATAAGGGAGAGAATTCAGTGTGTCTTTTATCAAAAGTCAATTCAAATCTCAATCTGAAGTTCAAACCTGCTGCAGCATACATTATCATTAAGATGAAATATTTAGTGGCTCTGTATTCCGGTCATCTTTTGACAATAACCTACAATGTCTCAGAGGTGGCAGGTGCTGGAGAATTCAGTGAATTTTTAAAGAATATCTCATTTTTCAGGAAGGATGGTTGAAAACTACTAATTTGTATTAGCATGCCATTGATTAAATTGCACTTTCCAGTTTAAAAGTCCTGAACAACTCCTATAAGCATTAAAAATTTTAGCTGCTTTCAATCTTTTACATGCAGTTTATAAAACCTTGAAACATTGCTATTTAATAGCCATCTCCATCTGTTGCCCCAGTGAATGGGTATAACTCTTTGTCCTGTGGAAAATAGGAAGTCACATTTTTGGAGTTCATGCAATGTTCTTTAGAGATAAGCTTTTCACAAATCATAGCTACTAATAACGTTTCGGGCTTCCCTGTGTGATAGGTGCAAGGTGAACACAAGGTTGGAGGAAAATTAAAGTAGAATTGCTTTAACAATCTTTTCAGATTACACCTCACTAACATTTAATATTTGAATTCATGCAAGTGGTAAATGTTTCAAAAGTAAAGCTTTTGTGATTATTAAATGAGCACTAACACAATATGAAAAATTGCATTGCTAAACATTCCATTGCATTTACATGGATATACACACAGAAGATAACTCACATTTTGGAAAGCATTTTCCATGGAGAAAAGCTTTTTAAGTACTTATTTTTGTGTGGAACCCTACTCACACAATTAATTCGCACCACACAAAGGGCAGAGGAAAAAGCACCTCTCTCAAGGGTTTCAGAACAGCACTCCAAGTTCTCTGAGACTTCAAATATCTTCATCATAGATTTCATTACATTTCCATGAATCTTTATGCATCAAATTAGGAATTAGGGAATTAGGCTGATCTGGTACCAAGGGGTAAGACCTCAGGGGGCTGGTACCACATGTCACGTCCACTGTTACCAGCCATGCTTACAAAGAGTGGCTTCCCCATCAGCAGGTTCAGCTGTGACTGCCAGATGTAACTGGAGCATGTGACAGCACAGTCATCAATCATACAATCATCAGTGCTGGAAGAGACCTTTAGGATCAGTGAGCCCAACCATCAACCCAGCACTACCACTGCAGTCTCTAAACCACTAAACCATGCCCAGCACCAGACCCAGGCACCACTAAAACACCTCCAGGGATGGTGACTGCACCACCTGCCTGGGCAACCTATTCCAACTCCTCACCATCCTAACAGTGAAAAAGATTTTTCCAATATCTAATCTGAATCTTTCCTGTCTCAGCTTAATGCCATTTCCTCTAGTCCTCTCACTGTAGGCATGGTAGAGGAGACCAGCACCCACCTCACCACAACCTCCTTTCAGGGAGCTGCAGAGTTGTGCCACTGCAGGACAAAGCAAAGGGGAAGCCTCTGCCTCTGAGATGTGCAGCCCAGGTCTCTCTGGCAGTGAAGGAGAAGGTAACCTTGGGCAGCTTTGTGAGATCTGACAAGCAGTAAGGGCTTGGGATGAGCACGACTCCGTTGTCTCTTTCACTCCCTTCGTCTTTCTGTTCTTTGATGCCACAGAGAACAAAGAAGCAGCTATTCTGCACTTTCCTGAATGAAAACTTCTGGACAATACTTACACATGCCACACTTGAGAGGATACCCATACATTTTGAGAAAGATCATTTCTATAAATATTTCCGCCTCAATATATGCAAAGCAAAACATTAGCTGAAAAGGGTGGGAATGAAGCTGAAGTAAGCTTACAAAACCAGCTATATTAACAATGGAAAGCTTCTTTTTTTCTTTTAATTTCCTCTCCTCTGGCAATAGGATTCCAGAGAAACCAGCTTCAGAGAAAATAAGCAAGTGAGCAAGTGCCTAGTAACTAGACCTACACTAGAAATAAGGACTTTCCAGATGTAATTTAATACCATTTTGAGACTGACTTCACAGAGGAAATGAACCCTTCAATTAATATTTGACTGATTTTGTTTCCTTGTCTTCAGTGATATTTTTTTTTTAGTCTGAGGGAGTAAAATCCAGATTGTTGTGACAATTGTGAGAACAAGTTAGTCAGCGTTTATAAATCACTTGGAAGAAAAATTGGTATTGCTGATAATTATGAAATTGGATGAAATCAGCAAAACATGTTGCATTGCAAACCAGTTGTTTTCTGCTTTTTTTCATCTCAAAGTTAGAAACACAGAACTGCAGTAATCTCTAAATGGTGATGTGGTGGCGGAGGCTCCAGTACTCCACTTAAGGCTGTTGGAACTCATACTCCTATCTCAGTAATGACAAAATTTTGCCTTTCCAGTTTTGTAGGAATGTAAAGACCACTGGCTCATTTGCACAAAACATCAAAAGTCTGAAAACTTTAATAAGTTTTCCTTTAGCTTATAACCACCTAAACTGTGCAAAAAATAACTGTGTGCTTTGATCGGGTTTACAAACACAGCAAACGACTCCTGGATTCTCAAAAGTATAATTCACACCTCAGTTAACCCATATCTCCTAGGAAACACTGGCACTTGACTGTGTGTGGAATTGAAGGTAGAAAATTATTGGGGAAGGTAAACCTCAGGGATCTGCTTCCCCTGCAGCCAGGCAGCCACATCTGCACACATGCATGTACGCATACAACCCATACCTCTCACAGCATAGTTGTGTTTTGCCTGCATTTTGTTTACATTTTATTTTATTATCTTACTTTATTTTACTTTTACAGTTAACCCGAGGCTTACATGAACAAAATTTCAATAGTTCTTCCTTAGCTGCATGATGAATAAAGGCCACTGTTTGTTCTTGAATTACAAAACATTGGTACTGAAATATGTAAGAATAAACACTGGAAAGAAGGGATAAGTTTTTGGTTTTAAACATCTGTTTTAAAGTGATATGAGGGAGTGAAATTAAATTTAATAATCTCTCTTCCTTCCTCTGCTTTTGAAATCATAAGACAATGTGGTAGGACATGTGTTTCACATCTAGTGTGGTATTTTCAGATGTAGACAATTCATTATCCGTGGTTCTCCTTTTCTGCATAAACCATGATTTTTCTAAGTACAAAATTGTCTGCTAAATTGTCCCCAGGTTACACAACATAAAACAGCATTTATGTATAATAAGGCATTACCTCCACCTGCTATAGACAGTGTTTATTCTGCACATTTTGTTTTCTCTGTTGGATTGCAGCCAGTGAACTCAATAGTTTGTTGGAAAGCAACGGATCTTACATGTCAAATTGTCTGATTTATTTTACGTAAGTTTAATCATCTGTCAGCCTTTTTTCAAAGGAATGGAAGGGAAGTTCTTCCATGCTTTTTAAGAAATATTTCTCCAGTGAGGGTTTTCCATGCTTTTAAATGGATATTTCTCCAGTGAAAAACTCATTTTTAATATCTTTGTCATATTCTAACTCGCACATGTGTGTGTTTAAATCAGGCCACAGGGTGTGAGCTGATTTAGGCATTGAGCTACAGGACTTCTGCACTCACATTAATCACACACTTGAAAATACCCATCAGTTGTGCCAAACACCTGCTCATTCTGATTTATACAATGTCTTCTAGACAACTTGGATTATACCTATGCCCGTCCTTATGCCTAAAGCTGTATACCTCAGGGCATCACACCTCCTTGGACCAGTGGATCAGCCTAATCAAGAGAACTTTATCACACAGAAGCTAAATCTTTTGACTGACTGTCCATTTGGATCAGTCAGTTGAGAACAAAGCAGTAAGTGACATAACATTTTTTTCTCTTCTGTGCAGGACAGAACTGTGCTTAATTAGGCATTTAAGAGTGACTTCACTTCTATAGTTCTTACCACACGTTATTTTCAAGCAGCTCAATGATCTGAAACACCAATTAGTTTCAATTCACACCTATTATCCTCCTTTAGTGCACTGTTAATTCAAAGTCCAAATTCCCATCCTTGTCAAAAAGTGGTAATTTTCTCTTTTTGTAAGTGTTTCCTCTGAAGTTCTGAAACATACAGTGCCAAATGCCGTTACTTAAAACTTCACACGGAGACCCTGTACCACTTGCCAAGTCTCCAGTTTTCATGTTTTTTAGGCCCAGCAAATTCTCTTGCTGTCTCTCCATTGATAAACGTCTTGTTTCAATTCCCTAGAAACATTGTCTCTTCAAACTTTGTAAGCCAGTAACAGATTTTTTCAGGACATCAGTGGTATGACCAAGGACTACTAAGATGACTGCAGTCTCATAAAGCACTGCAAACAAATGATGGAAATTATAGAAAAGTTGACACATAAGGGCTTCACTCTTTTCATGTATCACACCCCATTCTGCTGTAACATCAGAAAAGCATTCAATGCTTAACATGAAAAAAACCAAAAAACAAAAAACAGATGCTTTCAGGTAAGAATGACTAAAAAAGAAAAATCTCCATAATTTACCAGTCAATTTTCAGATCACTCATTTTCACCAGGCCATAGTCCAAAGAGAGGAAAATTCTTAGCCATGTTTTTACCAAACATGATTACAAGCCTGTACAATCAGTGATCCCTACAGCTCTATGGGCATAGCTAATAGTAGTCCCTTATTTGTTCCAAATATTTTTATTTACATAGCAGATGAAAGAAATGGGGGGAATAACTTATTGCATAAATATGGCTTTTGTTTAAATATCTTTAATGCAACTTAATTCAGGTCATGCTTAGAAGAATCATCAGAAAAAAAATGACCAAGTATCAAAATAAGCACTGAAAAAATGCATTTGTTACTTTACCTTTTCTTTAGAAAACTAATGCTCAGAAATGCTGATGATTGATTCTATTAAGTGCCATTATTATTATTAATAATAACAATAACAATAATTTTTTCAGCTGTTTCTTAGTTTTTGCGTGCTTATTTTGAATTTTGGGAGAAAAATAAGAGGTGGGATAACATTTCCAATTTCCTGCTTATGTGTTGACAGTACAGGATTACCCATCACTATGCAATAACTTTCCTTCCATATAGAAAGTTACTTACCTGTGCACCTGCTGATGTTCTTTCATGCATGCTGTCTTAACAAACTAGCATGTATTACAAACTGCTTCCAGCTACTACAAGCCAAAATATAAGTTACACATTAATATTTTCAGTTAAGCTGCCAAAGTTGCTCAAAATCTGTTAGAGAGCTTTGTCAGTCCAGTCTACCATCAAATATCTGTACATTTCACATCTATCTGACTAGTTTTACATGTGATCCTCTTAATTATGGTGGCAGATTGCATAAAAATTTAGGTAAGAAAAATAGGTAAGAAAACAAAACCAAAACCATTTTTTTTCCCAGAAGCTGGAGAGACAGATCTAGACCTCTTGATTGGATTGCCAGAAAAAAATATTATGTAAATTCATATTTACACTCATGTAAATCCACTTGTTTGGAGGGGAATCTGGAATTACCTCTGATATGAACTATAGGCATGTTTTATTTCAACACAAATGTAAATCTCAGTTTATATATATGCATGGTATACGCTACTGCCAAAAAAAAATCTCCAAGCTCAATTTTGTATGTCTCCTGCACACTTCAAGTCAAATATACATATGAAAACCACTCAAAGAAAAAAAAAAGTTTCCCTCATATCAGCAGCTAAGAGATCTAGCATATGTACAAGGGTCAAAATTTGTAGCTAGCTGTATTAAAGACACAAGTAACCACAATGCCAGACAAAATGTAAAAGCCAGACTAGAATGCATCCAAAAGAGACTATTCACTCGAGACCATTTTTATTTAGATTCATAGAACCACCTTCTCATACTCAAAACGAAAAGGCTAGACAGCACAGAGCACCAGGAAAGCATTCAACTCCCAAAAAACTGTTAAACAAGTCTTTCTCTGCATGTAAATTTGTACAGACCCTACATAGAGTTTGAAGACATCATAACAAAGCGAGGACAAATCTCATCCACAAATGTAATTAAAAACCTTCATATTTGTCTAAAGATGGTGAACAAGGATTAACAAAAAAAAAAAAAAAAAAGGCAAAGCACAACTACGTGTCATAATTATTTCTCCAAACCAACAAGGAATATAACTGCACTTTCTTTGCCAAGGGTTAATTCTGGATGGCTCAATAGCACATTTTCTAGAGATTTTTGTTCCAGATTGCAGTTAAATATGGCCAGGGATTCAGACTCTCAAAATTGAGGATGTTCAACCTCTAAACAGTCACAAATGCTCAGCTTTTCATCTACAGTTCCTATCAAATATAGAAACATCTTTCAAATGTTTAGTTTTTACACAGACTTCAGTACTCTTCAAACTTATTTTAAACCATTCCATTGCTATCCTTCCTGCCTGTTAAACACATCAAGTGCTTCAGTGCCAGCTGGTGTCAGAAAAGAAAATCTAAAAACAAAAACCATACTGCTGGCTGTCTTCTACCCTTGCTGGCACCCACTGCTTGAAGAGAGATTATAACACTACTTGTAGCTCTTCCAGCTTTCCACAGACACCAGAATTTTATAGTGGGAGAGGTAATTAACAATACTGATGTCCTGCAAGGGGCATTTTCTGAGTTCCTTTCCTTAGTTCCTTTATGACCTTCTATTTTGACCCCCTTTTGTTTGCAAAACAGCTTTCTAAAAAAAATTTAAAAAAAGCACACAAACACACAACTGAGAGAAATGCAAGGTAACTCTAATTTGTTAAAATTTTTTAATTCTATTCTGATGTCACCAGTGAACAGAGGAAAAAAAAAATGCCTTTGAATTGTGCGTATTCAAAACTTTCAGGAGATTTATGCATTCAATCCATAATGTCTCCACCTTCCCTTTCAGCTCCCTCACACTGTTCCCTCAAAAAAAAAAGCTCCAACCACCTTATTTTTCTCTGTGCTCACCATAAGCTTTGGAAGAGATGCTAAACTACACCACCACATCAGATGAGACAGAGCCATACAGCTCCATGTGTTCAAGAGTACAATTACATTGAAAAAAAAAGGGAGAAAAAAAAGGAAGACTGTATAAATCTTTTCAGACTAACATGCTTGAGTTATGCCCTACTTTGGCATTTAGTTAAAAAGATAACTAGGAGATGTCTCACTTACTCCATACATTGATCCTGTTTTTTTTTGCAAAACCATAATTTTTTACAGTCAGTGTGACAATTTTCCTACAAGTAGGAAGGTTTTGTATACACAAACATTTTGAAAACACATAGATTTGCAGTTCTTTTGGCTTTAATCAGCTCCATGTTGTGGAGCATCTTTAAGTAAAGGTTATACATTTTCAAATAAACTCCTACAGGACCAAATTGTTATGCAGCAATTGTAGGAAACTTTAATAAAGCAACTGCTTAATATTTTCAGTTATTATTTTAATGAGACAATTTATTATTAAAAACCATATAAAAATTAGATGGCAAGTGCATACCAGCTCTCTCACCATTAGAAATTTTTAAAAATACCTGCAATGCTAGCCTGATTAGAAGAACAAAGTCTAATTCAGTCAATGTTAATCAAGTTTGTGGAAAAATATCAACATATTAGAAATTACAGTATGTGAGTCTCCTAATTTTACCTCCTAGTAGTAAAATTGAAAGATCTGATCTAATGTAGTCATTTTTTTAATATAAATTATATGCACTTTTCTTCCAATAAAATGTTTTTTATCATGATTAAAATATTTTTATCCCTGTTGCTGCTACTTGTCATAGACTTATGGAATCATTAAGGCTGGAAAAGAACTCCCAGATAATCTGGTGCAGCTTTTGACTGAACACCCCCATGACAACGAAAACATAGCACAAACTGCCATGTCCTGCTGTTTCTTGTAAAACAATACCTTACATTTTTTACCAGATGCACTGAAAATAAGTGTATATATAAACTGATAAAAGTAGCTGCAACTGAATAGAAACATCACTTCATATAACTTTGGTTTTCATGACTACTACTTTTATGAGACACAAAAGCCTTTTTTACCTATAAATAGATGTTTTAAATGAAAAATTCAACCCAAAACATTATTAAAAGTTCAAATCCAATGTCTTTGGTTATTATTAATTGCTGGAACAAAAAGAAACAATAGTAAAAACTTCCATTGGCTATGCCCATTTTGGCAGACAGTTTATGAACCAAATTAATAGTTACTTTGTAAGTATAACTTTTGAACTTGCAAAATAAAAGACATTTTGGCACTGTTTTAGATGTTCTGATAGAATTGCATTTGCTTCCAATCTTCAAATATCTAGATAAAGCAGAATAAACTTTATGGTTCAGTTCTACCTAAAGACAGCTAATTCTAAATAAACTATCCAAACCAGGACAGAAAGAATAATTGTCTTATGGACATACTTCAGCCAGACTAACTTACGTCTCAGAGAGAAACCTGTTCCAGTATTTCTATAGTACAATTTACTGCACTTTGTAGACAAAACTAAGAGTGAGGACCATGGGAGGATGCAGGCACCTAAGGCAAAATACAGGCCAATGCAAAGGCCTGTGTACAAAAATTCCAGTTTCATATTGGAGGTGCTTACCAACAGCCCAGCAACAGGCAATAGAGAATAAAGGTTTTTAAATTTTTCACTGTTTTCCAGTTCACAGCTCTGTAAACCCTCTGCAAAGCCATGGTTTCTCTCAATGGCTATGTTTAAACAACCAAACTGAGAATTCCCAAGCACCAAAGCCCACTTACATTTGCCAAAGTGATCTTTCATGTAGATGACAATTCTCCCTCTTCTATCCTTTTCCTTTTTCTCATTGCCAGGGATGGAAAACCTACTGCATAACCACAGTTATTGTCCTAAGGAACTTGAACCTCCCTGCACATTGTACGGAAATACGAGGTGTCCAATTCTGGCATCTGAAAAGGGAAGAGTTTCAGTGCCTAAGTCTCAGTAGTGCACCTATATCTGCAAGTGGTTATATTATATATATAGTTATATAAACCGTTGCAGCCAACTCCACAATCCTGTTGCATCTAAAAGAAACACTATAAATGTGCCACACTCTATAAAAATAATCAGCCTGAATGCCAATCTCAATCTAGTCTTGTAAACAAAGATTAGAGTGCCTATTTCTGAGCCAGTTAAAATAAAGCAGAGGGGCACTCTACAGTTACAGAATAAGATAACACCACTCCTGTAAATACAATTCAGGAGTTTAAACTCAAACTGGTTTAGTCAAAACTAAAACTAAACTTAAATCTGATTTAGTTTCCAAAAATCATTATTAGTAAGTGTAGATATTTTAAAAGAAATATTTTAAACTTACAAATCAAGAATGCTCAAGAACATCTCAATTGAAGTGACACTGTCAAACTTTTGTGTGGTGTCAAAGAACAAAGCTAAGACATTCCAAACCAAGAATGATGTACTGATTCCCACTCCCTCCTCCCTCTTTTAATGTAACCCTTTCAACACTTAAAAAATGAAAACACATCTTATTGCAATAGTTGCTGATGGTTACTTATATTTGCTGTTTCTAAAAATATCCAACTTTGACAGAGTAACTTGGATACAATGTCAGATGCTGATGTATTTTGAACTAATCTTAAGGAAAACAAAGATTTTTCATCCCAAAATATTCAAGCAACTTACAAATATGACTCCTAAGTGATTAATTACAGCCTTGGTATTACTTGCTATACCAATAAAAACAGTAACTCAAGACTTCAAACCTTTGTGAAACTGGTCCAAAAACACTTATGAAACTTTTTGAAAGAGATGTCCAAACCCAAAAGCATTAATCTTCAAAAGTATTATATAGATTTAATATAAAATCTATACATGTACTCAAATTCAGGTTGATACTTAGCAAAATCACTTTTATAACAGTAAATATTTGCAATAGATCCAAACTGACTGTTTCTTACAATCCTCACTTAGAAATCGTATTATTCTGGGATTTGCTATTGCCGTTTTGTGAGGACGGAGAAAATTTCTTTCTTCTATACTGTTTATTATTTTTTCAATGGTTTTAAATGTTAAGATTCCTCTTTTGCAAAGGATTTTAGGTAAAGCTCTAGAAAATTATACTTAATTTTATGATTAACTCTAAAGTTCCAGCTTTTCAGAGACTGTTCATGTATAGACTATATGTAAAAATAACATAACCCAGACAGATTTAAAAACAAAACAAAGTCACACAACTTCTGTGAACCAGACTAATGACACAGGTCTGTGATGTGTTTTTCCCTGTTTCTAGGCACTCTGTGGTGCCAAAAAGAATACAGTTTATGCCAATCTTCATCAGACCATGGGAAAGAAACATCCAAAGATATATAGCCAGAACTGTTTACGAGATAAACAAAAAGTTTACTGCTTCCCACATACTAGGGAAACAGTTGGATTACACATCAGCATCTGGTTGCTCCAGACAATACTACCAGGAAGTTAATGAAATTGGAACAAGGAAATTACTATGACTCGGCACTCCATAAAAAAGTGTAATTTATCATCAGTAAAAAAACAATGGGAGCTTTGCTGATAAATTAACAAAAGAAAATAAAAAGGCCGTATTGCTGTAAAACAATAAATCTTTTTTTTTTTCTGGATATGTTAGTTCTGTTCCAAAAGCTGATGTCACCTAATATTAGAAAAACGGCAACCTCGTTCTGATGAGAACTGGTGACCTATTTGGGTTACAAGTAAGATGTTTATCTGAAGTTTTAAGATATTAATGACATGATATTCAAATGAAAACTCTCTGTGTTCTATTCTAAAGGGGTTTGATTCCAGCAAGACGAGGAAACCAGAATACATTCAGCATTTAGGAAAGTTTCTTCCACTCACTAAAGGCAAAATAAGTTTTTCAATTAAAAGACTCATTTCCCAGGAATTAAACTTGAGCTGGCAGTTTGGTCACCTGACAGGAAAAATATTCTGAAACTCTGGCATTTCATTCCCTGAAATTTCTCTACTTTAGTTTTCCAGCCTTTACTCAATCCACATTGGCTGTGGAGTCCTACAAAACATCTTGTATGAAAGTTCCTAAGAAAGTTTCCTTCAAAGCCAGAAAATTTCTCTTTTGGGAATGTACTTTTCCTTCTCTTTGGCTGTTTCCACAGCAGATTTATTCCTGAATAAGATCTCAGTTATGGCACTACAACAGAGAAGACTATTTCCACTTCAGGCTCTTAAGAGTGTCTTCAGATGACTGTGGGCAGAGCACACCTAGGTCAGCACACCCTGAGGGACAGCACTTACCCACCAGCCCTGGCCCAGCAAGATTTTCTCAGGCTTGTCCATCCCCTCTCCTGCACCTGCGTGCCAGCGACCTGGCATACCCATGGCCTACACAAAATCCCCTATCTGACTTACATCAGCAACTGGCAGCACTTCTCAACAAAAGGAGGAAACTTCAGCCCTGGTCTGGGTTCCTTACTCACAAGGCATATTTGTCCACATGCCAACACACGAGCAGGCAGCAAGAAGTCACCCTACAGGCTCAGTCTTCTCCCATTAGCAAATTCATTATTTCTAAAGACAGCTTGAAGAGGATGGTGTGCCTTCTCCACTGATTTCTCATGCATGGACCTAAGAACACAAGTGCCCCATATCAGGTCAAAACCCTCCTCTGGATCAGTATGAGCAGATAACAGCAGCAGGCAGAAACAGAGCTCTTTAGTCTGGAGGGAATAAGGGACAGCACCACACGTGCACATGCTGGGGGCAGAAAAGCGAGTTAATGGTGGAGAATCCCAGTTCTCTAGGAGTTTCTATTAGAAGACAAGTATAAAATGAAATGTTAGCCCCTTCAACTTAATAATAATTAAAAATACTATTGTCTTTGTTTGTTTGGGTTTTGTTTGTTTGTTTGTTTGTTTTGAGCAAATACACTGCTCCCTTATTCTTGTAACTGCTGAAGAATAGGCATTCACTGCCAGCCCTCAAACTACATCTTCACGTAGTCACCTTGAAAACCTGTAGCAGTAGACAGGATAGTCTCTTCCTCCAAGCAACCTCTACTCTAAAAAAATGCCCACCTAGAGTTAGACCTGCGTTCTTTTGCACTACACCAGATTGGGAAAGTCTGGCAATGTTACAAAACACCTCTGCTTAAAAGACCCTCCACAGATATTCTGTAAATTAAAGGTGTTGTAGCACCCACAGTCCTTGGTTCCAAGCAGTACAGAACTGCACTAAAGACTCAAGACATGTCCCTTGGGGCTGACCTTCAAATCAAGATGAATGGGGCCTCTTTTTCTGATTATCCAACTGCCCAAAGTAAGTGATTTCGCTGCACAAGGGAAATTCCAGTGGGGAAATGGCACTCTCAAAGATGCAGACTTTTGGTTGGCCTCTACTTACATCCAGCATGTGTTCACCAAAATTGAGCCCAGGGGCTCTTGGGAGAAGGTGGGCTGGGGGGAATTTTGCTTCAGAGAGATGGCATAGTTTGTCAGAGCTCTTTTCTCAGACAGTTGTCAGTATGGAAAATAAGCTGTCATCAGATCCTTGTGCAAGCCAATGCATTTTACTAATCTGGCAGAAAAATACAGCAGAAGAAAACCTGACTAGCTTCCTGCCAGACTAGTAAGACGAATTTGTCTTACTGCAAAAGCTGACACAGGGGAAGGGGCGGAACCATATGGCTAGAAATTGGAGCAGGGGTACAAACCAATATGGGGAAAAGATTACCCAGTTCTCTTGGCAACAACCACATCGGCCACTTACCCACAGTCTGGGTACTCACACAGTTCACAGCACAAGATGGTAAGAGCTTTAGAGAACGTGCAGTGGATGAATAGCAAAGGGCAGGAAGATGCAGCAGCATTTCAATGAGACACCAAGGTTCAGGGATTTGGCCCTGGCCCCCCCTTCATGTCAGTGGAACAACTAGAGTCTTCTCCATCTGGCTAGGCTTACTATCTGTCTGTCCCATCAAAAGCCCATTGCAGTGTTTCCAAAACAATAGCCACTCAGAGGAGTACTCATATATTGGATAAAATGCATGCAACTGCAGACAAAGGAAAACAAAAACAACGCAGTAGGATAGAAGTGCCTCTAGCATTTGAAGCTACAGTGCTCAAGAAATATATTGCCTTGTTATGAAAAATACTGCTTATTGGCAAACTTTTACCAGCATTTTGTCACTCCATAAAATTAGTACACTGTGACTGTTCCCACTGAAACGGCAAAAAATTTCCACTGTATAAAAGGCACTGTATAAGTCATTACACGATTTAAGCCACAGATATGAAAATCTACAGCCTGGAAAATACAAACAGTAGCATTGTAACAACCCAGGAACTGTACTAAAAGTTAAACAATGCCTTTGGACATTAAAGATAAGACATAGAATAGGCTAACAAACAACACAGCTGATGAAAACAGTAATGAATTGAAGACTTGAACAAAAAGCATGAAAAGGAAGAACATCTGCAATTCTTAACTACTGGAGGAAACAAAGGACAAATATTCCTGTTTCTTTAGCTGCAATCTATATCCCCACAACAGTTAAGTTAAAATTGGATGTATCTAGGAGGTAGTACAGCCCAGCAGGAGAAGTGTACAGAAGCCAAGGATAACCATATGCAGTTTTATAACCCCACAGGCAAAACACTAATTCTATAGCTATGTGAAAGAGAGCAGACCAGTTGGAGATTGATAATTTTTCAGAGAAAAATATAAAGTATCCTTATTATTGAGAATGCTTTGCTGACAAACATGCACACACACCTCTAAGCAGGAAGGACAACACTGTTTATTTGACTGATTTAATGCATAAATTACGAAAGTTACTTAGCAGATATATTTTCAGCAAATTCCTGATTTCCAGAAACCACCAAGAAGGTCATCCATACTGTAAACCCTTCAAGGGATAGAAGCATACTGCTAAAGAAAGGCGAGCTTTAAAGCAGGGAGTCCAGGCATTAGACCTGACTTGTTGCTTAATTGTTATGTCAGTCCCTGTCTCTCTTTACGGATGCTGCAACTAGTCATGTCCAGTACCACACTCCAAAATCCATAAGTAATGCCAGATTATTGCAATGACCACCACCAAAACCAAAATAGGGGCAGAAAAACTGAGAAAAGCATGTCAGAATTCAAGTAAATTCATTTTGCCATCAAAACCAGAGAAATATTAAAACAGCAAACTTTATTTCAAAATGAAAATTTTGTACGGTAGCTTTTAGTCAAATTTGAAGACAAATGGGCAACTAGGTACTAAAGGTAGGTAGGAAGTTAGTAGGTACTGAAGAGTTTTTCAAGAAAGTGCTGCTGAATATTGCATGGCACATAGAATCATCTTAAATCCTGATAAAAACCACAGGGCATATAATCTCCCTATTAATGCAAAAGAAATGGACTAAAATTAAAAGAAGCACCAAGCCTCATAAGTTCTGAGAACTTATGAGTAAAGAACTGTTAAGCTCTTTTTGTGGGACATTTAAAAAGGACATAGAGAAATGGGCTGTGATCAAATGAATTATTAATGGTGGGCAGAGCCCAAATACTAGAGAGATAGAACCAGATATTAGATTAAAATAAAGCCAGCTTACACTTGTACTGCTAGCTAAGAAAGGCTCCACAAGGTATGTTTACATACAGATGATATTAAAGTAATGTGAAGCTTAGAGAAGGATGTTGCAAGTCCAACATCTCAATCTTGAATATTGCACAGTCTAAAGCCTAAGATAAAGGTTGGAAAGTCCAAGACTCCAATCCCCAAGTTAGTTCATTTGGCTAACACAGGATTAATACAGGGCACCATTTGCTGATCACCATAATGAAATTGCTCCACCTGGGATGCTGAGCCAAGGTAATTAATGAACTTAAGAATTTCTGGACCATGAATACTAGTGAGACATTTGACTCATGGGCACTTTTTTTCTAAAAAGGTTTTAGAGGAATGCAGATTTAGATGCGTCTACATACTGTATAAAAGACCAGTGCAGTCAGGTGGAAAATTAATCTGTAATTAGATCAATAAGGCTAAACAGACAGATAAACCAGGAATGCTGTTATATGTCCTGTATTACTTAACCAAGCTATTGCATTTTTATCTTTATTAAATTAAAGGATTACTGCTATAGAAGGCGTGCAGATATTGGAACAAGGAAAAAAGATCACTTTCGCTGATAATGATGTGAAAGTCTTTGTTAAGGATTTGTAAAAGGTCTGTGTTTCTGATGGCTTAAGGAATTGCTCAGGATTGTTGTAGTACAACATGAAGCATGCTAAATCTGAAAAAAACAAAAAAAGGACAAGCAGCAGCCTAATTTGTACAGTGCCATTAGAAGGGAATGAAATAAGGAAAAAAAAAATCAAACCAAAAAAACACTTAGAGATTTGTCATTCTCTTTCCACCATTCTATTTATGATGAACTTTTGACCAATAAAATATTTTGTGATCTGATAAAACAATAGTCAGTCTTACATAAAAATGTGAGCTGTTTTAGGTAGACATATGGACATGTGAGGGTGAAAAAAAAATGTTTACATCTATTTACCAAATTTCACTGAGACTTTTGCATATGTGAACATGCACAGACTTACAAGTGTTTCAAATGACACATCACTATAAAATATTTCGAGTTACAAAAAGGATGCAAAAAATTGCAGCATCACAAAACCTAGTTCAGATGGAGAAAACTAAATTAAAAACCATACAGGATTTAGATCCATAATATTTTACAGCTTGCTATCTTTCCAACTCTGTGCACAACAAGCAGAAATTCTTGTGAAACCTCTGATAACATTCTCACATATTTATCATGTAGACTGAATCTTTTTCCACAATCAGCAACCATTCCATAAACTCTGCAATTAACTGGGAAGCATTTTCCCTCAATGGGAAAAGATAATTAATTGAGAAGAATTTGCCCTCCAAATTTAGGACCTCAGAGGCACAGTAGCTTCCCCATTTACTTGTACAGAATGGAAAAATGACCTGACAACACTTCTCCCCAAGAAAAGGAGACTGCAACTAAAATTTGGAAGAACAAAATGCCACACCACATACTTGTTCTTTGTTGTCAGTTGCACTAAAAGGTTTTATTTGTAATGTGGCCTACAAGTGTGAGAAGTGGCATCTCTGAAATACAGCATACATTCCAGTGATGAGAACTGCACCTCCTGGGCGCAGGTAACAGTAACCTACTTTGTACAAAAGGCACAGAAGACAATAAGGAGTCACAAATTATATATTATTATATACCTAAATGCAAATGAATTACATAATTACTTTTACATTTGTAGTAAGATAGGTTTCATCTTCAGAACATAATGTGTGTTAATGTAACAAACCTCAAAGTCCTCTGCAGTAAATGCTTTTATGTACAGCAAGAAAGAAATATGAGATACTTCAAATGACAGCCTGAATGCTGCTTTAGTACCAGGGATAATTCAGTGGCCTCCCTCTGATTCAGTTGTTGTTTAGGTCAGCGGAAGTTGTGAATCCCTTAAATGAGAACTGTGATCAAACGAAGTATAATTCTCTAATAAAAGCTAAGTTGTTGCAAAGCTATATTTTATGCACTAATTCCATCCAGCAGTTAAAACTCAGGTCCCTGAACAATAAAAAGCGTTTTGCTGAGCACAGTCCTTCCAGCTCCTAAGTTGCTCCTTCCCCCACTGTCTTCGATGTAAGCAGGCGAATACAAAAGAGACCAATCAAACAAGATTTTTGTTTACCTTTCACTGGGAGATAGAAAGTGGCGAGCCTGCATATCCTCCTTTGTCCACAGAGGACATACACTAGATTTTGTTTGATACACATTTTTAAAGTTCCTTTTAAGTCTTCACTTCTTAGAGAATGATTGTGTTGCTATAGTTTTTGGCCCCTTGCTAACAGCAGCTTTTTCCCCCTCACCAGAATTTGAAGCTTTTGATCTCTTTTATCTGCTGCTTGCTCATAGCCTAAGAATTGCATCTGTGGCAAAGCTTGTTCTCTTAAGAGTCCATTGACTTATTGCTGGAAAACAAGGAAATAGCCTTCTTTTCATTCAAGTCCCTGTTGAGATAATACATTCTAAGGAACACAGTCTGTGTGGAGTAATCAGAGCTATTGTTCATCAGCGTTTGAAATGCTACTGGGGAGATGTGGGGGGAAGGTGGAAATCCAAGAGGGCTTCTATCTAAGAAAAATAGAGAGATGGCAACCCTAAGAAGGCTTTTCTTAAATATCACACATCAGGCTATTCTACAACTTTGACAATAGCAGATATTGAACATAAACAAACAGAGCAAAAAAGCTAACAAATACATATATATTTCATTTCTCTGCCACAGGGAAGGCAAGGCACTCATCTTTCAGAACAAAACACAGTTCAGAAGACCATCTCGTGGTAAGACTGGATGTGCTTTCAGGCTGATTTTCTAAACACTGGTGACTCTCCATAACATTCCTACCAAGAAAAGAAAAAGCAGTGCAGGTCTCCCCTGTACTACTATGCCCAAGCTTTACTAGCAGAGCACATTTCACAGCAGCTTGGCCAGAGGGCTGATATTTCCCAGCCTCAGCTGGAAAAGTTCTTCACTTCCATCTCACATTGTTGTACACTGCAACCAAGCAGCAGGACAGGTGTCACCAGTGAAGCAATGGTAGTGCTGCAAAATGGTCGAGACAGAACAAAAATCCAGGTGCAAAGATGCTCTAAATGTGACCTACTGGCTCCACGAGAGTGGAACTGTGCTCATGCAGCTCCTTATTCTGCAGCTTTCTCCTAAGGAAAGGGTTTTCCCAGAACAATTTCTTTATTTCCACTCAATAAGAGAGGAAAAAGTGGGTTGAAACTATATTTATATAGCTTCTCAGCTGTGATGTTCACTCCTTGCAACTGCAAATTTTATTTTTAAAAATCTTTGAGTAGAATTACACCCTACAAAAGCAGGCTATCATTATTTTAAGAGTGCTTTTTTTAAACTTCCCTTTCACTTGTTTACAGTGCTGTAGAGACTGTACAAACACCTAATAGAAAGAAATTTTTATATATCGCAGCTGAATTCTTAATTTAATCCATTACCATGTAAAGGAGCCCACACACTCATGTCTTAATTATTAAGAGTGGAAATTGTGTGCGTGTGTGATTATATTTAACACCTCATTTTTTTTATTTTCTGCAAACAAGTTCATTTTCATTCAAGGGAATAGTAAATTTCTTGGAAGTAGAGAAACCCTCTGCAAAATTCTGACAATGCAACTTCTACATTCTAGAAAATGAAATATTACAGGATAGAAATAATTAATTTTATTGTTTCTGAGTTTGGCAAAAAGAGGATATGAAAGCATATTAAGTAATTAATTTCATGTTCTACCTACAGTGGCATAAGGGTATAAATATTTAAAAGTTAGCAGAGCAAGAAAGACAACCACAGCACTGCTAAACCAAAAAAAAATCAGCAATCTTGCCATCTTCAGAAAAAAAAAAAAAATTAGTGTAGCATGACAACTACCAAAGGAGTTCTTCATACTTTATATAAAAAAACTGTAAAAAAGGATAACAAAAGGTGCTTCTGGTCTTCTATTCCCTCCCAATTTCTTGTCAAAAGCCATTTTTCTGCTTAAGGAGACTATACAAATAATAGTGATTTGGCCCTTTTTTTTTTTCTGTTTTGTTTTGTTTTTTACAGACACATGATGCTATTTGACTTTATTTCACTTGACAACTCTCTTTTCATAATTCAAGACATCAAGCACTATTATTGGTGAAAAAAAATTTAAGAAAAAAATGGCAGAGATTTACAACATTTGAACTCAGATTGCCCTTTCCTCTCGTAATTTCTACAGAACAAAATTTATTAGGTCCTGCATCACAATTTTCTTACACAGATTTGCCTCTGGAGATACATATTTTTGAGGAAAATTCCTCAGAGCAGTCCCATATCTGCTTGAACTTTCATGGTTCCTTCAAGTGAAGTCATGCCACACGCATTCCCGCCCTGGAGGGATACTCCAGTATCCACCGAAGAAATCAATGACAAATTCAATGTTGCCTGAAGTAGCATTCATCCAGAACAGGAACCCTAAACATTTCCTCTACCAGCTCCCATCATAACTGAGAGAAAACTGACACAGCCAGGTAACTTGTGTCACAGCTTTCCACAAGAATGGGGAATGGGGAAAAGCCATGATGGTAAGGAGGTGAGACAAAGCTCTGTGCCCTGCAGGTTGTTTCCTAGGAGCAGAAGTTAACCTAGACTAGACCTTCAGCTCCAGTGACAACACCAAATGAGAATTTTGCTGCTTTTTCATTTTTTTTTGGTTTTGTTTGTAAAGAATTAGCTTTCCTAAGATATGCACTTAAAATGATGTCATAAATTACAAATTAATTCTGTAAAATATAGTTCAGCAACTATGATATAAATTCTCAGCAGTAGTACTGAATATCTCCTCACAATACTTTTGAAGTCCAAAACACCCTTAGTAATTTTTTCAGCCAGGCCTTCAGGCTGCATACAGTTTCTTTAACTGTTTTGAATACTACACTGCAAATGTATTAAATGCACTTATTTATTGCCTAATTCCCTTTAAATTCTGTTATGTATGGACAACATTTTTATATAGCAATTCTGACAAAAGCTTTAAATAAACTTAATTTGTAACATTACAGCTCTACTAAGCTTTTCAAGGTTGCAAAACAAATAGTTTCCAGGCTTAAGGCTTAATCAAGAAAAAAAAATCCCAAATCAACTATTAAACAAATAAAAATCTTATCATATAAAGTCCATTTCAGTTTCCACAAGAGATCCTTTCTTGCATAGTCAGCCACAAAAAAAAAAAAAGTTCAGCTGCCTCTGAACTTAATAAGGTCTGCAATGATGTGTTATTGCCAGCAATGAGAACACCACCAGTATCAGTAAGAATTATAGCAATGAGGAAAAAAAATAACAAATCACAGTTACATGGTCAATCAAAAAGCTGTTTCTTCCTACAAGTATGGACAGTCTTTGCAATTTCATCTTGGTTCATGGGGTATTTAATATCTTTTTCTTGAAAGTGTAGTCCCAAGGTTTGTGATGATACTGCAGCCATCAAGTTTAATTTTTAAAAGTTTCTATCCTATGAAACATTTAGAAAACTTTTAAAAATTAAACTCCTTGCATTCAGAGGAAAACCAAAAAACAAAACAAAAAAAAATCAAACAACCTAAACAATTTTTAAAAAACCCAGAGGCAATAGTTCTTATTCTTTTTTTAAATCCTCACTTTTTAAACTTATTCCCAGATTCTGTACATTCGGAAAGGGATTCAAACATCAGCTTAAGATTCTGTTCAAGGCAGTTGAGTAGACACCAGTTGCCCACAACAGCCCTTGCAGGCAAAAGAAAGACAGGCATCTGCCAGGGATAAAGGCTCCCACTTACACTGCCACACGTTTGCTAAAGTAGGAGTTCAGCAGGTCGCCTTCTCTCCCCATCAGCTATTTAAGAGACTTGGTTGACCCCTAAAGTTAGATGAGAATTCTTTCACTCCAAGTTCTAAACTAAGCTATGCATCGATTAACTAATATAAAAAAAAAAGAGATAAAAGTTCAGAAATATTTGAATTCTAAGGGTCATTTTTAGTTCTATTATAATGTATTACTCATTACAATATATCCCAATGAAACAAAACCAATCAATTAATCTTTGACACTAAATCAGGGCTATGAAATCAATTTTCTCTTACTACAAAACCAAAATTATTGCAGGAGAAATGCTACATCATCTTTTCACCACCAGTGGTCCAAGAGTAGCTACAACAATCAAACCACAGAAAGGTTTAATTTCTTGTGCAGGTTATCATAGGGCAATAAACATCTCTGATATGTCAGCCTCAGAAACAACAGATTCCCTAAACTGAGATGACTGCCAAGACCAAGTTCTGTGTAATAAACTTGCTTGTTCACTGATGTCTCATATGTTCCACTTTTTACATATCACAAGAAATTAGCATGACTTTAATACAGGCTTTTTAAAAAGTTACATGCTTTATGTTATGATTGTTTTTAAAGGAAACCAGTGCATAAAATATTTAGTATCTCCAGTCACATTTTATTATACTAACTTCTGTTTTCACAAACGAGGGAGTCATTTCACTGGAACAATTCTTTTCCACAAGGGTTTGCCAGTTCAGAGATAACTACTGTAAGGTTACCCAAGAAGATATTAAATCCCTGTGGCTTGACACAAGTAACACACGCCAGAAAGTCTCACTCCTCACAGAGCTCTATTATTATACATGTTTGTAGTCCAGCAGGGAAGGATGACAGTGAGTCAGCCACAGTCAGTGCCCCAGGGAGATGATCCCTTCTTGATGTCAATCATAGTGAAGATTCTCTCCCTCTTTCACTAGCAGAAAGGCTGTGATGGCCAAGAGAAGGTTCAGGAATGCAGTTAGCACTGAGCCACAAGAGGTCCTGCTCAAACGTGCTCATTTAGGGCTTAAATGCTATTAGAATGATGCTACTGAGACAATGTATTACAAACCCAAACATTTCACTTCAAGGAAGATTTTACTAAGCTTTGTAAAAGATCAAGTTCTGGGGTATTAGGACAAGTAGATTCCCCTTCTTCTGGTACACAAAATATATTCTTTGGGTCTGAATTAGTGAAAACAGCCTCTGCCTTTCCTAAACCCAAGATAGTTGGCTTCATTTTCTACTATGGTAGCTTAAACTAATTACATACACAAGAACAAAAAGGGTGGTTGGAGGAGCATAAGAGGAAACATTGATGCCTTCAGCCATGGAATAACACAAATATTCATCTGCAACATCTTCCCCAGAACTGTCAGGATTACTCAGTCTGAGGCCTGATTTTGAACTCTTCATAATGATGATGACCCTAATAGTAATAATGTGTTTGGAACAGGCAAATACACCTGAAGTAGTAATGCTGGGTCATCATTAAACTTACTGCATGTTCCTGACCACA
This sequence comes from Fringilla coelebs, assembly GCF_963513975.1. NCBI lineage: Eukaryota > Metazoa > Chordata > Aves > Passeriformes > Fringillidae > Fringilla > Fringilla coelebs. Next base: position 36,409,872 of record NC_140029.1, read on the forward strand.
GCAGGCCTAGACCACAGCAGAATTACCACGGATTGTTGGTTTCTGCAAGAATCTGCTCAGTAGGGGCATTCAAAATGCTGCTCCCATCGGTATTTGTACCTGTAGAGCCTATTCACATCAGCTATAAAGACAGGCACACAGCAAACCATCTCACCTGCCTTTTTCAGACCCATCCTTTGTTGAAGTTCCCCAATTTCACAAGGATTCAGGTGCATTTAAAACACATGTGATATAAACCAGAGTATCAGACTTCATTTGTTCACTGAATACACTTGCTTTACAAAGTTTTTGTGAAGCAAGACATTGTACTTTTATTAAGATCCCTTATTATTTTCATTGTCATTGCTGTTACCATTATCACTCATTAGTAAAATGAAGCACCAAAATTGGATGGGCAAAAAAACCACTCTGATCAGAAAAAAAGTGCCAATTTTAAATATGCTGCTGCATCTACAGACTTCCTTAACATTACAAATACGCTTTGTTTCTATAAACTGAAAACTGATTTAAACCAGTTATGAAGTTACTTCTTCATCAAGGAAGTTAATATGCTTTTCAGAGGATTGTGGATTATATTGTGTGGACAATGAAGGGAAAAGTACTTACTTCTGTGAATTGTTAACTTGCTGGTGATTCTGCTCTGACATTAATGCTCTGCAGGTATTGCTTACAAGGAGGTTTATGGTACAAAGAGCATATATTGAAATATATAACATATATTGAAAACTTTGCTTTTAATGAAAAACTCCTTTTAACTAATTCCTGCCCTGTTACGGGAATATAGTAAGGCACCTGAAACATAAAAGCATTTATGATCTCCTATAGAACTTAATAATGGACAAATTGATTTTTGTCTCAAAATATACAAAAAAAATTGGACTGAGAAGTTACATGCCAGGTTTCCATTTAGAAAAAATAAATAGTGATTCCTGCTACTACAAAACATTGAAAATGAAGGTTCATAATGGAAATGCTGACCAACTATTTACTTCACCCATGCTAGCTAGACATATAAATGTTCTCAGACACTCTGTAAAAATTTGAAGCTTTCTTTGATAAACTCTGCTTCCATAACCAAAAGGGAAAAACCACCTTTCCCAGCTTTTCAGATCAGTAAAGATATAAGCACAGAAATTCCTATCTTGTGAGTTTCCTGACTTCCCAGAATAGTCTGGAAGCAGGAATTACTGTAAGACACCAGTGAAGATGTATTATAAGAAGTGCTACAAAAGTATGAATTGCACGGTTTTTTCCGTTTTTTTTTCCTTTTTTTTGTTTTTTTGTTTGTTTGTTTGTTCAAGATACCATCCTACGAAGAGGTCACCAAAGCCAAAATATAATTGCAAACTTAATATTCTATTTTCAGGGCAAATTGAAAGAATTTTTTTCAGATTATCTATCCCGTAAAAGCTGGGGAAATAGCAATCTAATCAAATCAAGCATGGTTTCTATTACAGTTCAGCAAAAGACACCGTATCTGACACTTCCAGAAATGAATCAGATATCTGGGTACAGTAATTTCTGTAAAGCAGTAGGCCAAGGCCAAACATGAAATTAAACTCATCACTAATGTAAAATCCTTTAGCCTATGCTGCTCTTGAGTCTTTTTCACTAGATCCTTTCGACAGGAAATCAAACAGCTTATTTGTGATTCATGTTTTTGCCTTTTCTGGGAGCAGTTCCCAGTATAATAATCTTTGCCAACGGGACCAAATCACAGTCTTCAGGAGCATATTCCAGATTTAGCCCTATGATTCAAGCTCCCACCTGCTTTTAAAGGGGAAAACCCTTCTCTGTGGAACTATTAACCTGACATGTTCTCCAGTCTAGACTAATAATTATGTTAAGAAGTGAGTCCATTATCCGCGTGGAATGGGTGGAGGTTTTGATAAACCGGTAATAACAGGCGTCAGACTAGTCACCAAGGATTGTTCTTACTTGCCTTCTTATAAAAGGGAACCTTAGGCTCATTCAAGAATTCTGCTTCCATTGGGACTGACAAACAGTGTGTTTATTTCCATCAAAGGCAAGGGACTGCCCTGTAGTGCCTATAAAATGGGAAATGGAATATTGTTCAACAAAGGTTGACTTGCTCATGTAGATTTTTGTCAAGACTGCTTTTGTTCAAAATGGGAAGCAGTGTTCCTCTAATTGTACCATTCCAATTCTTCCCATTGCAGTATTCTAATGGATTAATTTGTGTAATATATTCTATGCTTTGGGGGGGGGGATGGGGGGTCGGGGGGTTGGGAAACACACAAGCGAAACAAGTGTTGAGAACTGGAAAGAAACTGCTGATCCTCAGTAGAAAAAAAGTAATTTGGAGTTCACAGGGCGACAGTTGTGAAAAACGCAAGTCGCCCAGGCCCTATTTCAGCAGCGGGCCCGGCTGAGTTTTCACCAGAAAACCAGGGAAGGAGTTTCAGCTCCGGCAGGAATCGGCCGCTCCACCCGCACGCCGGACCCGCGGAGAGGGGCTGAGCCCGCGGGTGCCCTCTGCCGGCAGCGGGAGCACGCACTGCGGGCCCAGCGCGCCGCCGGGAACGCGCGGTCAGCCCGCCGTCCCATAGCCGCAAGCAGCAGCGCAAACCCTTCTGCCAACCTCCCCGAGTCTATCCGGAGCCCTTACAATGGTTTTTCCAATTCAAGAGTGTTAACCAAAGCATCTAGCTATACAGAAAACTCTTTATCACCTTTTGAAACCGGTAAGAAGCACTCTTCGAGACAAAGGGAAATAAACTACATAGAGGACTATTATAAAATATTTGAAATATTTTCTTGCATTTTCCTTTCAAATATCTCAAAGAATTGCAAGGAGATTGAGATGCATTGTTAAAAAATGAGGAAACCAAAATGCAGCTGGTTTATTTCTTACAAACAATGCTGTTACTGAAAAGGTAAATAAAATATTTCAGGAATTCTCACTTCTACATGCTATTTTTCATATCACTCTTTAAAAATAGGATATTTGAACTGATTATTTTCATATTAATTCAGGAGTTTGACATTTTTAAATAGCTGCACACAAATGTCTAATGCAAGATAAATGTATGACCTCTTTGAAAAAATATTGCTGATATCTAACTTTGCAGAGTTATGTCAGAAGTAAGAACAGTTACTTTCACTTAGAGTATAAATTCCTTTCATAAATGAACACTACAGAATGAAGTACAGTCAGTTTCACACAGACATATACAAAGGTCCCAGCACAATGACCACTCAACAACTATTAGTCTTCAGCTGTCATGGCAGTTTCAGGTTCGGCTTTTTTTCAATAATAAAAATATATTTAACATAAAGCTTCAAGCCTACTTAAAAAATAAATAAATAAAAAAAAAAATATATATATATATAAAATTAGAAACAGAAATTTGCATGATATGTTTCACTCCTATGCAGCAAGTTCTAAAAGATGACTATGCTTAAAATAGTAAAAAAAAACTATTAAAATTAAAAACTATTCAATTTACAATGCTTTTGTAATAAAAATGCTTGACAATTCAAAGTAATGCTTTTCTTTCTTTTCTGTCCTCTGAAGTAACTAACAGGAAATAGCAATCCTAAGACACTGAACCCTTTTGGGGAACAGAGATGCCAAACACAGATACAAAAAAATAAAAACTATAAGATTCAATTTAAAAAAGCAAAGACAGCCCTGAAGCTTTTGTAGATATCCTAATGTAGTAACATAAGAAATGGACATCACTGAAACAAAGAACGAAAAAACAATCAGGAAAGAAGATCTAGCCACAGGGCTTTGTTTTCCTGCAGATGAGAAGCAGTGTGCTACAGTCCCTATAGAAGCTCAGTAATTGGTGTGTTGGGAACATCCAACCCATCCATTCTAGAGCCCAGAGGACTCAGTATGTTACACAATTGAACCCTTCCCAGAAGCATTAGCCTGGACTCTTTCTGGAGTACTGCCTCTCAGTCACTTTCAGTGTTGCACTGAGGTTTGAGAAGGGGATACTTGCCATAGCACGTTGTTTTTATGTAAGCCCTGGTGATCGAGGAACAAACCTTCCCACAAATCGCTGCTAGTAAAGATAAGATCACTGAGAATGCAGAACAACTGATTGCAGCATGACAGAGCTAAACTAGATGGTGCCATTTAGTGAGATTACCTCTGAGGAAGGGCAGAGTAAGGTCTGTAGTCACATTGTCAGGCAGGCTGGGAACATGACCAGAGCACTGCACAGCTTCCTTTGGTCAAGCTCATCATACACCTATCTGTTAACAAATAACAATGGCTATCACGATTTGGACTTAACAGGCTTTGCCACATTTAACTGAAAATTAAATAGCATTCCTTTTAAATAGGGTCTTGCTGCAATGCAAACAGACATTTCATTATTATGGTATTTTTCAAGGCTATATGGATCTCCTGTTGAAATTGCTGAAGTGATGATTTGAGGATTTTTTAAAATTTTCATTTTCAATAGCATGCTTTGTTTGTTTGGTTTCTGGTACGTAAACTCGACTGCTCAAGAAAAACCATTTTGCATGCCCTCCCGGTACTAATATCCTACTACTGATTCTGTCACCTCAGAAAGTGAGCAAAGAAAGCTACTGGCCTGTGATTTGCAAAGTCCCTTGCCTGCCATAAGCTGTGTAGCTGCAAGCACTGCTCTCCTGCAGGCTCTGTCGCTCGTTTGTGAAGCAGAGATAATAGCTACTCCTTGCTTGCTGCACAATAGCTATGAGAAGTCAAACAATAAACCCTCGGGAACACTGTGGTCATAAGAAGAGTAAAGCAGCAAAGGTGAAAAGTCAGGACATATTTATTCTCCCAGCAGAGCACTGCTCTCAGAACAGTAAGGCAAACAGGCAAACGACCCTGGTATAACAACGGGTAGGGTTGGTTGCAAGTGAGATGCATTTGGCCTGTTGCTTTTAACTGGTACCCTTTCTGTTGCTAGCATTGTAGAAGACTGTGATCAAATAATTATTGCTTCCTCGGTTGCCAACTATTTTTTTAAATAGTAATACCAACCTTTGTTTATTCTTCTTCCTCCCATGGGAAATTTCAACACATCTCCAGAAGGGATGTCGTATGACTCTCAGTTATAATGGGATCCCTCCCTTTCTTCCCAGGCAAGGCTCTCTCTTTCCTTTTTTTCCCCCTCTATATTTGTAGAGAGGAACACCGAGTCAACTCTCTAATGTGTTCACATTCATGTGATCTGAACAAGATGAACAGATCAGCAGTTCTCACATATTTGCCTAGGAGATGTACAGCTGAAGAGAATTCATCTCAGACACCATTCCATTTGAACTGTTTAACATTCATTCTGACAACATTAGCAACAGACCATAAAGAAAATTAGTGTATATATATATATATAGTACATTTTTGTGGGCTTTTTTTCTTCCCTTAATGCAGTGAGTGTTTTCAGGGATTTTGCATCCTTCATTTCTTGCCTCTTTTTTTCTTAATTTTCTATTTGTTCTCCCACCATGCTCTTTCCTCTCTCACCAATGCATGCATTTTACTCTCTGTCCCAAATATTGCTCACTCACGGCCTGTGAGTGGTGGGGTTTTGTCTGTTTTAGTTGCCCCTCCACCCCTCACCACACACCTGATCATCTTCTATGCCGGTTGATTTTGCCTTCTTATCATGAACTACTACCCTTTGTCCTAGAAAATCCTTTTCTTTCACTAGGTCATCATGTACTTCTGTCATTCTCATTTGTAGCCCCCAGCTCCACTACTGGCAGCTCCTGCTGATGACAGATGTCTCACAATCAGCTGCAAGCCTGCTCTTGGCTCCAAGCCTGAGGGAAGCTCCAGACTTTTGTTCACATTTTCTCTTTAGAGCAGCACTTTTATACAGATGCAGCAAAGTCACCTTTTCCTGAAGTACAGCTTCTTAGAGAATTCCAGGTCTCTCTGCACCACCAAGACTAAATACCTGTAGAAACAGCCTGAGAAAAATTGCAGACAATGCTATCCAGCAGGGTGAGTAAGCATGGATGGCATTTTGCCCTGGAAGTCCTGTTTTGAGCAGTCAGAGCATGTTGGTGCATTATTTCATTGCCTAATATACACAGCAGGAGCTCCAGAGTTGAGTGTGCAGATGAACCTTCATCATACCAACCCTAGGCTGCATACATCCTCCCCCACCATCTAGTGCAATACTTTCATCTCTTCCCATGACTCCTGTGCCATTCAACCTCAGTATTATCTTCCTCTACTCATTTCTTCTACTTACCTTTGGCAAGCCATAAAGAATGCATAATTATCCAACATGGAGCTAAATGAAGAGAGTCTAGGATGTGCTAAGTCATCAAGCAACTAGCAGGAAAGTCTATACACTCTAACTAGATATTCCAATGCTATACACATTTAGATTGGCCTGGTGCCTATCTATCAGGTGCTGGCAGCCAAATACCAAAGTCTTGTAGCCTGCAAAAAAATGTCTTAAGGGGCTACATCTGTACAGGTCCAATATATAAAGTAATTGTATCAACTTTTGGCCTTTTTGCCTTATGTGCTCCGAAGCAAAGAAACCAACACCAAAGGACTTGCTAACTCAGCTCTACGTGATGTTACCACGTTGGCAAGTAGCACTTTGCAATAAAAAGTCTGTGAACTAAGACAGTGTCTGCCGAGAACTGAATACCCATGTGACCTGCTTTTGGCAAGAGCTCTAAACTAGTCCTGCAGATTGCAGTCCCAATAGGAGAGAGAGTTCTAGAACACATCATCAGATATCACAGACACAGTGGCTGAAAGTGACCTTTGGAGGTCAGCTTGTCCAATCTGCCCTGCTCAAGCAGGGACACTTAGAGCAGGTTGCCCAGGACCATGCCCAGAATATCTCCAAGTATGAATACTCTAAAACCTTCTGGGACAACCTGTGCTGAGTCACCCTCACAGAAAAAAAAAAAGTGTCTATGTTCAAACAGAATGTACCATGTTTCAGTTTTTATTTTAGATTTAGTCTTATCTAAAAATAACCCAGTTTGAGACCACTCCAAATGAAATTAAACTGATGTTTGAGAGATTTGCTTCAACAGCAAAACCAAGATTTTATTCTAGCTGAAATGTTATTGTATATGTGTTGACTGTTTCATTTATACAATCATGTTCTGCCACTCTTATTCACAACCAGCAGTACCCACCTTTAAAAGTGGTTTTTAACACAGTATTTCTTCAAATGTTTTAGCATTGTATGGCCAACTTTTTCTTCTTCCCTTAGCTGCTTCCTCGTCTCCAAAAACAGGACACAAAGCAAAATACAGAGATCTGTTCAAATGTAAATATACCACTATACTACACATTGCAAGGATTTAAACAATAGAAGCATATGTTTCATCCATTCAAAAGTTAGTAATAATGCAGGTAAGAGATAAAGAAGAAATGTGCTTTCCATTCCACATTTACTTTGTTTCCCACATTACCAAGATTATATCCCAAGACTTCTTAAAGCCACAATTAGCATCTGTGATAGAAACGTGAAAACAACTTCACCAAACTCGTACGTCAACACAAAACACCGTCAGTGACCAGAAACCAGATAGACATTGATGCCAGGTATATCTCGGGAATAGTACATCTAGGCAATAGATACTCCATGCATTTAGAAGCTGGTTTTGTTCTAACACTGTCATCTTAGACCCAAATGAACCAAACCCATTGTGAAATCAGTGCCCAGCTGGGCTGACAGCCAATGAAAGAGACTGTACAGAGACACTACAGAGTGTGTAGCTGTGTGCAGTGTGGCAGGACACTACGTAAGCAGGGGGTTGGATGCTACTCATGCTGAGGGTGCCCAGTGTTCATAGCTTTGCAAATCATCAAGACAGCCCTGTTCTTGTATTGCTGAGATGGACAAGTCAGCCAGATCCCTCATGAAAATACTATTCAGTTTGACCTGCAGAATTGCTATAATTGCAGTATAAAAATTATCCAATAATCTGCAAACAACTACTACTGATATTAGGAATAATTTAGGAATAAAACATAAGGACGAATACTAGAGGAAAATAACACATGCCACAGTATTTTTGGTCTTCCAAAAAGAGTGAAGAGACACACAAATGAAAACTCCCAGAAAAACAGACTTCAAAATTTCTATCTCCTTCTTAGTATTTTATTACTCTTCAGATCATTAAGAAAGACTTCTACAAGTACAGGGTCTCAGCTTTTGCCATTCTAGTGAGATTTTTCTCCAAAAGTTTCAAAAGTTAAATTTCTGTTAAAACAAAACTGTTCAATAAAACTGCATCATGCCCCAAAACTTTATTCCTTCAACCTTTAACCTAACAAGTCAGGAAAATTAATTAACAAATCAACTTGCAAAACAAAGCACTACTTTCGTGAATACAGGAGGCAGAAACTGGCACTCAGAAGACTTCCTGCTAAACTGGCTTGCTCATGTCTTATATTTTTTAACTAAGCATAACTCTTATTTTCTGCCCACTCTAATATGTACAAGTTTTAAAGTTCATCGATTTGCATGGTGAGTAGAATAAAAAAAAAAAAAAAGGTTTCATCTGACCTTTTTTTGATAAAATTTTAACAGAATAGACATAAACATTAAATCATGCTTCAGGTTCAATTCCCATTAATTGCGGTAACACTGGTTTAATTTTGAAGTATAGGTAGGATGCTTTTCCCAAACCTGCAACCCTATTTTTATCATAAACAAGTTGCTTCTTGACTACTTAGAGAGAGAGAAAAAAAAAAAAAGTAATCCCTCCCAGTCATTTTCATACAAAAAAGTGGTACTACTAGAGATATTAGTGTGTTTAAAGAACGAAGAGAAATAAGCAGGAAAAAAACGCAGGAAAAATCATAGTTGCAGATAAAATATGCAAAACATTCTGGATATAAAATTTCCACAGCCAGTATTTAATCCAAATAATTTTTTCAGAAGGAAACATAATTTAGGAACTCATCAAATACACATGCTAACTAGAACACTCAAAGCCAAGAGGAAGTGCTGTACAAGGAGGCGTGGCTGTCGCCGTGTTAAAGCCAAAGTGTCTGAGTCAGCACCACAAAGGTGGCATCTTCATCTATTCAGGAGCCAAAAACTGGGAGTCCTCTCCTGAGGGCAGCACCTAAGGTAGCCTTTGAAGAACAGAACACACTCAGTCCTCTTGAAAGGCAGCTGCCGTGGGAGGGGAAATGTTATACAACACCCAAGCAGCACCTGCCAAGTTTTGTGATCCAGCTCTCAGGGTTAGCCCTGTCTCTTTTCTCATGATTATGGAACAAAATTTAAAACTAGTCTGTTGAATAGACTCAAATCCAGAGCAACTTGCTCCCCTGCTTCCAGAGTGCCACTGACATTAGGTTACAACATGTTGCCTCCTGCCTGTGAATATTCATTTTCTGTTTTGTGAAATCTGTGAGGACATGGAGAGGAACTTTGCCCCTAGCTCCCTTCTCACCTTCCTCCAGCCTAGACATTGGCCTGGTAATTAACATACGGTCATGGGAAGGAAGAGACATTGATATGAATGAGGACACACCTGAATCCCATTTTCCTGCTTGTCCAACAAGTCTAACCACTATGTTAACCACTGAATCATCAGCAATCTGGTTTTGAATAACAGTGTTCGTTTCCACTCTGGTTTGTTTTGTTCGTGGTTTCTGGGTTTTTTTAAAGGCATTGTCCCAGGATTCACATTGGATCAGTCCCTCATGAGACTTAGATGACACGTCAACTCATTGCTGATTGGCTTAAATGCCTAGTCACACATACCAGAACTATAATTGCTATTAAATCCTTCAGATAAATAAGAGCATGCCTACAGAGTTAAAGTAGCTCTATAATTATGCAGTTGCTCAGGAAGGTTGGTTGAACTTCTTTTATTGCCATACGTCGATGGACCAAGCCATAGGTCTGTATATAAATAATTATATGTGACCTTATATGTGCGTACTTGGCATGGTATCAACAATATTGAAAAAAAAATACTGAGAAAATGGTGCATTACTATGAATCACGATAGTTTGCAGATCAGTGTCTCAAATTGTGATCAGAATTTTTGTTCACCACTTCTAATAGCATTCAAGAGCTTTTGTTTAGGACCTAAATAGACCAGGCACTGCAAACAAAGCATGCAAATGAACATTCCTTTCCCTTCCTCCATGTAGACAGAATAAAGGCAGTCCAAATGTTAAAAAAAGTGGTTAGTGGGCTTACATAAAGCAAAAAAAAAAAAAAAGTCCTCTGACATTGAAAATTAATGTAATTTTTAAATTCCCACATTGATAATTAATTTTTAAATTCCCACATTGATCTAAATGTAGCAATTTTATTTATTTCTAAAACTAAATCCACATGGGAAAGAAACCAGATATTGTTTTAAATTAATTTGAATCTCGTATATACACACACTAGTCCTGATTACTCAAGCTTTTCCTTTTTGCATATTCAAATTACAAAACACTTTCAACAGCATTCTGTACAGTATTGCTCATTTCCAAGGACATGATTATCATCTGAACATATGGAAAAGAGGAAAATAGTTATTTTACCTAATAACTATACTTATGCATATAATCTACTCAACTTTCCTTTATAGGTACCATATGAAAACTCTTTCCATTTATTTAATTTCTCATTTTACAGCATTTCCTCTACATTCTTTCAGTTAAAGTGATTTTCCCCTTTTTGACAGTCCTTTGAAGCAGAGCTTTGGCGACTTATTCTCTCAAGTTTTAGAAAGAATATTTCTCTTTCTGCCAACTGTTCCATGCTCCTGCCATGCCTTCCTCTCAGCTGTTCTGCCAGTCTCCCAGGTGCTTCATCTCCCTACCTCTGCAGCTTAGCAGCTCACAACTCCACAGAGCTGCTCAAAGAGAAACAAAGCACCTGACAGAAAATGCATAAGCACAACAAGCAACTCCAGCATTAGGTACCAAAAAAAAAAAAAAAAAACAAATCATTAAAAAGTGACTAAGTGATACAACTTCTACTCCTGTACAGCTTCTGCGATCTGCGTGACGTGAATCCCAGCGCTGACTCACTTAGAATAAAAAATAAAAATTAAAACCCCACAGCCTGTATTCACAGTTTCTGACCTTGTTATAAACTCTGCCTGAAACAGCTACTCTGAAAGAACTAATACACATTTAAACCACCTTTTCTTCCTTAGCTCTTCTGTGCTACTTCTGCCCTCTTACTATTGTGAGGCAGACTATACCAGGTGACAGCAAATTACATACCAAACACCTTATCCTATTATGCTCTTGCTTTCTTCCCCTGCTTGCCCTCCAGAGTTCTTCTATTTTAGACCTATTGCAAAGATCTCACATCCAGCTGTGCCACACAAGCACAACCCAAAATAATCCACCTTTAATCTCCCAAGATCCCTCTTGACCCAGCTAATGACAGAAGTGGTGGTGCAAGCAGGAGCAGGTACAATTTGGAGATTATGAGAACACAGTATCACCATGGAGCTACCCCCAAATGCCTATGGGTTGAGAGATTTCATGTGATGACAGTAGCCAAGGTAAAGAAGGGTGAGGTGCTTTAATTATGCCACCATTTGGCTGTCAAATAAGGTATTTTCCAACTCCAAGGCAACCGTTTTAAGAAGCAAATTATGCATTTTAATATACTGAGATACATTAAAATGGAAAAAAAATGCAAAAACACAAAAGTGAGTAGAAATTCAGTATGTCTTGCAAACTGGGAATAAAACAAACACATGGGATTAAAAACTTCAAAATTCTAACATTTTTAATAAGAAAAAATTGCATTACTTTAATCAAATATTGAAAATTTTGAATGGAAACTTACAAGGGAAATTACCATTTTCTTTTTTAATTAGTTGAAAACAAGAAATTAAATTATGTAATTAAACAAAGTTTTTAAATTTAGTATTTACTAAAAAGTTCCTTTTGGTACTGTAATATCATATCAATTATAATTATATCTGGGAAAAAACACCTAAATATTAATATTTTACTACTATTAAATATTTTACTACTATTAGGCTAGGAAAAATAAGGTGATATAATTTAAATATTAAAAACAAACAAACAAAAAAACCCCCAGTAATCAAACAACTACCAAACTTTAAAGTAAAAAAAAAATAGATAGAAAAGTTCCTCTACTAATTTTTCATCTATTAGGAATATTAGGAATATATTTTTAAGAGGACAATGAGCTTTTTCCAGAAGTACTAGAATTTAGTCCTCATAAATAACAAAGTAAATAGACTAATGACCTTAAGCTATTACAGGTATTAAAAATCTTGTGTTCTTATTAATTTGGAAACTTTAAATAAATTACATGGAACAATGCAGTAATGTATTGGGGAAAATTATTGCATTAATCTATATAATTCCTTAATTCTATACAATATATCATAATTAATTCTTCTTACAAAATATTGCATATTACATTTTATAGTTGTGATGAGTCAATATTACTAAATAAGAATAAAATAACAATAAATACAGGTCCCGGTTATAGTGACTTATCAAGAGAAAACTCGGTTTATGATAAATATTTTTAAAACCCATTTATAGTTACAAGTAAAATAATTAATTCTGCCCCTTCCTCCCTGCTACATTTCAGGTCAAGTTTAATACATCCACTATGACACATACTACTAAAAAAATTATGATCCCTTTTTCATCCAGAACCTGATTCACCGTGTGAATTTAAAAGCTCCAGTACACACTTGCAGACAAGTTGCTGCAGGAAAGGTGCCAGCTAGAAACTCACCTACCCGGTCAGGGGCTAAAAGGTCCGATTTATCAAGTTCCTTAGCTACCTGTTGCATAAGCTTCCCCCGGGCTAGGGACAAACCAGAGTGCCCAGGGCCGGTGGCACTGGAATTCCTGCCGGGCAGGTTTCACCGTGTCCATTACTCCGCTATTACTTGCACAGTGACCTGTCAGAAAGATGCTTCTATTTGATTTATTTTTGGTACTAGATAGACTGAATTTTAAAATAAGAAAGTCTTCCTTCAAGAAAAAGAAAACAAGGCAATCATATGATTAGAAGAAAAGACCTTTTAGTGAGATTGGATTATGTATTGGATTATATACAGGAATATTCTGCAAGCTTAGTAAATATACTTAGAAAAAATGCAGACCTATTGAAAAAAAAAGAAAAAAAAAAGGTATACAAGTTGTGAAAGATATCAAGGAGCTAAAAGTAAAGAATGAGGTTAACTATCTATAGATTGCACCAGTTTACTAAAATAAAGAATAACACCAGTTTCCAAATTTTGTCATCACAGAAACGGCTAACAATTACATGGCAGAACTGGGATAAAACCATCCTACACAGATGCCTATAGAACCTCTGAGTTCATACTCTCTTCCTGACCTGGACACCACTGAGTTCATACTCTCCTATGCCTACACACCTGTAGTTAACAATGGACAATAACGTCTACAGGTAAATATATTTAAATACGACCAAGACGGCCCTTCCCTGTACCACACTGAAACCACCAGGAAATAAATCCCTGGCACCCCGGGCATCTCATCGGCCAGACCGACACAGCTGGACTGACATCCCCTCAGCGGGGTCTACGCTGGAACCAGGACTGATGACCTCTTTTTCATCTTTCCTGCTTTAATTCATCTTTCTCTCTTTTAATTTCTCTCTTCCCTTTCACCCTGCTCCTTTATCCAAAACCCACTGCCATGTGCTTATACGGTAGGTCAGGGACTAACATACTAATTTCTCTGCCAAGTGTGTAATTCACTGATAAAACTTTCTGGTTGTTTGCGATCCCTCGGACTTTTGTGGTTCCTTTCGTCCAATGACCATTTACGAAGCTCAGGCGATTCTTTCCCTTTAAGGGTGGGTCTTCACAGGGGTGCAACAGAGGATTCAAAAACTCCTTTTCACAATTTAGTGGGGGCTCTGAGTGTTTTTCGCAACTTCCTTCACCTGCAGTGATAATTCTCTCTGTTCCCCGTATCAAAACAAAATAAAAATAAGATAACCGATGTTTGCGAGAACTTTCAATCAAAGGAAATACAGCAACTCTCTCTGAGGCGACCCCTCAGCCGGGGCACTCTCCGCCACCGCCGCCGAGGGGCCCGCTCCGAGCGGCGCTCGCCATTGGCTGCCGAATATTGCCGAGTGCTCTCGTGCTCCTCCGGCACGGCGCCGGAGGCGGCGGGGAGGGGAGCGAAGGGCTCGAGCACGGCGCGGTGCATTGTGGGGCGGGAGAGGAGAGTCACTGCTCAGCCAGGGCCGCCATCTTGGCTGCGTCCGGACTCGCTCCCGCTCCCGGGGCCTGTTCCTTTTCCTTGCAGCGCAAAGCGGTGGAAAGGGGGAAGACGAAGGGCCCGCCAGGGCGGTGCTGATGCGCGCAGAGCCTCCTCGCACCTCTCCCAGGCGCCGCTAGCAAAGGGGGCGGGGGTGGTCGAGCGGTCACCGGCGCGGCCTCTTCTCTCCTCTGCCGGGATGGGTCGGTCCCGCAGCCGGAGCTCGTCCCGCTCCAAGCACACCAAGAGCTCCAAGCACAACAAGAAGAACCGGAGCCGATCGCGGTCCCGATCTCGAGAAAAGGAGCGGGCAAGGAAGCGCTCCAAGTCCCGGGAGAGCAAGCGGAACCGGCGCCGGGAGTCCCGCTCCCGCTCGCGCTCTAACACGGCCCCCTCCTCCCGGCGCGACCGGGACCGGGACCGCGACCGCGCCTCCTCCCCCCCCGACCGTATCGACATCTTCGGGCGCACGGTGAGCAAGCGCAGCAGCCTGGACGAAAAACAGAAGCGGGAGGAGGAGGAGAAAAAAGCGGAGTTCGAGCGGCAGCGGAAAATGTGAGCCCCGGGCCTGCGCTGGGGACGAGGGGGGGTGGTGAGGGATGGGGGAGGAAGGGAAGTGCTCGATGGTTCTCTCTCCGCGCCTTCTTTCTGTGGGCTAGGGCCGCCCGCGGCTGGCTACACGCGCTTGGGCCCGCGCTGAGGCCGCACCAATGCCTGTTTTCCCGCCATCCGCCCCTTTCTCAAAGCCCGGCTCCCTCAGGTGCGTTAGGAGCCGCCCACTCGGGTGCGAGCCCCCCGCACGCCTCCTCCCTCTCGCCGGCTCTGCCCGCTTCCCGTCCGCCGCCGCTGGTCTCTCCCTGCTGCACTGCTCCTAAACTTCCCGGTGCGCCGGAGGCCTCGGCGCCCCTGAGGCTTTGTGCTGCACTGCCACACGCCCGCCCCTCCCCTTCGTGGCGTGGAGCTTGTTACGCGTCGAGCGGAGGCATCTGGAGGTGCTCGAGTCAGGGTTTCAAGAAACTATGCAGCTGCTAGATTAACACTGTGGGATTACTTTCTTGCCAAATGGGACAGTGAGATCCGGGGACTTGAAACCTTGCCCTTTTTTCAGTTTATGTTGTGCTTATGGGGAATGTGGTTATTTATTAAGGCTGCAGATAGAAATACTATTTTAATAAACGATGGGGATACATTAATATGTTTAGCGGCATATAGAGTTATAAAACAGACCTTTATGCAGCAGAGAGAAGAATGGTTTGTAATCAGGTGATTCTTTTTTTTTTTTGAACACTACCTTTGCTCATTGGACCACCTTATCCAGAAAAAGCATTTCTTTGTAGATATGAAGCCAAGTTAATTCTTAGGTGGAGCTTTACTTAAGCCATATCATTCTCAGGAAATACTAGTTGTCGTTGTCCGCCTTGGTGAGCCCAAGCTGTCGCTTTTATTTTCCTTTGAAGATAATCACCTTTGCTAACTTCAGAGTTTTGACAGTCAGAAACTTCTACAGTAACACAAACATGTGAAAACTGACATATTTTGACATACTGATCCTAGTTTTGTGGTTTAGAATTTCATTCAGTACCTAAATTCTACAATGAAGAACTGGAATGTCTTAAAAATTTGAGAATAGAATGAGTAGTTTATTCTAGTACTTAAGAGCTGGTTTAGTTCATGTGTAAGCAAATTTTCTATGTAAGTTAGCTTTGAAATTTTAAAATGCTCATGAAGTCTCTATAGAAGGAATATGATATTTCAGCAATACTTGCTACAGAATAGTAGACATTTGAGGAAGAACCAGTATTGGAAAAGATTGAACCAGTATTGGAAAAGGTATGGAATTTTGATACTTATACAACACACTTTAAAAAAAAAGGCAATAAAACTTAGAGTAGAAAAGTATAGTACTTTAGTAAGCCATCTGTAAATTGTGTTAGGTATGTTAGTCTAGATTCATGTTAGATAAGGAAAGAAGTACTTCCATTAGTGTACATTTCATACATTGGAACTGACCTTCTTCTTATGTCCATTAGAGGACATTTCATACATTGGAACTGACTTTCTTCTTCTCATGTCTTGTTCAAATCTCAATACACAGCCTAACTTCAGCCCTTTCCTATAGTGCTCATTTCCTTGCCTTGGAGGTATGACATTTTTCCCCTCAGAAATTTTGTAAAATGTAAGTTGTTTCTTTTCTGCAGATTTCATACAATTAGTCTTTAAGAAGTAAATGGATCATACAAAAAATAGTTTTTTACATTAGTGACTTATCTGTTGCTCTGGAATCATAACTCAGTAGGCCAGGATGATAAAACGATAAAATACTGTAAGTTCATGTGATTTAAAAAAAAAAAGTTGGTATGCTACAGAATAAATCACTGAGATTTATATGTGTGCTTTTAATTTTATTTCCTTAGTAAGATCTAAGCCATTATAATATCATTGCCTATAAGTCTAAAAATACATTTGATTCATTTAATTAAATTTGAATGGAGTTTGTTGGAGTGAGAAGAATGGAACATGTGCAGGCACAGTGTTGAATTTGAGTGCTTCATCAATTGCTGAGGATATTTAGAAATCTGTTTCAGACATGAATGCAATGGTATTTTTGTAACTATGCACTCTTTATTCAACTAGCTAACTTTTTTTCTAGATTTCCTGATGTTAAATGTAAAGCTATGATCGTTTAATAAAACATGAGAATATGAACTTAATGACAATTTATTTATCTGGAACTCTAGCCTCTTATGTATACTAAGCAGTGTTGGTTCAGGATGGTGAGAGTACTCACTGCTGAATAAAAGGGAAAGGAAACCTTTTTAAATAAAATTATATTTATTTGAGTGGGGTTGATGCATTTTTCTGGGAGTGGTCTAGGTTTTTTGTATGCCTTACCTTGCTTTGGGGTTTTTTTCCCGGAAAAAATCACTTCAAGATATTTTGCGTCCATTTTGGAAAAAGGAATGCTGGTCTAATGTGCTCCCAGATAAATTTGCTGTCTCTTTAGGATTGTAAGATTAAAATTGGTGTTCTCTGGCCGAATTATTGAGTTGGGGATTCCAAAACTTTCTACTGAAGGAGATCCACTTAGTTCAGTAAGTGGAGTAGATCCACATAGCTCAGTAGTTTTGAAAACATGACACATGACTAGGGGAAATTGGGAGCCTTTCACCTTTATATTTCCCATGGTTATCTAGCTAAGTAATCCATACTTCACATCTCCTATTGCATATTTGCAAGTTGTGCTGTGGTTCATCTAAAAGTTGGTAAATTATGTAACTTTTTTTAAAATTAGTTGTTTTTCAAATAAGATAGATTAGGAAAGATTTTCCAAATGAGATAGGAAAATGCAGTCATTCTGGAAATGACAGGATATTAAGATACTAAACAGTAGTTCTTCTAAATCTTGCTGGCAGGCCAGAACAGAAGAAAAGTTTCTTAAGATTGTTCTGTAGTTCTTGGAATATTTGAAACAGAAGTTCAATATCAAGTACCAAGAGTCTTCTCCCCAAAGCCCATAATAACTCCAGATAAATTGTGCTACATGAAATATAGAGTATTCACTGTTGTTCATCCCTGGATATCTAACATCCTTGCCATGTTGCACATGTGATTACTACCTGGAATTTTTTCTCTGTGTTGTAATAACCTGCAAATTTACCTGATTTTTGTATCATTTCTAATGAAAAATTAAAACAGTGATCAGGCTGAGTGATAATACTGCTGCTCAACTAAAATAAAGACAAGACATTTGAAAATATTTCCAAGACTTGGAATATGGAAAGATGCAGTTTGCAAGGATTTATTTAGTCCTTGATATAATTTATTTTTGATCATTAAGGTAGAAACAGAGTCCTGCAATAAAAAAAAAGTTAAGATCTGAAGTTACTGAAATTTCTTAAGGTAAATTATTGGATAGCTAGATTATAGGTATAACACTTGGGAATTATAGGTAAAATCACAAATTTGAAATCACAAATTTTATTTCTTCTGTTTTAACATACTGGAGATAGTTTGGTGCCTCTGAGGTGGTGGCTTTAAGGCAAGATTTTACAGGATATTATTGCTATATGTGGCCTAAAATTGAGACCATATAAACTCCTGAAGGGCAAATGATGGTCAAAGTTGCGTGAGGTTTGGATTTTTTGGAGGAGGGGGGACATGGTGTTGTAGTAGTTGGTTTGGGTTGGGTTTTTTCTTCCCCCCCCACTTGTGATCAAGAAATAGAATGATAGTTGTCCTCAATTTAGTCTGTTATATAGAAAGATACTTAATACGGAATGGTCGGAATGGATTTCCTGTTACAGGAGCACTGCCTGAATATTCAGTTTCTTTAAATGTAGGGCAAAATATTCGTTAAATATATAATCTATGTGTAAAAGTTATTGAGTAGCATAGCTGATGCTGTGTGTTGAAGGACTTTGTTTCAGTGCCAACATTATTGATTAAAAATGTAATCCTCATGTTTGCATTTTGCAGCCGTCAACAAGAAATTGAAGAGAAACTCATAGAGGAAGAAACAGCTCGAAGGGTGGAAGAACTTGTAGCTAAACGCGTAGAAGAAGAGTTGGAGAAAAGAAAGGATGAGATTGAGCGAGAGGTTCTCCGCAGGGTGGAGGAGGCTAAGCGCATCATGGAAAAACAGTTGCTCGAAGAACTCGAGCGACAGCGACAAGCTGAACTTGCAGCACAAAAAGCCAGAGAGGTAACGCTCGGTCGTTTGGAAAGTAGAGACAGTCCATGGCAAAACTTTCAGTGTCGGTTTGTGCCTCCTGTTCGGTTCACAAAGAGATGGAATACAGCAAATCTAATTCCCTTCTCATATAAACTTGCATTGCTGCGAAACTTAATTTCTAGCCTATTCAGAGGAGCCCACTGATATTTAAACAGTTACTCTCCTAAAACCTGAACAAGGATACTTGATTCTTAATGGAACTGACCTACATATATTTCAGAATTGTTTGAAACTTTTGCCATGGCTGCAGGATTTATCAGCAGTCCTTTCATTTTGGGGAAGGGTATTAAAAAGTATGTAATTATGTATCCTTCATTTGTTTCATTTTATTTACCTAGACTGTAAGAGGCTTTTGCCTTCAGCCAGGCAAAAAGCAGGGTCCAGCAGTGAGCTGCAGTACCTGTCTTTAACAAATAGGTTTCTTATTCTTCATTTAAAATGAACATTTTCCTTGAGCATACATTGGACTAATTCTGGGACTTCGAGCATAAGCCCATCCACGTCTTCACGAAGGATCTCTGTCCAAGTCATTATATCCATTTTTAATAACTACTAACAACTCCTTTTTTTCTCCCTAGAAGTTATAAAAGAGCAGGTTGCCCTTGTCTGAAGTCAAGCTGAACGTGTGACTTGGGTTTTTGGGGCCTTTTTTTGTTGTTTTGTTTTGTTTTTTAATCAGCAGCTGGAGCAGAAGCTGAAAATGTCTTTCTGTGAGACAGTAATTTGCTACTAAGGGCTTTGATGCCTGCCTGCACCAATCATTCCAGGATCCAGAAATTTCAAGACAAACTTCAAACCATAGAGGAAATTTGTGCTAAATAGTCATAAGTGTTGAATGCTTTTTTCACTCTCTACATCCTACACAGTTTATTTTAAATTAATATTTTGATTGGCTTGCGAAAGGAGAGACAGTAGCATTGCAGCTTTCCCCTTCGTACTAGATGTGACTTGTCAGTCACATAGTATCAAATTAAATGGAATGCTGAGTTACAATAAATACCAAAAAGAATAAATAAATTATACTTTTCTTGCAAATTCAGATTTTAATATCAGAGTTTCAGTTGAATTTACGTGTTTGTAGTCAGCAAATTCTTCATATGTAGAGGTTTTCATTTGATCAGATGGATGACTTGTTTTTTTAAAAAAAGCATTTTTGCAATCTTCATCACGTGGAGAAGTCCCACCAGTTCCTTGTAAAGCAGAATGAACCTCCATGCCTGGAGTGAAGTGTGCTAGCTAGTAGCTGGTTACTAGTCATAGTAAGAAGTTTTCATATGCTTGCTTTGTTCGTATTAACTTTTTTTTCTTACACAGACACAAACTTCTGGCTAACTTTAAATCCTCCAAATATAAAAATAATTTGGATATATATTATGTGAACTGAAACACTTCAAAATTTTTCACGCAGTCTTCATATTTGAGTTGCATAACAGAGTTCCATAAAATTCACCAAGAAAACAACAATTACAAGGCTTTATTTCCTGATCTTGCCTTCCCTGGACTCCTGAATTCCAAGTTCATACTGCAGACAGTTTCAGCTGTCTTAAAATTGTCAAAATACTGAATGTTAAGTCCATTCTCCCCATGAAAGAAGCCCATAGCTCCATGAAGTATGGATTACCATTTGTATTTTTCACTAACAGTAAATGTATTTTTCTTATTAACTGTTTGCCTTAGGAATGATTTACATATTTTTGTTCCTTCTTACCATAAACATCTGCATTCCTCAGCTCAGCCTTCCTTGTATGTTGTTTCTTTATAAATGGTTGAGCTGCTGATGCAGGTATTGCCAAGCTAACAGTACAAATCATTTTAAAGAGGAAGCTGGCGCGTATGGCAGCCGAGGAGCACACTCTGCAGGACACTGGACAAGACAGTAAATATTCAACTTTTAATGCTGATTAAAGGAGTATAGGTAAAGAATACGTAGGTATACTTAATTGGTGAGACAAACTATTCACTTTATTTATATTTTCTATATTACTTTTTAATTTGGTAAATACTATCCAGTTTTTGTAGTTGTCCTTGTTGATTTGTGTGATATTAAAATTCTAGTAATAAATTGTCAGGATTCTATGATTAGGGAGGGTTTAGTTGGTTGCTGTTTGGACTGGGCGGGATGATTTAAATTGAGTGCTAGAAACCAGTTTTAGTGGCTGCACAGTTTACCGTTGTGAGGCAAAATAGGTGGCTGTAAAGCTGCCGCTTTAAGTCAGTTCACAAAAGAATTCTGAGAAAGATTAGTGAACATGCAGAAATGAATATTTTACTTTACTAACATCTTGCCCTGTCCTCCCCTTTAGGAAGAAGAGCGTGCAAAGCGTGAGGAACTAGAGCGAATACTAGAAGAGAATAATCGAAAAATTGCAGAAGCACAAGCTAAACTGGTAAGTGAAGGTGTAGTTAGTTAACTGTTCTGTAGGGAAATACAGGTGTCTCTGCCAGATCTGCAACACAATTAAAATAAACAAATCAACCTTTTCTAGAGTTTAACTTGCTTATTGCTGGTTCCATCAGTAACACTGCTCTCCTTCCCCTGAGCATGAAAGACCAGATCCTTAGCAGTAACACTAGGCTGGTAAAATAGTTCAGATGCAGTTAATTTAGAGGGAAAATCGCTGCCTTCAGAATTTATAAAGTACGTTTTAAATATATCTCATGGGGAGGGTTGAAGTAAGTTTGCCAACATGTTCAGCTGTGTCTGACTAATTCTGTTTTGAGTGGGACAAGTACAAACTAGATTTGATTCTAGTATAACGTTGATGTAGAAGTGCTGAAAGGGACTTTCAGCATAAGCTTAAGATGTGTAAGCTAGGAAAGTCTAACTTACGTTGGTCTTCTTAAGCTCTTAAATCAGATGCTTGCCACATGAAAACATTCAATATGATTTATCTGATTCTAATCAATTGATGATAAGACAAACTAAGCTGCTTCTAAGTCCTGATTGAACTCTGTCAGTTTCAATTGCCCAAGTAATTACACCTCTTTCATATAAATATGAGGCTTCTTAAATCTTTTTGCTTGAACTACATCTGCTTTAGATTTCTTTCTGTTTTACCCTTTTCTCAACCTCTTACAGTAGAAAGAGGACAAATGGAAAATTTAAAGTATTGACTGATGTAATGAACTAAATAAGCACCTTTAGAAGACCACTGGGAGAGCTGTAAGAACCATAGGTCAATGTAAGGATTGACTAGTTGCAAATCAAGTGAAGATGGTTTTGGATTAGGAGGGTTTTTTTTAGATGGGAGCAGGGAGACCTTGGCCTGAAGATATGTGACTTCATTATGTGTGTATGTTACTTTAGCTTACGTGTGACAAGTGTTGGGACAATATCTGTATGTATCTAATGTCTTCCTTAATTAAAATGTAATGTGGTGTTTGCAAAGCAATGCTGAAAAACTTGGCATGTAAGCACTCCAGATTTTGATACACTAGCTATAGAAAGTTCTGTGTTTCTTTTAAACTCAGTTCAAATAACCATTTTTTAAATGGTTTCACTGAAACCAGCTATGGCACCGAGCTCAGGCAGAACTGCTTACATACTTATGCAGGATTCGACCTGTTAGGAAGTTAATATGGACTTGTAAATTGCTTTTATGACTACAAAATATGCTGGCCTAAATTTTACCGTTTTCCTATATAGGCTGAAGAACAATTGAAAATTGTTGAAGAACAAAGAAAGATTCATGAGGAGAGGATGAAACTAGAACAAGAGAGACAGCGTCAGCAAAAGGAAGAGCAAAAAATTATCCTGGGCAAAGGAAAGTCTAGGCCAAAACTGTCCTTCTCCCTAAAAAGCCAGGATTAAATTTCAACTCTGAACTCTTAAAAGAAAAAAAAGAAACAAACAAAAAAACAACAAAAAAAGGAAAACAAACACAAACTTTGTATGGTAGCTTCATGTTGAAGTGGTTTTTGTTTTTTTTTTTTTTTTTCTTTCTCTCAAAATTTTTTTTGTCTTTTTTGAAAGTTGGAAAGTTAGCTTGTTCTAATAGGGGCTGTGCTCTGCAATTCTTATTTTTTTTAAACTTCCATTAAGTTAAACCCTTATCAGATCATCGTTGCCTTTTAGAGGAGAATCTGTTTTCATCAATTTTGTTTCTGTATTGGTGGTCTGAAGCAACTCATGTCACTTTATGAACTGTGGATGATCTGATAAGGTTTTACTGACCTACTCATCAGAGTTTGACTCTGATAATTGACAGAACTTTTTACTGGGTATTGCTGACTTTTAATGTTTTTATTTTTAAGTCAGTAAATACATGAGTAAATTGCCATAGTATTACTGGACCTCTGTGGTTTATTGTTAAATCAGTGTCCTATGATACTGTCCCGTTGTTGCGCTTGATGTTCCTGATACAGGTAAGGAAATAGTTTGTCATTTCTGCTATGAATACATAGAGAGAGTTCAGTATTGTCTCTGTTAGATTTGTTTTTATTACATTGACAGCATTCAACCAGCGTTCCCCATTGTGTAAATAAACCAATTTGCTGAATAAAGTGAAAGTCTTAAATTCATATGTTTAAGTAAATTTTTTTAGTACACTTCTATAAGCAGCTATAAGAGTGACAATTCACATTATTAAATTCAAGACTATAGTAATATTTTTTAAAATTTTGCTTTAAACTATTGTGGCTTCTACTTATAATGCAAAACCACACATGGTAAAAAATCCCTGCAGTTGTGACTGTTATTGATGGCTGCTGCTGTTTTTATGAATGTTGGTTTTTATTCTGACAGAGACTTATTTCAGCTGTAGTATCATGTTTAAACGGCTGTTTGGCTTACTGCATCCAGACCAATACTTCTGATATCTAAACCCCTACAGTTCACCTCATAATATAATATATTATATAAGTTAAAGTCATTAGCATATATAATGAATCTGATGGATCCTAAAGGATTTAAAAATTGAAGTTTTTTCTCCCCAAGGACTGGACTGGCTAGTATATTTGAACGGAAAAACAGAAAGTGAGATTCTGTCTAAATATTTTGTTTTAGCCAGAAAGCAACTGTTATACACATCTTGAATATTATCCATTTATATATACAGGTTTTATTTTGAAAAATGAAACTAGAGATTGAAAACTATATATATTAACTCCCCATTTTTGTATGTAATTCCTCTACCAAATTCTAGATTACTATAGCTTGTCCAGTTCTAAAACTTTCTTTTTCCTGTCAGCGTGCAACATCTGTAGTAACCATAAAATTACAGTTACCGGTAGTTGCCTGAGCATTTGAATGTCACTGGACGAAGCTGGAAATAATTCCTGATATTCCCAAAAGGTCTGTTTCTGTAGTTTTAGCAAATTAAATGTGGGAGGAAGTTGAATGTGCCACTGAAAGCAGTATTCAACCACCTTTGTCTGAAACTGGGGCTTGGGGGCAGACTCATGTGTATCGCTTTGTCCAGTATGTCAAGAAAATGTGAAGATGGTAAAATACCTACACTATTACTGTACTTAAATTTGTCTATATATTGTATGACAGAAGAAGGTTGAAAGTTGCTTAATGCATAAAAACAAAAGCTGAACCCAAATAAGTAATGTACATGCCCTGTTGGCAGCAGCAGGCTGTATTTAAAGATCAACTGATACCTGTATTTCTAAAGCAGAAAACATCCCCTGTTCCCTTATGAGAAACAAGCTATTAAAAATCAATACTCAAAACAGACCTATGCAGTTTTGTTTCCTCTTCTAAAAGCAAGAAGCTAAGTGATCATACATGCAGCTGTGGTATGAAGCATTTTGTTCTGCATCACATAATTTGCTGCTAAATAGCAACATTTGTTCTCTGCATTTAACATTGTGTAGGCTTAGATGTTACCAGGTTATTTTCGGTCCCACCTCTAGGATTATCTTTCGGACAAAATGCCCATTCCTAATGAGATTGCTCCTCCTGCCATTCCACATTTCACTGTTTCTCTTTTCTCTGCCCTCAAAAAAAAAAAAAAAGAAAAGCAGTTAGGTCTTGTCTTTGGTTTGGTTTGGTTTCCTCTGTTAGGGTAGAAGTTCAGTTGGAATCTGCTGTCTCTTTTCTGTCCTAAGGCAGTCTCTGTGTCTTAGATCTTTGTAGACCTGGTGTTGGGTGAATGTTATGTTTGCATTGCTGTAGGGTTTTCTTTTTAAAATTATTGTAGGACTTCAGAGATACTGTTGATTTCTAGAAAAATATAGATGCATATAGTTTGGAAAAGGGGCAAGTTGACATTGATGGTAAGAACTCGGGATCTTCTTGTATTCCAATAGGACTTCACACCCTTTTAACACAAAGTATGTAGGAACATAGACTGACATGTAGCGTTTAAACCGTGAGCTCCCTGCATGTGTCTGCATAGAGAAAATGCTGTTGGTGATTGTGTTCAGTGTTTAATTTTTATTTTATTACAGTCTGAACTCCAAATTTTGGTTAGACAAGTTTTAGGTTGTTGTGGGATTTTGTGTGTTGACCACCCTAGGGAGGCAGGTAGGCATTTTTGTTGCCACCTACCTTGAGTAGTATTCATTTCCCTTATATGGTAACAGACGAGATCTTAGTTTTCCCAAACTTGTTCATAAATGTCCTGGATAATTATTTTAATATGAAACAGTGCATCTGTCTGGCAAAGGTAGGAGCATGGAAGGCCTTAGAACAGCACGTTAAACATGTGCTCTTACTTTGGTGATTTGCTAAACTGCCCTTTGAACTTTGCATGTTCATTTATCATCATTTTTCCAAGCCCAAGTGGAAAGCTGACCCCTGAGAAATGTATTGGAGGGACGGCATCCTTGCAGCTTAGCAAAGCAGAGACAATTACATTAGTGAGATGTCTAAACTGCCAAGCAACTGCATTCGTATGTATAATCTCACTAAAGTATCAACAGTTCATCCATTCCTATCTTGTCTTGAAAAAGAAGGATTTACCTTTGATGTCTCCTTTTCTTTTGAGCTATGTGCCACCTCATACACCTCACCCTATCTATTATCCTTCCTGATCTGGGGCTGATATTCCCCTCTTTGCGATGCTATTAACACGCTCTCAGGATTGAGTTTCTGCCGTTTTTTGCATGTACACCAAATATGGAGATGTTGGTTATTATTTACTTTTAACTGCATGCAATATTTCATTAAACATTTTCAGAGCATTCGGGGTCTTAGCTCTGTCATTACAAGGTCTCAACTTGGTGCAAGTGCAGGTGAAATTCAAGTCAATAAACACCTTCCAGGCTGCGTTACAGAGGGAATTTATTTCAGAAGAGAGTTGTGTAGCTATCTGTGTGCCTAAGGCTCATTCCAAGGCAGGAGGATATGGTTGAAGTGCCCAGGTTGGTATGGTTTCGGGCTGACAGGCCAGTCTAGCAGGAGGTGAAGCATGACTTTCATGTACCTCTGTTCCATTCTCATGCCGGTATTGTCATGTGTGCATTTCAGGGTTATTCCACTCTTTCCATCCCACCTTTTTGTTAGCCTGCAGAAGGGTGCTGAGTTTCTGTTGGCATTTCTGTACTAAACCTCATGCGTACAATCATATTCCATGGACTGACACTTAGAATTAAGGGTTATGCTAGCTCAGCATCATCTCTGCTCCAAAGGACAAAGATCCCCTTTGACAATAAAAGGCCTGTTGTGTAGCAGAAGCTTGATCCCAGTTCATTTTTCCTACTCCTCATATCACAGACCATAGAATAATGTAAATATTTTTGTTTTCAAGGAGTGGTACAGAGAATCAGCATAAGTCAAGTCAAACACAATTAAAAGGCATGGTTTGGATGTATGAACATCTTCTCTGATATTTTTTACAAGGCTACTTGAATTCCATGGGTGTAAATAGGAGAAGCCAAACTCATTTTCTAAGAAGCTATGTTGACAAAAACGACAGCTCTAAAACAGACCTGGCGAAGGCAAATTAACATCTAGACATGTACTTACTCTACCATAAGTGCAGAAAATGCACTGTTGCAGTGTGAATTGTGTATTAAGAACTGTTGCAGGTATGTGGCACGCTTGG
The DNA here is from genome assembly GCF_963513975.1 of Fringilla coelebs. Classification (NCBI taxonomy): domain Eukaryota; kingdom Metazoa; phylum Chordata; class Aves; order Passeriformes; family Fringillidae; genus Fringilla; species Fringilla coelebs. The sequence continues at coordinate 36,436,798 of NC_140029.1, forward strand.
CCTTTTGTACAAACGATAAACAATCCATTTAAGTGAATAAGCATCAGTCATGATAATTTCTCTTTATTGAATTTAGCAATAAGTGTATCCATTGAGTTATATCTTTTTGACTTCCACAACTGGTACATTTTCATATTATGATGAATTATGGTGAGCTTTTCCACTTCAAAAATTTCATGTTTAGGCTGATGTGTAAAAGAGAATCAAGGATTGTGGGCCCAGTCCTGTTCTCATTCAGATTATCTGCCCTTCATTAGAGATTTTGTAGTACTAGAAACCGTATCTACATAATTATTGCCGACATCACTGTTGGAAAGAAGGTGAAAGAGGTTATTCAGTGATGAACAGATTTTTTTTTTTTTTTTTAAACTACTGTGAGGTACAGGAATAAAGGTTTAAGCGGCACAAACAGCAAAGTCCCAGTTTTTCAGTGAAGGCAAGGGATAGGCAGGTCTCACCTGCTCTCTGGCAGCGCTCATCCACCCATCCGTCCATTTGTGCGTCCATCCCCGTCCGCCGAGCCGAGCCGCCCGGGCGCCGTGGGACGGCGGCGCCGCTCCCCAGGCCGCGGCAGGATTTCCCCCAGAAGCCTGTTCCCTGTGCGTTCGTCTGTCAGGAAACCGCGCTCCTTGCGAAAGCCGAAATGTCTGCCGGGACCTCCTCCTGAAATAGCCCCCAGAGAAGCGGCGGCCGAAGCCGATTTCTAACTTCCGAGCACTCGTCGGCTTTTTTGCTTTCAAACCCCAGTCCCCAGCCTTTACTCTCAGGTTTCCCCCGTGTCCGAGGCGCTTCTCGGAGGCGGGAAGGTTGGAGGCCGATGCAGCGGCCGCAGGGGTCGGGACGGGGAAAGAATTGCGGTCGCAGCGCGGCTGCCCAGGGGCTCCGCGCCGCCGCAGCCCCTCCGAGCTCCGCCTGCCCCCGCCCGGCCCCGGCCCCGGCCCCCGCCTCCTGGCCCGGCCCGGCCCGGCCCGGCCCGGCCCGGCCCTGCTCGGAACCGTCAGTAACTCTGCGGCTCTGAAAGGGCCCTGCGGCCCGACCCAACGCAGGGACCGGTTCCTCGGCCAAAAAGGGTGACCTCAGAAGAATAGCCACCGAGCCCGCGTTTCTTTGGATATCTTAATCTTTGTTGATTAGGTTATCTCGGAAGCAAGCACGCAGTTTTCTCTTGGTTTTTACTGAAAAATTATTTTATTAACTTGGATTTTTATAGTCTTAGAGTGTGCATCGGTAGGATGCTGGACAGTAGAGTAAAACAGCTGTATTTGCGTAAAAATGATTAGGCACTGGACAATAGGAGCCGTGTGATATATTTAGCCACAAGAGGATATTTTCAGACAATACCAGGGCTCTTCATTTCCTCTGGTTTACTTAAAGCAAGGATACGAAGAGTTAGAGGTCACAGTTTACTCACCACTTCTACAAAACACCGCTCGTAACCTTTTGCTTCTAAACAAACAGAAGCAGCAGCATCACAAAATTGAGGTAGACCTATTTTACACGTCTCTGTTGCTGGAAGCATTTATCAGGCGCCGTGTTTACATTGCCTCACGACCGGCTACACACCACACATTTGTTTAAAAGTTTAATAATTAAGTACTTTCCTCCCCTCACGGGTGAAGTTCTCCTTTGATGCCCCTCGGTGTGCATAGATACCTAAGCTCCCACTTGAGTGCTAAGTTTCCGTCCCGGGAATCAGATCCTTTTCCACCAAATTGCGTCGCCGGATCTGCAATTCCTTCCTCACTGCAAATTAAATTTAATTAAGCAGTTTACTTAAAACGTATTCGATGTTTTGTGTGAAAAGCAAACTGATTTCCTTGTTTTCTTGAGTGGTAGGTTTCATTAGAGAACTACCGAACACAATTAACTCAAAATCTATGGGACTTCGAGCGCGCTTCCAATTTCTTTCCTCTCTCTTGCGAGCGGGCTCTGCCAGGCTGAAACACCCGTTTAGTCCAAAAGGGGTCGAAGAGAACACTGAGTTCCAAAATTTATCCGGGAAATAAATTACAGTGCCAGTTGTTTTCCTTATAAGAGCTTCTTGGCGTTCGTCTAAAAGTCGGACGAGTACCATCACGAAGCCGATTTTTAAGTGAATACACATATTTCTTCAGGAACAAAATTATGCGAAATTGGCTCTTTATTAGGGTTTTTGGTAGGATGTTCTTTGCATGCTTCGACTAATAGGTAGGGAAATGGCAGAAAAGAGCGCGGTAATTTACTGGGATTTAACTTTTAATCCTTTCTGCAGATACTATTTTGGCAAGAAATCCCTACTGGAAGAAATTCGTTAACCCCCTTAAGATCACAGGAGCGGCTATGCCATTTACACCACCCGTTTAGCCTCGGTACAGCTCTTGTCGCAGACCCCTCGCGTGTGCCGCCTCCCCAGCCCGGTACCACCTCCCCGGGCAGCCGTACCGCCGCCCCGTTTGGCTTTTGCCGGTGACTTATGCGGTGGAACCGTGTGGGCGCCGGAGCGGGCAGGGCGCGGGGGAGCGGCGGAGGGGACAGCCGCGGGGGGCCGCTCCCCCTGCGGAGGGCAGCCGCTGGCCGCTAGTGGGAGCTGTGGCCCCGTGGAAGTGCCGCGGGAGCCGCGGCGTGTCGGGCTCCGAGCGCGGCGTCGAGAGCACCCGCGACCCCCCGGCGCCCTCCGCACCTCCCGGGGGACCTGCGAGGCTGCGGGGAAAGCATCTCCCGTGCTGCCCGCAGGTAGCTCCCTCTGCTCAGAAATTAATGATAGAATTAAATAAAAGGGCCAGCGCCGTTGCAATATGCGGCATCTGGAAACGAACGGTGTCCGGACTCCCTCCCCACGAAAATCTAGAGGGGAAGAAAAAGTCTCTGAGCAATCGCTAGAGAAAGGCGAGGGAATCCGCAGCCGGCCCCGGAGCCCCGCATTGCCCGCCGTTCTGCATCCCTCTGAAGGGCTCCGCGTGTCCGACTCTTCTTTATTCAGTGACGGCCCGTGGCTAATTGTCGCGCAAGCAGATAAACTTAGAAAACTCACAGAAGTCGTGGGAAGGGCCGGTGGGAAGCTAGCGCGGAAGCACCCGTGGGCCTCCTTCCCATTAAGGAACCCGCAGAAAGTTGTGCACGGCACTCCGCGCCAGTGGGAACACGGCCTGGCCCTTTCCCGCGCCGCGGCGCGGAGGTGGCCTCTGCCGCGCAGCGCCTGCAGCCGCGCTCCCCCGGGGTGCTGCGCTCGCAGCGGCGGGCAGGGTGAGGGGGAGCCCCGTGCCTCCCGGCCCTGCCACTGCTCCCCGCTCTTTGAACGGCAGCTGCTCCCCGCTCTTTGAACGGCAGCGTACTCGGGAAACAGTTTTAGCAAAGGCTGGTTTTCAGTGGTTATTCAATTTCCTTTTTTTCCCCCTAATTTCGCTCGATCTGGGCCCGCCGCGCCTCCCGCACAGTCCCGGTATGAGTCAGAGCCAGTGGACTCTTACCGCACGCCGGGCAGCGGCCGCCCGCCGCGCGGCGGGGCCGGGCCGGGCCGGGCTGGGGGGTGTTACCTGCCGGCCCGCTCGGCCGGGCTCGGCGCGGCCCCGCCCGCCGCTCGGCGGTAAGTGACAGGCGCGGCGCCCAACCAGCGCGGCGGCCCGCCGGCGGCCCTATGAGCGGCGGCGGCGGGGCAGCGGGGCCGCGCTTATATGGCTACGGCAGCGCGCTACCGCCGGCCGCGCTCCTGCGCCGGGGAATCGCAGCGGCGGCATCGGAGGTTGGAAGCGCCGCGCTGGGAACGACAGTGGCTGGCGCCGCTTCTTTTCCCTCGCTCCATTCCTTCTTCTCAGCGGTGGCTTGCGCGTCGGCGCAAGTCCCGCGCCCGTCGTTCCTCCTTCTCAGTCAGCCACCGCGGCGCGCACTGCAGGTCGCGCAACGGGAGAGGGACGATTTGACGCTGCGACCCCCCCCACCCCCCCCGTTTGGTTTATTTCATTTTTTATTTTTGTAATCATTATTGTCCGTCCCTGTTTCTTTCCTTGCTCCGCTCCGTCGTCTTTGCCGGCGACAAGGACAGCAGTGCCCCTCGGGGAAGCCGGAGCCCTGCGTATGCGCCTCCCCGGGACTGGGGGAGCTGACTCGGAGTGGATTTATTGACTCGCGGTTGCTTCCGAGCTGCCCTAAACAGCCCGAGCTGGTGCCCGTGCGGATTGCAAACTGCGGGGAGCAGTGAGAGACATACAGGAGGAGCCGCCCGCCGAAGCTGTGTCCTTTTCCCCCCGACCCTTTTATTTCTCCCGCCGCCCTTTATTTTACCTCTTTTTAATTTATTTTTTGTTTTACTCCTTTTCACGCGGGCCTTAGACACTGTGAACGCGTATGGCGCTTTGGATCCAAATGGGAGTTGGCAGTTTGAGTGGCATCTTCCAAGGCATCCGGGAGACCCCCACTAAGAGGAAGGACTAAGGTGTTTGCTTTTTTTTTTTTTTTTGCTATTGCTTTTACTTCGGAGGTAGCTTGGATCTGACCTCACAGGAGATATTCCTACATGCGAATGGCATACATGACTCAGTAGATCTGCTCGCAGCTCTCGCCAAGTGCATCGTCGACTCTTACTGATTTTTTAATTTTTTTTTTATTATTCATTTTTTCCTATCAATCATCCCGGCTGTTGGGATACCGGGCACCCACCCTGCTGTTGCCGCTCAGGTGCGTGGGAAGGCGCACGGCGGAGTTGGCGAGGCTCCGGGAGGGACTCGGTGCCGCCTGCGACCATGGCAGCGCGGAGGCGAGATGCCTCCGCCTGGAAGTACTGCTGGGGAGCCGTGATGGTTTTATGCAGAACTGCACTGGCGCGGTCCATCGTTTTAGACCCCATATATTGGAATTCCTCTAACCCCAAGTAAGTTTCCATCCCGCTCCCGCCCGCCGTCTCCCCGGGGACCGGCGCTGTCCTCCGTGCGCGGGGGAGGGACGGGACGGTGCCGCAGGTCGGCCGCGGCCGCCGGGAGACACGGGGACGGGGCGGAGTGCACTAGCGCTGAGAGCGGCGGCGGGGGCTCCGGCCGTGGCCGACAGCGGGATCCGGCTCTTCCCGGGGCGGGTGTTTCGTGTGACGGCCGAGCTGCCCCGTCGCCCCTATTCCCCGGCGGGAGGGTCTCGGGAGGGAGGAGGGAGGACCGGGGCGGCGGATCGGTAGCGGGCTGGGGAGTGGTGCGGCGGTAGCAGGATAAAATCTGCGGGCAAAGTCCGGGCTCGCCCGGGCTGGAGCAGCGGAGGAGCCGGGCTGCGCTGAGTTGCCAGGAAAGGGTGATACTCTCCAACTTCTCCGTCTGCAGATGCAAACTCATCCCATTGACTCCAGCGAAGTTACATCTGCTTATAACAGGGCTAAATTTGGTTGTGGAGTTGATGGTATCAAGGCACATGTCAGTGAGTAATGAACTAAGCATTACCCATCACACAACCATATAGTGTCATTCTTCATTAACAAACCCAAGCGAAAATGTACATGCGTTCCCAGGACCTCACTTTTAAAGCTCACTCTTAAAAAGAGAAGCATTCTCATAAAAAAAAAAAAAAAACAACCTCTTTACTTAAACTTACAAAATTACTGCTGTTAGAAAGAGGAACTTTTTGAAAAGTGGGCTGCTCTAAAGAAAAGTCTGAGACAGTGATGTAAAGCTACTTACACTTCTCTTTTGTCTCCTTGGATTTTTGACATACAAAATGGAAGTTGGCTTTGTTCACTTGTGAGAGCCTCTGAACTTTTGTGATTAGAATCACTAGTTTGGAGAACAAAAATCACGATAGGGAGAAGGAGACTAATGAGTTAAGGGAATTTTAAAGCAGAAATGGGTAAAAATATTTTTTATGTGCATGCTCCATCTTCAGTTATATATGATTTAAAATTAAATCATATGCAATGTGTTAATTGAATTAGCATTTCCCATTAACTCCACTAAGTACATGTCTTGTTTTCCCGGGGGAGTTTGTAGAGGAAATGTTAGGTGGTGATGAGACAAGTATGAATGGAGTATTTCCTGGATCAGGGATTAATCCTGCGCAGGTGGCAGGATCTCTAGGAGTTTGGTGAAGATTTCAAAGTTTGAATTGGGAGTAGCATCTCAAGTTTACGAAGTTACATTGCCTTACAGTCATCGTGTACTGCTGCTTTCACTAAATGAAAAAATCATTATAGATTTCTGCCTGCATTATTTTTTAATACTTGCTCTGTTTCTCTTTACTGAGAAGTTTCCTAATCTTTCTTAAAGAAAAAAAACTAAAAATAAAGAAACTGGCAGGAGCGCGCTGGACTGCTCAATTCAGAGTCTTTATTTGTAATATTGATTGACAAATACTTATTTTGTATATGCATCAGGTGGGAAGCCTGTTAACATTTACCTCCAGTCACTGGCTCAGCGCTTGCATGATGTTGCAAAGCTGAAGCCTTTCTTTGGCTTAGGAAGGGCACGGCGTCACTCGGGAGGATGAAGCGGCCCGGCCGGTTATAAAGCGGGCTTTATAAGGCTGTTCAGGCTCTCGAAAGGCAAAGGCTGAGAGCCGGGGTTGCGTTGCAGGAGTGGGCCTGCTGTGCTGGTGGAAAACAGCCTTGGCTCGGCCTAGGAGGAAGGGGAATGCTTTTGCATCCCAGGCCTCGCTGGGTTTATGCCTACAGAGGTCACTCTTCCAAAGCAGAAGAGCCGGCGGCTCGGGGCTCTCCTCTGCCAGCCCCAACCTGCTTTCGCTTCTTTTTTAACTTACCTTGATCGCTTTTATTAGCCATCGGTGAAACGAAGGCATCCGAGCAGCTGAATTCAGCCCATCTCACGGAGCCTGGGGATATGCTTCTTTTGTCAAACGCGATTTGTGTTTCCATTTAGTTAATTCTAAACTGTTTGATTACAAAAAAGGTTTGAATGTTGTTAATGGTAGATCTAATGATAATATCTAATTACTTTTTCAACTTAAATGCACGCTTAAAAATAGGTTGTGTTGCTGATGTAATTGAATTTTCTTGAGTGATTCATTGAGGCTTAATCACCACAGTGAAGAAGTACACTATTAAAATTAGTCTTTTCAATTGCTGGGGCTAGTGATTTATAGGCCTCTTGGAGGCCTGGAGTTTGAGGAGGCTTGCAAATGCATTCCTGACACTGCTGCTGGTGAGGCAGCCCTGCTTCTCCAAGCAGAATTTCTTACTAATTCTTCTCACACTTGTTTGCCTGAAGGATCCTGAATAATTTCTCCTTAGAGAAGGTTGTCCTTACTCTGGATTCAAGCTGATTGTTAGCTTGGGAAGTGAAGCTGTTGAATAGATCTTGGCATGGTATAATAATAAAGCTCCTTTCTAGATTTGAAATAATACCTGTCTTTGCTGCCGGTTAATTTATTCAGGGAAGCTGTGCATTTAACTCTATTGAGTCTCAAGGCGAAAATCTGCTGAACAGGTAGGCAGTTAAATGTGAGAAGTTGTTTGGTTAATATAAAGTATGAAATAATAAATTTTAGGTTAAGGTAAACATATAAACTGAATTGGTTTTGTGCTGAAGTCTAAAGGTTATAATTTCTAGCAGGTGGCTGGAATGGAGAGCGTGCAGTAGCTATTTGAACACAGAGCTCCCCTCCCTGTTCTCCCCTTACCTTTTTAGAGGTATTGCCTTTATTGCCTTGACCGAATCATGAGATTGGAGTGACCTCCATAAAATAATTGTACCTGTGACTATATTTGCTTGGGAGCTTAAACATCACGATTGTAGATGGTCTTGGCATACTTTATGGACTTATCATCTGAAGAACTTTTAGATCACCTGATCTTGAAAACACAAGAAAAATTACTGTAGGTTTAACTTCTGTTGACACCTTTTAACGGGAGACTTTCTGCCTGTTTTGTTTCTGCCAAGACAAGCAAGGTATGCAGATAGCATGGATTACCTCAGTTTCACCTCACAAGGGCTCTGCACTGCCTTTAACACGCAGGACCACGAGTAATGGTATATGGGGTACCTTTCAGCGCAGCAGTAGAGAAATCTCATTCAAAAGAGCATCGCTTATATCTGAGCGTCACTATTTCCCTGCGTGCTATAGGCCAGCGATCAAGGCGGGTCTCCTTAGTGACATGTGGAAGGTTATCCTCATAAGTGGTGCCTTTGACACTGATTAAGTTAGATTATATAGCTGTTTTTCTCTCCCTCTGATAACCAGTTATATATGGGATATTTCACAGCCTGCCTCTGAATGAATGCTAACATGTCAGAAACTGATAAAATAAACTACAATTGATGACCCTGCTAAATGTTCTATTCAGTAGCATATAGACTAGTCTGCTTCTCATTGTATCTGAAATTCTTATTTTTGTAGGTAAACAAATGCACATTCACTACCGATTGAATAGCCCCTTGAACTATGCTCTGCAGTTTGCATTTGGGTTAATCTTGTCGGTTTTAATACAGAGGGGAAAAAAAGGAGAAAGCACCAGGGGTGGAATTGTTAGTGCTTTCACATCCACATTCCTCACATTTTGTCAGGATGATAAACTGTAGGTAATGGACAGCCCTTGTTTCACAGGACAGGCAAGCCAGCCAGAGCACAAAGAGCTTGCTAAAGCGATATCACACAACATGTCTGGGAGGCTCTCAGCTAGACAGGAATTTATTTGGGAGTCCTGTGCTGTGGGACTCCACTTTCTAACCTATGCAATTACAGCTTCAAGCTGAAGAAACAGGAGTGGAAGGTTAAAATTGTTTAAACACATGCTCCTACATTGTACCCAAAACATAGCTGTTGACACTTGGCGTGCTAATAGATGGAGCAAGCGGTGGCTTCCAGTCAGTCCATTTGATAGTCCTAGCATTTGTAGCCAGGTCTCTGAAGCACAGGTGAATTAGCAAAATTATTTCAGAATAAACTGAAGGCCGATTTCTTGAGCTGGTTATTTTCCCCAGCCTTTTATACGTAGAGTATAATTGCTATATTATTTATAGTAATTATGTTAAAGCATGTTATCTGTAAGCTGTGCTACGTTATTTCACTTGGTTTAATGAAGTAATTGCCTGTAGAAAGGCTGTGACTAAAAGTCGTGCTAAAATCACTTAAGTACTCCCTCTTCCCACACACGAGAATGCCTTCCTGGCTTTTTTTTTTCTTCCTTTTTTTTTTCCTTTTTTTTTTTTTTTTTTTATTGTAAGGAGATCACATTGCTTGAGGTGTGACACTCTGGATCTTCTCGAATTCGGCCAAGGCTCCTGGTATGGGAAGTCAGGAGCTGCTCCGACAGGCTGGCACAGACAGCCCTCCTTGGGGACCTTTTTCCCTTTATGATCTGGTGTTCACGCATCGTGCAAACCTGCAGTACTTGAAATTGCTTGTTGCAAATGAGAAGAAAGTGTTCTTCTGAGAAAAAAAATAGTGATTAAAATGTTATTCATGTGTGCCTAATGTCTGTCTGCCTTGGCTGCTGACATAAAGAAACCTGTTTTTCTGGTCATTTATCATACATCTACATGGATTTGCTTATGAGCTCATTCTTTGTGAGGCGTTGTGGAAACTTACATAGGAATGTTAAACTGCTCGAAATATTTTGATAAAAATACTGAGTGCCACAGTACCTAGACTTTTAGCTAACACGCTGTTGTCTTGAAGGAGGGGAAGTTTTTGTGGGGGGTTGGGGAAGGGAGCAGCAAGGGAGAAGAGTTTGTGGGGGAGTTGCATGAACAAGCAGAGGAAGGGAGGATGGCAAATGGACAGTGTTAGAAGAGCTTGGAAAAATCTCCTGTGGCTTCATTGTCTCCTTAAAGCCAGAGAGCACAAAGACAAATGCAGTTCAGCCTTTCTCCCATGATGGAAAATGTAAACCGTTGACACAGCTCCCATGTTTAACTTGTTTAATTCTCATTTTAAATTCAGTACTATACCGGCCGTGTGAACTCTGAAGATTTCTTTAGTAATCCATTTTGTAGTTCCGAATCAAAAACAAAGTGAAAAGGTCTGACACAATTTGCTTTTATTTTTAGGCAAATCAACCCTGGTCATAGTTAATAAGGGGATTACAACCCAGACTAGGTCTTTACAGATGTAATGTAAATCAAGGGCAGAGTATAAAGAAACTGATCCCTTTTGATTGAAGTATGGTAAAAAGGCATAGAGAAACTAGCAGCAGTAATCTGATTGTATGGCAATAAAACCACCATTTTCTGTCTTTCAGATAAAAATAATGTGGTAAATCCATGCAGTTCATAAGATGTAAAGGCAGATAAAGGGTGATGCCATGGCAACATATAGATTAGCTTGATGTTAGAAATGACACGTCTCTGAAAGGGGTGTTATAAACTAAGGGCCTTGCTCGGGGCTGTAAGGTATTATGTGAAAACCGCACAAAACTTGGGGGCCGGGATTAGGAACTATGAAAGGCCTACTTGTGGCTTGGGGTGGTTGGAGCGGTGAAGAAAAGCTGCTCAGTTCTTGCTCATTGGTGGTGTATAATATGGTAAAGATAGATTTCATTTACTGCTTTTTGCCGAGATGGGGGCCGATTAAAACTCGAGATGGCTGCAATTGTGAGGTGTGGAAGATTCTCATTTTTAACTCCTGCCCTAGCAGCAGCCCTTCTGAAGAATTGGCTGCACTTGGGATTTGTTGCCTTAATCTATTTGGGCTTCGGGCAGGAGCATGCTGGCAAGGCACAGAGAACAGAGGGGAGAGGTAGTATTGGGGTTATCTGGAAGGAAAACAGAGAGCTTTTGATTTCAGCTGTGTTTTAGTTTGTGGTCTCCATCTCACACTCCATGGGAGCAGCAAAGATAAACATGCTGCATTGTCTGTGCCTAGGCCAGGTGATACTTCAGCATCTCTTGTGTTTCCCATCCTGCAAAAATATAAAAGAACAAAAAAAAAAAACCCCTGAAAAACAAAAAAACCGAACAACCACAAACAAACCAGCATCCATTCCTATTTACCAGTCAAGCTGGAGATAACCAAATGTTTCTGGCTCAGTCTCTAGGTGGTGTTTATTTCCAAAAGGCTGGCTGAAATCTAGAAATGAATGAGATAAGCATCTGCCTTCCCCCCCTTCCCCTCCTCCCCAGCCAACTTACAATCACTGTGGGATGAGTTTGCTGTCAGCCCCTTGAGTTTCGCCGGCAGACAATATAGCTATTGTTTAATCATTTATTTTAAGTGATCTGCAGCTGTAAAGGTAGCGATATATACCTCTCCTAGTGCAGCTACTTGGATGTGGTTTTTCTTGCTTTTTCTCTTAAAGAGCCTTGAAATAGTTAATACTTGCTTGTCTACCCTACTGACAACCCTTAACGCCCACAACTTAAAGTCAGCATTACATTGCAAATCAGGGGTACGATTCAAATGAGAAATATCTACTTTATTGCCTGTTCATTTGTCTGGAAGGGGGGAGAAGAAAGCATTCTGCATTTGTTAAGCGCAGTCTAGACACAAGGGGAAAAAACACCGAAGCTTACAATAATAGTTGTGTCTTTCTTTACTGGGAATGAGCCTGGGATGAGCTCGGCAAAATGGAATTCATGCTGTTTGTTTGGCAGTGGCTTGGACACTTTTAAAGTGGATTGGGTTTTGGGGTTTTTTGTTTGTTTGTTTGATTATTCCAGGTTTTTTTATACAAAGATGTTAATTACATGCTTGACTTTATCATTCTTACCCTATCCCATAGTATGCTGGAAATCTTGACAATTCTGACTGAAAAGGGGACTCCAAACCCCAAACTGTCAAGCTGCTGATGTGATTTAACAAATGAAAAATAAACAAGTGCATATAGGGAGCCGAACGGATTGGCAGAATTCACAGGCCCTGAAGTGCTCAGATAGGTTTCCTGTGTTGAAACTTAACCTTCACAAATCTATAGCAAAAGATCCAATTCATTTGCTGAAATTCTCCAAAGCACAGGAGCAACCTCATCTAATTTACAGGCCGGTCACATTCAAGCACCTTGCATTCTGCATTTGACAATGATTGCTAATGGGCCATTCAACTAAAGTATTTGCTTGTTAACAGGGAACAGAGCATGATAAATGTCCAGCAAGCTTGCAGCCTCCTTCAGCTTTTCAAATGCAGACTGGTGCATATTTATGGCAGGCAAATGACAAAGGGGGAAGCTGAATTACTCTGGCCTTATGCTTTCTGTTCGAACAAGGGTTAAAGTAATTAAAGAAATAATGCAAAAACCGATGTCCTTTGTTTGCCTGCCATTATCCAACGTTTAGCTTTCGAACCTGCCTGTCATGTCGCATTTCAGAAATGTCCCAGATAAGGCCGGACAGGTTTGGCAGGGCACGGGGAGAAATGGGGAACCATCTACAAAGAGCATCCTGGGCCCCAGCTCTCCCTGCATCCAGAGTCTTTCCCCTCCAGGTTCCCCTCACCTTAAGGAGTTTTCACTGATAGAAGCTCGAAGGTGTATTTAAAATAGATTTTTAAATTTTCACTCCTGTTCCCCAAATGGGTGGAAAAAAACCCAACACTGGAGAGAAAACATGTACATTGAGCTCAGTATGTTTCTGGAATCCAGGTATGAAAGCAAAATGGCAGAACAAAAACCAGTTTTGCATTGCTTCTCCACCCCCAGATAAACTTCAGACCCAAAAAAAGATAAAACATGCACACAGAAATTTCCTAAACTTGAAGTGTATTCAGTGTAGTTTTGAATTATCTGGGTTGGGTTTTTTTGTTGTTATCATTTTTGTTCCTGTAAATTCAGGTTTAATCTTAGCCCATCTAGTGCTCATTCAACTTCATGAAAATAACTCCAGTGATTTCAGTGAGTACTGCAAGTCCTACAAGCCTGAAAGGGCTTTACGTTATAATTATTTTTCATTACAGGCAAAATTTAGAATTTCTTGCTATGAAAAAAGTCTATCATTTTACTCTAGGAAAGAGAACATATAGATTATTTTTTTTTCTGTTAGCTGTGATGCTGAGAACTTTCCTTTGATGTGATTATATACATTGTCAAAGACAGCAAATAAGGGCAGGACCTCTATCTTTTTTGGCAATCCTGGCCAGCCAACACCCAGTGTTTATTGAGGTATCAGCATAATAATTATAATGCAGCTGATTTAAACTTTGATGTAATAGTCTGTCCTTTCTTCTGGTTTTAAACATAAGTTCCAAGCCAAAAAAGATAAAGGTTGGTAGAGGATTGTGTTGCTAGGTGAATCATTCCTGATGTATGACATATACATAAGATGTGTTTCCTATCTGTAGTGTTCTTTTAAAATGTCTCATGGGTGATGGCTAAAATAGGACTTACAAAACTTTATTTGGTAGGATCAGAGCTTTGTACGCTTTAAAGGAAAGTCAAGTTTTACATGTGTCAACGGAAAACAATAAATTATTTGGCTTGTTTTACACAGCAGGATAAGTTAGATGGTGAAATTATGTTAGGCTGAAAAATTTGTGATGCTGCAAATTGCTTCTCACTGTTTTCTTAGCTTCTGTTTGAATAGGGCTTTTATTTATATACCCAAACCAGAGAACAGCAGTGGGGAAGGTGTACACTGCACTGTAAAGAGAAAAGTGTTTTAAAGCTAATAAGGGTGATTTGAAATTTTATTATCATTATTATTATTGTTAGTATAAAACCCAGTCTCACTTGAATGCTGTTTTATTTTGGATTGGGAGTTCTGCCAGACTCCAGCCTGTCAGAGCTAAGAAGACTCAAATCAAGTCCAGGCCTATTTCTGCAGCAAACGGGAATCCTGGCTCCTTGCCTGCAGATTCATTCAGGAAGACCCATCTGGCTTTTGATGTTCTCCAAGTTTGAAGCAGTTTGTTTAAGGAACCTATGCAGTGAGCACTGGTGGAAGCACACATAACTGTGCTTCTTCTGACTCCTCGTCAATGGTGCATCGTTTCACAGTTTCATTTTTGCTTGGTGCTTGCCATCTGCTTACCTACTGCCTGAGCAGCAGTTGGTTTCTATACCTGACTAGATGAAAGTGTAAATTTGGAGTTGGGAACATCTTGACTCCTTTTGAGGATTTGCAGTCCCATAGCATTCTCTGTCCACACTTCAGTTGCTTTCTTCATGTTTAATTAATTTCAGTTCAGTTCAGAAGCTGGCTAGCTTAATCACTGCACAACACTTTACCTTCAGGTTTTTGGGGGGTTTCTTTTTCCAGGGTGTTTTTCTGAGCTGAACAGATTAGCTGAACGGAGAAAGTCGCATTGGCGTACAGATTTCTTCACTGCCTGAAAAAGATATTAAAAGGATGTAATCATTCTTTGTATCAGACAGTTTTCAGGCACCTTTTGAAGAAAATCAAAAGCCACATATTAGATTTGTAGCGTATTGTAGTCTTCCATTCTGTGGATCAGTGTGTGACGCCAAGGCAAGCAAGACTGCACTGTGCTCCTACAGCCTGACTTGGGAAACTGTCCTTATTCAGAAGAGCTCATGTCGAGCATGTGCTGAATGCTGAATATTTTTGCTGAAGCAGGACGAATTAAGCATGAGCTGTCTTGAACCAAGGCCAGTGTAAGGTTTTTTGGGGTTGGACAAATACAGATCTCTCCAAAGCTTTGTTGCCTTTTTTTAAATCAGAAAATTATGTCAGAAGCTACATCCCTGTCTGCATTTGGAAAGAGATATATAGCTAGTCAGTAGTCAGTGTGTCCCTTGTGCCGGCTGGGAGCTCAAGCAGGTCTATCAGCTGTGCCTCTGGAGTCTGTCTGCACAGGTAGTCCTGCTTCAACTGAGTTTTCTGTGCATTTTTTAGCTCACTGTTTGGTGTAATGCCAAACTGATCACTGTGAGTGACCTGAGGGCCTGGTTTGTGAGGAGTGCCCTGGCTGAGCCTCCCTGCAGTAGAGGCTGAACCAAATGTCAGTGTCTTATGAGTGCAGGGCAGTGGGTTAAAACTGAGTGGCTGGATCTCCTGTTAGCCCCAGCTTTCTGCTGAACCTCTCCAGTGGGCTCTTCCATCTGGGGCAGGGATGCCAGTTGTGTCAAATACACATTTTGGATCTTTATAAAATTTTTTAAACTACTCAGGAGTCAGTTAAGCTTCCTTTCAGAGGTTCAGATGTTGTAGTGGGCCAAAATCTGTTTTTTTATAGGTCGCATATTACTACTGCCTTGAAGGTGGCTGTGGCCACTTGGTCTTGTTCTGCTTCTGCACGTCAGTCAAACCTTGGAAAAGTTGGTACTTCATGTAATAACATAGGATCTTTGTGCTTGCAAGTGGCTGAATTGTGGGTGTAATGTAAGAAGCAAGTGCAGACTGATTATAGGTCTCCCATTTGGATTTATGCTCAAGGTCATTTTCTCCTTGGCATAAAAATGATTTGCCAAAAAAGGTTTGTTTGTTGTACAATTTTGCTACTGATTTGGCATAACTTTTTCTGAAAGTTGTACAATTTGTTCTACTTCCAGTGGTTACTTATTCAGGCAAATGGTATGCAATAATACATTTTTTAACAACTGCAAAGTAGATGAAATTCTGTCTTTGAATTGGAGATACAATCACCGATTATTAATGTCTCATCAACTAACAAAACAGTCCCCGCCCTCTTTTATAGACTTTGCTTGGAGCATGTCTTGAAACAAGACTGTACAGGTGTGAGCAAACTGTAGTTAGGAGAAGGGAGGCTGCAAACTTTGGTTGGCATCCTTATATTGTGGCTGACATAAGACGTTTGTTTTTCTAACAGCAATGGTAGAGAAGAGCACAGAATAGCACAGCAATAGAACAATCTGGTTTGCACTTTTCAAAAAGTAGCTCTTTGGCAAATGCCAGCTGCTCTCTGTTAGCTTTCTAAAAGCAAAGGCTGTAGTGACTTGTGTAAGAAACACAAATGGTTTGGTTTGACTTTGAGTTCCATGCTAACTACTGTTCTGCATCTTTTCAATAAAGTGTCATCTCTTGGGTTTGGCACACCCTGCCTCTGTGAGTGCAAGTCAAGTAGAGCAGCAAAGGTTTTGTGTTAGGTTGAGTTCATGGCACAGATTTTTTTAATTCTACTTTCTTTTTTTATTTTTTTTCCCAAAATTCAAACCATATCAATATCTAATTATCTTTGCCATAAGAGCAAAGAACTACTTTAATATTCCCAGTAGCATATTTTGAACAACAATTCTTTAATTAAAACAACATTGGTCTCTTCCTGTATTTCATGGCTAGCAAATGAGAGAAAACACCAGTGTTAATATCAAAGGGAGTCAGTTTTCATTACAGTAATGGTTCAATTGTGCAATGCTGTAGGCACTGAAATTTAATATTATTGTGACTTGTATTGTAATTGTAGGATGACAGAGGAAAATGGATTAAGTTTAAATGGAAGTGTACACAGCAGCACATGGACTTTTTCAGTTGGGAGCCGAGGGTTGGTACAGGATGGGTCCCCCTCTGGCTCTGTCATAATGAATTAGTATTTTGTAAATAACTGGCCACTAAACTATAGATTTATTACCTTTTGCAGATCTATGTGGACACACACAGACATACATCGATTCTGTAGTGACTGTAATTGCAGTGCAGAGTTGCAGAACGGGTTTATGCCTCTAGGCTTGTAGGGCATTTGAATGTCTAGGCTTCTTGTCTTCACCTTTCATGGAAATATTCTTGCCTGCCAGTTTGTGTAGTTTTGTTCTGAAGGATACACCCATCCTTTTAGTTCAGGCATTGCTAACATATGCATGGCCTCAGACTGGAAAGCCCTTTGTCATCCTGATGAATAAACTGAATTCAAGTTGTAGATGATCTTTGCTTTAGAAAATTAAGCTAGAGACAACAACTGCTAATGAGCAATATCCCCCTCTTTTCCAGCCACCCATAAACATTCAGATTGCAATGGAAGGCAGCAATTTAAACCATCCGTTGCTGATCTCTCCCATGCAAGATTAAGGACAATGAAAGCTGGATGTTTCATTTGTTTGCAGTGTAGGCAAGCGGAAGATGTCCCTAAAGCAGTGCCTGGGAGTGTATTAGTGACTAAACATGATGCCCTGTACTTTTACCCGCATCTTCACACTCTTCCTCAGATGTATGTTCACACTGAATCCTGTTCTAATGTTAAAGTGCAAAAGGGGGCAGTAAAGTGCTATCCAAAAGAAAAATGTTTATTTTTATGGGTACTTTTTGTGGCAAAAGTTGCATTTCTCAATAGGCTTATAATTGCCATATTAAAGTAATGATCACAAGAATATCTTCTGTATGAAAGGCTTACAGACGTTGGCAAAGTGTATCATTAAGTGTTGTGGAAGTAGTGTTTGTCCTGTGTATTTCCATGTACTTCTGCCCTTGAATGGAGCCCTGAAACATGCCACATATTTGGAAGGAATCAAAGGCAGGAAACTTTCCTCAGATATATTTAGGACGTAGCTATATGAAGCACTTCTGAAAGAATTCCAGCTTCGCTAATCATCTCTGATTCTCATGTTGTGCATTACTTAGCACCACGTTTCTGGAAAAAGCAAAATGAAAAGAATGCTGAGGCTAGGGGTTTCTGCTTGAAGTACTAAAGTGTGTAGTGGTGGCATGGGTCAAGAGTTGGGCTCTCATCCAGACCCGCATGCATCATTTGTCAAGAGGTAACTAGAAAGAGCAACTAATTACAATGCACCTACTGAGTGTTTTTTCTTTCAGAAATTTCTCAGAGTAAGCCATTTATACAGACTGGCTGCTGCTTTCCACTGCAGCCACTTGCATTTTATAAGCTCTACACAGAAAGCACATTTCTGTTGAGATGAAATGAAATAAGAAGGAGAATGTGCCTGTGTGTTTCCGTGCTTTTGTATGAGAGCAAGTGAGCAATGATTCCATTTACTGAAGCTGAGTAAGTCCAGCACTGTTGTGAGGTTCATATTTCTGTAAATGCTGATGAAATGTTAATATAATACACTTTAAAATAGAACATTGGTCATACTCATCCTTTTTTTTTTTTTTTTTTTTTCTTTTGCTCCTTACTTAAAAGACTGTCGTGAAGCACATTAGTGGTTCTTTTGTGGTAACAGGAATTGATTTAGTAAATGGATCAGAATTCTCTGGTGCTTTAAGTACTTTAAGTAGAGCAGTAATGGCTTTCTGCATATAATACAAAAAGTTAATTGCTATTAATAGTGCCTTATGTGGAGGTCATATATGAAAACGGAATATAAAATCCATATATATATATTTTTAAATCCTTAGATTTAGTAAAGGGCTGGATTGTGTATCTTTGCAACATTTCAGGCCTTACCCTTGCGGTAAATGTTCTCAGCCAGGTTTCACATTCTTGTGCAAAAAACCCATTGCACAGGAAAAGACAAATAAGTGTTTGCTCTCAGAAGTTCTTTAAGGCAGGGAAGAGCATGACTGACTTTTACATGGGGAAAAACAAGCATTCATTTTTGTACTCAGGATTAAATGGGGATGGAGGGGGGAAACACAGGTTGGTCGGAAGGTTTTAGTTATGTAAGTGGGGTTTTTTTTCTTTTTTTCTGTGAGTGAGAGCCAAAGCAACAAGGGAAAAAGCAACTTTCCAGCAAAACTGAACCACCTCTCACACGTGGAGGTGACATGCCATTGAAACAGATACACTGCCTAACAGTGAAACCCTTCTGGCAGCTGCACACTACGTGCATGGAAGCAGGATGGTGGCTCCACATGGTGGGCTGGGGAAGGGGGCTCTCGGTGCCCCTGTGTTTGTGGTCGCTCCAAGATGCCATGATCCCAACCTGAGATGACATGATTCCCTGGAGAGGGACTGCAAAGTGACCTGCCTCTGCTGGAACTCAGGACTGGGGTAGCCTTGCAGCGGAGTCTGCAGCATTTGCTTTGGCTTTCTTACTTTGTATGAAGAATGAGACCAGATCTGTAACCTCGTACATCACAGCTTTTCAGCAGACAGATTTTCTCCTTGAGTGTCTACAGTAAGACGTGCTTGGTGCTGGGTTGCAGGTGACCTTCCATATATGTGAGGGGGGAAAGGAGTATGCTTTTGCCAAATATCACCTCTTGGCTGCAGAGTTTGTGCTCTCCCAAGTGCAAGGCACCTTTAGACTTGGGATGATTCTAAGCTGAGTGGAATAAAAAAGTGTCTGTATTTCTGCAACAGCGCTAGTCATAGAGTTATTTGGTGAAGGAAGCTTGTGACAGATCGAGGAGACCAGCTAGGGCATTTTCTGATGTGTTTGAAGATGGATGGTGTCTGTGGGTATCTCTGTACAGTAGAAGCTCTGTGCCTTCAGAACTGTGATGTGATGGTACAATTTGACTGTCAAATCCAGCAGGTCCATGCAAAAGAATATTTCCTTTGGAGAGAAGCATCTGCACTCTAAGCCCATCCTTGGTTTACACATATTAGAAATCCCTTGTATTTTAAATGCTTTCCTCTAGTATTTTGCTATAGGTGGTACAATGAATGGATGAATGAAATGGCTAAAATTTCATACATGTTCCTAATTCCCTGTCTACTAAAAGTTTTGAGAAAACATAATAATGCTACAGAATGGTTCTTGTGTTGGTTATTAAGATTTCACTAGCAAACACAGTGCATCTTTTTGCCTTACTGAAGTAAATGGAAATCCTGAAACCGATGTCAGTAAGAACAGGTTGAGAAAAAGGCACCAAGAACAGTGCCCATTTGCGTGGCTGCTTGTGGCACATGAAATGTGTTGTGTCCAGTGTTGTGATTAAAACAACATAAAACCTTTACCATTCCCTTTTTCAGTGCACTGCAAGCATTTGGCCCAGGTAGTCTGAAAGAAGATGGGCTCATTTAGAGGTGAGGACGAGTGAGGAGAATAAGGTACCCCAAATCCTAGGATGGAGATCAGCTATGGTTTCAGGGAACTGTTTCAAAGCACTTAGGAGTTTACTGTGGGTTTATTTCAGGGGAGCCTGAACATAGGTGTTTCCCTTACAGCAGAAGTGAGAAATACAGGACTTGCTGCTTTACCAACTCATGTTATAATGTTTTATAATTTGGCTTTGTATAATGTGGTACTTGCCATTAAAGATCTTAAGGAAGAGCGTGAATATATTTGTTTATTTATTTGTTTGAATTCCTTTTAGTTTCTAGCCTGCAAGTCCCATTAATGCCAGCAACCATTCCTTACATAAATTGTTTCATTAACTGTGTGGAAAAATGTTACATATAAATAAAGGTGAGCAGATTAAACTTCTTCAACTTTATTTAAATTCAAAAACATCCATGTTTAGCATGTTGTATAAAACTTTCCTGTAATATTAAAATGATTTAATAAAACTGCACTGGTAAAGAAAAGTAGCTTCCAAAACTCACTTAAAAGAATTTTAATAATATGAAATGCTACACTTTTTTTCTCTCAAAGTTTCATTTGCTAGTCTGTGTATAAAGCCAGTCTGTCATCTTGCTGTGTCACACTATGGTATTTTTTCTTGCAAAGATTTTGCAGAAGCATAGTGCCTTGTTTCCTCATAAAATTATGTGCCCATTTTGAGACAGACTCCACATTAATCTTTTTTTGATGAAGCCTGTTTTTCTGTCTGTCCGCAGCAGTTACTGATCTTGTTCTCATTGAATTCATGTTCACTTAATCTATTTAAAGTGGAGAGAGATGAGTCCTATAAAATCACTGCTTCAGCACAAAAAGCATTTACAGCCAGGTGTATGCACATGCACCTTACATGCACATGCATATTTTTATACATGGTATTGAATATGACAAAAACTCACGTGAAAGTTTTGTTTAGAGCTTTTGCAGAGAGCTCTGGTCTTTGTTTTTGGATTTTGTGCAGTGCACTGTTTTTGGGAAACAGGAAACTGTTTTTCTGCTACTTCACTGAAATCACTAGTCTTTTCCTGAAAGGTCTATTTGCTTTGCATCAAGCTGGTAGGACTTTCGCCTTGCTTAAATATCTCTCCTGTGGATGAAGTGATATTTGAAATATGAATGTTGTTCTTTTCTCAAAAGTCAGATGATTAATACATATACTAATTAAAAAACATTCTTTTTAGACAGTAAGGACTTGTATGTGGAATGTAATTCTGTATTCTGTTTCAGTTTGCAGTTTTATAAGTAACGGACTAACATACTGTGTTATTAGTATTCATGATATTTCCTTAATAAACTTTTCAATTAATAACTTTAGAGTCAGGCTTGTAGTTAAAACTTCATAAAGTTAAGTGTGTAGGATTCCCCAACAGTAGGTTTCAGGCTGCATTTTAAGAAGTGTCTTGGTTGTTCACATTTTTAGGGTTATTTTGTGTCATTAATTTAAAGCTAACTGCCTACACCAATTAGTTTGGGTAAGTTATTAAAGCACAGAAATTTGGCACTGCCTCCCCAGTTAAATATACAAGCCTTGTGTCAAGTACTAACACGCTTTCTAAAATCATGTTTATTTTATAATTACTAGAATATAGTTAAAGCTAAGTGTGTAGTGTATATTCATAGTATATGTACATATATGTATGTGTATAGTTTCACAAGTTGGAAAAACCCTGACAAAACACTCGGTTACCTCACTCAATACTGAATAACAAAATCTCTTAAGAATTTATTTCTCTAAGAATTTTTTCTGTAGATCATTTTGCAATTTCAGAAATTCCTGCATACTAAGAAATGATAGAATACTCTCAGTGAATGAGAGTGTGGGCAGGTTAAATTCTACTTTTTTTGAGAGAGAGTTTCCTATTATGAGGTTAAACAGGTTTGAGTGGTTATCATTAAGCAAAAATTCCTTTGTAAATTAATACAGTTGAATGGGCTAAGTTTTTTTCTCTAAACAAGAAGTAGATTCTTAAGAAATTCTTTGGAAGCTAATATACTTTAAAAAATATATATAAAATTTCGCAATAAAATTTAACTTCTTGAAGACTTTGACAGGTAAGGTTGCATTACTGCCAGGAAATGAGTGTGGTAGATAAAATCATTGAAGTGTTGGTGTGAGCTGGGAATGAACTACTCTGTTCCTAATTTCTGTTTGTGTCTCTTGACTTTTTGGTCAAGTGCAATAATTATCTTAAAAACGATTTGGGAACTCTGCAAGGTGTTGTTATTTGATGAGCTGCATGACTGGTTGGACATGTGGGAGGGATTCACATCCATGGGCTTTTGCACAGATGTCAAATGTCGCCCACAATGCACCAGTTTTGGGCTGACAGTAAAAATGCCATCTGTATCGAAAAGTGCCAGACAGAAAGTGCATGAATTTCATCATACAGCTTATATGGTACTTAATATACTTTTCTGTGCTTTAATATACAGCAGGCACCAGGATTATTTATTGTGAGCAGGATTTTTCAAATGCTCCAAGAGTCTCTCTGTGTCTGACTGCTGACAGAAATGAGTTGGGAAGCTTGCTAAGCTTTTCTCTTAAGTTTTTGTTGGTGTCCAGGGGCCTGTGTCAGTATGTAAGTTTTGCAGTAAGTTATACTTAAAGCTGAAATGCAGAAAGTTAAAAGGCTTTTTATAGAAAGCAATGGTTCCAATGCTGTCACTATCCTGACTACTTGGAGAGCATGTCACTGTCCCAAGCCACCACTGAAGTAACAGCCTCCGCAGGATCAGTCCCAGGATGATGAAAACACCTTGCTTCATCTTTATTATATCTTTGTTTTGATGTGGAAAAAACAACCAACAACTTTCTAATTAGTTGAAGGCACATTTTGATCAGACTTTTAAAGCCATTTTGTTAACTTAATTTTTATAGGCACCATCCTGCAAACATTTCATCAGTCTTGATGCTACTTTGGAATACTTAAGGCAACATCAACACTTGCAGAAATGAAGCATCAGGATTAATCCTGATGCTTTTCAACCTCCACCAAGGCTGAATGTACATCATCCTTTTTTCTTTCTTTTTTTTTTTTTTTCCAAATAGAAGGTCTTCAAAAATAGGATCATAAAACAGTAGTCTTAATCCTCCTGACATTTCATAAATAGCTTCGGAGAATGCTTAGTACCCAGCAAATGATTTATTTAAAGTCTTTATAAAAAGTACAGTGGCAAAAGTACTACACAAATGCAGGGATAATAATCATGCCTACGACTAATCAGCCACTGTAAGTTTTGTGGTTGAACTGAAATGCATGAGGTGAAACTTTTTTATTAACTCCATCCATATTTGGGCTTTGTTGTTGTAAGAAAATAAGGCAAGTAAATTGGAAAAATATCTCTCCTAGCAAAGGTCACGATCAAAACTGCAAAGTGTGGAAAAATTTCAATACAATCAAGTTCTCAGATTAATCCTTGCATTTTAAGCCTTTTTTCTTCCCTAATCCCATCAGCGTTAGATCCTACAAGTTCAGACACTCAAGTAGAAGGAGATTTACTGAGTTTCGTTCTAAAACTGTACCGACTTCAGAGTCATAGCAAGAATATTCCCTGCCATAAAGTCGAACAAGTGCATTCATTTAAAGCTCTTGTAAAATGTAGTCTTAATTGTCTGTGGGGGACACTTCTGTCCTCTACCTTTTATGGGACAATTCCTGGCTGAAACTAGGGCTCACAAGTGTGCCCTCTTTCCTGTAGATGTTTCTGAGAATTGCCTGGCATACCATCTCTCAGCCCATCCTGTTTGTGCTAAGAGTTTGCATGGAGAACATATACTGTGGCTGTTACATGTATATACAGAAAGTCTAAAATTAGAATCAGTGTCTTTTGTTTCTCAGGGAAGATTTTAGGTTATATTATTGATAATGATGGACAGGTACATTTATCTAACCTTAAGAATTTCATATTTGTTATGTATGGGATTCTCACTTGATTAATTTACAAGCAAAGATTCAGTCCTTTGAAATCTCATGTTTCCTATCACACAGTCCTGTTATGTGAAGAAGAATTGCTGGCAAGAGGAAGTATTTGCAGCAGTGGGATCATACAGTGACTAGCCCTTGTCCTGGCATGCAGATGGGGGAATATGAGTGATTGTCATCTTCCTGATACAGCAGTGCTGCACAGGAGCAAAGTTAAAGTGGGGCTGTGGTCAGACAAGGTGGTAAAGTCAGTCACAGGTGATGCAGGTTGGCTTGGAAACTCTGTCCCTTTGCTTTTGCCTGGTCAGAGTTAATCCCTGAGGAGAGCCAAAATCAGAGTACATGCTTCTCCCTTGGGAATAAATATTGGCTGGCTGGGATCCTCATCAGTCATAGGATCATAGAGTCGTTCAGGTTGGAATAGAGCTGCAAGACCATCAAGTCGAGCTGTTAACCCAGCCCTGCTGTGTGCACCACTAAACCGCATCCCTAGGGGCCATACCAACGCACACTTCTGGCTGTCCTTCAGCAGGCCGGTAACTCCGAGGACGCGTTCCCACCTTCCCATTTGTTTGACCCTTTCAGCTTTCTGGAGGTGGTAGTTGCTGCATTCCTTTGGCATGTCTGAAAACTGGAGGAGGAGGCCCAGCTTTGCCTCATCTCCACTTCAATCTCGGTTTGAACAGCCGTGGCCAAACCCAGTTTCTGCAGTCTGGAAATTACACTGCACAGCACAAAAGAGCGCAGTGATTTATACATCAACAGTCGCTTTTCTTGCCATAACATTTCATTGTTCTAGTTCCCTAAATCTGTAATTACATGTCTTTGTCCTGCTACGTGCTGCTTCATAACAAATATAATTCTTACACTGGCTTTGTGAGTGAAAATAATTGTGCTCAATTAGCACAGATCATAAACTTGAATTGTGTGGTGCAAGCAGTTGTAAATGATGGATTCGAAATTTGGGGCGTTGCATCATCCTTTAATTTAGTGGGTTCTCCCCCACCAGTACTTCAGGCTGGTGGCTCCTTTTGCCAAGCCAGAGGTTGGAGGTCACCGACGCCTTCAGCTTTGTTCTGCGTGGGCCTTGATACTCTAATTTAAAGTTTCCAGGAAGGCTGCCTGTGAATGAGCTAGATTTACTACGTGTGCTGTTTAAATATTAGCACTTGGAGAAGGGTGTTCATTAGACAGGAATTGTTTCACTTGGTTTTTCAGGCCGATTCTCCATTAAGGAAGATCTTTGGAAAATGCTGGCAGGCAGGAAAAAGAGGAAAGAAAGTCTTTTAGGTCTGTGCATTCGAGTACATTGGTTGTGTTTCTGGCTGTTGTTCTAAAACATGCACTTCTTGGCCTTAATTGAAACAAATATGTCTTAATGGAGAGAGAAACAAACAAACCTTGTGTGGCTTTTGTCCTTTTGAGAACATGACTCCTCATTTTGTGCATGAATCAATACTATAAGTAATTATTTATGTTTTTCTTCCATGAAGAAATGGTCATGTTTGCCTGTTATGAGTAGAAAAGACAAAATACTGTGTCTAACGGCAAATATTAAAGCTCACTGCCAGTTTGTTTAAGAAGTCTTCCCATACTAACAAAAAAAGCACACCTGTCTTTAACTACTAGCACAAAAAAAGTCAAAAAAGAGCTAAAATAATGACAGTAATGGTGGAATTTGTGAAGAGAAATCATTGTAGTGGAATGGTGACACTGTCTCGGATATAGGTGTTTTTCCCAGAAGCATGTGTGGTCCATGGATCGGGTAGATCTCTGTCCATTGCAGACATCTGTGAGCATAGTCCTGGTTGAGTGTCTGGTGTTCCTTTGTGTTACACTAGTAATAAAACAGTATTTATCAGCATATTGATATATTGTTAAAGTCTTACATTTTTTCCTGTCCCACATAGCTGTTCAAGGGGGTTGAAAGATTATTTTTGGTATTCTCCCATATTCAAAATCTGAAAAATATGTGCAAGACTAGTAGAAATACTAGCAAAACAGAAAAACAGAATCCTAGCTCACCAGGTATTGTATTAGCTGCTCTGCATGGCTAAATGCAGTGCAAGAAGCTGCAGTGCCTGCCAGAGAGAGATGTAAAATCTGCTAGTGTGCTCAAAACCAGGATAAGGACTCCATCCATCTGTAATTTCCAAGATCTAAATAAACATCTTGTTGATATTGAATCAAGCCCAAGCTATTAAGATTTGCTTTGCTCAGTCTGTTGTTTTGGTTTTGGATACTGTTTATTCCTGTTTGTTCACTGCAGTTTCTACTTTTCTACATGCAATTTTATTAAGTATCTCAAATTTTATCTCTTCTTTTCTTCCCCCTTCCCCCCTTTTTATTTCCTTCCTTTTAGATTCCTTCCTGGACAAGGATTGGTACTATATCCACAAATTGGAGACAAACTGGATATTATATGCCCAAAGGTGGACTCTAAAACTATTGGCCAGTATGAATATTATAAAGTCTACATGGTTGATAAAGACCAAGCAGATAGCTGTGCTATTAAAAAGGACAATACACCTCTCCTTAACTGTGCCAAGCCAGATCAAGATGTTAAGTTTACCATCAAGTTTCAAGAGTTCAGTCCTAATCTCTGGGGCCTGGAATTTCAGAAGAACAAAGATTATTACGTCATATGTAAGTTCAAACTTTCCGTTGTTCATTCTTTTTAATATAATTGTTCCTTATTTTGCATGCTGGATTATAAGAAAACTAAGAGGAATATGAATGGGTTTATATAAGTATTTTTATCTGAAAATTATTTCTTGCCAGCATATTTTCAATATTGTTTCTGATTTCCAAAGGGGCTCTGTCTCTTTTCTCCTTGGTTTGCGTAAACCATATTCAATTGTACTTCTATGCCTGTAAAAGGCGCTTTTTTTTCTTTTTTCTTTTTTTTTTTTTCCTTTGTGCACGGTATTGTGTCCTGTATTCACATTAGAAGCTGTGTGCAGTTAAACTGTGATGTGCTTCCTGCTCACAGCCCTGGTAACATGCCGTGCTGTTGGCCTTGTCCTTGGCTTCTCTTATGCCAGGAGTACAGTGACCCAGCTGTTCTCAGATGAGGCATCCTGTGTGACGTGGCTAGCCATTGCTCCAGGTGCTCTGGGGACTCTCACAGGAAGCATCTTTTGGCCACTTTGGTGCCAGTTTTGTCAGTACAAGGGTGACTGGTAAGGGCCTGTAATTGAACATGTTTTTCCTCAAAACATATCTACTGTGTCCGTGCAGTAGCTAGGAGAGTTCTTGGGTAAAACCTAGACTGGCATGGTCTTGAATTTTATCCTTTTTCATGGTCCTGGCTTGCTAAACATATATGCATGGCACAGGCCTCTGTGCAGCAGTACAAACTTTGTGTGAGTTTCTGATCAGGGATTTATGGCTGAAAGCAAGTCTGGAGGTAGCCACTGTGTTCAGTGATTCAAATTACTTATGATGTGTGAAGTTAATGATGTGAATCAGGAGTTAGCATAAGCTGAGACCTCAGCAGTATAACAACAATTTACATTAGTTTAGGTTTTGTCATTGTAATATTGTGCCCTGTGGATCTCATTTAGCCCCACGGGCACTTTTGAAGTCTTGAGCAAGCATCTGCAGTTATTAGGTGATGGAACAAATTCTACAAATACCTGGCTTTTCTGCAGTTACAAAGAAGTTAGATACTTGTGTGTCTTATTTCACAGAATCATAGAATAATTTGGGTTGGAAGGGACCTTTAAAGCTCATCTAGTCCAAACCCCATTCAGTGTGCTGGGACATCTTCACCTAGATCAGGTTGCTCCGACCTCTGTTCCCAGGTATGGAGCATCTACCACCCCTCTAGGCACTGTGTTCCTGTGTTTCACACACTCACTGTAAAACATTTATTCACCATACCTGGTCTAAATCTACCCTCTGTTAGTTTAAGACCATTTATCCATGTCCTGTCATAACAGGTCCTGCTAAAAGATTAGTCCCTGAACATGTTTCTGCCACCTCCTTGAAAACTGGAGGATTGATAATTGTTGCATGTAATGTCTGCCAGTGCAATTATTTCTCAATTTCTGATTTAAAAATATTGGCAGTTTTAAAAGTGCTCTGATCAAGTACTTTTGAAATGGAAATGGAAATGAATTCAATATAAATTAATGCTCACTTCCCAGTTATATCCATAATGGTACTTGGTAATGTATAAAACAAGGTTGTATGTCACAGAAGCTTAAGTAAGAATTCACTGCATTATTAATATTAATTACTAGTTTTAGAAATTACTAGTAAGAGTTACAGGAGATACAAACCACCATTTTTTTGGTTTTAAAGATTGCTAACTATGGGCACTTTGTCTGTTTAGCTGGGGAGTATATAAAAATGTAATCCCACTTAAACGATATTAACTTTGACAAACTTCCCACTGAAATACAGTCAGATATTTACCAGGGTAAAATCAACAAAATTGCATGTTGAGAGATAGTTAGTGTATAGAGAGGTAGTAACTCCTGTGAAAATGTGTAGCATAAAAATGACCATGCTCAAATATTTGGCTTAAATGAGGAAATGTGCTCATTATTTAGTGCTGCTTTTAAAAACATCCACAGAAGGCCAACTGTAGTGGAACAAATGGCACTGTTACAATTATTACCTGAAAATTATGGGCACAAATGGAGCTTTCTGATGCACTGTCAGTTCTGTCATATCTGTGTCATGGATTTACCCAGAGAATTATTAAGTACGTCTCATTTTCATTAGTTTTGTATAATTATTTCATTATAGCAATAAGACATAATAGACGTTGCATTTCCTGGAAGATTATAGCATAAACTGGTTGAAAGAACTTACTCAGCCTTCAGTCTAATGCCTCACTGGCCTAGCAGTAATACTGGAGTGCCTCAGGGTATTATTTTTCCTACTCATTGTGGCATAAACAAATGGCTAACTTATCACTCTGTTGCCAGTATACTGATTGAGCTTCAGCAAGGGTACCCATACATTTTAATAGGCTGGATAAAAAAGCACCCCACCCTTGAAAACCCAGCTGTCCTGAAGCTAAAACCCTCACCTTCCTGTCATTCGAGGAGAAAACAATAAACTCAGTGATGCTGGTCTCAGAAGCATTAAGAGGCGTAGAAAACTAGGCCAGTGCTCAGCTAGGACACCATTTTAGAGAGTACTGGAGCTAGATAGGGTTTTATTAGTTGGTATTCAAAAGCTCATGACACAGCCTTGTGTCAGTGCAAGTTCTGGTAGTCGGGACAGTTGCTGTCATTTTTATAAGTAATAAAATGCATCGTAGTCATCTATGCAAATCAGGCTTTAAATTGTTTGCATACATTCCTATTCACAGACCTGTAATTCTTTCTTTTCCTTCCATCCATCCTTCTGTCCTTCCTTCCATCCTTCTTTCCATCCCTCTGTTTTTCCTTGCTTGTTTTGTTGGGTTTTTTTGAGGGGTGGAAAAGCTGTGAAATGAAGGCAATGATGCATTTTATGGTAGAGCTTTTGATTTTAAAGTATTTTAGGATCTTGCATTCCCTCAACTAAGTGGCATCAAACAAACCTAACACAAGAGCTCACTGAGCTCAGCATCTTTGCAGCTCTTGCTGTGGCTGCGCCTACAGCCTAATCTCACGCTGTTTATGCTGGCAGGCTGTTGTCAGCCCTTTAAATGTTTTGTGCATTGTCATGCACCTTTATCATCTTGCCATTATTTGAAAACAGAGTTTGTTTTTCTAAGGTAATAGTGTGTGGTTTGTGGAGCTGTATTAAACAGTAAAATCTCTATTCATATTAGGGGGTTAGTAATTTTGGGATGAGGAATTGCAACACAGGATGAAACAGCTTCCTGAGCCCTTTAGAGACATATGATTGTACAGGAATTCGTCAAGCCATAATTTTTATATCATCCAGATGTATTCATGAAAAGTGTAGCAGAAGGAGATCTTTTCTATTCAGTGCTTCTCTAAGCCTAGGCATATAAAATCTTCTCATTTTACAATTCTCAATTTTTTAAAAAGTAAAAATGTGGGTACGTTTCTCATATCTGTTTTCACATTTAGTGGTACTTTAATAAATTAAAAATTTATTCCCATTTCTGGGAAGATATTCCTCAAGACGACTATCAGTATCCAAAGAGTTAATTCTATGAACAGCAGTAATTGGAAAGACGATACTGAAAGGTATTGTGAAAGTGAATAAGTGATGTAACAGCGTCCTTGCTTTTCTCTTCTTTGCTATCATCAATTTTTCGTTCCTGAGAAATGAAATAGATTCATTTTCCTACAGTTACCTGATTTCTTTTCAGCAGAACTGGAGAAGGTCAAACGTACTTGAGATCTCAGAAGTATTAATGTTTGATTATCCTAAAATATGTGACCATTTAGCTAACATACCATAAGTCTCTAAGGAAGTCCTTAATCACACGCATGAAGGAAGATACATCATGCCCAACAACATAAATACTTAGGTGAAGGGCAAATTTGAGCATAAGGGTGTGAAGATTTGCAGCTCTGATGTTTGCATTAAAAACTCTTTTTTTGTCTTCGCATGGTTGGGGAATAATTTTCTGCTGTTATGAATTGCTCAGAAAAAGCAGCAAGTATATTCTCACTCTTGAGGAGATACTCAGTACTTGATCTGCAAGTACTTGGGTCATGGTGTCATTGCTTCAGTACCCCTCTCAGATGCAAATTCTTCTTGTTTGTGTGAGAGACGCATTAGCATAGTTCAAGTGCATTTCATATACCAAAGATGTTTACTCTTGGTGTGCAGGAGTCATCCTGAACCCTTCCCAGTAAACTTGGCCTTCAGTCAGAGGGCCTAGAGCACCTGGTGATACACTGGGTTTGTGCTGAGGGGGAAGCCTGTGGGAAGCTGTGCCAGAGGGGAAGGGAGCAGTGCCACCTGCCTCCAAGCCACTGTCAAGCTCCTTAGGTAGTTTGGCCAAGCAAGCACATATTTCACGCCATCTCTTCTTTTGCATAGGTGAAGTTTATGGGCTGACATCATCAGCATTAAAAAACAAGTCACCTGCAATGAAGGCTTCACCTGTTCCAAATTTGTAGCAGAGTGACTTGGGACTTGGGAAGGGGCTACAGAATGGTTCTCTGAAAGATTCCTCTATAAGGCTTGCTCTGCCTGGACCTCATTAGCTGAGCTTGCTGAGCTAATGATGCTCATTGGCTTTGACGTTGGCAAAATTGAATATGCAGCTTTCCTTAAATGTTTTTTTGTCAACTTTTTTTCAAATGACCCACTTACATAATTGGCTTCTGGCTTAAATTAAAAAACGTATATTTATATATATTTGATCCCTGACTGATTTAAAGGTTTATACTGGCTAGTAGCACTATATTTTGGATAACTGCTTTAATAGTACTGTGGCTTTTAAAATCAAAACAGTCATTCTGAAACTTTAGCATTAGCTGTGTTTGAAAAAAATCACAAGGCTTTTTATGTTTTCACTTTGTCATTCTGTTACAATTAAAGGGCAATAACTGTCTGAGGAAGAACATATTAAAGGACAGTATAGATTGTGCCCTGAAATATGGCCCAGCTGGGAAGAATAAATCTCTTTGCATGGCCAAACAGATTTACATTAAAATGTTATTTTAGTATTCTGACCAGTTTGAGCGCTAGCTAATCTGTCTGGCTGGACATTCTGAAAAATTCTGAAGTTCTAAGGCAGATTTCAGCCTGCAGTCCCCTGCAACCTCCAAATCACCAAGTGAAAGCTGCCCAAAAGGGTGCAGTAAACAGGTTTGCCTTTGTTAATGCCAAACTACCCAAAACATGAACAAATACTGTATCAGAAATTCAGTCCCTTTACTTTTGCCGCAAAGACATTTTTCCTGGTTTCTGTTAAAGACTCTGTGTTCCCAAAATCTACTGGTTTGGGTTTGTTTTTTTTTTCTTCTGTGGTGGTGGTGATGGTGTTAATGAAAGCCAGTGCTATAACAGTCACTGATTCCATTTGTACAAAGATCACTTTTTTCTTTCCTTTCTCCTCCTCCTTCCTCAGAAAATTAGATAAATAATTTCTCCTTAGTGTAAAATGATATCCAGAGGTCAGTCTTTGACTTTGCTGAAGAGTCTTTTAAGGGATGTATCAGTAATACCACTTAGCTCTTGTTGAATGAAATATAAATACAGCTTATACAAATAATATTATTAGAGAGAAAAATCACTGTCTGTGAAGCTTCAGATTTCTAACTGAGTCTAAGACCTGCAGGATTAATGGAGTCGTGGTCCTTTGGGGTTTTGTCCCAGACCACACAGGTCTTGTAAGAGAATAAGGCTATTTTATATTGATGGACTTTGTTCATATTCGGTGCCATTACCTAGGCAATACCAATCGTTTATCTCCTTTAAAGTAGACAGAGATAGTTCAGCAGGAAATCTGTTATTATGTCTCTATTCCTAAGGGAAGGAAATGAAAGATAGGAATTCTCAGTTTGTTAATTGATGGCATGTTGTGAAAAAAATACGGTTATCTTCCTCCACGCCCCCACAAGTATTCTGAATAGATATGGAATCAGATGAAAATGAAGAATAATTGTTCAGACTGGAAGAAAAAATTATTCAGGAAACACTCATGAATTGAAACAGATTTTAAAATTTCATAAGAAGCTGTTTAATAGTTTTAGTTGCTATTTTTATATCTCGCTTTCATAGTTCCTCAGAGGCAGTTTATAAATACGGGAAATGCAATACATTCACAAAGAAAGATACTGCATTCTCCCTTAGAAGTTTTTATGTATGTAGTATTTGTAGTGCTTTG
Organism: Fringilla coelebs; assembly: GCF_963513975.1. Taxonomy (NCBI): domain Eukaryota; kingdom Metazoa; phylum Chordata; class Aves; order Passeriformes; family Fringillidae; genus Fringilla; species Fringilla coelebs. The sequence goes on from NC_140029.1 coordinate 36,469,190, forward strand.
CAAAAAAAAAAAAAAAGCTTAAACCCTGATCTTCTCCAAAATGCCTATGTTCTTAGATTTGCATAAACATCCTTAACAGGACTACATGCAGAAGAAGAATGTGCTGAGTGTGTAGTTTATCCTTTATATTCAGGATATGAGTAACTGTTTAAATCAGGCGGGTGTGTATTGGAAAGATGTGCCATGCTATAAGGAAAGCATGAAGAAAGTGTCTGTCTAAACTGAAACTTGAGAGTGCAGTACCACACTGAAACACATTTAATTTCTATTTTGCGCGTAAGTTCGGTGATGATCATTTAGCTCATCAAGAGGAATGATTATTCTTTATTTTATACAGTTGCTTGTATCATATGTGTTACATACTGCAGTATTTGAAGTCCTAAAGATGAGGAGCTGCATAAGGATTTATGAAGACTTTAATGAAACTCATTTTAAAGACTCAAAATTGTTTGCCTCATTAAAGTCTTTACGTAGCTGGAAATGGAGGGAAATGTACTTTTGTCTGAGAGCTGCATTAGCTAAAACAAAAGGCTGGGATGGTTGTAAAGCAGGGTTAAATGTCAGTTTGGATTTTCTTTCCTGACTTCAGTCCATCCTGGAAACCTTGAACGAAGAATATTTCAGGATTTATTTCTGATAAATCAGACTATAAAACTAAGCCCTAATGGGCAATCTTCCAATTTCTTTTTTCAGTCCCAAGGAAATAATGCAAATTTTTCTAGAAGTAAAAGCAGAATTAGGCTTAAGGTAGTCTTAGCTGTTCTTGGAGAAGAGTCCATATTAAGCTGATAAGGCTGTTTTTAAAAGCATATTTGGAGCTTTGTTAGCATGATTTATCTGTTTTCTGTTTGGTAGATGAAGACAGCAAAAATCACTAAACTGCAGCAGCAGAGTAGTCCTTATGTGCTCACTGGGCTGCTGTGAGAGAAACAGAGTTCTGAATCCAGATCCTGGCAAGAAAACTTAAAATTATTTGTTTTTCAAGTCTATCATGTTAGCACATAAACGCATTAGATCACAGCAGCCCAGCTGATTGCAGAATCCCAGAAATGGATTGGTTTGAATGGCACTTCTGGAGCTCATCTAATCCCCTGCCCAAACCTTTGCTCAAGCAGGCCCACCTGCAGCCAGTTTCCCAGAACTGTGTCCAGCTGAGTTCTGAGTATCCCCAAGGATGCAGCTCCTCCTCCTGTGCAGGTGCTCCCATTCCTTCATCATCTCCATGAGCATTTACTGCACTTGCTCCTCTGAGTCCGTATCTGTCTTGTCTTGAGGAGCCTGTGACTGCACCCATCTCGGCAGGTGTGGCCTCACCAGCTCAGAGTGGGGTGGAAGGATCACCTCCCCAAACCGGCTGCCCCTTAGGGATCGAGCCCAAGAGCTGTTTGCTTCCTTTGCCACGAGGGCATGTTGCTGCCTCATGGTCAGCTTGGTGTCCTGCAGGACACTCACAGCCTTTTTGCAGAGTTGCTTTCCGTGTGTTTGGCCCCAGCCTTTGCTGAAAGTTGATTCCTAATGCCATCCAGAGGCTGCCACAGCCGGTTGGGTAGCAGAATGAAGACATCAGCAAAATAATTTTCATTGCAACAGGAAAAAAAAAAACCAAACAACTCAGTAATGTTATAGTCTTAAAACCCCGGTGAATTTTTAAAACCTCTATGAACATAAGTATTTAAAGTACCCGTTCGCCTGTCTAGTTGTGACTTTTCAAAATTCCAAACACTGGCAGAATTAGCATATCCCACTGGAGTTTCTTAAAATGAACCAAGATGTGCCTATGTGATAATTTCTAAAGCAGCTAAACCTCTTAATTTCTTAATGGCAAGTATTTGAACAGGAGATCCTGTAAAACCGTGGAAATTCAGATTGCTTTATTTCTGCAATGTTCCCTCATTAAGGTTTACTTTGTGGGTATTTTACAGCTCTAAACACAAACATAAGCATACTGCAGTCAAAACAGTGCTTAACTTCTGATCATCTTTGCCAAGTGTACAGTCATCCAATAGTATCATAATTGATCTCAGTACTAAGGTGCCAAACTCTGTGTTGCTGAAGGATAGTTAGATGATGTAAATAGCTTTTTGTGTTTTGCAATAAAGCGCACTTTTGTTGTGCTACATGTAAAAGCAGGAGATGAAGGTATTCTTTTATTGAAGCAAACATGTGGAAAATTGCTCTAGATTGTTATAGTACAGAGCATCTCCCCTGAAAGGAATGAGGTTCATCTACAGGGCAAAGTCTGACTGTGGTACTTTATTGGGGTTACTCCTAGACTCTGTGTGGTCAAAGCAAATAACATCATGTCCATCTAAACTCTTATAACCGTGAGACTGGCACATTTTCTCATCTGTAGTGTTATATTCTAAACTGTCACTAGGCATTAACTCAGTCACTGGTGAAGTCCTACCACCTAGAGATGAACTCTGCCTCAAAATGATGTTTTCCACTTCAGTGCTACTCGTATAGCAATTACTGGGTCATTAATATCATTGCATGCAATTAGTGACAGTAGAATGAGCAAGAGGTTTGTTATTTATTTAATATGAACTTTCACTATAACCCTTTCTTTTCCAAGTGCCACAGACAAAAACCAGAGATTTTCAAGGCAGGTGAACATCCTTGTAGAGTGGGGTTGAATTTGTATGATACAGAAAGTAGGTCCTCATTTAATGTTAAAGCTTCTGCTTTTGTTCCCAGCAAGCCCTCTTGTCATAAGCAACAATCAGTGTAACTTGAATACTAACTAATTCTATTAGTTCTGTTCAGCTGAGCTGTTAAGCAAAGCTTGCTGTGGTAGTGGGAGACACTTCTCCCCATCCATGAGAAGCATGCTGGGAGAGAGGATAAATTTGCGTAAAATACCTGTTTGTGAATGGTGAAGTCAACTAACTAGTAATCTGTTTTAGATGCATACTTTTGGGTATACACTAAATACATCATAATTAGTGGGCTTACATCTGCCACAGTTACTTCAGCACTCACAAGTAGATAATTTGTTTATGTAAACTAGAAGCAACCATGTGTGCAGTGGATCATTATCTGACAACATTTCTCAGAGTATGTGAAATATAGAACTGAAATTCTTCTAGAAATACTTAACTGTAATGAAAGACTCGTCGTTTATAGTGATACAGTAGTGAGATGCTTTTCTGGTTTGTTTTTATATAATCTCTAAATCATTCCCAGGGAGTTTTGGAAAGGGGCACTGCACTTGACAGCAGTGAAGCAAGTAGGATTTTGTTGTGGGTGGGTGGAACCTGTGACCTTCAGTAATGGATAATAATTCAGCAAATAGTTTACTGTTCAGTACACTTCAGCTGTGTTATTCCTTAACTCAGTGAGAAAGTGGTGGTGTTTTTAAAATGGTAGGCAGCAGTAACCAGTCAGAATTCACAGCTTTTATTTATATTTTCCAACTCTCTCACTGTCTCTTTTTCCCTTTATGGAAAGACTTTGTTGACATAAGCAGCTTTTTTTTTTTTTTACCGTGTATATTTTTCTTACTTAGTGCCATACCTCCCTGGAATTAATAAAATAATTCTGATTGCAGGAAGCTTTAGTGCTGTTGGATGACATGAGATGTGGGAAGGAGGGTCTGTGGATTTCTAGAGATGTCCCTGGTATCATACAGGTGGTATATACCAAAGTATATTACAGTACCAAACTGATTGGCTGGCTCTGTCTTGATTGTGTCCTCCACATTGCACCCTCAGAAAAACATTGAAACAGTAATAGAATCTGTCCCTCTCTTAACAAATGAATACAAATGGAGACTTTTATGGGGAGTTATATAAATACCCTTGTATCATGAGTCCCATCTAAGTACCACAAGTCCTCCTATTCACCCTTGGACAAGACACATTTCAGAGTAGTGGTTAGAAAAGTGAATTACAAAGTTTCGCTACAGAGCCTTTGCTTCTTCCTGGCTAAAAGAGGCCTGTTCTTTATTTTGCTTTATTTTGTTCTGGTTTTAGCTTGACTGGAGAGGGCATTGCTGCTTACTTGCTGTAGAGAATATAATTTGTGGATCCTCTTTATCTATAAATCCTGAGACACGCAGTATAGGACTTAATTTAAAAAGCAAGAATGCAAAGTGAAAAAGAAAAATAGAGAATTCTTGTCCTTTCCCTCTCATTGAAGTTCGGCCTCACATGTGGATAGAGGGGAAAAAAGGCTGGCATCAGGAGTTTTTATAAACACTCCATGAGCCCTAGTTTAAGGGAAAAAATCTATCTTAATTAGGAGCAATGTGTGGAGTAAGGTAGAGTGAGAGGTTTTTTAAATGGTTTTTAGGCTGAGAAACTCCTCAAAAGTCTGCCACCTTGCCTTTGCAAATAAAAAAACAGGCATTAGAAAAAAACAAAATTATTGGTAAGCTCATTTTATACAGCTTAGGGTCGTAAATTATATTGAGGAAATTCAGCAGGTTTTTTATTTGTTGGGTTTTTTGGGTTTTTCTTAGGATCATTTCTTTGTCTCTAAAAGATCAGTAGAAAGTTTTGATTTTATTGTCTATTGATTAAAAACACAGTCAACACATAACAGCACTCCATGCAACTGTTCATAATGCATTTACATTTTGGTACTTAGGGTCCAGGTTTGGGACTGCTGATGGTTAAATTTCAGAAGACGGTGTAATTTTTTTTTTAAAGTGAAGGTTTCAGTGTCAATCTTTTCATCACTACAAGAGAAGGGAAAGCATTAGTTGCTAGTATTTGAAACTAGTGTATTTCTCTTCTCTCTAAACATTCTTCAGCTCACCCAGAGTAATGTGTGCCAAGCTTACCTGTTCTTTGGTGAGAGGCCTGCACAAATTTTTTTTTGCTGTTTCAGATGTCCATGCAGAACTGGCATTGTTACTGGGGGGCAAAATTGAATTTCATTTAATTAAAATACTCTTTCTATTCTCTCAGCTATCTTGTTCTTTCGTCCATGGGTAGTTTTGAAACAACCTCCCTGTTGTGATCAGTGATTTGTGGTTTTGCAGTGTGTGATTTCTGGTGTTCTTAAACCTCTCCCATAAATTATCTAAATTTATGGAAAAGAAGAATTATTTATTCAATGCTTTACTAAGAGGATCATTAAAAGGACCAAAAGCAGATGAAAGCAGTCAGAGCACAAACAGTGATGCCTGGCCAAAATAGTGTTCTATTACTTGATAAAATAAAAATTCTCAAAAATTTTACATGTGTTTAGTAATCCTGAGAGTGCATGTGAGATGGAGTGCAACTTTTAGAATAACTTCTTACTGCTGTTGGATCTAAAGCTTGTGTGGATTTTTGCTGCTTTTTTTTCATTCTTTTTCTAAGCACAGCAGGGGGAAGTGGAAATGGTTAGTATTATTTTATTTTATTCTGATTATGAGAAATTTATTTTCTGATGCAGTATTCAACCAATATTTAATGAACAAAAAATGTGAAAATTACTACTATTGGATAGTACTGATCTGCCCCTAAAAAAACTTGTAATTCTCGATTTGCTATTAACAAATCCACATCAGCAGCAATTAATTCTTCATGACCTCATCAGAGATTGTTTTTAATACATTGCCAAATGACTTTTTTTGTCCAGCACACTAAGGAGGGACAAAATCAATTTTGCCCTTGCCCATCAGTTGACATCACTCATTTATTCCTATAGTCTGTGGTTTAAGGTCCATTTAGTTTTCACAGGAAAATTAAATACAATGATCGTTTCTCTCATCAGTTATGTAGTTAATTTCATGTTCAAGCTCTAGAAATAGATGTGTTTTAAAGCTGTCTTGGTTCAAAGCATATGCCATTTAATTTGCAAATAGGTAATGTTTTTCATAATCCTAAAACATGAAACTGTGGGTAATAAGTGTAGCAGAATTAAAAGGCTGAGATTTTTGTCTGCTGGTGTTTTAAGTAATTGTGATGGCATTTTCTCATTTTGTAACTCATGTGTGTTTTTAGGAGGTAAGGAAGTTGAATTTTTGTGATCGTGCCTTCATTTCTAATCTCTTTGTGAATGAAAAGCTATACACAGGCACAAATCCAGCAGCTTAATTCTCTGTCTGATTAGAGCAATGTTACCAACCTGGTAGGTTGAAAACAGCCATGATCCATGCAGTGGCGTAGCCTCCTGGGAAGCAGAGTAATAACAATCAAATGAAGACATATTAAAATGTAATATTACTTCCTCTCCATGGGGACTGTATAAGAATCATAGCCAGGAACTGTTCTTGTCAGCTGACTCTGCTATGCTCACTGACTCCCTGCCTCTGCATTTATGACTAATGCACTTTGTACAATAAACAGCACTTGTGGAGTTTTAAAAGCAAATAAATGTAAAGCATTATACATTGATTTACATGAGTTCCAGCCTTTTTTGTTTGTTTGTTTGTTTGTTTTGTTGGGGGTTTTGTTTGTTTTTGTACAATTCATGTATTTCAAAGAGGGGGAGGCAGACCAGAATGAGGCTTTTTGGTCTGAATAATTTAATTTCTCCCGTGTGTATGGAGGAGAATATGTTAAAGTAGTGTGTTATGAACCTGCAAATGTATACTAGCTTCTCTAAAGTAGGTATGTATCAGCAAGACTCTTAAACCATAATTTCCTAACAGATAAGTGTTTTCTGAATGTTGAAAAGCTAAACTTGCATTCCTTATAAAATGGCAGCTGGTGTTGTATTCAAGGAATGCAGACGGTGTCTGATTAAGTACTGTAAAAATTGTCTATAAGTTATTACAATTTTGTTAGAAAGTCTTAAATTAGTAGAGGGACTTGTGGGGTTTTTTAGGTATAGACAAACTGTTGAATAATTTAATGTGGTTTTGGCTGTAATTATTAGTTTTGCAGCTGACACCAGTGGAGCAGGACAGGTCTCAGAAAATGAGAGGTATTTAACCATCAAAAGATTTTAAAATATTTTGCTACCTGTTTAGCAACATTTTACTTACTTCTACGTTCCTGTGTATTGCTGTATTAATAGAAAGTGAAGTGTGGGATCCTGAGAACTTACTAATACTAATGAGAAACTTCATATTAATCATTAGTTATGCTTATTAATGTTAATATTTAAGTATTTAGTCTTCTTAGCAGAAGGCTTTGTATGGTAACTCATCTAAGTAATTGACTTTAAAATATATCCATATTTAGACCAAAATGTAAAAAAACCTATGTCTTTTATATATATATATGTATGTATATAAGAATAAATTGGATGGAAAGTTTAAAATCTGATTATATAAACACAGTGGAGGATAACATTTCTATTTTGGATACCAGAAACTTCTGTTAAATTTGTGTTTAAATCCAAAACTCCTATCAGGGTCGCTTTTTTTTTTAAATATCCTTTCAGTGAGCAGAGCTGCAAGTTCTGGGTCACTTTCCCACAGAGGTGTGGATGCAGTGGAGGAGCTAAAATGACAGTGGGTGTAATTTTCATTTGGAGATCAATATAGAAAGGCCGCAGCAAATGTTTGAGGAATATTTTGTACTCAATCCCTTGTTTGACTTCTGCACACTGCACTGTCAAGGGGCATTAGCAGTATGAAACTGTGTTTTCTCTGCTGTCCCAGATTACTTCTTTTTCTCAGTGAAGCTTTTCAAAGCTTAAAACGATGTGTCTGAAGCTACCCACTTTCTTCCTGGTACACTAGGGATACGCAAGGTTGTATTTCGGTAGTCTTAATGAATTTCGAAAAATAATTTCCTCCAGTGGCCTTGGGTAATTGTCAGTTTAATTACAGGAAAAGCTGAGAAGGAAACTTGCTTTGTCACTGAAATGCTTCTCTTTGAAAATTCCCTGTTCCTCAGGACGTAGCAGTCTGTACTCTGAGCTACAACGTAGGCTTTCCTAAAATCCCTTGAAGAACTGTGGAAAAAGTGAATACTTCTGCAAATTCATTCATCTGACATCAAAGCTCTGAAAGCATTCTTTTAGCAAGCAAGCGAGGCGGATTGCGCTGGCGTAGGCACACAACCAGACTCATTGTACATCTGGGTCTTCCCATTTGGAGACTGTATTTGAAGTAATTTTTGCATTCTTTTTTTTCATCTTACTTTCTTATTCTGTACTGAGGTTAGACTGCGTCCTCTGCATCCTGTTGAGGTCTCCTGCTCCATGGGTTAAGTGGATAGGCCTTTAAAGAATAAAAAGGCTTTGGTGTTCAGAGGAAGCAGCATTCTAGTCAATTAAAAGCAACTAGAAGGTGTTTAAGGAGATGTGATTCCCTTTGCCTCGATTAAAAAAGAATCAAATAACAAAACCACAAGACAAAGTCAGTGTTTATTATTTATATGTTCAATTGGTGCTCAGCTTTGGTATTTCTATTTACTGTATTTTTTCTCTGTGTCCTTGTGCTGGTACATTGGCAAATAGATCATAAAAAACACTTTCAGCAAAGACACATTTGATTTATGTCCAGGATGGGTTCTTGGTATTGATTTTTTTTTCCCCCTCTGGAAAAAAAAAACAAAAGAAAACAAAACTATATGTCTCCATTATTTTCCAAGCCTGGCAATGCAGTGACACATTTCAGATCAGCTTTTATCTTAAATTACTCAACGTGCTCTTTTGTGTTTTGAAAAGTCTTTTTGCCATACAGCTATTGTCATGTTTTTACAGGGGGGAGGGAACAAGAGGAGGAACTGGGAGGGACCACGTATTAGGAGAGGGGAGTTTTAGGAAAAGAAAGCTCAGTTTGGGAAGTTTGTATGGTGGCTGTAATTCGAGTTGGTCACAAAAGAGTCAGAAGTGGAACAAAAACAAGACTCAGATCAAAGGCTAGGAAGCAGGGTTCAGCAGTATGGGGTTTATATCTTTATGGCTAGAGAGAAGATTAGAGCAAGAAAAATACTGCCATGGGGGTAGGAAGACATTGTGAAGGAAAAAGGAAATATACATAGACTGCATTTGAAAGAAAATCCCCAAGGAAAATGAAAGAGAAGGAGCGAGAATTAAAAACAAAGACCTGAAGAGTGTAAAGCCCACAGGCTGAAAGGAGAGGGGCAGAGGGAGGCATGTGCTGCTTAAGCAGTTCACCCACCACCACACCAAGCCAAGCAGCGAGCTCCCCGACATCCCATTTTCCATTTGTTTTCTCCAGTTGGCGGCCCAGTGCGCCCTCTCATAAGTTTATTTTGGGCCTCAGATCAACAGCTCCAAGAAATGACAGTGAAATTTCCATCCCCAGGAGAACCAGGGTAGGAAAACCCCCCGGTGCATTCCCTGCTCCCCACCGTGCCCCGCTCATGGTGGCGGGCAGCCCAGCGCAGCGCAGCGGCCGCAATACCAACTGGCGAGGAGCTGCTGGATCCTTTGCCAGCAGCTGTTTTGCAACCAGCAGCTGGCTGGGGCGGCAGCGGCGCACCCATGCACCGTGATTCAGCCTGGTGGGTTCTCCGAGGGAGTGGAGCACGGCACGGCGGTGTCAGCCTGCGCCCGGATCGCGTGGCTCCAGCTGGCACCTAGATAAGGCAGAACAATGCGGACGCTGGGGAAAGCAGCCCGTTGTTTGTGTGAGCTAAAAGGTTTCCCTGAGAGTAGAGCCTACTCCCCTTTGCCACCCGCCCCCGCAGAGGCTCCTCAGTGCTGAGCAAAGTGAGATTGTGCTTTAAAATATTAAATGGTTTTCCAATCAGTTCAGAATCTTAGCTTTCACCTGGGTCTTTTGTGTGCGTTCACTTATTCCAGCAGGAGATTTGTAATAGAGGAAGCAGGTGTAACGTGGTGATTATAAAGATATTGTTGGGAGGGGGAAAAAAAGAGTGATTTTTCAGTGCTTTTCTCCTCTGAGCCTGCCAGAGCTTCCTTTTCAGCTGACTCCATCACCTTTTTAGAAAGATGGTGTGTTTTTGTCCAAGTCAGTCAGTCAGTCAATTGTGCATAGGAAAATAAAAGGCTGCTGGGCAAATTTGAAACCTTGATAACGCATTCCTCCATTTGTATATATTGTACAGCTTACCAGTGTATTCATTCCTTTGGCTTTCAACATTTCACAACTTTCCATAGGTCAGCCTGAGCAACAAAAACAGGTCCTGGTAGATTGAAAGATCCCTGCTTTCAGAGACTCATATTCACATCACTTTGCCTGTTGATTTCCTGATTTTTATTTATTTTTATTTTTATTTATTTTTCTTTTATTTTTAATCAGCAACATCAAATGGGTCTTTGGAGGGCCTGGATAACCAGGAGGGAGGGGTGTGCCAGACAAAAACCATGAAGATCCTCATGAAAGTTGGACAAGGTAAAGACCATCTGCTGTTTCATGAAATCACTTTGATCGGTCTCAATGTCCTTTTTAGTTTTCAGGCTTCTTTTAGCAGTGTAGAGCAGTGAGGCAGTCAAGCCTAGTGTGGTCATTCCTCCCTTACAGTCTGAAAGCACAGCCTATTTTCTCTTCCTCAGCTACTGACAGATTTCTACAGAAGGAGGGTTAATGTAATAAGATCTCTTCATTGGAGAGATCCCTAGAAGGAAAGGTCACCTGGGAGTAGTGTGTTTCAGTCATTTTTATTTTTATTTTAAAAACAAAAGCCACAACTCTGCTGCTCAGAATTATTTAAAATACATGAAAAGAGGGAAGCTAATATTTCTATAGTTTGCTTGTTATGAATTCTGATTACAGAGAGGTTTTTGTTCATTGTCTCTTTTCACATATAGATAACCTATTGTGCAGGAAGAAAGAATTATTCTTCTAAGTAGAAGTTGGTTTAGTAGTCAATCAACTTCCTCAGTTAAACTGAAATGTCATCTGCTAAGCTTTTCTTGCCAATTACAGGAGACCCTATAGTTTCTGCAGATGGCCTCACAATTTAAACCTGAAATAACTAATATAACCATTTTGCTTTAAAAGGAAAATTACATTCTTATATCTCCCAGTCCTTTGCATAAAGGTTCTTCTGTTAAACCATTTGTGTCTCACGAGGTACCTAGAGCCAGCTTGTAAGGCTCCATACCATCAAGTACCAAAGCTGCATGAGTCCTCTTTCTCTCCCCAGATCCCAACTCAGCAGGGCAGCCCCGGCACACGGATCCCACCAAGCGCCCCGAGCAAGAAGCTGGCACCAACGGGAAGAGTTCCACCACCAGCCCTTTTGTGAAGGACCACTCAGGTAGGTGTGGTGGGACTGCCCTGGAACGTCTTCTCCTCCTTTGTCCCCAAATGTGTTTTATTTTACCATTAACATGCCAGAAAATCAAATGTTTTCATCGTGAGATGAAGCAAAAGCCGGTTCTGATTGCCCCAGTGGATAGTGGGTGGGAGCTACAAGTTTTGGCAACAGCTGCTCTCTCCCCTCTTCCACTCTGCTGTAGAAGTTAATTACATCTTGTTACAGTGTCTCTCATTTACAGGAAAATTTTTTGATAGGACATTTGCTAAGCAGCTTTAGAGTGGTCAGTGCTGCCTTACATTAAGTACTCTGGCAGATGAACGAGTCCCTTTCTCTTCCCGCATGATACATTATCAAGTGGTTCTTGACAGCCATTTATAAAGTTTATTTCAGGGCATCTATAATTAATGTCCTGATGTTTTGGCTGACCATATGAAGTCTAGACATGTATGGTTGGTCTTCTACTAAATGTAAAGTTTGGGATTTTGTTTTAAATTTTTTTTAATAATTATCTAAACAAAATAAATAGATTATTTGAAACAAATATTTTCAGGATGCATTTCACTCATAGGGTGAACAAGAGAAAACCTAACTCTTAAGACTCAAGCTGTCCAGAAAAAAAATCAGTAATTAGTAATGTTACAAAGCAAAACTTTGCCGACAGGTGATTCTGGGTTTCCCAAAAAAGGCCACAAGTTTGCCTTGCCAGCTGTGTCTTTAGTTACTGGGCTAGTGAATCTTTGATACAGTGAGTGGCTTCAGCTGATCCCTGCAGAGGCTTTGGTGGGAAGAGTTAACAATTACGTGAATATAGCATCTGTATCATTTTTCCATCGTGAGTGAACATCAAGAGAGGGAAATAGGTTAAAACTTAGAAGTGAAAAAGTATCAATGAGCATTCATGTAATTCTTGTGACAAATAATATGATGGTGTGATAAGCGGCAAATACTCAACAGGCTGTTCAGCACATGAGCTTTTCCTGACTACCAAATGCATGGTATTGTTTTCTTTTAAGTAAATGTAAGTTAATACTAACAGACATGCCATAACTGTTCTGCCTGTCTCCCATGCTGCCTCAAGCTCCTTAGTTTCATTTCCAAGCAAGAGGAGTCCCTGTAAAGAGGCACTAAGGATGGTTTAACTTAAATCAATATGCGAAAGATAAAATAGCAGAGGGAACAGCGTGCCACTGAACAGTACCAGTTGTTCTGAGAATTGCCATTTCCCTGTGTTATTTTCCCTTCCAGTCCTATCCCACCCCTCTCTTGTGCCTGGGGCTGGCCTGCATCTGTTAAAAGATGCCGTGTGCATCAAAGGCTGCCTTGTCAGTGACAGTTCTTGCCGCTGATGGATGATGATGTATGAAACAGGGTGGTTTGGGAGCAACACAAAAGTGAGACCAACAGGCACAAAGTCTTGCTTTATATCGATTGCTGACTTCGGCTGTTTGCATTTAGCTATCTAACAGGGTAATTGGTTTGTCAAAGTTTAGCTGTCAGTTAATTCTTCCAGTCTTGCTTACTCTACACATTTTTAAGCAACATAAATGGGTCACAGGATGGCAATAACTTTTGTCTATTGTATTTCCATTCTTTCCAGGATCTAGCACAGATGGCAGTAAGGCTGGGCATTCCAGTATACTGGGTTCAGAGGTGGCCTTATTTGCAGGGATTGCATCAGGGTGCATCATTTTCATCGTCATCATCATCACTTTGGTGGTTCTTTTGTTGAAGTACCGGAGAAGACACAGGAAGCATTCCCCGCAACACACGACAACTCTATCACTTAGTACATTAGCCACCCCAAAACGCAGTGGCAACAACAATGGTTCTGAGCCCAGTGACATTATCATTCCTCTAAGGACTGCAGACAGTGTCTTTTGCCCCCACTATGAAAAGGTCAGCGGCGACTATGGACATCCGGTGTACATAGTTCAAGAGATGCCTCCTCAGAGTCCAGCAAACATTTATTACAAGGTCTGAGGAACACACAACCAGCTCTGTGGTACAGTTGAGTCGTAGAGGAAACTCACTGGTCAAATGCTTTCTGTTGGGGTTTGTGATGACACCTTGTGCGCTAGCATTGACTTAAGCACAGGGCGGAGAAGGCAACAGCTCTTTCTCCAGGAACCGACGCAAGCTGGACAGCTTACCTAGTCTGTAGAATCCCTATCTTGGTGAATAAGTATTCACTAAAAGCTGGAAGACTTTTATGTAGAAGATGCCCATTCTGATTGCTGTACTCTTGTTACATTCATCATCCTCAAAGCCATGTGCTGTGGGCATTCAGGCATGTACAAAAGCCAAGGGAAGATGGAGCAATCCGTGGATGTTAATAGCTCTAGGCATCCTGGGAAGGTGCTCTAGGATGTATCAAGCTTGAAATGCAATCTTCTGACTTTTGTGTGTCTCTCTCAGTGCGTACTGGATTTGTCACACAGACCTTGGTGTCTAAGTAAGACTTGTTAAAGTTCTCTTGCTTTTAGTCCGTCACTGTTCCATTTGTTTCTGTTATCCGGGGCTCTGCCATCCTTCACATAAGATTTCCTTTCACTCCACCTCCTGAATCACTAATGGAACATTAATGTTTGGAGATCCGCACTCCATCCATCTGCTACAGCAGCCTCACTCGAATGGGTAATGCATTTATAAAAATTGTGTTTGATAGTAAGGAGCCTTCCAGCCAAAAAGTTAGGCTGTCAACGAAGTCAAGAGCAGGACTGGGTGGTGGAGGGAAGGGCTGATTGAGGTTACAATTCAATATTGCTGCCTCAGAAATAGAAGCTGGGAAGAAAAAAAAAAATGCATTTAGGTAGCACAGCACTTTGGTATGCTAAGTTTTAAGAGGCAAGTAGGAAACACAATAACATGTGCAGTGGATTAAGGCTGCATTTGAAGGAATTCACGGTTATCAAATACCAGTGTGCAGAAAAAAATAGTACTTTCAATACAGTAGAACAAAGGGGTATTGTTAGTAAGTCAACAAGCCTGGAGAAGACAAGACAATAGCAGGCCACTGAGGATGTATTAGGGCAGGGCTGTTGTGGTACTGGCAATAAAATACACAGCTTTGAAGCTGTAGCAAAAACGTAGTCTGCCTTGGATGACTTTTAAGCAGACTCAGCTGCTATACTATCACATTATACTAAACACAGGGAAAGCATTTAAGAAAACAACTGGGAGCCAAGTGCCCAAGATGATTATAAGCCAGTGGGTCAAATGAGCTATAATTCTATCACTGATATCAAGTTGTGGGGAAAACAATAAACCACAAAACCTTGCTCATCTCCAAAAGTCAGGCAGAATTTCTCTGTGACTGACCCTTTTGGCACTTTGGCTTATTGTAGTGCTGTCCGTGCACAGTGAGTGTAGGTACTGACTGACACAGCAGTTCATTGGTGCTCTGTTGCAAAGTTAAAGCACATTTGGCAAACCTCTGGCAGTCTGTAAGAGTAGAATAAATTATGACACTGAGATGGAGAAGGAAAATATGTCTTATTTATAATAGGTGTATAGAACACAAGGGATATAAAGTGAGAGTTTTTCTTTTGTTCATTCTTTCTTACTTTTGGTTTGGATTTTTTTACTAATATATATTTTGAGATTGCACAGAATCTACACCAGAAGATGTGAAATTCATTTGCGGCAATTGCATAGTCTTAACTTTGTCATCATTTTCCATATATATGTGTGTGTGTGTGTCTATGTATATACACACATATATAACTATATATGCATACGTATGTATATATATGTATGCATATACGCACATTTTTTTTAAAAATAAACTACTTCTGGAAAAAAAAAAAAAAACAGCTATCCTAAACCACCAGTGGGAGCATAAGTTTAAAAAAAAATTCCAAAGCATCTTGTAAGAGGAAAGTAGAAAATATAAGGTCCAAAATATCAGGAATTCAGTATTACTGCATCACATATTTAACAGCAACAAGATGTGCCGGCATTTATTTTCTGTGTTGTGTTTTCCCTTGCCTTACAGGCTGATGTGTTCTGTAGATTTTGTTGAGGTTCGTAGAGGGGGGTTTCAGGTTAAAGTTTTCTCTTTAGCATGGCTATTCCCCTAAAGCTCCCACCCTAGGGAGGAAATAAAAAAAAACAAACTCTACTTTTATATGTGCTATGCAAATAGACATTTCTAACATAGTCATGTTACTATGGTAACACTTCGCTTTCTGATTTGGAAAGAAAATGTAGCAACAGCATTTTAGGGTTCTCAGACCTCTGGTGAGCACCTGCAGGAAAAAAAGAAAAAAAAAAGAAAAAAATAAGAAAGAAAATAAAAATATCTGTCATAGAAATGATCACTCTCTTTGTTTTCTGAACCTGAAGATAATGTTGGGATGTTGGTCCAAAATAGAGAAACAAAAAACAAAAAAAATTCCAACCCATGGTTCTGTGGAAGGTTACCATGGTGACTAACTACAGTACATATGTAATTCTTTTCAACAACCCTTCTTTTCTATGAATCCATCCATACAAGGTTCTCTTGTAAGTCATTAAGATTTTATTTTGGGGGAGGGGAAGGGAAAAGATGGGCTTACTGATCCTTATTTTTATTAAATCATATCTATGATTCATCAGTTGGCTACATTCTAGTTATATACTAAACGGTGAAAAAAAATCAGACTAATTGCTCAAGAGCAACGTACAACCAATTTAAAAAAAAAAATGTACTGTGCGTCTGTTTTGTGTCTGGTGCAGAATTATGACAATCTACCAACTGTTCCTTTCTTTGACGTTGGTCCAGCTTTGAAAAGTTACTGTAAATGCCTTGCTTGTATGATCATTCCTAGTCACCCAAATTGGAATTTGCACCATCATGTCTAAGTGAAGATGCTGTAAATAGGTTCAGATTTACTGTATATGGATTTGGGGTGTTACAGTAGCCTTATTCACATTTTTAAATAATTAAAAAACCCACATGAAAACAAGATAAAAAAGGCTTTTCTTAACCAGATTGTGTATATAGAGCAATGTTGGTTTTTTATAAAGTCTGAGCAAGATGTTTTGTATAAAATTTGAATTTTGCAATGTATTTAGCTACAGCTTGTTTAAAGGCAGTGTCATTCCCCTTTGCACTGTATTGAGGAAAAAATTATATAAAAGGTTGCCAAATTGCCGCATATTTGTGCTGAAATTGTGTACCATGAATATTTATTTAAGAATTTCTTTGTCCAGTTTGTAAGTAACACAGTATTATGCTTGAGTTATAAATAATTTCTTTCTTTTTCTTTTTTTTTTAATTTTATTTTTTGGTTCTGTTTGTTTGTTCGTTTCATTCTGTATTAAAACTAGCCGGTCATAAGTTTGAAATCTGCTTTAGTTCCACATTGCAATTAGTTCCCAAAAAATGAAAATTATGAAAAATCACATTCCACATCTGTTTCAAACTGAATTTGTTCTTAAAAAAATAAAATACTTTTTTCCTATGGAAACCTTGCCTTCTAAGTATTTTCTTCTTTAGTTTTGCAATTTGTTTCTTTTTTAAAGGATGAAAATGAGAAAGTCACCAAGCTTGCCTGCCTGCCTTCCTCCTGTCTCTCTCTTCCTCCTCTCCCCCCGTCTCCAACTTGATTGCTAGTAGTTTATAGGAAATCTCCTTAGAGTACACTGACTTCTGTTAACCTACTTCTTTCAAACTCTCTCTTCCATATATCAGCAGATTTTAGAAAACACCTGGGCATCTGATGCCCTTGGAAGTCAGTGAACTGCAGTCAGATGCAGTAGCCAGGTTTCTTGGATGATCTTGGAATTGAGAGTACAACCACATAAATAATTCCCAGACATTATGTGGTGGATGTACTTTGTGGGCAGAATCACAGAAAAAAAAACCCACCTGAAGCTTTCTGGGTAAGGTTTCTCCTGAGGAGGGGCAGTGTTGAGCGTGGGGTGACAGGGCTGAGCAAGAAGGAACAGGAGATTAAAGACATTGGGAGGATGACAGAGGATTGGAAGTGCTGCCAAGTCAAGACATCTCTTCATGGTTCTTTCACTGCAGCCTAGGGGAGATGGGGGCCAACGTGCAGGTAGCACAAGCCTTAATACAATTCCTCTGGTTCTGCTGCCCTAATTTTCACTAGGGTAACAAATTCACTTAATAAATAATGCCTTCATTTTCTGACAAAGCCCAATCACCCTGAAAGTGAAGCACCTTTCCGTTTGTTAGCAGCACTAAATGGTATGATGGTCCATGGAGTTAACAGGTGGGAAGGTCTACAGAGGGCAAATATGCATTTGTCACTTTTAACAACAGATGCCAATTAGCCATAAGAATCTCACAGTTAGCTGTTTGTAGTATGGGTGATGCAATTCCCATTTGTCAAATTATTTATTATTTTCTGAATAATCAGAGAAAAATGACAGTATGGCTACGACACTTGGTGTGTCACAATGGCACAAGTACTCTGAAATGGGACGTACAGAAACCCCTGGACTGGGAGATGGTTGAACTAGTATGACTTCTTGCAGTTGGAGCTCCATTTTGGAGATCCAGTTCACAGAACCTGTGCTGGAAGTTGACCTTAAAGGGAAAGTCACAGTGGCACTTAGGTTCACCTCCTGGCCCTGGTACAGATGACCTTGGAGATTTGGTCCAGCAGAAGGCATAAGAGTGAAACATTCGAGCATCCTCTGGCATCTCAGTAAATCTTAGGCCTAATCCTCTATTTAGGTCTGGAAGCTACTCCAGAGGAGATAGCCTCGTGTTCTCTGAGCACACAGCTACTCGGCTGGATTGTGGTTTCACTCCCTGCTCCATGGTTGCACACGGCAATTTCCCTTGCTGATCTCGGTGGGTTGTCGTGAGGGCTCCCACGTTGTCATCTGCTGTGAGGTGCTCAGGTCTGGTCTGTGCTGAAAGCCTGTCTGGCACAGCCATCTGTTAGAGCTGTGGCACTAGCTTAGTTATGGCCAAGGCTATTGTTTGTATTTTAATCCTTGTTAAATACTGGAAGCTGTTGATAAACAAATACTTCAATAGCGTCAAGTTTACACGGCATTTTCATTACTGTGCCTCTTTTTTCCAAGTATAATAAACATATATGTTTATAACTAGCATGTATACTGACACCCATGGACACCTATTTTTGCCACTGTCTTAGCAACAAGGGAAAATTACTGTTGCTAAAAAACTGTGTCTCCACTGGGAGGGAAAAATCCTTGCCAGTGTAATAACTATCTGTATATTTATGCCTGGGGCCAAGGATGCTTGGTTAACAGGAGTGCCTTGCACGCATACCTTCCCAAACAGATCAGAACCTCCACTGAGTTGCTGAACTCATTTTAGTAAAAGATGCCTTAGACACTCAGCATAAAGTCATTGTCCTACAACCCATCTTTTATAACTTGCAGAGGAAAAAAATACTTTCATTTTTTCCTGCTGCTGACACCTCACTGTTAATTATCAAACAAGCACAAAATCAGAATTTACTGCCTTTATCACAAAACTGGTTCTCTGGCAAGAGCTAGTCCAAGTCAATAGACTCCACTAAGTGGAAAATAAAATTATAATTCACAGTAGTTATCCATCTAGAGTGGAATTAGGATATGTTATATAAAATAGTGCCTCACAAAGTAAGCATAACAATATTACTGCCTTGGTTTAAAACCTTGTACCTCTTGTTCAGCCTGTCTCTTTAGCTTTGCTGTGATGCATTGATCAAATGCTCACGCAGTCAGCAGCACACTCGTTTTGATTCTATGAGCACCATAAATTTTCTTTTTGCAGAAAAGCTTAAAATTTTGTAGTGGTTAGCAAAATGAAAATTCAGTCTTTCTAACTGCCGCCCTCCATCTTCACAGCCACAATACAAATTTTGGTGGGGAAAATGCCCAGGGTTTGAAAACACCAAACAAACTCCTTATACAATTGGTATGCCATTACACGACGCATCAGACCAGAGATCAAGTAATATTTGTTTTGGAAAAAAATGGATGTTGGAGCATATAGCACAGTGTGTTAATGGTTGTGCTATTCATAATCCAAATGGTGCTGGATTCGGCTGGCTGAGCTATCGTCTGTGAAACAAAATAATAATACCCGTCTTTCACATGATTCATGCAAATACTTTGATGCATAATTAAGGCATAATGCAATCCATAGGAAACCCTCTTGAGAAGGAGGGGCAGGAGCCTGCCCATACACAGTGAGAATGAGGAGGAGGAGCTGCTGGTGGCTGCTTCTGGAGGAAGGCTGGTGGAACAGTGGGATGAGGCAAGAGAGAGAAAGTGTGTGAGAGGGCAGTGACTTTCTGAGGAGGAGGCTCAGGGAGATCTGCAATGACAAAATCCAGGGAGAAATCAGAGCGAGGTGGCAGCTTGATTTCTGGAGGTAGAGAAAAAGGGTCTTCACAGCTCCGGGAAAGGCTTTGGTGGAAAACATATGCAGAAGAAAAGCACTGACAGATGAAAAGCAAGTGTAGTGTTTGGTAAGTATTGGTTGTTGTTTCAGGTAGGTGAGGAGATCAGGTCAGGTTGTTCTGCTAGACACTGAGAGGAGAATGAGCCTAAATAGGGAGGAGAACCCAGGCCAGAACTCAGTGCTTTCTGCAGCCTCAGATCCTGTGAAAAAGACATCAAGGATCTGCAAGAACTGTAGGACTAGTCAAACTCCAAAAGGCAGAGAACCTTGTGCACAGCTGTCATAGACAGCTGGAACCCAACTTGTGTTTTCGTAGGTGCATTGAAAAACCCCCGTGCTTAGACTGCTGAAGAAGTGCAATTATTAAATTAATAATATGGGGAATTCGTTGAGGGTGGGAGGATAGTTGCTTCTAGATCAAACCTTCAGTGGATAGAAATTAGCATAGTTCAGTTTGATATCTGATCCTGCTTATCACAGTTCAGAATTGTACACGCATAAGCAATACTCTTACAGATTTTACTATAGCCCTCAGCTATGAGAAAATGCTTTATAAGAGTGTTGTTCTGAATATTATGAAGATTGTACTCAAAAACATACCAACAGTGACTTGCTTTTATAAAATACTGCTATAAATGCCATAAAAATTGTATTTTGTATTTTATTGAACATTGTCAGCAATTTGCTGTATCTGTTCATTAAAAGTAGGTTGGATTACTAGCAAATGTGTAATAAAAATTGTCCATGTTTTAATGAGTCTTTCTGGCCTCTCTTTAATATTTAAACTCATTCCTTCCCACTCCTGCATTCAATTCTATTCCTTATGCTTAACAGGCAGGTCAGCTGTGCAGTGTTATTACATTATCTGTTCATGCCCACATGCTATGTTTCTAGCCTTTCCAAATCTCTTAATTTGTTCAACATACCTAATTCTGACTGTCTTTAAACTCAGCTGTTGGACGTGTATGACCACATGAATAATTTAGTAATTATTCAGAATCAATAGCACTTCAGCTTTCATTGCCATGAGAAATATGGGAGGATCTGAGGCCAGGAGGCCGAAAGAGCCCTTTGTTTGTCACACTAAAAGATCTTGAGATTTGGGGAAATGCAAATCATGATGAAAGAGTTAAAAATCATGTGTGTGCTGCCTTTGCTTCACACTTTCCCTTCATGATGTGTTACGTTTTCTTTTCGTACATAACCAGAAAAGCATATCTGAATTTCCCAGGCCTCAAAACAGTGTCCAAGTTGCAGAGATTCATATGGCTGGGTCTGTAGGTCTTTTCTCAAACTCCCACTGTTGAGTAACTGCTGGCTGCTTTCCTTCAGCCCGCTTATTGCACACCCAGATGCCATGCCCTGGTCACCTGCCCATCACACCAGCCCTGCCCATCACACCAGCCCTCGCTGGGGCTTCATATGTTCCCAAATAAGGTTTAATTTCTGGACAAAGCTTTTGTTGCTCACCATGAGACTTTCTTTTCAAATGTTGCCCAAGGCTGTCCTCTCTTTATGTGCCTGTCTCTGGATTTCAGCTGGTGATGACATTTCCTGAAAAAAATAAGGTTCTGATGGAACACAGGAACCGTCCCTGTACCAAGAGTGTGTTTTCTTAAATCCCTTTTGTTTCAATCAGGTTTAGTTTGAATTTTTATATGGCTTTATCTCTTCCTTTTGTATTTATGCAGTTGCATCTGAAGGAAAATAGCATGCAGTAAAATTCCTAAATACAATTTAAATATAGCTTATTTCAATCCACTTGGTTTTACATTTCCATTTATCAATACATTAAGCTAAAAATATCTCAGATTGCTTTGTCTTTCTTCTTGTAATTTAAGAAAAGTTTTCGAATATGTTATGATTTCTTCTCAGAAAAGTGTAAGCAGTTCACTTCGGAAAGCATCATTTGAGCAGAATTAAGAAGCAGTTATCGATGTGCAGCGCAAAACTGAGTGAGCATATTTTAAAAAGACAGAATGACTTTTGGCAATAACCAATATTTGGTTTTGGTTTGTTTCCTTAAGCCAGCTCAAAACTGGAGAGGAGAAAGTGCTGTTGGTTTTACTGTCAGTGCTCCAGTCTGGTGGCAGCCAGCTTCTTTATGTAGCTTTGTCCTTTCAGTCCCTTATGACGAGAAGTGATAAAACTGAATTCTGGATGCTTTGGCCACCGAAAGGTGTAACCTATGTGATTACACACAATACAAGGGATTTATAGCAGGACATTGTTCCTGCAGAAGAGACATAAATCCCTTTTGCCAGCTCCCCTCCACACCATTCTAGTGCCGCATTTCAAACCAGCAGACGTTTTTACTTTGGATTTTTTACTCAGTCTAAATATTTCAAAGATAGCATCAGAACTATATTTATCAAGTTATACAACACTTTGTCTCCCTGTGTAGCTGGCTGCTTGCAATGTTTCCACAGCATCCTCTTTACACAAGACACCATTAATAGACCGGTGCCTACAAGCATCCAGATGAGACTCTGGAGACTCATTTTCGCACCAGCTTTTTGGGAGACGTCTCACCACTGCACTTTAGCTGTGCCACGCTACTGAAGGACTGAAAACCCTACACACTTCGCTGCAGAAAGGCCCCATCAGTGCTGACCAAAGTTAGACGGGCCGGTTTTATTTTCTCTTTCATCCGCAGGCAGGGAGGGATTGCTGTCGAGGCCCTCTCTCGCAGGGAGGCGGAGAGGAGGCGGCGAGCTCTCAGCGCCCGGCGCTTTGATAAATCCTACACCAAGGGCATTGCTGCTCCGCGGTGCCCAAGGCAGCAGCCTCCCCCAGCTCTGGCCGGGCTCCGCAGGGCTGCAGCTGCCGGCGGCGAGGTTCGGCCGGGAGAGAAGCCGCTCGGAATCCGAAGGATTCCTTGGAAGTGGGCAGAGCCTGTGAGGGAGGCGCGTGGGGGCCGATGCCGGGCCTTGGCGTGCCTCGGCTCATCAGCTGCAGCGCTCTGCCAGACGGGCTGTGCGGGGAACAATGAGGAGGATCCGCCTTAATTAAACCCTTGGAAGCCTCCCGGGCGGTGAGAATCAGGGATGCAGGGACGAGCAGCTGTGACTGTCACAGCAGCATCTTCTGCAGGCCCGGAGGTCGGCGCCTCTCTGGAGAGGCTGTTTCTGGGTCGCGGACGGGGATGTGGGAAGGTTTTACACTTTCTGCTCACCCTTAACATTACTGCCGGCTCCGCGAACAGCGGCTGAGCCTACCACGATTTCTTAAGCATAAAGTGAAGTTTCTCGTTGGTGCAGCCGACTGATTTCGGTGCCCTGAAGAATTTGGCCCCTGATTACCAACCAGCTGACAGACATGGATCATGTGGTAATAAAATCCCTATAAAATATAAGACCCATTCAGTAACATTCCCAAGGCCCTTAGAAATAACTGGCTCTTGGGAATATGCTATCCATTGCCAGCCATTCTAAGATAAACATAATTGTTAAATGTACGGAGTTGTTTCTTTTTCTTCAGGTTCTTTTCTTTAGAACCCTGAGCACTCTTAATGGGTGTTGAAATGATGATTTTTTAAAAATCTCCCTGAATTCCAGGCCTGTGTGGCTTTCTGTGGAGGTGAGTTTTACAGTTCAGTCACACATCATATGAAAGAGTGTTTTCTTTGATCAATTTTTAGCTTTCCACTTTTGAATCTCTCTGTTCCTTTCTTCTGAGACAGGAAAATCAACTCCTAAATTCTATCACTTGTTAGCATATTTCTACCTTAAAGAAAAGTTAAAATTCATTCATCTCATTCTCTTTCTTGTGGTACCCATGCTTCCCTGTCTATTTCCATTTAGTGAATTTTCCATGCTCCAGACACTTTTTTTTTTTCTGTACTTTGAACTCTCCCTTAGTTCTGCTTTGTCCCTTAAAAAGAAAAAGAGAGGGAATATATAGTTTACTAGTGACAATTACATGGCTCTTTTCTATTGTATAACCTTAGTAAAGCTGAGGAGGAACTGCATTAGAAACAGTTTGGATGCCATCCTGTCCAGTTATTGTGTCCCCAGCATTTTAGGAAACTACTCCTGTAAAACATCCTGGATGGTGATAAAGCACTTTAAGCTTGCATTAATAGTAGCAGGATTTGAAACTGCTCAGCACCTCTTAGCTATTCTATCCAGAAAGAGAGGATTATATTTTTGGCTGCAGTTGCAAAGCTTAAGAGGTTTCTACCTCTGTTTCTCTATAGCAAAATCAGGATATTTCCTTTATAATATATTAACAGGAAATATTTCTCTGAATATTCTGTTGCTGTATCTTCCAACCAGATGCATAAAACTCCTTTCTCAAATAGCCCTCTTAATCCACTTTTTTTCCTCACAAACCACATGAATCACCCATATACTAACAAATTGCCTCATTTCTCAATCCATCTTTTTTAGACACACCACACCCTGAGCTAAGTCTGGGTCCTTTCCCACGTCCTAAAAGTCCCTGCTAGCAACCAGACTGTCACCATCTCCATGACCTCTGAAAATATGCAGTTTAGGTCATTCACCAGGGATGTAGGAGTCCTGGGTTGAAATACACTGCTAGCATGACTCAGAACAGAGCTATGGTTATGTGATTTCAGGTTAGTACCCTGTCAGTTATTTTCTGTTGCAGTTTTATCACTTTTGGTAGATGAAACAGCTGTTGCTCAGAAAAGCCTCTAAAAGTCATGAACCAGCAGCCTAGGGAGTCAGGCTGCAACTCTGCTCACCAGTCACCTGCAGAGGCATTATCCTGTTTTTATTCAGTGAGAGAGGGGGATCAAGGTTATCCCCAAACCTGACATTTAGGGAGTTCCCCTTTAATATGGAGGGCATAGTTCATGTCTCAGAATACTGCACGCCCACTTGCACAGCTTAAATCTTGTTTGGTTTGACCCTCAGATTGTCCCAATTTGCCACATCCTAAAGTCAGAGATTGGGTCTTACTGGCAACGCACTCTCCTCTGAGCTTTTGTCTTGGGCTGAGATCCCAAACACTTCCCTAAAGGTGGACAGTGGACTCCTTCAGGAGGTTTCCTTTTTTCAGAAATCAAGGCACCCTCCGAGGCCAAGGTCAGGGAGAGGTGTCAGCAGCACCAATCAGACAGATTGAGATGAGAAAATGCAGAACAAAGAGCCTGACTGCTTCTGAAGATCCAAAAAAAGATGAATCTGTCAATTTTTGCTCTAAATGGGAAGCTGAACTTTAAGTCGTGGCTTAACCAAAGGGCAGCATATGGCAGCACTGCAGCTGTTTGAAATCCACATGCACTTCACACTGGCGCTTTGACAAACGCTATTGTGTTACAAACACTGGATGACACAGTGGATCTGGGGCTGCATTCAGCTCTGCCCTACGCAGCCACAATTCCCACTGACTTCCTACACGTCTATACCAAAAAATGTATGGAAGTGCGTAGGACCGAAACAAATACCCCGTGCTTGTAAGGAATCCTTCTGGCAGACTGAGCAACATTTGATATGGTTAGACCCCTGTAGCAGGAAGCGTGAATGCTCTAATATGGAACTGGAGGAAAAATTAGGGAATCCACGAGGTCTGGAAGACGCCTGGTGATTTTAAAGACAAAACTTGAATTTCTGCACTGGAGCAACAGACATGCTGGCTGGTCATTATAAGGGGAACAGGGCTGCTCCTGCTGAGATCCATTTACTGTCTTTCACACTCTGCTTTTTGTCTCTCTGCCAGTTTCTACAGGGAAAGAAAGAATTCAGAGGGTTGTTGTTTTTTTTTTCTGGAGCGAAAGCCTACAGGAGGCCTAAAAAGAGCTCAACACAAATATATCAGAGAGGAGATCATGTTGCAGGGAAGCTGTGGCTGCCAATGATGAGATGTTCAGATCCTTAGCCACTTTAGGTCAGAAACCAGGTGTTATGTTGTTGATCCCATGGCTGCTTGCCATTCCCTGCCTCCTCCTGTAACAAACAGTCTCAGCCGAACAGCTTTCACAGCTCCAGATGTTTAAAAATACACTTTTAGGGTACTTGAACAAGAAAAGTGCTCTTTGCAAAGTGCTGCTTTCTATGCTCGGTGGCAGAGCCAGTGCTGACTCCTCTACACTGATTTTTTTAGATGGCATTTTAAAAGCTTCAACAAGTCTGGACACATATTTTCTTTGCTTAAAACCTGCTTAACTCTTTCAGCACTGGTTTTAGATCCCCCTGATGTTCATATAACTACAAAGGGCTTAAAATCCAAAGAATGGAAAATAAATGGGAAATCAATGGTCTTTTTTTTTCATAAAGGAGCAATGTTGTAAATGTATCTATGAAATCAACTTACTTGTGCATTTTCTAGCACCTCGAGACAGAACAAGCAGCCTTATGCCAAATGGTCAGGCAGCAGGGACAATTTTGCAAAGGGTACAATACCTGCAGAAAATACCATCCCACTGGAGCATTTGGGGCACTTTTTAACAGTCACAGCTCCAAATTTATTAAGCCAAATGACATTGCAAACTGTGGGGAAAACAGAGCAAGAGTTAAAAATCATTTAAGATTTAGGTAAAAATCTATCCTCATGTTAAAGACAAGTACTTTATGCTAAAAGAGGCAGAGCTGGTGCTGGCATCAAAGACAAGGATGTCAGCAGGAAGTGCCAAGGAAACAGCTGAGGCCTTGCACTTCAAAAAGCTTAACTCTGGGTGAGGGATGTTCCCACCAACAGTCAAGATTCACAGATGACATTTTCAGATGTCTTCGGTTTTTTGCAGTCACATGATGGATCCTATGCCATATGTCTTTTCCATGGGTTTCAGTTTCTTAGGTGTCTACAACTGCTTTCAGTTCTTCACTATAAGGTGGAGAAGAAAGCCTGGCTGGTTTGTCTTGTTATTTTAGAATTAGTTCCGTGAGATTTGGACGGATTCCTATTTCTCTTCCATTAGCAGAGACAATTTTTAGCTGCTAAATGCAGTGTTAACCAGTTTCTCTGACAAGGACATGGCTGACCCCTCAGATCTTTGACAAATGATTGATTTAATCTAGAAGTGTCTATTTATAAACTAATGCAAAAAAAAAAAAAAGTTAAGGATGAATAAACTAATTAATAAGCAGTGTATTCCTGCTGGCAACATGAATAAAATTACTGCTAGGTCAACAGAGAATTCAGCATTGCTCCATATGCTTCTTTTAGTGGTGCTCAAATAGCACAGGTGTAAACTTTGGGTGACCCTATTTATTTCATGTTTAAGTGGGTCATTAAAGGGAACTGTCACATATTAAATGAATTGCTTTTTTGGATTCCTTCCTTCTACTATGAAAAGGAATAATAAGCTTCTTATCTTGTTGATATATCTAGAGTTCTTATCAAACTTTTCTTGCTGTTGGACAAACTGTATCCTCAGAAATGAGGCTGAATTTCCCTTAAAATCAGAGGCACAATCTTAAACATTTATGATCTGAATGAGGGAAAGAGACACTTTGACTTTATGTCTTTAATACCCTTAATTCATTCATTTGCTAAGGTGGGGCAGGAAACCTCAGTCTGAAGGGATGGGGGAGGGGCAAGCAACCGCAGGCAGAGCTGAGCTACATCTCTGTGCCCCAGATACAGAAAGACTTGTGAGCATTGCAATGCACAAACCTAAATTTTAGGTGTCTGACTTCTGTTGTGGAGTCCAAGACCCAAATGGTGCATGAATTCTCCATTGGATGCCTGGGGAGAAGAGTTAGGTGAATCATAGCCTACCCAGCTAAATTCATCTACTATGTACAGGCTCTGAAGCCAGTAGTGTTAAATTAAAAATTACATGGAGAACACTTGGCCTGTGGTTTACTTGAAAGAAAAAAAAAAAAATCAACAAAATGAGGGAAAGTGTGTATTTCTTTAAATTTTCTGCTGACAGACCAGAGATAATTAGCCTACAGCTGCAGACTGGGGAGAACAACTCTTTTTTCTGCCTAGAAGCAGCAGGTGAAAACCCTGAGAGAGAAGCTGGGTGCCACTGACTTAATTTAGTTGCTTAGATTGAAGGCAGCATACAACAAGAGAAAAAAACAGGGAGGTGGCAAATCTTCCAGCCCAGGATTTCTAAAGAGTGGCAGTTAATAAACAGAAACAGGAGTTGGACTGGCAAGAAGAAAGGATTAAAAATATGTACTTGTGACACCCCTGTAGTATCACAGATGCCTTTGAGATGTGTCAGCGAGGCACAAGCCCAGACTCAAACGTAGTGCACTCTGATGAGAGATGTGATATGGCAATGGAGAATTGTAAACAATAGAAGATGGAGGAGTGTTACAAAAAAAACCACCATGAACCTATATACTGCTAAACACATATCTTATGCAAAAATAACCTTTCCCAGTTGTCTGATGTGCTCCCCCACATCGTTCTGCACCTTACCAAGGCCTGCTGTTTTGCAGGTACTCCTTGTGACCCCCAGATACTCACTTCTGTTGTGAGCCAAAACACAATCATGCATTGCTTGCAACGTTTCTTGTATTGTGAGTATCTTTATTTTAGAAATGTATTAACATGAAGATTATTTCATTTTTTGAAGGGGAAATTACTTATCTGTTTGAATAGGCAACAGTTTAGTAATAATAAAAGGCAATAATAAAAATGACAACAAATTAACATAATTATCTGCCCACATAAATTCTTATGATACCTGTTCTATTGGGCATTTGCTTTAAGAGGTTTTTTTATCTGCATGAGATGATAAAATGTATAGAGATAAAATTGCTCCATTTTTTTCCAGGAAGGATCTTCAAAGTAGCCTGATCACTGTATGCTGACATTTTAATGACATCAATGGGAGGTCCTGTGGAGTAAGCCTAAGTGAGTGTGGCAAAGTAAAGAACATTATTAAAATGTATTCAAATGAAAGGGTAGAAGTTGTCTTTCCAACACTTTCATTTGAAGGTAAGAAAGAGCAGTGACAAAGAATACTGTGCTCCTTTCAGAATCAGGAGATAAGGAATACTGGCCACTGACAACCACCAGTCTCTCCTTCCCATGAGGTGTGTGCACACATGGTCAGGTCTAAGGAAGTGAGAGAAATCCTTGTTTTGGGTTCTTAGTAGGTACAGTCAAGCATGACTGCAGCCATGGCATAAAGCCAGCTATAACTCCACAAAAGAACCATAGCTCTAGCCATACTTAATAGATTAGGTATGGTGTTGCACGAATACTTGGAGTCATTGTCCTGAAACAAAAAAGTCACATTTGAACAGCCTTTACCCAAGAATAATATTCTGACTGTGAGAGGGCTCTCTAGGTAAGGCACAGATACAGGCAGAAAAAAAGCCACGAGTACCCAGTGGCCGAAGCTGTCACTGCACCCACACTCTGCTCCACCTGAGCAAACAACCAGAGCAGCAGGTAACCAGGAGTAGGTGCAGAGACAGGACCATGAAGGTCAAATCAGGAAACAAGGCTTCATTACTCCTGTTTGCTTTGTTTATTATTTCCCCATTTTTAAATGTCTCATGATGTCAAGTAATAGAGGATTTGTTTCTTGAGATGCCATAACGAAATATGCACATCATCCAGTGCAATGTATGTTGTGGGTTTTCTTAAAGCCTACTCTAGCAGCCATTGTATTTGATATATCATCACATCAGCAAATTTGTATGCTTTTGATTAAACTTTTTTTGGTTTAGAATGGCACCTCTTACTAACACATAAGAGCAGAGCCAAGTAGAATAGCAAACAGAAGGAGGAAGAATGCTGGAGGAAAAAACCTGCAGTTCTTGGATAGCTGCTTACAGATTTTGTATAAAAACCTGTGAAGATCTCTTGTCACCGAGCAAAAAAAAAATGTTTTAGAGGTTTATAGAAAGTGTTAACAACTGCATACTAGGCATTATTTTCCCCTCGTTAAGCAAAATAAATAATTAAAGTATCAAGGCTTTTCAAAGATTCTACCAAGAGGCAAGTGCCAGCTTTTTGTTTATTTATTTACGTTTATAAATTAGTGATATATTGGATGCAAAATCATTTGAAGGGTTGCATATTTATCCAGTGTGAATAAATCTCAAGGTCTGTGTTAAATTTATGGCAGCACAGTGAAACTCAGCCATGCCCACGCACCTGCATGAAGTGGGTGTTTTTGTTCCTTGAATCATGTGGATCATCTCCACTGTAAACTATGCATTAATAAAGAGCAGAGCAGGCACTTACCATATTCCCTTTTGGAATTAAGAAACAAAAGGTAACTTGCATACTTGGATGCCTTTGAGGAGGCTTCTAGAAAAAAAGTTCACAAGGCAAATGAGAGGAATATAACGACTAATAAAATATAGAAAAATACTGTGCCGTTTTGAGTGTAAATGTATCTTGGAAATATCACCCCAAAATGCTACTGAGTACCTGAGTCTATGGAAAGTGTCTTTTGCTGACCATTTGAAAAAAATAAACAACACAATCACCAAACCTAAAAATCCTCTTTTGTAGAGACATCAAATATAGACTATAACTTTCTGTTAATCTTAGACCTGTCAAGCAGTTTGATTTTTCCAGCTATTCTGGCCTCAGGAAAGGAAACAGAATCCAGAAAACCAGTCCCCCTGACACCTATCTCATCATCAGTTTTCACAGCACAGTGTGGTGGCAAGAAACACTTTCATCAGGAGATCAGGAGTTTGAAGAGCTGCTTGTGCAGAGGTCAGGTATTCCTCAAGAAGGACAGGAAGCAAGATTGGGGTGGATTTAGCAAGTGAGGTCAATAATGTACAGGTCCAGCAAGAAAAACACAGAAGGGAATGCTGGTAGGCAGGGAGCAATGCTCTGCAAAAATCCATTCAGTTCCCTATTCCCTGTACAGGCAGCTTGAAATCAGCATGGCTGTTCACAGAGTGTGGTACAAAAGGTATTAAAAACTAGAAAACTAGTCTCAACTAAGCAGAAATATCCTGAAGATTTTTAACCCTTAAGATCCAGGGTGCTGGAAAAGTGGAAAGCAGTACTGTTGGCTATATTTGATTTCTTACTTGTTTTGTCGTAGTATATACCTGGTATAGAACAGATTAACTTTTTTTTTGTTATTCTATCAAATATTTTAATGCATTTTCCATACCTTTTTTTTTTTTTTACCAAAAGTGTCTCAGTAGTCTATATTAGTGCCACCATGTTTCAAGGAAACATATTTACATTGCCACAAAAATAATCACATGATTCAAAAGCCCTTCAGCGCTTTGTGGCTGTAGGCTTACATTGCATCTTGCAGGAGGACTGTGGTAGCTGGGTTTTTTTGTGCAACTTCTCTCAATTTTCTTAAGGCAAAAGAAGACTGCTTCGGATAGACATGGCACTGTCTTCCTTTTGTTTCTTCATTTTTAGGTGTGCTCACAATATATAATACTGTGTAATTTCAGAAGGATAGAAATGAAAGAACTAATTGAAAAATAAGTAACTTCATTTATGTCTCATTTTAAACTTTTAAAATTAGATATTGGAATATACTTTTTTTCCTCTTTAGATTTTTATTTGAACATTTGTGTTAAAAATCAAATTAATCAAGTCTGCACCTTTGCACATATACCTTTTCCCTGAGGCAGAATTATTAGACAGATTATTGTACTACTGATTGGGGGAGGGGGGATGAGGGGGAAGGCACCAAAAAATAAGGAAATGCAACTTTTTTTCCAGTTTATTTTTTGCAGATGGGTCAGGATAAATACCATCTCTTCTTACGTGTTTGACTGCTCAGTCTCATCTGATTTAGCTCAATGAGCTTTCATGCCAATTTACTCATGGGCCAACTTTGCTTGCAAAGTGCTAATTGAGAGAAGGAACCATTGCTCAGGGCTATCTGCTTTCTGGCTAGGACAGCTGATTTTGCTGACAACATTACAGCCAATGTTTCCAACCCAGATGATGAAAATGGGAAGATTTGAACTGGGTCATCATTTTGATACAATTAAAATGAAAATGTTTGCAGCGTTGCCAGGGTTGAGGTAATCTGCTAGCGGACACTGGAAGTTTTAGCATGGAGCATGTCTGTGTCAGATTCAATTCAGGTAATCACAGGTAAGTTTAAACACCACAATTTCAATGTTTATATCTCTGTGTAGTAGAGCTCATTTAGGCTTCACTGACACCAGGCTCTTGTGCAGGAATTTAGGCAGAAGAGGCTCCTGGAATACTTCATAACTGTGAAGGCCTTGGTCAGCTTTTAAAAGAACAGTTTACAAAAGCTCCTCCAAGTGAAAGCCTGGAGGTATCCTAACCCCACACAGTGAGGGTGCCAGTCAGTCACTGGGCTGGGTCACAAAGGTTACTGGAGATAAAGGAATTTTGCAAACCCTGCATAGATACTTCATGATTCAACACACCAAGAGGGCGATGTGCTCACTCCACTGAGCAATTTAATGTCCTGGAGTAATGAAACGATAAGTCTGTTTCACACAATGGGCCTGTCAAAAAAACCCAATAATAATGATAATGCAATTCCTGTAGAAGAACTTCAAGAAGTTTTACTTGGAAGACTTAAAATTGGTGGGTTTTTTTGGATGCAAAATTGTAATTAACTCAAATAAGCTCCCATAGCACAGGGTGAAATGAAGATAATCACTAACATTGAGAAATACTGATTCAGCCATTTTCAACCATTACACGTGGCTGACATAGTTAATTTCTGATGTCCCTGTGCAACATTGTAGATTGCTGGAGAGGAAAACATAGCTTGGTCCAGAAAGTGTGTACTTAATTTTACCCTAACTTATGTTTCATTTATTTATTGGTTTAGCCTCAAATTAGATGGAAATTAGAACCCTCAAATTAGACCTTATCTTTCACTTGCAGATGTACTGAGCCTCTCCTAAAAGTAATATGTACACATGGATGTGCCACAGCATGTGCTTTCATGTCCACACTCCTGTAATCTTTAGATGCTTGTATTTAATTAATATTTATTAAATTAATCATTGGGGGAAGAAAAAGATGGTTAATATGTAACAACTGGTCTTTTTCAGAACAATAGCCGTTTATAAAAAGCATGCAGAATATTTGAAACTAGTAAACCCAAGTAGCCTATTATATATTCTTTATATTATGAATTCACACTCTACAAGAAGGTCTGTATACCTAGATTTAGACAGGTTGCAACATTTTTTTTCTCTAGTTACAGTTCATTTTTACAAGCTTTGCCCAGGTAGAACAAGATGAAGGATGACTCTGCTTCTATCTAATGAGCACTGCCACAGTTATGCCCTCAAAATACTGCTTTAAATTTAAACAGTAAGATGGAGCCTCTGTAAGTGTGAATAAAGGCATTTTATTATCACTATTGATAGCAGATAAGCTTTAGATAACTAATTATCTCCGTTTTTTCTTGCATCACACAACAAGTTTTCTTTGTTTAACCTCAAATTAAACAAATTGAGGGTAAGCTTGTCACTACCACAGCAAATACATTAATAATAGCCATTTCATTTTTAGCAGTAAGTGGGCTGTATTATATTCAGTAATATACACTACAGAATGACTTGGAATGGAGCCATTTCTAGAATACAGCTTTCAAACTTTTTTCAGAAATCATGCATAATGGGGGAATGAAATATGGTTGCAATACAGGAGTAATGTTTGGACAGTTATATTGTAATTGTATGCTGTATTTCCTGAAGTGAAATCTATACTTGAGTACTTGCAAATGTGAACCTAAGTTCCAAAACTTGCTGATTTTCTACCAAGAATCCTTCTCTGCTTTCTATTGTACTTGATTCTAGTCTTATGTCAGAAAATTTGATGTCCCTGTAAAACAAAAGGAAGGTAATTCACAAGCATATATATTACCTTGTTAAGCTGAATTGCATTTCCCACTGAAAGATGAAGTTTTAAAGAAAATGCTCAAGGTTTCTGAGTTTCATAAAGGATTTTGCATCTGTCCTGACACTTATGGATAAAGTGTTTTTATCATCTGACTTAACAAAAGAATTGGTCAATTACTTGATTATTTTTCTCTCTGTATAAAACCCTTAACCTTTTCCTATGAAATACTCATTTCTAAGTGCAGTGCCAGCTTGTGGAAGGCTTGATAACAGCTCATAGGCCCAGATAAATATGATAATTCATTTAACCTTTATTTCAAATCCACTTATTTGTTACAGGCATCAATCACATCTAAAAGCTTGAAGATGAGTGTACAAGCTGCACTTAGTTTTGTAGTTTGTGTGGTCAGGAGCATAAAGAGATGAAGCACAGACATAGTGCAAGCTGAAGCTGCCAGCACAGACAAGGTGTGAAATAGCAGCCTTGCAGCTCAAATACCAGGTCAATGAAACATTTTGAAGCTAGTTTAAGGTATCTGCTACTAGATTTTTGCTGTTTGCATTAAATATTTGTTGTTTTCATAGTTGTTAATGTTTAGCTCATACAACTCAACATTTTTAGCTTTTTTCAGCAGTAGACCTGGGGGGTTTTGGGCTCTATATCACAGAGATTCCATGTCATACCATAGTTTTCTAATCCTATTAGAGCTGCATCTGTTATGATATTAATTGGTGGAAAATGGTATTTAATAGTTATCCTATTATACAGTCTTTTCCTTTATCACTGGTTTGTTTCATATCTCTAGAGCTCAGATTTTCCTCTGGCTTTAGTTCAGTATGTTTGAAAAATCAGAGCCCCAACAAAGGCATGAATGGAAGCACGATATCCTCACTCCCTCTTCTTGGCTAACACAAAGAAAGTGTAGTATATCTCTCCTTTGTTTCTAGGTAAGGATTTAGAATGGCTTTTAAAATATCTCACATTACTTTTCTCACATTGTTTATCCAATATGACCAATCATAGCAGGCTCTCTTCCAATCCTCTTGTTTAACTTATCAGCTTGTTAGTTCTGTGGAATCTTTCTCATACATTTTTTCCCCTCACACAACACTCACCACAGGTGAAATTCATGCCTGGGTCTGTAACCGATTCAAGGATCACACAAGAAGTTTTTGCTTAAATTTATAGCAATATTATGAGGGCATAAATTAATTTTTAAGGACCTGGTATGGTCCTCTGAACAGGTGTGGGTTTTAACTAATAAGATAGAGTTCTTTTCTGCTGGAAGACTTGCAGCTTTGCTGGAACTTTCAAGCTATTTAAACTTTCAGTCTCCTTGACTATAAATGCAGTTTGCAGTGAGTGAAGCCCGTGGTAATGTGATGCTTAAGCCTCATTTGTATGGAAGGCAAACAATGGCTGTTACAGAGTTTCTGAATGGTGTGGGGGACCAAATTATCCGGTAGCTTCAGTATGAGCAATTCAATGGAAATATTTAAAATTTTCAGAAAAATTAACTGACACCTGCATGCTTGGTATTATCTGCGGCTGAATTCACTGGGAGAAGCAGCTACGAAGAAAGTGATTATCATAATGATAAGAAAAAGAATGAACTAATTTCAGTGCTTGACTCATTTCTGTAAATTAATAAGTGATACTAGATTTGGTTTTAGAAAGATCAAGAAAATAGGTTTTTTTTTTTTACTCTAGAGAGAAAGGAAAAAAAAAGACAAACTTGCATAAGTCTAACAGGGTTTTTTTTTTTCTACTTTCAGACAACAAACAAATTTTCTATTGGAAAACTAAACATTCTCATAGCACATTATCTGTTCTATATGTCAGTCAGAAATTCAAGAAGATTAATTAATGCACAATATGATAGGCTTGATTTAATTCTATATACAAGGCCATGGTTTCTGATACATTTAATTACAGTCCTCTGCATAATATAAAGTTGGGATCTATGCTGGAGAACGTATACTGGATATAGATCTTTTCTTGTGGACCTGCACTGCAAAGCCCAGCACATTTAAAATATCATATTATGTTTTATTTTTGGAAGTTCACTGAGGGTTTGTTAAAAAAAGAAAAAAAAACCCTCGGTGCAGCTTTCACACCTCATGTTTTGAGCAAGTCCGTATTTTGCAAATACAAATGGAGTGTATCTTCTCATCAGGCTTCACTTGAAAAGAACTTCCCCTAGAATAGTCCCTGCCTGGCTGTGGCTTTGTGGACCAGGCCTTCCTCCATGATGGGTCTTTCACTTACTCCTCTTGAGTACAATCTTTCTTTCACTTTTGGTGAATCTGCCTCAAAGGTGTGCCACATGCCCTGGTATGTTGACTGGCACTGTTTGTCACGCAGCTGAATGTCTGCCTGCTTTACCTGGACTCGTCCTTTGCTGAGGTTGTGCAGTTCTACCCTCCTACAGGAGGATAATATCCAAGGGGTGAATTTGGCACCGAGCATGCCTGCTAACAGAGGGAGTCTTTATGAAATGCTTCCCAGCAACAATGTGCCTGTGAAACAAAGGCAGCTATTATCTAAACACGACTTTGTAACAAGAATAGTACTCCCCCCAATACAATATAAATAAAATTCAGAAATGAGCAGCACCTACTGCTGACTGAGACAAAAAGGTAGAGATGAACTTTAATTAAAGGGAAAAAAATCACAACGTTTTTGCTTCAATATTTTTTCTGCTTTGAAAGGTTGCTTTCTTTCTCAATATTCCTTTCTATAATTTCATTTTTCCTCTAGTGAAAAATATTTTAGCCTGCATTTAATTCTTTTGTCCATCCTTTTCTTACTTATTTTCGCATGTTGTATTAAAACTTGTGATTCACTATCTATGATATCCAATAGTTGATATATTAGACCCTGTTACTGCATTCACTGTTCTTGCCATGCTTCCTTCCTCTCTGTCTTCACAATTACTCAATCATTATCTTTGTTATTATCCTGTTTCTCTTGTGCCTTATCTCTGTTTCACTCATCCTTTCCATCCCTGCAGCTGGTCTCCCTCTCCTGTCACCTCTTTGGAGACTAAAACTAGGCGTGTGTCATCAAAGAAATATTTCAAATGCATTGATTTTTCCTTAAGTGCATCTGGTTGTCTCTTCAGTTTTACTACTTGATATTTCAGTACCACGAATGATAATATTTTTAAATGTTCTGTTTTGGTTTACCATTTCATTCCTTCACAGGGAAAAAAAGTTTTATTGCATACCTGAAAAACTGACACCACTTGAAAAATCCCCAGTAGATTACACAAGTGTTCATGATGATTTACTGTATCCACATTAAAAGCTGACTTTAAGAAGAGGTTGTGCACCATGTCTATGGAAACTGGCAATTTCTTATTCTGTGACTATCTCCTCCAAAGTTAGAGCAATTTGCTCTGTTGAGGAAAAGAAATTAACTCGGACTACTTGCACTGCAGTGGTAATGATGTCTGAGCTAACTATGTTAAGATAGTCGAGATAGCTCTGTGCTTCAGGGAACTCACTTCTGAGCAGCCATATCCCAGGAATAGTGAGATAATTAGGAAGCAGTTTCACATAACTGATGGCAGTACTTCACATTGTGGAGGTATTGCTATATATGCTAGAAAAATGAGATTTTTGAATTAGTGGTTTCACATGCCTCAACTCCATCCTCTAGAAATCAAGCTCTTTAAAGCCAGGATGGTCATGTGAAGTCAGAGCAATCAAAGTCACACAACACTGTTAAGCAGTGCTACTATGAATGTTCTAAAGGGCATGTTTGGAATTACATTATTTCCTGATTAGTATTGGCTTTTCTGACTTCCTTTGTTGTGAGGATGACAAAAACTTTTCTGTCTTGGATGTGTGCAAAAAATCCCTTGGGTGGCCAAACCTTAATAGTACATCCATTTTCAGCTTCTGCTTGTGAGATTCTTTTCTATAGTGTTTCAGAGGGTGGGAAGCTTTTTTTTTCTTTCCTTTCATCTCAGAAATCCTAACGGTGTGTCCAAGAAATCCCTAGAGAAATAAATCCAGACTTTCAGGACCTCCTCTCCTAATTTTCTCTCTTCCAGACCCCCTATTGAATATCTGGAAAATGATCAGTGAATGGTTAAAGTAAATGATTAGTATATCAGTCTCTACCATATTAATCAATGATGTTTCTTTAAATGCTGTTTCACAGCTATTAAACAATGAGTTCTTATGAAACAGGATTTTCATAAACAGCATATGGAGCTGACTGCAAACCAGATTTGCTTCTTACTTTTCTCATAAAAATCAAGCTGATTCTGCCAATATTAGGCAAAGTCGGTCATCTCCATGAGATCTTTCTGGAACAAACAATAAGATTTTTTTATGATTTTTTCCCTTATTTTCCCTCCCTCACAGCAGTATTTTTCCTCCTTACACATTACATTTATGGTTGTATTTTAGCCTTAATTTACAAAATAAACAAAAAGAATTTTAAAAAAAGCTATGGGGAAGATCTACCAAGACTGTTTTGAAAGCTTTTCATGTGTATACCTCACTTATTTCATGGGTTTTCATGTGTATCCTGCCATTAAATGAACGGTAGAGAATGAATCAAATAGACTGTGTTTTTTTCCACCTGAAGTCAGCATAGAGTTGAGTAAAGGCACCTCTGTGTGTGTGTGAAGTGCTTCCTTACTCCTGTTTCAGGGTGCTGTTCCTAAAGTGAGACCATGCAAATGCAGAACAAAGAAACCTGGAAGAACAGAAATCCAGTTACCTCGAGTGGAAGCAGTGATTTGTCCTCTTCTGCCCCACCCAGTCATGAAAACCTCTTGAATAAAGGCAAAGTTCTTATGGATATAAAGGAGCAAGCAAAGAAAAGAAAAGCATAAGAATTTACTTCTTCCTCCACATAGTTTTTATTATTATTTTCTTCTCCTTTTCCTTTTAAGGGGAGGTACTATACAGTCCATCAGATTGTAATGTGAAACATTTGTGCACATATTAAATCTTGTGATTGCTGCTTGCCCAGCTCTATTGAGTAATGATGTGAATGATGGCTATCTGCATATTCTATACTCTAAAATTATAATAAAAACTCTGAATATTGCATTTTGCTGTCATTCTCCCCTCTAGCTGAGTAAATATGTATTGAAATGAGGTAGAGTTCAAAAACATTACACTGGACTATGATTAAACCAAGATGTAAGGACATCTGTCAGAAACAACCTCATGGCTAATATTTTTCCAGTAAAATTTCTCTTTATTTATATATAGGGTGAGAAAATGATTCTCATATATGATTTCCCCTTGTCTCAACTACAGGCTTTTCCTGAGGAAAGGCAGTTGGCTCAGATTTTGACCCTTTGTCCCCTTTCGTTGTTTTCTTTGGCTACTTGTATAGCAAAAATTATTATTTTTTAAATTAGAGCCAATTATGTTACTGGCTGCACATGTCTGACAGACCATCAAAATTTAATTGCCACAAAAATTGCTTTCAAAAAATCAAAGTTACCTACGTAGTCTGCAAGATAAAGACTTACTCTGATTCTGCAAGCCTATTTGATAACAACAGGTTGCAAAATAGGGAAAATCCAAGGAAACTAGAGGTGATAATTGCTTATTATTGGTGCATCAGCACCAGCATTCTTGTAAATCCTCCCTCAAAGATTAATACAAGAATGCTAGCCGTAAATATTTTACAGTTTAATAGAAATCTGATTTATTTATGATTTGTTCTTCCCAGAACCAATACATACCAGATTGAGCTATATATAAACCTATGAAACTATAAAGGATGAAAAACAAGGTTAGTATCTCTTTGTGCCAGAGAAGTATTCAATATTAAGTATTTTTGTTATGCCACTTTATTGACAAGTGCTTTGTGCATTTGACAATCTCGTTGAATGAATAATGTTTTAGATAACTCAATGTAAATGTTTCCACCTCCAATCAGCATTGTCAGAATTAGAACAGTGTCTTGGGGACTGGCAAAAAAAAATTATAAACATAAAATTATTTAGTCATAAGAATATTTTCCAGCTTTTCAGCTGATAAAATAATTAAGCTTGAAAAGTAGAAAATCAAAGAATATAAATATTCTCCCCCTACCTCACGTATGTGAAGAATTTAAAGTCCACTATTAAAAATACATTAAAGTATACCTACAGAAGTATCATTTTAACACAACGCTGGCAAGAGTCAACTTGTCATTTTACAGATAAATTGCTTTTGTTGTTATTTCACTCTTGCAAAACAAAGATTAGCACTTGATTGAAGTGGAATTCTGACACCTGTGAAGCCCATTTTGTTTTTTTGCTAAAGTAGGTCATGGCTTCAACCTTAAACTTTGAGGGTGGGGATTATGTTCTTTATAGCTATAACCTGCCTCAACTCAGCCAGTCTTTGATGTGTTGGATGGACATTAATAGAAAGAAGGAGAAATGCCATTCAAAACAAGAGGATACAATGTTACTGCCTTACATGAACCTGTTTAGGTCTGGATCCAACACCCTCTGAGCTTAATGGCAAAGTTCCCTCCTGATGCCAGTGGAGCAGGAAACACAAGGGGAATAGACATAACAATTAGTTTTGCTTGCTTTTCACACAAAATAGGACTCGTAACAGGGAAGGGGACCTCTGTGAAAATAGAGAAACTTGTATAGATGAAAAATCATCTGTAAAGTAAACCATAGTCCCTGAAAATAGTTAAACCCTCGTGGGACATTTTGTGATTAATTTTATTTAAGGTAATGAAAATTAGGCTTATGAATTACTGATTGCAGACTACATGAATCAGTAGCAAGAAGCAATAGATTAGACTCTGACCTGCATAGGGAAGGAGCAGAGGTGGGTTGTACTACATAATTTAGGTGTTCTCTGCCTCTGACTCTCCACAATGAGAGTCTGTGGGACCTCCTGTGTGTGTTCCTGTATGTGTGCCTGCATCCAGAGATGTGAGGAAGGAAAATGGAGGAGTAATTCCCATCTGACTGGAAGGAAAATCTGAAGTATGGGGAGATAATTGAAATAAATGGCAGATGGCTTGGGCTTGTAAAATAGAAATCCTGATCTTGCATGCTATGTAGGGAAATTAAGATTGTTCATGACTGTCCCAGATCACTTCAATTTAGGAAACAAGAAAGCTAAAATAAATGTTTTTTTGAACTAGAAGTTCATACTAAAAAATATCTAGGCAAGTATTCTTTATCTATGTTTTAGAGTTGTTCTCTTTGAAGAAAACTGAGACACATGAGCAGGGAAGGTCCTGACACAAATGCCAATAAGTGCCTCCAGTTTGGGTGGTTAGGGTTCTCTCTTTATGGGATGTACCACAAAGAGTGACAGTCCTGTGGTCAGGGGTTGGTAGCCACCTGAAATCAGTGATCACACTTCCACAGGCCAGAACTGCTGGGAACATCAACATTTTCTTCAGTGAGGTCCTTTGCAAATGGGATGCAGGAGTCACTCACTGTTCTTTCTGCAGCAGAAGGGATGATCAAAAATTCCTGTTAAACACTCCTTTCTCTATCTAAGCCTAAAGGAAACCTTGACTTTCCAACATAATTTCAGTTCAATACATTTTTTTACCTGACTTAAATGGGTCCAGACCATACAGAAATGAAGCATCACAGTGAAGGAAGAGGTTGCTAAGGGAGTTTCTACTTTAACTCTGAAAACTGACCTCACTGGAAAAAGTGTTGTTGTAATTACAGCTAATGGAATTGGAAAATTCTTTCTTTTTTTTTTTTTTTGGCAGGGGGGTTTGTGGGGGGTTTTTTGGGGGATTTTTTGTGGGGTTTTTTTGGTGGTGGTTTTTTTTTAAGTTTTTTGTTTTGGTTTGGTTTTTTTTTTGTTTGTTTTGTTTTCTGTGAACATATCTCCCAGGAGATTTTCCTAGTGCAAATAATTGTATAATTCACTAGGGAAACCAAAGCTGTGAACATCTTACCTTTGTTAAAAAAAAAAAAACCCACACAAATACATATATAAAAATATTATATGTATCTATACATATATACATATATTCAATTGTATGCCTCAGAGTCTGCAGCCAGATTTCACAAGCACTTTAAATCTTATGTCAGCATTAGAATTTCAGCCATAAAATCAAATTATTTTGCTGACCTGTTTCAATTAGTTTACAAAGATAATCTGTGTTTACAATAAACCTTCCATGGCAGATAACTATAGGAAAGATAGAGCTGGTTGAGAAGTATTGATTTCTTTTTAAATAAAGTACTGTGGTTTTTAGCTTTTAGTTGAAACCCAAAGTAATATATTGTTTTGTTTTCAGAAGTCATAAATATGAATGTTAGTCTATAAAAAGCAAAACTCCTTCTATAAGTGCATGATCAATTTTCATGTGTTTAGTGAAAAAGTGAGCAATTTTAGATTTTTTTTTTTGTGGGTAGCATAGCAGCCTTAGGAAAAGAAGAAAACAGCCACAAAAGAAATTGAAAAATAACCTTTTTGTTTCAGTGTTCTTCTGCATGAGTATTTAAAGAGCATCTCTCAACTCATACAATTTTATCTGATAACAGGACCGCCGTTGTTTGTGATTTGTACGATCGTCTCTTTGAACTTTCTCTATCAATAAGTCATCTTTAAAGATGCAGATGTTAGCAAGGTTAATATATTTGACCAACATGCTTTTACAATCTCCTATAGAGGCAGAATGTCTGCAGCATATTATGTGCAGTAGAGCATCACAGGCGATTAATATACAGGCAGAACTCTAAGAGAAAGGCACTCCTCATTGACTAGCTGTACTAACAAAAGAGAATCAAATTACAGGAGCCATCAAACCTCCTGCTTGGGGAAATAGGTAAATCACCATCTGTACTTTGGCAGAAATTTGGCTTTATCATACAGAAATCTAGGGCTATATTCAGTGTAAGGAGTTTACAGATTCTTCTGAAATATCCGGGTTTGACTATTGTAAAACACAGGCAAAAACTGTTTGAAATTGATTAGTGTAAGAACTTCTGATCCTTCAAGAAAAAATTCCTGCGTTGTGCTGTGTAGCTACTGAGCCTATTATAATATGTATAGCACAATCCATCCATTCAGTGAGATGTACTTAAGCTTACTGCAAAGTTATATTAATTAACAAATGTTGTGAGGGCTGAGAAGCAAGAACTTTTTGCCTAATGAATAGGACTTTTGTTC
The DNA here is from genome assembly GCF_963513975.1 of Fringilla coelebs. Taxonomy (NCBI): domain Eukaryota; kingdom Metazoa; phylum Chordata; class Aves; order Passeriformes; family Fringillidae; genus Fringilla; species Fringilla coelebs. The sequence goes on from NC_140029.1 coordinate 36,511,495, forward strand.
TCAGATTTTGTTTTGTTGTGCTCTTGATAAAAGTCTTTTAAAATCTGCTGATAATTCAGATTCAGTGGTGTTATATTTTATAGCTTTTAAAAATATATCTATGGTTAAAAGTTATAACATGCTATTATGCTTTGTTTTTCTGAAACATATTGTGGTCAAAAATACTTTTCTTTGTCAGAAAGTATAATTTAGTGTTTCCAGCTTGTCTGTTGTATATGTGAACATTCATGTAAATTACATGCTGGCTGGATGGGTGTACACTATGCCAAGGACAAATCAGCTTGTAGACAAGGCAAAATGCAGCTCTCTATACAATATCCTGAATAATTCCACCTCATTCATACATCACTGGTTACAGTTTTATCTTCTTAATTTCACTGAGGAATAACTGTATGGGATTAGATCAAGTGTACCTGATTGCCTGTACTAGATACAGATGAGAGGAAAAAAGGGAACAAAAACATTGGTAAAAATGCACATGATTTTTGGATAATTCTTTTAAACACCAAAGATTTCACCAGAACACTAAAGCGTCCTGTAAGATTGGCTTGCCTTCTATTGTCCTTTCCATTCATTCCATCGTACTCTGTTCATTTAGGATTGACCCAATATGATTCCTATGCAATTTATCAATCCTTTAATAAATCTGATTTAGGAAGTTATTTGCAATTTTGCATCTCATAGAAGTATGACATCGGATTTCACGGTCTTATCCTATTTTACGACACGTTCCTGGGTTGCTGTAGCAACGCTGTTGCTATGGATTACACAATGGGAGTCAGTAGGGTCAGCAAAGATCAGAGCCCCGCCATTCTTCATTCAAAGGCAATTGTCCCTGAAAAATGTGACTTACTTCAATATTTAAGGCCTGGGTAGTGATATTAAACCAGAATGATACTTCTGTTAAAAACCCATAATTAACCTTGTCTTCAGCTCTAGGTCACACATTAATAGCAATTTCATAAAGTGGACATTCCTCTGTCTTTCATTCTCAAAAGCTGAGACAGGTTTTAAATAATATGTCTCTTGGAAAAATACATGGGTAATCGTTGCAATTTATTTTATGTCATTATCTAAGCCCTTGAGACCTCACATTCCCAGCTCCTCTCCCTGAGGTAATTGCATACATCTTGGGAATGTGTGAAATGGTGTTAATATTCAGTGCACCATGCCTCTTCAGAGGATCTGCAGCCTACAATGGCACACTGTCTAGATGTTTCTCTGCAGAAACTATGTTTGGGCAAGCATAATATGAAGCAGTTCTTCACAAAACGGAGTCCTGGGATATTTAATGATTCCCTGGATCCCAACAAAGTTCTTAGCAATTTCTGTTGTAAAGGTATCCTGTGCAATTTGGTGGTGCAACTGACACCAACTGACACATTCCATCAATAATTTTTTCTTTCATCAAAGGAGAATCAGCAGTATCATTTCTATCTGTAAATTATTCTGTCTAATGCCTGTTTAATAATATTTATGCTCTCTCTGAATATTCTGTGAGAAAGAATTGCATATAGAGGGACTTTTTCAGATTCAAAGCTTTAGGATGCAATAACTGAACTCTACACTCGTGTGTCTTGTATTGTCATTACCTTGTGCAAACTGCATGCAAAACAGTATCATCACTCAAGGTCAATGAACAGTCAAGTTCTAGGTGCTAAAAAACATTAGAATTTACTTTATTTCCTGTGGAATTTAACTTGAAAAATAGTATATGACCTAATTTCTTACTTTCTTCACAGTATCAGTTGTAACTACATAAGATACAGCAGCTTCTTGAAAGAGGCAGAACAAACTTTCTCTTCACAGTATTTTTATTTGTTGTTTCTTGATTAGAGTCTTTGATAAAAAATACACTCCCATGTCTTAAACACACAGCAGTTAATAACATTTCTTTCTAAAGTAGTTAATTAGGTTACAAACTTTTAAAATTAGCCATGAACAGCCCAGAGAACTTCAAGGTGCACATATTTAGCAGAGAAAGCAGCTGATGTTTACTACAGATGCAATTTTTAAAAAAGCATATTTTACTTTTCTTATAGCCAAATACATTGTCTGCACAAGAGAAGCAGTACTTTCACACATTTGTTTGATCAAGCTGAAGTTTGGCTATTGTTTCTCAAACCCCACCTAACCCAGTTATTAAAAACTAACCCATTCTCTTATGCTCCATAGATCCTGAGCAGCTAACTAAATGTTGGTGACTTGCTGCAAAATCCCCCCCAAAAGAGCTCAGACCACTCAGAATTCATCTCACCCAACAGCTGGGCAGAAATGAGGAGTCATTATCTAAAATTTATCTAAAATTAGAATATCCATTGGATTATCTAAAATTGTTATCTAAAATTTCTGTAGAGTAGTGGAGTGGGATATGCCATTCATTCTGTTCCAGCAAGGTGTTCAGGATGGATAGATTTTGGAGGGGAGCTCACAGCCCTGTTGCCCACCTGTACTCAAAAGTGCTATGTAACTTGCTGAGGAAGTAGATTTTATTCAGCATATGTTCCTTCTGTCATCCAGTCTCCATGGCTGAAATCCAGCTGTAGATTTCAGAGATCTCTTTTTGACTCGGTGTTCTCCTTTTTTCCTTGCATTCACCTTTCCTGATTATTTTTGGGTATCTTAAATGTTATCCTATGAGTGTTCCAATTGCAGCAATACATTATTATTATAGCTGAAAAGAAAAGGCTTGTTTTTCTCTGAAAAAGTAAGGATTGTATGTGATAGTAAATTCTGTGAATCTTAATCAGAGGTGTGGTTTCTGTGAGGTCTGGAGGGCTATTCAAACAATATTTGCCTATCATGAGTTAAAGAAAGCACAGTACTCTGTTGACATTAGTTATACAGATGAAACATGAAAAATAATTACTTTCTCCAGCTACCATTTTTTCCTCTAATTCAATTCAAAAGGGGTATCTGTGACGTGACATGCTCAGTTCAGAAATCATATGAAGAATATGACTGATGCTGAAAAATGAAGTGATTCAACACTTGTTTGGTTATTAGATACATCAACTTCTAAACAGTCAATTACTTTCTTGGGTAATTCACAGTCAGAAACTCAAATGTAATTTTGAAAAATGTAAATTATTCCAACATCACACAGTTAAATGAAAGTTGTTATAACTGAGGGACTTGTTAATGTCATAACATCACACAAACTATTGCACATGGGAAAACAAATTGTTACACATTTTCTTTGGCTCTGAACTTGGATCCAAACTTCAGTCATACGTCAACTCATCTTTTCCAATTAGCAACACTGTTTGGAATGACTTTCCTTTTTTTTATGCAATCATTTTTAATGAACCTTCTGATCAAATACACCTCATTATCTTTCATGAAGAACCGAGACAGGCAAGCTGATTATTTAAAACAGTTAAAACTGCTTTACATTCATTTAGCTTTGATGGGGTAAAAAAATGTGAAGGAAAATAGAAATATTTACTTTGTCAAATTCTTAAAGACCTTTATGCATGCTCAAGTCAGATTATCTTTTGGACCATAGATATCAGAATATAAATAATAGTTTTAAGTTTGTAGAAGGTGATGCAGTTAAATATAATACTTTTTCTTTCAATCTATTTTTTTGCAATATCCAAACAGATATCTATTTAAAAATGTATAGAGAAAATCAGAAGGCAAAGGCAAGGTCTATCACTATTTGATACGCCAGTGTTATTATGTCTAAATTCTCTATTTCTTTTTCAGCGAACGCTTCTTTTTCTTTGGTTTGGTTGTCTTGGTTTTGTAGCAGTCAGCTAGGGTAATTACTGATCTTTCTATCTGGTGAATGTCACCTGTAACTCCAAATTAAAAGACACCATTGTAATTAGATTTTAAATACATTTCTGCTAAAAGGGTGAAATGACCAGTTCTTACTAGCTAAATTATCATAGTGCTGTTATAATCAGTTTAACCTTTCCTGCACCCTTGTGATTTCTGTAGAAGAATATTTTACAAGTAGACCAATTCACTTCAAAATAAGTAGGCACAGCAGAATTTAGCTCTGTGAAAAGTGTGTTATAAATAGGATCTAATTTCTTGTGTGTCTCTCTCTCCCTCTTTCCCCTCCTCTTCCCATTTTCCCATCTCTTTTGTAATTATCCGAATTTAATTAGAAATAATATAAAATTGAGTCACAGCTTTCCTTTCACCACACAGGTCACTTAATATTGTCCTCTCTTTTTGTGTGTCAAGGGAAGCTGAATGGTATTTCCTGAATGACATTTCAATAGAAACCTACAAATACAGTTTAACAAAGAGATCAAGGGATACTGTAAGGATGAGGCAGATTCTTTTTCTTTTTTGAAGGTGTGAAGAGTCCCACTAATTACACACCTACATACTTATGCACAGTTTTTTTCCTCACTGTCCGTGCCTGCTCTTCCATCCTTCCCTCACCTCTGTACCGAGGGGGTTCACAGCCCACGCAGGCACCAGGAAGGTATTCTGTTTATTCTCCCTGTAAACAAAGCGTGGGGCTCGTCCTCTGCCAGCTCACTGTTGAGTGAGATAAGCAGACCTCCTATTGCTGAATTATGATCTTTCTTTCAGGCATATGCCCCCAGGATCTATAGCAATCCTTCTAACAGCTTGATAAATGGAAGCGTTTTCAAAGACAAGCTTGCTGGTACTGAGACTGACAGACTATGAAACCTTGTTGTTATTCACACTCTGAGAAAAGACCATTCGTTGGCTTTCAGCTCGTCTTTTCATCCAATTGTTTCCCTAGCAGTTATTTAAGTGGTGATAACATTTTTTTAATTGCAGGTTTAATTACAGGAAAAGTCAATTATCTCATAGGTACAGCATTTTACATAACAGAGGAGCCAATTTTAAAACATCAACAACAGCAACTCAGTTATGGCTCTCTCAAATATTTTGTTCTTGAAATTTAATAGTGTGATTTTTTTCAAATAATCTTTGATGTGGACATTAGAAATGGCTTATTCTATTTAAGATGTTAAGGAATTGATGATAAAAGTAGCAGCAACGTTTCAGGGAAAAAAAAAAGATTTCTTAATATATTTACTAATCTCTGCTTCTGGATCAAATCTTCCATTGATGTAAACCAAGCCAGCTTCCATGAGGGCTGTGAAGTCACCTTTATTTCAAAGTGGCATTTGGTCAATTTTGCCAGGCATCTTTCTCAGATCGAGTAAAATTTGTGAACAATAGGTAGGAGTCCTGAAATATTTGTTCAAACAAAGTCGCATTGACCTCCTCACATAAAAAATACAGTGCTTCACTGAAATTTTTCTTAAATACAGGTTGAGCCCAAATTTTATGCAATATTGGACCATAAGTATATTTAGTTACAGCTTTTGATGTTGGTCTCGCAGGGAAAATCCCAGTCATTTTTCAAAATTTTTTCCAGATCACTGCTACAATAGCTGTCTGTTTTTCAATACAGTAAATATTTATAAGGAAAACTGCCTGTTCAAAATAATATAGCAGCTGTCTGCTCCAACATCCCCCTAGTGATTCCCTCCATTACTGTACTGCTGTTGCAGTCAATCATCCTGGTCTCTTGAAACAGCAAAGTCCTCAAAGTCTCCCGTTCACACAGCCAGATATGGAGAAACCTGTTAACAGAGGATCCACTCCTAAGAGGAAAGGAGGAAAGAATGATCTCCAAAGAAGTTTAACGCTAACAAAATGGAAAAATGCCTTTAGAAGCATTATCAGCACAGGCACTGTGAGGTGCTGCTGGTGGGGATGCAGGACGGATTGAGCAAATATGTTCAAGGTGCATCAACCCAAACAGGAGAACGAAGGGGCCTTGTTCTCCTGTAAAAACCCAAAAATTCAGCTTCAGTCTTGCTGTGGGTTTGCTGGTGGTAATATCTGACAGTATATCGTGTGCTGGGTCTGATGCTCAGCTGTGACTGCTGCCGCTGCCCAGGGCTGACGCAGTGGGCACCCTTCTCATTCCTGCCTCAGTCCATCATAAGCGATGGGAAAAGCTGGGAAAGTCTGCACAGAGGACACTGGCCACAGAAAGTGCCTGTGCAGTGATCCCAGTATGTGACTCGGATACCTATGCAAGTCCGGCCTCTGGAGCAGCCTCAGGCACTTCAGAGCAGACTGGGAGCAGCATAGTCAGGCATGACTGGGCATGCTCATGAAGCCTTTCCCAGCCTCAGCATAAAGCAGTTGAATATAGATTTTTTTTGTGAGATCACTGGTGGAAGGTCGTAGTTTGCCTTTGCATCCCCTCAGGGGGAAACTCTCAGTGCCCTTTCAAAAAAAGACTTACAGTGGTGCTTTCTAAGAGAAGGTAAGGTGGACGTTTTTTTGTTAAATTAGGGTTGAGAGGTTCAGATTTAATATCAGTCTTTCAGTGTAATAACTTTCTTCTTTCAAAAAGAGGTATAAGTGCTGTGCTTAACCTAAGGTACTAGAGAAAGGACCCCAGACATGTAGTATCTCTCAGTGCTCCTGATTTCTGAGCCCAGCTGTTTAGAAGAAGACTGGGTGCATTTCAAGGCTTATCACCTGGAATGCAGGCGATGTACTTCACTGCCTATTTAGCCACCTGTTTAACACCAGGTTTTCTTAATAGCCTTTAGGCTTCTTAATATATGGTCTTCCCAGGCAACCCCAAAAAGGAAAGTGAGATGGAGTCTGAAAAGTCTCAGTTATAAAGACTGAAAGCAAATATGTTTAATTTTTTTACATGCTTCTTTTTGCAGGGCAGATATGCACCTTCCAGCCATGATTAAGTAATGTATATAATAATTATTACTTGTTTTCTTTCTCTCTCTCAGGAATTAATGTAGTCAATGATACGAGCCAGGAATTGTATCTATTATGTGTCATTTTTTGTTGTACAGTGAAAGCTGCAATGTTGGTCACTCTTGACTTTTGATTAAAATAATTTAAAGCACTGATTTTTTACCACTGCTTTCCTTCTACTGGCATTGACCGTGAAGAAAATGTAGGGCTCTTATCTTAAGCTACGTGGTATTCAGAGGAGTCAGTAAGGTGTAATTATGCCACTGATGTATTTTATGAATCTTGAGACCTGAACAGAGATGACAGTGGTTACAGACATTACAGCAGCCACAGAAATGAGATTTTAGAAGAATCCTTTCCAATTGTTGCTTGGTTAGCATGTGTAGTGGGGTTGTCATAGTTTGAATTTCTAGGCAAGAAAGATGTCATTTTGCCTGCTCAAGATTTCAGGGCACAATGGATATCTTCTTCTGAAGGTTGTTTTTATTTTCTTTTTAAAATTAGTTTAGAGCTTCTAATAGTCTCTAAGTTATTTCTGTGAAGAAATGAGCCTAAAAGAGAACTAAAGGAATAGTCTTTTAGCCTTTTTATACCATATGGATTTGGACAAAATGCTAAAAATGCCCTAAAATATAACATTCCTTCCTTCAGAGCATGACTGAAACTCTGCAGCAATCTTTGGCTGCCCTCATAGTTCTGCCATAAATGGTAGGAAAACATGGGAAATATAGCAAAATAGACTATAATCACAACTTTAACTAAAATTAACTAATTTTTTCTAAATGCAATCTCTGAAAACAATTACTATCTATATAATTGGGTGTGTGTGTATGCGTGGTGATCCATTGCCTGTGGAAATTCACACAAGTATTTGTCTCAAACTAATATTCTAATAAATTCTTCACTAAGAAGTATGCATGGTACATAGTATTGTCTTTCCTGGGACTTAAGAAGTCAAGTGTAAAGAATTTTACAAATCTTTCAAAAGCTTCCCCTGATCCATTGAACTTAAAATAGATTAGTCTCAAGGGAAAGGCAACTTTCCAGACACTGCAATTATAGTGAATGATAGCAAGCCAGAGACATCTGTTTAATGGAAACCTACAGACCAGTACAGCTAACTACATAATTCACTTTTTCTTCCTCCTTGCAACAGGGATTCTGTCACGTGCTGCTGATCTACTCAATACCAACATCTCTGCCCAGGCCAAAAGAAAAAAAAAAAGTAATAAGAGATATATATGACATGCAGTGGGAAAATGAAAAATTACAGGTGATTGAAATTAGCTCTTCACTCACCAGAGGGACTCGCAACAGAACACTACGAAGAGACATTTTACTCTGCTTCTGGAGGTAATCACCCAGATATTAATAAAACTGCCATGCAGTGCCTCAAGGACTCAACATCATAACTTTCACCAGGCAACTTGCTGAAGAGAATAATTATATACAAAGCATATATTCCTCTCTCCAGCCTTTGAAGCAGTGGGATTAGCTCTTCTAAGCACAAGAAAGCTCCAAATAGAAGCAATTTCAGGGGATAAACCTAATGCTAAGAATTCCAAACCCCACCTAGGCAATGACTAAGGCTCTGCAGCCACACTGTGTTGTGCTCTATTCCGTCAGTTGTCAAAAAAAACCCCCATGGTTAGGTTCTGCATCTCAAGGAGCATGACTGCTCCTTGGAAGAGATCTTAAAATAGGCCAGAAAACACTTATAGGACAGGAAGCACCAGTAAGTTCAGTGAGCCATAGCCTGTGTTAGGGAAACTTCCCCATGCAGGAGCCCCTCTGACAGTCACACCCAACCACCTGAGTCGGGACCAAGGCCCCTTCCCAGCTACACACCCCACACTCAGTCAGTCACACCAGGTTTCCCCACTGGCTTGACCCCAGGCTTCCCTGGGGTATAGCTTGGTCACAGTTAGAACATGTAATTTAGATTGCTGAAGTGTGCAGAGAAAGACATCACAGCTGTATTGGCTTAACACTGGGTTGTCAAATGGGCATAGAAGATGGCTTCCCTGAATGGTTCCAAACATGGCTCTTTTTTGGGCTTTCTGTGCAGTTTTATTCTATTGTTATGTCATGGTGATTTTTTTTTTTTCTTCCTTTACCTTCCTGTAGGGACGATGCAGAATTTAGCATGATCTGAGGATGAAACAGTAGCAACTGATGGATAACTCTCAAAAAACCCCATTCTTAGGTTCACTTCATTTATTAGAGGAGTGTATCCTGAAAAGATCTGAAGCAACTGTAAATTCATGAAGTAAATTATAGAAGAAAGAGGATTCCGGGTAATTTTTTTTTGCAGCTATATATCACGAGAAAAACTGTATACCCAAGAGGCTTCCATTGGAAAACTCTTGAGCAAGCTTATGATGTAGAACTACTTTTCTGGAATATAAATTCTCACCTATAGCAGCTGCTAGTACATAAATTTTGTTATGTCACTGGCTGCTCATAAACCCTCATCATGATTTAGACTACACTCTCCTTTATGCAGTAGCCCTTTCCCACTGAATCCTTTTCAAAAATACCGAGATAAGCAATTTGCTGGGAAGTATTAGGAACTCTTCATATTAATATACAGTTCAGAGAATTTCTAACCACAAAAAAAATATTAGGAAGTAAGAAGTATATTTTCCAGCATGCCAGTTTGTTGGCTTCTCCAGAGACCCATCTCATTTCATGGCCATTTCATGCATAAACTAAAATCATCAGCCATATCTTGGCTCCTCAAGGTGCCCACTTTTCTTCACTCTATTTCTGGACTACTGGTTTTCAAAAGAAGATGCTAATCTGAACCCAGGCAGCAAATAAACGGAATCAGAAATAATGTTCCTGGGCTTGTCTGTTGATTTTCAGGACTTGTGATTCTACAAAGTTTTTGAGCTTAATGTGCTGCCTTAATTTTTATGATTTTGAGCAGGATGTTTGTAGTCAGGAGGGAATATAGTTATCATTAATCCTGTGCAGCCCTTAAAAAATCAAGTTGGGGTGATTTGGCTGCCCAGATTCAACACTGGAGTTTTGGTGTTAATAAGGGAATGTGCTACAGACCCTATGGTGCCTCCATAAATCAACCCATGATTTTAGATCTTTCAGAAACACAGCTATTTAACCAGTGTTTTGTTTAAATTTAGATATTTAAGTTGTTTGTGTAAGAGGCTGATGTTTGAATTCCAACTGAACTATTTTCTCTTCCTTAAAATAATTTGATATAAAATCTTTAAATTATCCATTATCACCGTGCCCCTTAAAGTATGCACTTAATGACTGATTTATAATACCACATAACAATCTATTCTATAACTTATATCTATCACATTTTCTTTTTCCTCAGAGCATTTCAATATGTTTTCTAAATCTTTCAAACCTATTTTCTCCCCTGACCTATATCTTATCAATCTTTGATCCATAACAGTTTCTCACACCTGTGTGGCTTAATCAGAATCTGTCTGGATGAGATAGTAACGTTGCTCCAAAGCTCTTTAATCATTGTATTGAATTAATGCAATTACATGCCTGATGCATTAGAAATATCACCCCTGGTCTCCATATTTGCAGCTCCTTTTGAGCCCTTTGCAGGCTTTTTCCCCCCCTTTTTGTAGAGGCAGGGTTTCCAGACTCCACAGGCTTATCTGTTAATGTTACTAAACAGAGCAGTACATACAGAGATGTTTGCAGTAGAAAGAAGGAAGAGAAAGAATAAATAGCATGCTAGCAAATAAAATAAGTGTTGCTTTATTTTCTGAACTAAATGGAGTCACTATATGTATAATTGAAATGGGTTATGTACTCAAGAAAGAACTTTCACTGTTTCAATACTGCACTCTCAAGGTTTGAGATCCAAGTGCTTAGTTATACATTTAAATTGCATAAAGGAATTGTTCCTTGAAATAATGAAACACTGGGATCCTTGCATTTCAAAGGGGAAAGGCTTCAAGGGAGTTAAAGGTAACTCAGAAAGAAATATTCACAAGAATAGAAATTTAATATAAATCTACAAAGAAATTACTTCCTTTCGTAAGCAAAGTGGATTCTGATAAGACACAGGTCTGTGTTTTTTAGTGTTCTTCTGGCTGCAGGATGTAGTACTACTCTTCAGCAAATTCTCAGCAGAGTTGGATCAATAAAACCTTAATGGTATCAGTGGAATAACAATAACAATTTTTGTTATCTGAAAATCTGTCCTTCATATTTAATGCTTAACCTATTCAATTTTGTCCTCAATTTTTAATGGTTGCTATTCCCAAAGAGAATTTCACAATCCATGATTGCTTTAACCTATTTTAAATCAAAATGCATGAAACCCTGGCAGATATCTCTATAGAAAAAAAAAAATTCAACCCTGTCACTCATAGAGCAGTACTGACAAATGAATTGGCAAGGTCTAATTAGAAATGCAACACTGATACAAACCAGATGCAGAATGATATGGGCACTCTATCAATAGGGGTTTAGCTGATGTCCTGTTGTAAAGCTGATTGCCTGCTGTTTCACAAACTTCATCAGAACTTTTTCCCAGGGTATAGAAAAAAAAATATTTATTCTAAATTTAGTTCTGTATATCTAGGTAAAACTCAGATTAAACCTATTGTCCCTATAATACATGGTTGGGGTTTAGTTTTAATGAAAGATGTATTTTCAGTTAATGACATCAGTAATAAACTTAACAATTTAGCTTTGGCTTTTTTCTGTAGGTTTTGGTATAGATGACCTTTTAGTATTATGAGGGGATTTAATTAGGAGCATTCAACAAGTTGTTTTTAAATATATGATATTTACAATTGGTGGCTTTCGATTAGAAGCTGGGGTTTTTTTTGGTTTTTTTTTTTTTTTTTTTGTTCCAGCTGTTTGGCGTAAGATGTGAGAGGGAGGATTTAGGAAACCACAGAAATATGTGAGGAAGATGAAAAGACTCATGTCTGGTGGACAGTGAAGAGCATTGTGATCAGGATATTGAGAGGATGTAAATGGAGCATGAGGGAACTGAGATCAGTGGAGGATGTAGGAGTAGAAGAGGTCACAGCAAACGGGAGACATCCACAAGGTCAGAGAGACAGAAGGTGTGAGTGTGTGCAGTGATCAGGGAGATGGAGATCTGAGGTAACAGGAAGAAAAAAAGAAATTAAAAAATGTTAATTTCCCTCATGTATTCTTACCATATCCTGTAAAGGCTTAACTCCCACACTCAGAAAGGTCCTTTTGCATGGTTACCATCCTCAGTACAAGATCTCTGGTTGGGTCAGGCTTGTATGAAGTATGCTGGGGTTTAACCTTTCTCCAGCAGACTTTATGATTAGCCCAGTTTAAACTGGTGTTCATTAAAACAAATCATAAGCAGAAACTGCTGCCAATAGGGAGTTAATGTTGAAAGTATGCTTCAGTGGAGTCCAGCCAACAAAATACCCTTTTCCACACAGAAAATCATCACCTTTTGAAAACCCAAATGTTAGGGAGTCTGGTAATGAATGGTTCAAGAGATGCAGCCAGTTCACAACCGAAATTTAATCCTTCCTTGCTCACTGCTACCCTACTCAGCATATGCCCACCCATCCCAACTTAAACGGTCCCAGAGTAAAGCTTGCAAAAAATGTATGCAAAGGTCAGAATAGCAAATTGCTATAAAAGGTTCACTGTGGGAATCAAGTATGACAGGTGATCAGTGTTAAGGAAACAAAGAATGTACTGTAAAGGCATTGCTCTCTCTCCCTGCCCCAAATGGCCTTGAAATGCTCTAGCTCAATAAGAAAATCTAATAATGTTCTGCCTTATTAATAAACACACCATTTTTATATTGCAATAGATTTCATTAGGACACTAGATTTGGCTTTTCCAATGTTAGTACAGGCTGCATATCAAATTGTTTCATATTTTTTTGCCCATCTTGCAATGAAAAAGCAATATTCATTCTATTATAATAAGGGCAGGAGGATGACTCAATTATCTTTTTGTGCTACACATGTAGGTAAAAGGACCCTTTCCAAATCTGTTCTCTTTTTAGGGAGATTCTTACAGATCTCCTAAGACTGAATATGTTTTATGTTGTTCTCCTGTGGACAGAAATCAGACAAATCAGAACAGACCTTTTTTTTTTTTTTTCTGAGTAAAAAGCAAATGCTTCTGGCCAGCAGTAATTGCATTTGCAGCTCTGAAGTTGCCTCTGGGTCTGTCATGCATCTAACTAAATATCCTTTTTCTCAGTGAATCACAGGGTTTCTTTGTTTTCAGCTAGTTACAAATGTCTTGTGCAATGCCTGTCCTGCAAAGCTATGAAAAATACTTCATACATCGTGAATAAAGATGGCAAATTTAAAGCTCATACAGCCAGGTGCAGACTGCCCACTTTATGCACCTCATTTAGGAAATGCAATCCATTTTTCTATTAATTGTTGCCAGGTGACTCTCTGTTTAGTCTGTACAGTCAATGGAGAGAAGGAGACACCTCATTTACACATCTTGACTTGCTCTTAACAGTGGACTCTACTCAAACCAGGTTTTGGAGGCCATACTTAGATTTTGGATTCTTTTCCTGGAGTGATGAATCACAATATTACAGAAAGCCTTTCCTATTTCGGTCCCAGTTCTAACTCTAAATACACAAGGAGACAGGATCTTATAGTGGTCCTGGCTGAAGCCTCCTGGGAGTTTTTCCTACTCTTGTAGTAGAGGTTGTTTTTTCCAAGAGGGGAGAGGGGACCACACAACAGCTGTCTGGCCGCAACAAAAATCAAGTGATCTCATTGTGCTTGTAATGCTCTGCTGGGACACTTCAAAAATGAGTGATAGCTGCCCCAGGTTTTGATTTCGTGGGCCTCTAAATTCCAAAAGGGAGAGGCAGAAATGATTCTGCACCTCTGAAGGAAGAATGTCTGCTAGAATGTGTGACTCATGCTCATGACTGTGGTCATCCCTTTCAAACAAAGCAAAGGAGCAAAGCAACCTCATAGTGCTGAGAAACAGCAGTAAACTCCATTTTAAAAATAAACTAATTCAGAAACAATGAATATCTGGAAAGCTCTGAGGGTCTGGCCTTCTCAAAATTTTCAGTCTTTTAGGTAGATAAGACCATTCCCTAAATGCTATCCACATAGTGTCAGCCAGTAGCATGCCATCGTCTTCTATGGGGAGAGTGATTTACTGCAGTAATTGCACACAGTTGTCAGGAGAGAGAAAATTTAAGAGTGTTGATATGAATTCAACCCATTTTCTCATTTGATAAAAAAGTCATCTCTGTTGAGTAGAATTCAATCTTCAACACAAACAAACAGTTTTCATTTTGTATAAAAAAGATACTTAACGATATAGTGCTACACTTCTTAGAATTCAAGATAGAGCATTTGTCAACTGCTTGATATAAATGACAGATGTTTATATGTAATAGAGCAGTGGAACAAATTTTGTTAAGAAGGGTATGAACCAGATGTTCACAATATTGGCTTTTTAAGAGGAAAATGTCTTTTTACATTGTCTATGACTCATGAGCCAAAAGAAAATGTGTTTATCATAGGAACTCACACTTGAGACTTTATCCTTTCAGCAGCAACATAAAAATGATAAAGCATTGGACATAAGAAAGTATCTAAACAGCTCCTACATTTTATACATACTTGTAGGACCATGATACGAAATTTTTCACACTTTCTTTATCTGCATTATATCAGATTTAAATCTAAGCACAAGGGGTTTAAAAGCACTACTGCCTGTAACATCTGCTCAATTATTTTTAATCAATCATAATGAAATCTGAAGGATTTTGAGGAGTAAACATAACACAGTCCTTTGGTTTTTCTTCAGCTTTATTGTTCTGTACAAAGAAATCAAGGCATTTTAAATCGTCTGTGTTCCTTCTAAGTAATACCTGCTTCTAAGTGATTCTGCTCACAATGCTGAAAAAGGGTTAAAAGACTTAATTTTCCTTAGTCCTTGTGGTACTTCTGGCAAACTTTTCCTCCTCTGTTAATCGAAATGTGAATAGTAATCCAGAAACTGCAGATTTTGCCCCAATTAACACTAAGAGTAGCTTGAAAAACAACCAAGACCACTTTAATTTCAACTTGCAGAATGTTGGATTTAATCCCCTGTTTTAGAGATTGAATTGGGGCCATAAAATAGGGAGAGGGTCCCTCGTTAAAATAGATTAATTCTTTGAAAGTATGCAAGAGGTGGATGGAATGGAAGAGAGTCCCCTTTGATAAACATTCAGCATTCAGTTCCTCATTAGTCTGCTAAGGTTATGCGTTTTCAGAGTCAAATGAATGTTGTTGGGCTAGAGAGACTTATTAGCAGATGTCCATGACAACCCTGAGACAGCAAATTACCCCACGACCAGCAATGTATCTAAAAACTTTCAAAAAATTGGCTGCATTTTGAGATCTTTTCACAATATTTTTTATGTCTTTTCTAACCCCTATGTTGCTTATGGTCACATTCCACACCAAAAATAGGATTCTAAAACCTCTGAGACCACTTTTTTTTTGGCAAAAATGGTTATATGAAAGCTGAATTTGTCTTCCAACACACTTCACATAAATGGAGAACATTTTTCTTTGCACTTAGGGCAGCTTTCACAGGTGCTTAAAGGAATTTTAATCCCAAATAGAGGCAAGATAAATTCAAACTTTCTGATTCTTATGTGCAAGGTTTAATATGATAGATGAAAAAAAATTTTAAAAAAGAGAGAGGAATGTCTTGTTAATTGCAAGATTATCTTTTTTATATATGAGTAAGTATATCCTTCCTAGGACATATGATTATTTTAGTAATTTGATGCTACCCTGTAATGCTTAGGGAAAAATCAATGATCTAGATGCCAAGACAGAGTGCAGGCTTCTTAAAAGGTTCTTTCCAATCTGCAGGAAACAAAAATGAATTATCAGTGATGATGATGATAGCCTATGTGATGAAAAACAATAAAAGAACAAGTTATAGCTGAACACAGTTCATTCAAATATTTAAGGTCTTATGAAAGTATAAGAAATGGGAAGAACATATGATTTTCTTAGATCACTTTCACTGCATGGGGCATTGGCACTGCACCTCACTGGAGTGCAAAAATGCCAGCAAAGCTATAAGTCAGGTATTTGTAGTTTATTTTATTAGTGCTACGCAGAACCGCAAAATAGATAAAACAGTTTTATGGCTTACATCTGGTTGAATAATAAAACATATGGCTTTGGAGTAAAGCATGTGCAGCTGTAATTTACTGTAAATATCCAACTCAAGATAGCTATGGAGATAAAAAACTTACGGCATGCACTCAGGGTTTATCCCACTATCCATCACGGCTTGAATATTTATGATACTCCGACATTTGCGGTTTATATGTTAATTAACTACATTTTAGGAGTTTTCTTTAGGGCATTTTCTTCTATGTACAACAGCTATGCGATCACAAGTAGTGGACACTTTTTCTCCCAATATATTGATTTAGCACATCCTTCATTACAGAGGGATCATAATAATAGAGTTACTATTGATATTAAAGGACATTTTCCAATGTAGACTAAAATGTGACATATTTGTACTGCTTTATTTTAAAAATCCTTCCTTAATTGTATTTTCTGTGAACATGGACAAAAAGTTTCTTCCCTTGTTTTTATTCTTTTAGGTAGTTCTGATAATAACAAGAGATTAAATTAATCAGGCTTTGTTGATTTGAGGGCAATACAACTAAAATTGGATTTTTTTTTATTTTTTATTTTTTTATATTTTGCATTTGCAAATCAAGGACACTGAACCTTTTTGGTCCCTTTTATACAATACTCCGGGACTGGATGGATAGGTAGTGTTTTGTGTCAAAGTTTGGATTTCTATAATCTTTTGATTGCTTAGATTAATTGTGTCTGAATTATTCCATCAGCTTGAGTTCTAGCTGGACTGCTGTTCTGACTTTGGCATCTTAGCTTTGGAGTTTATTTCTGTGTCTTTGGACAGGGACCTATGTCAAACTCAGGTTAGAGAGGATTTTATTCCTGGTTTGCATCTGGATGTGGACAAAAGGGATTACACACCAGTGATACTACAATCACTGTGTCTGTATAGTGGTACAAAGTGACATCAGATCTTGAAAGTTGTATTGATATCAATTTAACATTGATGCTAAAAGCTAGATTGACCCCCTGTTAGTGCTGGACCCAGAAGACAGCTTTATTGTTCCACTATCCCTTCCCAAGGGCCTCTGGTAGACCTTTACTGTGCACCTAAACCTCCTTTCCAGTTCCTGAATGGTCTTAATGATTTCTCTTAGCATCTAGTATCTCCTGCAGGCATGTGTCATACCTGTGGATAAAGGAATGCCATGGATGGACCTCTCTTCTTCCTCTTTCCTCTACAGGAAATAGTTTTCCTCATTTTCAATATCCTTGCAGAAGAGATGCTGAATATTGACTTGAGTTTGACAGTTTCCACCTTTCCAGACACAGTAGTGAGTGGTGAGATTACCTCCAGGTTTCCTTAGTGCAAAAGATTTTTGTTTGAGAATACAGTTCTGCTTATGGAAACTGAGCTTGCTGATCCATTAGTCAGTGTCAGAAGGAATATCAGTGACTGAAATAGTGAAAGTAATTGCAAGAGAAGTCTGGAACAAGTGAAAGATGAAACCCTGTATTTATCCAAAAAAGATTCCTGTAGTCAACATGAAACAGGGAGGCAACTGTCATCTCTTAGTTTGTCTGGAAAAAGGTTCATGGGTATGTGACTGCTCCTGCAGAGAAAAAAAAAAAGAAAAAGAGAAATCAGAAGTCTCTATGAGACCCAGAGACACTGGCTCTGTTGTTGCAACTTATTTTCCTTTCCTGCTCTGAAAAATGCTTGTTCCAAGACCTTACTCCAATCAAAACTCCTTACCCAGGGATAATTAATTATATAGTGCCGTCTTTTGGAGTTGTCTCTGAAACCAGTAGCAGTTTGGAGAGAAAGCAAAATGCAGTATGGATCCTATAGGTCAGGAGAAGGGTAATAAGCAATACATACTTACACAGGAATTCCATATGCGTAAGCAAGGACTTTTTGTTTTGTAGGACATTTAATGATACTTTCTATGAAATCTGATCAGTTAGTGTCAATGCTATTTCATGCACCAGTTCTTCTCTTCTGGCACTCTAAAGGATGTGCAACACCCTGCGTTTTGGAAGGACTGTGAACTAGCCAAGGATATGCTCCTGTGTGGCTCCAGCGAGTTGCAAGCTGTGTAAGAAATGTTTGGTTAAACTTTAGATTCTCCTGTGGAGTGATGTATTATTCTGGGTTAGCCATGGGGTTGAAGTTGTTGCTACCCAGGGTTTTTTTTTTGGCTTTTCTGTGTGTCTAAGTCCTGATGCAAATATTTTTATCTTTCAAAATATGCAAATATTTTTATCTTTCTTTTAATTCAGGGTTTTAATTTCTGGCCAGAGAAGTGCAGGCACATTTCAGAGTTGATGTTGTTGAATTACTACTGCAATTTTTCTTCAACAGCTGGGGGGAGCAGCAGAGCTGGATTCTCTACCTGACCCCATATTAGAATTCTCACCCCAGTCATTTGCTATAAAGGAATATGAGGAAATCAAGAGGATGAAAATTAATCAAACAAAGAAGAAAGACCTAAACCCCCTCCAAAAGGCTTGAAAGGCTTATCTTGAAGCAATTTTGTAAGAAAATAAGATCAAAACCAAATAAAATTGCATGCAACCTACGAACTCAGAAAAGCAACAATTACACAAGAGACAACATAAAGGACTATGCCCTATGATTAACTCTTTTTACTCAGCTTTGCTCTCAGTCAGTAATTATGACAGTCATGAACAGAAAAATAGATTGATCACTGCAGAATCTCTTGGAAGACAAAGGAAAAAAAAAAACCCAACACATAAACCCAAAACACAACAATAAGAAAATTCCTTATCAATAAAATTTCTGCCAAGCTTCAGAAACAAATGAAATGCAAATTTAACAAATTAACCATGTGATTAACACACAGTGGGATCACTTCAGGCATTTTGCTTTGCTTCACACCAGAATGTAATCCTACTGAGAGTTATTGCTGCATCAATATTTCCACAGCGGTATTATAAAAAGAATTCAGTGACATTATAGGAACTGCAGCCCCCTACTTTCAAAACTGTAGTTTGAAACAAATTTGTGTTTTAAACATTAAGGCACTTTAATAATACTTGTTATACACCTTAAAGGACAGAATAAAAAAACCCAGCAGTCTTCTGGAGCCAATTGTGGGCTTGAATTTGACATCACTTTCATTCTGTTCCTTTTGAAAGCTGTCTTTGAGCCTGTGTTAGGCTCGAACTCTTTAGAATGATAAAAGCCTCCCATCAGTATTGACTGGTCTGTAGGTTGGGATGCTAAAGCTTAAATGAAAGGTATATAACCAAGTGTACACAGAATTCAGACTAAAACCAAAAAATCCCTTTCTGATGCATGCAGTTGTGGCCAGTGTTAAATAATCCAGCTCTTGTGAAGATTTGTGGGAAGAAGGGGAGTATTCTCTGTGCATCTAGTATTTTAGGAAGCAGAAGTTCATCTCCCTCCTCTGTGAAAGCAGATCTTTAAAAAGGGTTGAACAGCAAGCTATATTTAAATCAATGTCACCAATGCCATTTAATCACATGCAGGCTTAATAATTAAAAGCAGTATTTGAAAATAATTTTCAAACTAAAAATGAACAGCGAATTTTATTAATAATAGGCTCTTGCACTACTTTTTTTTTTCTTTCTTATTTCAATCAGATGTAGGTTTGTGCCCTAAAAGCTTTTGCATCCAGATGTAAGGAAAATGTAGTGCTTACTCAAGCCAGTGGGGGATGATGTCTTAGACATTTTTGTGGCTGGTGTCAGGATTGCGAAACATCTTTAGTGCCACTTCACAGGATACTTCATTTCTTTTTTCAGACTTTCCCTATATAACGTCCAATTATCAGATTTTATGTGAGTGAAGCGATTTTCACTCTGAATGCATATTAAAGAGAACACATGTTTTCATTTTATGGACCTGTAACACTGAATCTTTACTAAAAGAGAATAAAATACTTATGAAAGGTTGTTACAGAGAATGCACAGAAAAAGCAGTCTGGGTCCTATTTGCCAATTCCTTTGAGCAGTTACATTCCTCCTCCCATGTATCAATACACATGAATTTTCACTTATCATAGTTGCTCTAAAAATTGCTGCTACACAGGTAATCAGTAGAATCAAGAGAGCCTTAACATAGATGGAAAGAGGAGTAAAGACCACACTCTCAGCCACTGGGAAATGCTGAGGAATATGATGGTTTGAGAGGGGGTTCTCATACATAAATCTGAGAAAGGCTGCTGCTAACACAGACGTAACTCAGCACAAAGCCACGGCTCCCATGCACTGTACTGGCTGGTGCTGACCATTTTGGCTTTTTCTGCAGTAGCAAATTAAACATGTCTAGGACTGTTCTCTGGCCAGCTGACAGGGAACAGCTAATGCCAGTGCTATTAAATTCTTCTTTCTCTCCTGCTAGGAATTGTCTCTGGCCAAGGCTAACTTCTGAGCCATGCCCAGGCACAGGCCAAAAACATGTCACTGGATGCTGTGATGCTGGTACTCACTTAACAGCATTTATAGTTAATTTTCAGTGCCTAGATATGTCTCTGGGGGCAATTGATTTTATTAGCTGGAACATAACCTAAACACTAGACAAAAGAACAGGGTGCTGTCTTGATGTTTAACCTTGAGTTTATTAGGTGAAAATCTCTTATGTTTGTTTCTTATCTATGAAATGAACAAAAGCATTTCTTTACTTCACAGGCTACCAGGAGAATAAACATAGTAAAGACTAGGAATGATATGATAGTGAGGCCTCTGATTTCTGTAATCAGAATAACTACATCCCTTCCTGTCCCATGCTGTTTGTTCCATTCCAGAAGCTGAAAGGAATGAAGCAGATTAAAGTAGGATAACGAGTTGCCAGCTCAGAGAATTCCTTTGCCATCTGGGGAAATGCATCAATTTTTCAGCTCTGCTTTCTCTACCAGATTGTGGTTACTGTTTTGGACCAATATGTGTAATACAAAAAAACAAACCCTGCCTTTCCCCCATACTGAAAAGTCAACATTTTATTAATCGTATAATTCTTTTAATATAATTTGTAAAGGAAAATTCTCTTCTTTTTAATAACCAGGCAGCCTAAATTCCAGCTTGGAATGTGCTCTTGTAGCCAAGGCATAAGTATAAAACCAGTGAAAAGGAGGGAAGAGATTTACAATGGAAATTCTGACAATCACTTTGCAATAATAAGACTTGGAGAGACCTGCTTTAATCAAGGTGGTGTGAATATTTAAAGTGGTCTATTTCTTGATTTTCAGTTCAGCTGATGAAATCATAATTTCCAGTGAAATAATTTTTTTCTTAGGGATGCATGAGGGAAAAAGAAAGTGAAAGATCCTAATTTTCTATTCACTTGGTAGAAATAGATTATAGCTTCTTTAACCCTCTTGATTCCAGAGCTGGCAGATGGAGCTGAAGGAGTTGCTTTCATTTCAGAAGGGATTTTTTTGAGTGACAGTGCAGTGCAGATACAAGGCTAGTTTGGGGTGACAGTAACTCATGTAGTATAACCACAGCATGGTTTCTCTCTAATGTGGGAATGATTTGCTGAACTTTCTTTGGATTTGGTAGCTACTATTGTGCTGTAAGTAATTAAGGCTTCTGAAGAAAGACAATTGTTCATTGGGGAGGCTGACTCACACCACTTTGGGCTTTATTTCAATCAGTAGTGGACTGGTGCTGCTGATTTTAGGTGCTGTATACTGATTATTGCCAAGATGAAAGAAGATATGATACTAAGGATAATATATCCAAAAGAATCCATAATGACAGGTGTACCTTTTGTCATGGTATAACTCCAGCTGGCAGCTCAGCCCCACTCAGCTGCTCACTCACTGCTCCTGGTGGGACAGGGGAGAGAATTGAGAGCGTAAAAGGGAGAAGACTCATGGTTTGAGAGAAAGAGAGTTTAAAGGGAAAGTTGTGCATGCACACAAAGCAAAACAAGGAATTAGTTGACTGCTTCTGGGCAAGCAGGTGTTCAGCCACTCCAGGAAAGCTGGGCTCCTCACACGCAGTGGTGACTTGACAAACACTGTCAATGTCCCCCTCCCTGCCCAGCTTCTTCCTTCTTCCCCCAGCTTTACGTGCTGAGCATGACAGGGTGTGAAATATCCCTCTGTTCACTTGGGGTCAGCTGTCCCAGCTCTGTCCCCTCTCAGCCCCTTGTGCATTCTCAGCCTGCTCATGGGTGAGGAGGGTGAAAGGCAGGAAAGGCCTTGACACTGTGCAAGTGCTGCTCAGCAATAGCAAAAGGCATCTACGTGCAATCAACACTGGTTTCAGTACAACTCTAAAACACAGCCCCACACCAGTTACCCCGAAGAAAATGAATTCTACCACAGCCAAAACCAGCACACCTTTTCAAACACCAAGTTATATCTCCATGCAGGATAGCTTAAGAAGGTCCACAAATTTCCAGAGTGCTGTGCCATTTAGTTTACCAAGGATTTGTTTCAGCACTGCAAAACAGTCGGCTTATTTTGAGAATCACTCTGGAGAGAAATATGACTGACAAATCTATGCGAAGATCGCATGCCTTGCATCATTGTGAATTACGTATCATGTCCCATGAAGAAACTGGAGAAAAATATATGACTGGGGAGAAGGGTCATGAAGTGAAAATAAGGTGCCATAAAGACTTAGTGTTATCTAATGGACCAACACCATCAATATTATAGGATATATACCATAGGCACAATTATTATGTCAAAAGATTAGAATGCTAAGAGTATAAAGCAAGGGAATGCTACTTGGTAGCTTAATTTTTTTCCAGTACTACTCTGTTTTAGTGCTGTGTTACATTCTTCATTTTTCTGGAAAGTAAATAAATAATTATATTTCAGCCTTTCAAGTTCATCTAAGCTTTAATATAAATTATAATGTTATAACATTTAGCCAAGTGGCTTTTTAGCTGGTTTCCCCCAATTCATTCCCAATTGCTTCTCTGGCTTGTGTCTATTATTTAGATAATAATATAAAGTTCCAAGAAATAACATGTAATCTCTACTGGATGGAAAAATAATTACTTTTTGACTATGTCCTAATTGTGCTGTTCAGTTCTGCCCTGCTTTATTTGATCTGATTTAACCTTCTTATTCTGTGACCATAGAAACAACTTGAAACATGTGAGGCACAGCAGTTAAGGATGTCTTTCTCTAATTCCCTTTGCTGCTTTCTTGCTATTATTTCTTCACTAGATTTTCCTCCTGTTCAGGTCTTCTAGCTTCTTACCAAGGTCTGAAGTCCTCTTTCATCTTTCCTCATGCTTTTCCTTGCTTGGTAACTGTTGACTCTTTAATTGGCATAAACATAGTTCTTCCAAACATCTATAGTCAAGGAACATTACATTTCCTTTGGTGCTCCAAACTGTCATACTAAAGACTTTTTTCTGCTTTGTTATCTGCAAATAATACTTGTTATCCAAGTAAACAATAGTGACTTGTCTATCCTGGACTTGGCTCAGCTTCATGGTTTAATTAAGAACTTGGATTTAAGAGGAAATTTAGTTGTGTCATAAACTGAAAAATGTGCAAACTCTTTGGAGGACAGTAGTAGTGTTCAAGATGGTCATGATAAACTGTGAAAAGCAATTTGCAAACTAAAGCCAATATAAATAAACAGAATTTTTTTATCGGCAGGAAGATGAAAAAAATTAAATTAAAATATAAAAAAGGGATTAAATAGCTGGTGATTAATATATAAAAAAGAAGGCAGAAGGCTACCTTGGATCATATATATTGTACCTTAATAAGACTTAATGACATTTATGTCAGCAGAAATTCCATGGATTATGGTATGCATGCCTGACACTGGCAAATCCACGTCAGGATGGGACTCACATGCACACAAGTTTCTACCTAGCAGGACTCCTGGCCCCATAGACAGACACTGTGTCTGTGCTACACTGTGCTCTTTGAAGGATGGTGACAGTGGGATGCTGCAAAATCCTACAGCAAGCACTCATCAAATACAAAATCTTCCAGCAAGCTTTGTGCAACTACAGCAAAAGAAAAAAGGAATCCTGTTCAGGAATATACTGATTGGAGTATTGTGCCCATGAAAGGGCAGGTAATTATTTACTTCCCATTAGTATTTAAGTTTCATCAGCCCAAGTTTCATTTTCCTATGCAGCTGTCACACTTCAAGGAAAACTGTCAAGAATCCATAAAACAGTATCAAGAAGAAAAAGAGGTTAGATAGCTGTCCCATGATGATGGGAATGGAGTTTGTTTAGCCTTAAATAGGAAAGATTAAAGAGGGATATGATGACACTGTTTTCTAATGTGAAAAAGATGCTACAAAATGGTGGTGATTAATTGTTTAAAATCACCAGCTGATGGAAAGATGTGAAACATATTCCTTCCCAATTTCTGAGGAAATAGAATGGCTATAAGAACCAAAAGAGGCTGGAATAGGCTTCCTAGAGAGAGTGTGGTCTCCAGTATATAGGGTTTAGGACAGCATACACCCATTGTGTAGGTCTTGCCCTGCCACCATAGGATGTGCTAATGAAGTCTCCTGCAGCTCAGTAAATGAAAAAAGAGACAGCATGAGACAATACCAAGATATTGTGTTACTTGGCACTAGGATTGCATTATTTGTCTTCCAAGAAAGAGACAATATGCTGTCACGTGGAGCAGTGGTTTTATGGATGTTTCTGATCACAGCATTATGGAAAAGCAGTTATGGAAAGGACCTCAAAGTACCATTTGCTCTAAACTGGAGAAGATTCAAATACCTCTACTGCTTCAGAACTGATGCAGAGCAGTATGTTATTTGCAATTCTAGACTGATTCATTCTTAATGTTGAATGTGAACATTTTTATAAATTCCTTTTTCTGGTGTTTTGTTCTTCAGTCAAAAACCCCTTTATTGAGCCTTGAGAGCAAGTTATACCTCTGGAGAAGCTACATTACTATAGTAAAAAACTAGCCTTGGGCCTGCACTTCTGATTTTTTTTCATAATTTCATTAAAAATATATCAAAGTATATAATTTTGGTGTGGTTTTTAAAAATAATTTCCCCAAATAAAAGACCTCTTATTTAATATTTTTTTTCAAATTTATGAGATATTTTGGCCAAATATTCTGCTAGTAGAAAAAGGTTTAAATAAGGCATTTCTACTAAATAGACAGTAAAATCTCAGAAGTTTTTTATTAAAATGATCTTCTTTTTTCTACTTCTCTTTTTAAATCTGTTTCTGCAATAATTTATGCTGTTGTAAATATTTTGTAATGATGTCCAAAGTTAGTGACTAGATTGTATCATCACAATGACTGAAAATCATGAAAATAACATCTTTTAAACTTATCAGAAAAGATAAGTTTAAGATCAGACTGTTGCCTCCAGGATCTGCTAGTAATTGAGTACTATGTATTTTACTTTATGAGGTTTTCTGTGAGATAATAAAGGATTTGAATTTACATCAAGTTACTCTAAAGAAAATGCCTTTTCATGCATGCTTCCCCTAAGCAAAAGGAAAGTTGTTTTACTGCAATCATCATCAACAATATCTATCATGGCCTATGAATGTTTAGAGGGACTGTTTTAGGACTATTCTTGCCCCAAAACTGATATTATAAATGCACACTCTGGATTGTTTTGCAATGAACTCTTTATGTAACCATACTTTAAAAATAGCAGTTTATCTATAGAGAACATCTCTGAATTAAACTGGTGGAGAAATAGCACCATTTTTGATGCTATTGAGATTCTTTGGTGCTTTCTGCCATCAAAGTATAAAGTAGTGTTTTCTGGAGAAGTGGCCTGTGTGTATCTTTGTGTGTGTAAGAGAGAGAGAAACAAAGAAAACCTGAGAAATAGCAAGAAAGACAGGGAGAAGGTAAGAAAATGGGGGGAAAAAAGAAAAAAAAAAGAAAGATAAAAGGAAATAAATACAGAGATTAAGAAAAAGAAAGAAAAAAAAGGAAGAAAAGAAAAGGAGAAGGAAAAAATGAAGGAAAGAAAAAGAATGCAAGTAAAAAAAAAAAAAAAGAATAATAAACCCTTGTGTTTATGAATGTTTTGCAGGTTTAGTTGTTCCAGCAGTGTTATTAGAACCCACACCAAGAGCTGTTTTGGGTCCCGGGGCAAATAGATTCTTCTCCCCCTCATTCCTCACCTGGAAAAGTACTTGGGTGGTCCTGCCATGACACTCCTCTCCCCAGTGCCCTCCTCCCTTCCTGCTTGCACTGTAGCACAGAAAGCTTACAGATGGGGCAGCAGTGCCTGCCAAGGCAAGAGCAGCTGAGCCCAGCAGAGGAGAGGGCTGCAGCCAGAGGAGCAGCGGTGTCCTCCTGGCCCCAGTCCCTGCCAGGGGGGGCTGCCCCCTCCTTCGGTGCCACTCAGCCCCCACTGTGCCTTGTCTCAGCTGGCCCACCAAGCAATTCCTCCTCGAAGTGGTGTCAGCACATCCTCACTGGCATTTTCAGAGTTCACTGCATGTTCTCACTGCACTTGCAGTGGGTCTGAGAATAAGGGTTTGGTTTAATTGCTGTGTCCTCCTGGGCTGGAGCACAGCACATCTGCTCAGCCTAGCCAGCACCACTGTGTGGGAGGCACCAGGGAGCCCAGGGAAGTGCCTGGAGAAATCACAGCACCTTTGTGTGTCCTCCCCACCCTCTCTTTTGGGTAGGGGACTAAGTGGTGTGCACCCCAGCTCATACAAATTTTCCAGAATAGAACACCTTCCCTCCTGAAGACTTGAATTCAAAATTAAATTTTTAAATCTACAGAAGTCTGTCAGACTGGAAAAGGTTTCATACTATCACATTTTAGCATATTGCAAATAATGATTAATGCCACTGAAAAAAACCCCATTTCATTCCCTGACGTTTCATTATGCTGTAAAAACACTGATCACAATGGTGCCATTAGCCCAGCCATACTGGAAAAGCTTGAGAATAATGCCTGTGAGGGAGAAGACTGAAAACATCCTCTTCTTTTTCCTAAAGAATGAAAGGTATATTGATTTAGTTTTTCTAAAATGAAACTGCCAAATTCTGCAAAACATAAGCTTCTGCACCAAGATGCTAATCTGTAGCTAATACATGTATAAGGTTAAATATGGTGTGAGAGGCAATAGAGGTTACTGCAGATCTCTGGTTCATTGCTTTAAGGGAGAGAAACCTAGCACAAATCTAATTTTAAAAGGAAATTGCTGAAAGAATGGATGTAATAGAATGGATATAATTGAACAAGGTATTTAAAAATTCCATGCTTAGATGGATAATAAGCACTTCAAAATTATATCTGGCCACTGAGAAATGTGCACTTACTCCAGAGCAACTACTGCTCTTTAATAGTTACTAGCCAGAGCACTTAATGTCTGACAATTTGATTTTTAGTATTAAGGTGACTTTGGTTTGAATATATCTAATGCCAAATGATCTAACAGAATTTTTTATAATAAAACTGTGTATTTCTGACTTGAAAGAAGTCAAATACTAGACTTTTCCTGAGCTGTATTAGAATAATCAGCTTTTGAAGATGGTGAAGGAAATACCTTAATACCCAAACAGTATGGCTGAAAAGCAAATATTGATACTTTCTGGAAAACAGGATACAAAATGAAAGACATAATAGATTTTCATTGCACCGTGTCTCAAATATTTTTACAAGCCTGACAGGGCTGATTTGCTGTTAAAAGCACAAATGGAAAATCATCACAAAAAGCACAAAAGACAGTTCATTTACTTTGCTGAGAAGACCATCATTCAACATAACACGAGAAGAAAAGATGTTAAATGGTTAAAAGACATCCATGGTGCATTGGGTCCAGGTTAAGAAGCAAGCTTGTGTCTGTTGACCTGAACTGGTGCTTGAGGGCGACTCAGTCGGTGCTTGAGAGGTGACTAGATCAAACATGGTAGTATAAACCAAGATTTCAAAGAGGCACAAAGACCAGTGATCCCTCAGAGCTACTGCTGTTGGATTCCGTGGCAAAACTCCCACTGACAGAAGGATTGGCATTTGCAGGACAAGTCATTAACAAAAGGACCCACCTTTTGCATAATGAGGACAGACATTTGCTATGTAGGAGAAGTTTGACTTGCTAGTAAAATTGTTGCAGAGGGATTTGAATTCACTAGCTGAAAAAAAAAGATAAATGTATTAAGTTGTTTTGCATGCTGTGACAGATTAAGGGTAATCTTTTGAAAAGCTTCTACATCTTATTTCCAGGAGAGTCACCGAGGTGTTTAAAGGGGCTTTGGATCAGTGCCTCAGTTAACTGGTGTCTGATTTTCCCTGTCAGTTGCTCCAACAGAGAGTCGTATGGCAGTCTGCAAGCTGTCTTGCTGCTTCTTGAGGAATCACTTTCTGACTCACATCATAGCAGCTCTGCATAATAGGGGAGGATTGCAGTCTGCATTTGAGGGGCTAAACTGTGGCATTTGTGCCGCTGGTCTGTGCAAGTGGTATTGAATCAGTGTGGTCTACAACAGGTCCTCTTGGGCCACTTGAGATACCAGTGCTGGGAAGGACTGAGCTTGGAGCAGCTGCTTCTGAAGTGCTACAGCCCTGTTCCATGAAATGCTGCAGACATGGGGCTAACAGCAAAGTCATTGCGCTGCTCTTTCTCTGTTCTTTGTCATTCTTACAGCTCCTCTCTTGTTGGCTTGTTCAGGCATCTTAGAGAAATGCAAAGATTTTCTACAGGGATAACTTTATGCCACGAACAGAGCAGTTCATTGCAGTTAAAGCAGTTGCCCACAGCAAAACACAAAAAAAGCCAGGAATCACAAAGTGTTAGGCCAAGCACTTACATGCTCATCACCCTGATGAATGTGTCAGCCTAAGAGTTGCTACTCTCTGGATCACTGTTTGCCATTCCCTAAAGCACAAGAGAGATGTCATTCTCTCCAGTGATAACACTCATGATGATATGCTCAACCTGGGACTCCTGTCTGGTACTACACCACACTAATCCTATTCCTGTCTATATTTCTGTTTTCCCTGCTAAATCCTTGAGTTATAGACGATACCACCTAAGCAAGCTAGCCTTGTCTGTAATTTTGGCCTTTCTTATCTCTGTACAGTCATTCTCACAGCTTCTTCTCAGCAGAACAAAGCAGGGAGCGGGGGAAAGCTTGCTGTAGGACCTGCAGAAACTAGAGCGTAAACCTCACAGTAGAGAAAATGAAGATTGTTACACTCCAATAATTGCATTAAAAAATTGACACTCCTAAATTTTTTTCCCTTCTTCTACACTGTTTATGCTGTTTATGCATGGTACTGGATTATTGGGATCTATCTTTTTAGTGTTAGCCCTTATTTTGACAGTTGTCCTCAGATGACAAATTCCTGTTTCTGTTACCTTGTAAAAGTATACCAAAGGTGTGTTTTCCAAGCAGGGTTGAAATGAGCAGACAGTAGCTTCCTTGCTCATATTCTAAGCATTCTTTCCAATCTTATTCCTCCCTCAAACATTGTCCCAAGGTCATACCTCCACTGTTTGCCTATAGCTTTCTGAGTGCTTATACTTCTGGCTCAGTCTGAGCATAATTTAAACAGCACCACCAATCCTATCTAAAAAAACCCTTTCTTGGTCTAAAGTTCACCCCAATTTACTAGAGGCCAGCTGATTTGTGGTAACTCACATGGGTAGTGTGATGTGATTCATATTAGCACAGCTGCCAGTGAAAGAGGAGAAATCAACCTATAGCACTGAAAAGTGGCTGACCCAAGCCATATTTGCATTAGGGGTTAAAAAATACATACCTGGTCTGTTGCTGGAGATTCACCATTGCATTTATTTTTTTTAATCCAAACTAGTTTTTTGATGTGCTTATGCTTTTAGCTGCTTACCAGCCTCTGTATTGAATGGCACTATCCAAAGCTTCAGTTGTACTCTAGAAGAGGGTCATAATTCCTTCCACAGTTTTCATGCAAGAAGAGCAGCCATCTTCATCAACATTTTAGTCTATCTAAACCTAACCTATCAGCCTTAGTTATCAGTACTAGTAGTACTTATGCAAATAGGGAGATTGAATCAAAGAGGTAATAGCTTATGTGATTTATATACAATTTACTGTAGGCAGAATCAGTAAAATCAGATCTGTATAAAGCACATATTAATGCACTTGCTGTTGTGTGTATTGTCCAATTTTTTTCCTTGAAGATAGATTTTCTGAAGTAATCTTTGCATTGAGGATGAAAATGTGATAAGCAAGGCCTGCTAAAAATAAGAGTACAAGGGTGCAAAAGAATTCTTTGTATTTGTTGAAAGGAAAGGAATAAACTAAAATAAGAAGCATACCACTGACGCTTCTTATGACAGGCAATCAGCCCGAGAGGCTGAGTCCATCTGAAACTTGTAGGTGCCTCAGGAATTGAGCCAGTGCAATTCTCTACAGGTCAGCAGGGGATAATAAGAAAATCTGTCAAACTTGAGGGAAGAGTCAACTTTCTAGACCACAAATCTGATCAGAGCAGAGTTGAGAGACAAAGAGTTCAAAAGGTTAACGCTGCTATGCTTATTTAAGTGAACGTTAACAGTGTTGTGAGAAAACAGATGGAGAAGAACTGGGGGAATTATTTGACTGGTTAGGTTTGTAAAACAGTGAGCAGAACGACAGACATCTTAGGCATAGAAGCTTGTCACAGTGAAAGTGTAAGCTGAGGTCTTCTTTCTCTTTTGCTTCCAAGCAGTTTGGATTAATGCCCTTCCAATCATCACAATTATGTGCTCCCATTTAAGAAATCAGTGGGGAAACATCTGGGTTTTACATAACATTCACCATCATGTCTTTCATCAGATAAATTAACAGCTTTGTTTTGCAGTGGCTGTAGAAAGAGACAAAAACATTGGAGCACAATGGCACTTACCATTTTTCTGTCAAGATGGAGCCACTATTAGGGATGCTACTATCAGAGATGATCAATGTGAAGCAGACATATTTACTGGGAGTCTGTTCGAACACAATACAAGGGAACAAATAGCAAGGTGGGGCCATTCTGTGGATAGATTACAACCTATTGCTCATGACCTGCCTTTATTACATCCCTTTCTTTCCATCTGAAGAGAAGAGAAACCCAAATAACAGCGGGTTCTGTTGCTCTGATGACAGCTTGAGAAAAAGTAATAAGGAATTCCTACAGCTATAAAAACAGAGTGAGGAAAGGGTGCCAAGTTACCCTTGGAGCTGTCACTCTTTCCTAGGCTCTTTTCTTTTCATTTACTTTTGTATAATACTTTATGGCTAAGCAGCTATTTTTATAGCCAGATGAGGACATAACTCATCCTTTGAGGAGTCTTGGAGAACTGACAAAGAATTTCTGGTAAAACTTCAGATGGCAAGTCTTATTTCTCATCTGCTTAGATACTGTATATCTTGATATTTCAGGCATCTGAAATTATGGATTACCTCATGTTTATTGGGTCTGTTCTTTGGGCTGGAGCTGTGTCCATTTTGAACAAACAATGAATCCCAAAAACTATTTTTACATTATTTTTAAATAATAATTTGTCTTTCAAAAATAAGGCAAAACCTGAACGCAGCTACATCAAAATATGTGAAATGGTTCTGAAAGCACTACAATTTCATATTCTTCATTCCTTTACATCCTATTTTAACTTTTTGTTTTCTTTTCCATAATGCAGAAAAAGCCAGAACTGGATGAATATTGAACAACAGTATTCATGAACATTCACAGGAATTTGAAATGGCTGTTTGATCTCTCCATATCAAGGCCCCTTGTTATCTGCTGCTCCTGCGGTTTCAGACAGAAAGTTTTTTGTTCCTGAGGAGGTTTGAGGAATGGCTGATTTGTGTGAATACCCGTATTTGCATGCGAACGAGGCTACTCCTTTACAAACAAGAGCGTTCATTATTCCTCTCTTTAAAAGGATACACTAACCCAATTAGTGAGCTGGAAGAATATCCCGTGACTTAGCTAACCAATAACATGCTCCAGCTAGGAGGCAGTGAATACTTAAACTGTGCAGTGTCTGAACCCCCATGTTGGCATTTCCCAAACCTTTGAAAGTTGAACCCTCTCTTTAGGAAAATAGGAACAATTGCACTCTTCACCCCTCCCATGGTGTTATTAAAAGCATACCGAAGAGAACAGAGGCTCAGAGAAATCTCTATGGATCTGTGCGTTCAGATGCTTCCCCTCCTTCCTAAATATGCTTTGAACAGCGTAGAAAGAAACTTAATGTTGATGCTTAAACCCAAATAAGTGAATTCCTCTTGAAGCAGAGAGCCATCACGCCTCTCCTGCCCCAGGCTTTCTGCAGACTCGGGCAGGTATCAGTAACACCCCAGCAGCATTTACAGCACAGCCCATGAGAGAAAATGTGAAGGACTGAGACTCCTCACTTACAAATTCCCCCATGTTCTGATTGTAGTCAAATGTGGACCACCTTTACTGATGCTGACAAAGGTTGGAGTCTTCTCACCTAACTTGTGCAAATGCTAATTTCAGACAGGAGGTACATTAAAAAAAAAGGTTCAGAGGAATCAGTGGGATCAAGAGGCATTTCACATTTTGGAGATCAGACTTAAAGCCTATTCACAAAGGATTCTCAAAGAGAAAAAGGTTGTATTTGCCATCAGTATTACTGAGGATGAATAATCCATCCAGCTGTGCTAAGTAGCATCAGAAAAAAAAAAAAAAGAGTTCTTAAGTTATTTCTGGCTAAGTTATACTACGTACAAGGAGGTTTATGTGATTTAGGTAAGATCTGGAAAAGTATCCAAACTTTTGAATACAAGTTTCCACACCTCTGGGTTCAGGGTAAAAGGGAAGATTTACAGAGCCTGGCACAAAATTAAAAAAGCCTACCTAATAATCATCAGTACTCCCAACCCTTTCCACAGCTGTTATTTACCTCCACCTCCTCTTATTTTCCTTTTTTTTTTTTTTTTTTAACTCTAGAGGTTTCTTTTTTTCCCCCTCCTCCAGTCTAACCCCTAGGATATTTAATTAATTTTCTAAATTATCCTCTTTTTATCTCTGCTTCTTTAATAACTGTTACTTCTTTACCCCACACTGTTCACTTTATCTTATCATGTGGCTTCTTACACCTACTCTGCAGATGCATTTTCAGGGCTCTTTGCAGCTCTGCCCAAGCACCTCATCTTTCATCACCCACCTCTTTGTTCCTCTTTATAGTATAGTTTCCTGTTCATACATTGTTGCTGCAGCTGAAACTATGACATTTCCACACTGTTCCCTGGGCCTAAGAGAAAAGCAAATATAAACCAGTTGCATTCCAGGAGATGATGTTGGCATGAGAATGTATTTAGGCACTGTATTAAAGCACTGGTAAAACAAGACCCCCATGTTAGCTATAGAAATACAACACATAGGTCTCATTCAAGATAGCATTATATTCTGTCTCTGAAATTTGAAGTTTTGATTTTTTGGGATTGACTTCTGTCTTTGACCCCTACTTGTTCTGGGTTTAAATCAGAGAAACTTGATGTATGTCTTACTCAAGTGACAAAATGTACTGTCTTAACACAGTGAAAATTTCAATGACTGTGCTAGAAAATTTTCCTTACTTCAGAAGCTACCTACCAAATCTTCAGATGACTGAGGACTGGGTGTAAGGCAGACACCACACAGCTCAGAGAAAATGTATCTCTGAAGTTGTTTAACAGAGGAGAAAAAAGCCAGGAGGTTCCATATATCCTTTTCAGGGTGTTGTGTTGCAGGGATCTGTGATACTATCCCAGAAGTCATTCTGACTTACTTTTTTCCCCAGCCCATGAAATGATGACTCAGCTGTCCTGAAGCATCCTTGATTGCTTGCAGTCACATGACTTAACTTGGAAGTTAAGCTTGGATACCCATCTTAGGACAAACAGAGAAGTATTGCTATTAGGAAGCAAATAATCTGATCTTATTTCCTCTTCCTTGTGTTATCTTATTTTCTCCCTTTTTTCTTTTCTAAAACTAGGCAGAGCTTTTAAGCACAATATATTGGTTTTAAATTACTTACACTGTTTGCATGTATTCCAGAATTCCTTCTTTGTTTACCTAGTTTCAGGTTCTCTGCTGAAATTACATACCTGCATAATTTTCAGGTCAGGCTTGTCTTTAGCTCCACAAAATGCCTTTCAAATGACTTTAGTTAATAAACTCTAATGATAAATGATGCAGTGTATGAAGTGCTTAGATATCTAGTTTTTCATAGTGTCCATGTATTTTTCAGTCTTTTTAAATGAAGTGAGGGGTTTAAGATTTATAAGCTAACCACAACGAGTCCTTCAGTTGTTAAAGAAAATAGTTCTTAGAGCTCCTGTGCTCTTCTAGCTTCATTCATTCAATTTGCTTTCTCAAAAGCACACAAAAGATTCTTCTTGTTGGATGATCCCATCCCTCTGAGTTGAAGTGGGATCAAGATGGGAGTGTTGGCCAATTTCTCTCCAGCCCTTTAAAGTCACCACAGAAAAAGAAAAAGCTTGTTCTACATCACTTTCTGAACTTTGAAAAAAGGCTTAAAATCTCTCCTTCTCCCTGTTGGTGAGAACGAGGTTGCTTGAGGACTTCAGCCAGCCCAAACATTGTATTTAAGAACAAATTGTTTGTACTTCTGTCTCCTTCCTCGCCAAGGTCTTCTGGAAGTTTTAGAAAAGTTAGCATATCTTCTTTTGAAAGTCTGTCCCAGCATATTGGAAGACATTTGTACATGTCATTTATACCTGCCTTCTGTGAAGCCCCAGAACTGCAGGGCGAAAAGCAGGATGGGGTTGCCATGCTAAGACTGTTTCCCTCTTTTCTGTAAATGTTTATGTAAATTTCAGTGTAAGCTATTTCATCTATTGAGTGGAGAAGGCTGTGTGTTGCCACTGTAAAACTCCTTTACCAGCTAAGGAGAAGAATTCTGAGATGCCTTTCCCACACTTCCAGCCTTGTTGCATTTTGTCTATGCTTCTGCCAGCTACAGCACGGATCTGTGTCTGTCTCTTTGCACATCCAAAGTTCCAATATTTCAGGTTGAAAGAAATATTTCCTCCCTCAGCATCATCATCCCCACAATAAAGTGGTGCTTGTAAAGCAAATGGATGAGGGTGAATTGCATTCCCCTTCTAGAGAGAATGAAGATGCACAAGAAGCAGAATCATAGCTGCAATGAATTAGGAAGTTGTACTATTTTGACTTTTTAAAAAAATGGTCAAGATAGCAACAGCAATTCTTCAAATACTATAACTTAATTGAAATCTCCAGGTCAGCTTTAAATCAAGCAGCTGTCAGCTTACAGAGTTCAGAAATCCCCAACCACTAGTTCTGTTTATACAAACCTTGATGTTCCAATTCCTTCACTGGAAATACACCCAAAATTATTGGCTCCCAGCTCTCTCCTTTATAATCTTATGGAGTTTGACAGTTGTCCTGGTTTTGGATAGCAGAGAGATGATTTTCCTCTTAATTGCTGGTGGAGCCCTGTGTTTTAGATTTAGGATGACTGTAATGTTGATAACATCGGGATGTTTTAGCTGCTGCTTCTGAGCAGTGCTTGCATAGCATCAAGGCCTTCTCTGCCTCTCACTCTGTCACCAGTATGTAGGCTGGAGGTGCACAAGGAGCTGGAAGGGGACACAGCAGGGACAGCTGACCCCAAGGGATCGCAGGGATATCCCATACCTTGTGGCATCATGACAAATGACAAAACTGGTGGGACTGGCTGAGAGGTTGTGGCCCCGCGCTTGGATACTGGCTGGGCATTGGTCAGGGCATGGTGAGCAACTGGATTCTGCATCACTTGTTCTACTTCTTTAATCATTATTTTTATTATTTCCCTTCCTCTTCTGTCCCATTAAGCTGTCTTTATCTCAACCCATGAGTTTTACTTTTTTTCTGATTCTCTTGCCCATCCCACTGGGCTTAGTGAATGAACAGCTCTGCAGTGTTTAGCTGCCTCCTGGGTTAAACCACAACAGGTATATAAGAGCAAATCCTAGTATTTCTTTTGAAACAGCCC
The DNA here is from genome assembly GCF_963513975.1 of Fringilla coelebs. NCBI lineage: Eukaryota > Metazoa > Chordata > Aves > Passeriformes > Fringillidae > Fringilla > Fringilla coelebs. The sequence goes on from NC_140029.1 coordinate 36,547,246, forward strand.
TTTTCACTTCATTTCAGTTTACTTACAGCAGAGCTGGGCACTACTCCTCGCTGAAACCTTGGGGCATTTCTGAAACACTAATAAGTAACTTAATTAACAACAATGAACATTCTCTGAAAATTCAGAAGTGAAGCAGAATGGTAATTTCAATAAAAGAAATTAGATATTTTATTCCTATTGCACTCAATGAAACACTAGCTTTGCTGGTGCTATATTAATAGCAAAATTACTGTTGATGTAAATGTAGGCAGGACTTTACCCATATTTCTAGTACAGCATGTTTTCAAATGTTAGTTTAATTTGGGCAAAAATAATCTGGAAGTTAGAGCTGTCATTAATAGCTGGAAGGTGACCCTAATATGTGTGGAAGCTTTACTGAGGTGCTTGGAAAGTTGGTATTGATGACTTGGTCCAAGTTGATTACATTTTGATCCATGTCCTTAACCCCAAATAAGTACCTTTTGCACAACTGTAACAACAAGAGCTTAAAGCAATTTACAGCAACAGCAAAAGACTCCACTGGGGAACAGCATGATATCTAACTGCTTTCTGCCTCCATTCCCACAGGGCCAACTTGAAATGCCTTGGGGGAAGGACAAGCTATTCTGGCTATGCCAGCTGTTCTCGGTAGCATCATTATTCACTGACACAAATAAGAGTAGTTCTGAAAATGCTCTAACTTACACAAGGAACTGATGTGTATGTTGGAGCTTTCAAGAGCAGAAAAGTGGGGGATTGAGGGGGACTGGTGGAAAAATTGTCATTCTAAGGGTCACTGAGTGCTTCTCTGACACAACAGGAGTCTAGTCTTTAATGTAGCACTGAAAATTAGATGAAGAATTTTATTTCCACTCCCTTGTATCAATCATTCTTGTTTCCTGTGCAAACACAGACATTTTTGTCATTAGGCTAAAAATAAAGCCTTTTGAGAACTCAAGCAACTGGTCTGTCTAGTTCTTTTCATGCAATGTTTTTTCTGGTAGTAGCAATAACAGGATGTGCTGACCATTTCTTAGTGTAATAATCTGGTCTAGTCACTGATATAAACAACTTGCCCTTGGACTTAATAATTTATTCACAGCAGGCCTAATCCAAGACATCTTAAGTAACAAAAATATTGATGAATAATTTGCAGTTACAGACACTCTCCTGTGTTAAGTGTAATACTATCACAAATAGTGTCCTGTGGAGATCGGTGTCTTTCATAGCGCTGACTAAGATAATATTGTTATCACTGTTGCATTTCCAAATAAATTTCACTTAAAAGCCTGAGCATGGTTATGCTGCTTACTCTAGTGCATGAGGCTAGGAGGCTAAAGTGCTGTGCAAAAGGCATGACCACGTTTGGGGTAACTAAATCCTTCCTTGCAAATTGTTTGTGCTAGCAACCGTGATGTATGCATACAAAGGAGAATTAAAAGAGTTTGTATGAGGTGCAGGGTCCACTGTCATTTCCCTCATTCCTTCCTTATTTCCTCTTTATTCACAGAACTCTCATCAAGCCTTTCATTGCCCTCCTCCCCTGCTGATTCAAGGAAGTGTTTTTGAATGGTGCTCTCTGAGTTAATTTTAGGGTGTAGGTCTGAATGGTCCATGTTTCTGTTTCTGTCCTGATCAGGAAATACAAAGCCACAGTTCGTATTCATGGTCAGGTTTGCAAAGAACCATTTCCCCAGCACTTATTTTAAAACTTGTTCTTCTGGGAGGAAAAAACCCTTCCAGTTTGAAATCAAGCCAAATTAGTTTCCCCTTCCTGAAGTATTTCTTGTGTTTCCAAAATAAAAAATTGCTGCAAGTCAGGAAAACATTAATCTATGTGCAGACCTATACAGGTGCTCATGTTTTTCTGAGACAAATAAGGAGATGGCAAGAAAAGTTTCTGAATCTTATCTCATATGCATTAGATTCACAAAGCAAATTTTAGTTCTTGTGGAAAACTTTTCCCTGAATTATAGGAATATAAGTTTAAAGTGACTCATTACTATAATGAATTATAATAGAGAGTGTGGCTGTAAAGAACTGCTGCTTTACTCAGCTACTCCAGCCATCCCGTGGGCTGAGTACTCACTGCATTTTTAAGGGTTGTGCCTTTTATATATTATACACAGAGAGTTGTAGTTAGACTATTTAAAACAGAAACTGATGTCTGTGGGGAGACTGGATATGAGACAATGTTTTATGCTGCACAAGCCAAAGCCTTGTTAAAAATTTCTTTTTCGCACGCGTTACTTCCGTGCTAATGCATTAACAAACTGTGGTGAAATATTCATCATTTATGAATAAACATTACAAATGGTCCCACGGAATATATAAGGAAAGACTGAAATTGCAGCTAGAGTAGGGGTTTGCCACTAGCCCAATGCAGATATGGGTTAAGAGGGATCTTGTCAAAGCTGAAGCCCTTGGAGCCCATGTTGAGATGCATGAGTGAACATCTGTAAAGTAGCTGGCTATTGCCAGAGCATGCTTATCTGATGCCTGTAATTTTAACGTGTTGGGAAAGAAAAAAACAGATACAACTTCAGTCTGGGGGTGAAAGATGGTAGCTTTGATTCTTTGCACTCACACCAGCTCCGTGACTGTTATTTTCTGGGATATGCTAACTCCAGTGGATTTGTCTGAGCTCAATACTTGTGGAAAATCAGGTCTGGTGCTCCCATGAGAGCTGGAATAGATGACTGACTTTCCATAGCTTATATCTCTTGAGGGAACAATTTACAGAATATGGGATATGGGAGATTTATTTGAAAACCATATGGAAACATTTATGTGTTGTTTTCGTGGGTCTAGGATTAATGTAACAAAATATGATACTCCATATTTGTTGGCAGGATGGTGTTGAAATGGAGAGTTCACCTTTCTATGGATTCATTCAAAAGTGTTTGGATTTTTTTCTTCCAGACTGTGTTGGCGACCAAACATTTGCAACATAAATGGACTCTCACAAAGCTCAGTTGAAAAGGCTGGTTTTCAGAAAAAAAAAACCCAAACAACAAGCTAAAGATTGGCCTGGAATACAGCATATGAAATGGCTTAATAATTTGGGTCAGTGTTGTCATGCCCCACTAAAGTAATTTTTCCAGGATCCAGTTGTAACTGGTAATTCTGGTAACCAGGAGATTTATGCCCATGCAGCCTCTTTCTTTTACTGTATTTGAACCACTAGACTGGTGTGACTTATGTCATATAGGTCTGATTTTCTGATCTTGCTGTGACTGGTCAGCTTGAGGGGAGATTTAAGTAGAAGCTGCGCTGCTGGAAGAGTCCAAGGAAGAATTCAGTCTGTGGTCTCACCCAGAGCCTCTGGAAGTGCGCAGGGAAAAGCTAGCCCCCTTTGCCATGAGAGTTTGGATCACACAGTTCTCTCTACTGGTTTCTGTGTACCACTCAGGTTCCTGAGTGAAGGCTCACAGTAGCTTTGCCTGTAGGTAAAAGCAATGTTACTTTTCCTCCTAGAGATTGCAGCTGAGTTCACTGCAGAGATTTAATAAAGAATGATGATCTGTGAGGCTGCTTCTCTTCTTTGAGCACCTGTAAAAGATGATTAATTGTTCCCCCCAACAAATATTTTAAAAAATGTTTTCTCACCTTCCTTTTTCCCCGTCTCCTCTGAGACTTATCTGAACTTAAAATTTGCCACAAAATGTAGGTGGTGGAAATGTCTTACCTGCTGCCACACAATTGCATTATTTGCATGAGGAAAATGGGAAAGAACTTAGATAGCAAAGTAAAATGAGTACAGACCCAAACAATTTTATCAGACATTTTCTGTCTAGATTCTTATTACATATTACAGAAATTACTATAATCAGATACTATTCTCAAATACTGTTAATGAGCACAGGAGATAGACAGAAGGGCCCATCTGGACAATGTTGCCAAATTTTCAGCTATACGGAGCCTAAATGCCATAGGGGCCTAATTTTTCCTGGAACAGAAAGAAAACTCACTGTGATATTTGCTGAGAGTAGTTTACATGTTGATACATGCTAACCAGAAACCCTTTGGTGATAATGATGTGAGTCTTCCAGGGAAGACAGATTAGAAAGGGGCAGATTGTTGTTGCCGGGCCAGGTGGCATCAGGCCAATGAGGACTACAAGAGTAACATCCCCAGGGAACCTGTACCTTGCACTTCAGCTGTAAATTACCTGCCTTCTGCTGGAACAATGAAGTCAGAATAAAGAGGAGGATGCTAGAAGTAGTGAAAAATTCTCAGGGGAAAGAAGAGACCCTCAAGTAAAATGGAAAATGAGACTTATGACAGGATAGTGTTCCCTCAAACAGTCTGGGTTACTTGGACATATCTGTGGTGAACAGCTGACACTTGTGTCTGAGTCTTTCCTTCTAGGGGACTTAATGGAGCAAATCCAGGTCCTGCTGCTCCAGCCAAAAAAAGTAATAGCAGCTCCAAGATCCTAGAAAGCACAGAGTTGGTTGTGACTTGGCATAGTGACTCATGAGAGAGAAAGGTGCCAATGCTCAGACAGCATGTCGGGCATGTCAGCTGGTGGAGGAATTTGTTGGCATTGCACCCCAGCTGGTGTAGATACTTGGCCTTTTAAAATTTGATGGAGGTGCTGTAATACCTAATCTATGCTGCATCTCCAATATTGCTTGGATCTGGCTTTTTTTTTTTTTCCTGCAAATAGCAGCACTTGCCCTCAAAGTGAATAAAAAGTTTCTGTTTTATGAAAGTATTTCCAACGCATTGCAACCTAGGTACAACTTAAAGGATGCTGTGCTTAGGGAATGAGACTCCTGAGGAAGCTACTACAGCTAATACAATTCTCTGGGGGAGTATTTAAAATATATGTTCTAAAAGACACACCTCCTTTTCTTAGTAGAAACAACCTCTTCTACTGCTGCAGTTCTTTTGCAGGAACACAGTCCTCTAGGTTTATTCTCTTAAGATTTTAATAAATTTTATTGGCAGTTGGATTTTTCTGTGGGTTTTTTTGTTAGTTAGTTTGTTTTTAATTCTCTCTTATTTTCCACAGATTTTCAAGAACTCTGTCTTTGGTCTTACCTTTTATAGCAGAAGCCAGAGGGTGTCTATTAATTTTTAGCTGGTTAGAAATTAACAGAACCTATTAATTGTTCAGGCCTTGCAAGCCCTTCCTACTACTGGAAGGACCAAGCTGGCTCGTTGCAAGGCTGTTTCCATCCTTATCATGCTTTTTCCTGATTTCCAGTATATGCTGTAAATATGAGAGGCATACGTGTCTATTTCCCCTATGAGTCACGAAGAACACATGTACACTGAATGTGCTGCTGTTTTGAATTTTTATGCAAGTGTTTTATTTTCTTTTTCAGGGTGAGATATGTCTTGTACTAGACTGTAATACACAGTCATTTCTCTGTGTGCAGGTGGCTGTGTCTAAGTATTCAAATCTTTTAACAAGCTTTTTGGCTAGTCCTCTTTATTGTATGGGACACACTTTAATCCTAAGGCAAAAAATACAATCCTTCAAATGTTACTTAAAAGAATCAATAATCCTTGTTTCTCCAATGATGCTGACTTTACAATCCTTCATTAAATAGATCAATGCATTTCCATCACAATGTTATTCTTACTTTACTGCAAAATTAATCACAAGTCCATCTTTTCTGAAAATTGAATGAACTGGTAAAGAAAACTCAAACTTAGCCTTTATGTTTCTTTTATAGTTGAGGGAAAAAACCTTGTAGAATTTCTGTTAAGATCTGCAATAAATGTTAAATGCTTCTTCTGTTAGAGGAGCTCTAAGAAGTCTCTCTGTTAGAGAAACCAAGTTTCTCTAAGCCACAGAAGGCTCCAAAATTATTACTGAGTGACTACAAAATCCAGTTATTTCAACTCAGTTGCTGCTCTCAGGGTCTGACTTCAACTGTGACTGCGTGTTACAAATCATATAGTATGCACAATGGAAGCAGAAAAAAAAAGCAGTAACAGTGAGATGGAAAAGACCTTAGAGAAGTAAATTTCTATGAACAGGTGGGTGTTCACAGCACTATCCAAATTAGCCTTCTAAGTGCTGCCCTTTACTGCTATGAAAAAAAAAGAAAAAGAATCCTAACAACCAACATTCCCTCAAAAGCTTCAGTATAAACTCCCCTTATTACCCTGGCTGCCACTACCATTTCCTCCCTGGTTCTCTTTGGCTCTAACCCACCAGAGCATGGCTCCTACAGCACTCATTACCAGTGAGGAATTAAGCCACAATGAATCAGGTGAACTTCAACAGGGTTCTAGCACTTATGAACATAAAAGGTCACTAAAATTGCTAATGCTTAATTTGACCACATTAGCAAGGAAAGGAGAATGTTTTGATGCAAAGCACTAAAGTATCCAAAACAGCCCTTACAAGAACAGTAATATTCATAAAGGGAAAATATCTGTGAACTCATTATTTAATTCTAGGGCTGAAAATCTTTAATAGAAAATGTCCTTTTTACTAGGTGTATTCTGTGTTTTGTTCTGTTTTGAATTAGTTTTAGCAAGTCTGGGTTTCCCCTTGCTTGTAAAATTGATAAAAGATTCTTTTTTATTTGTGAAAAGCGGCTGCTGGGATTAATTGTTGCATTTAACTAGTCAGATATTTAAGGTTTGCTATAACTAATCTGGAGACACTTTTGTTTTATGTGGGAAGTTTCCTGATGTAAAATACATCTTGCACTTTTCTTAACCAACTCCTGATAAAGAAGGGTAGTTCCTTACCCATGACATTTATAAAATATTAATTCTGCCCTCGTATTTCATACAAAATTTCACTTGCATTTACTTAGTACGTAGTTTGTATGTTTTATAATAATAAGTAGAAAGAAGTAAAACTACTAAGGAACTTGCTATTTAATAATTTATTGTCTCCAAATTATGTAAAAATTGATCAAGGTGAAATAAAAATATTTGCTTTTGAACATATTTTTAGGTTTTTTGCTTGACTTAAAAATGACATACTCAAAGAGAGGGGGTAGTAGAATTAGAAGACAAAGTGTTCTCTCAGGTCAGATTTTCATTCTCTGTAAAAAATGTAAATTGAGAAATTCAGGGGGGTTACAATGGCTTGAATTAAAGGAGTGTCTCCTTCTTCCTTCTGAGCCCTACGTATTTAAGGGACTTACTGGCTTCTTGTGGTGTCTAGGAGTTGCTAAATGAGTTTAGAACCTGTAAAAAACTTCCACCAAACTACCTTGGCTATTTGCAAGGATCAAGGAAGGATTTTGTTTTTTTGGGTTTTTTTGAGAGATGGATTGAAAGATTTTGAAAGGTGACAAGCCAGTCGCAGAGTCTGGATACTGAGATGATCCTTGATAGCTGAGAATTCAAGAAAATGTTCCATCAAACAGGCCTGGCAGGCATCTCTTCATTCCTTTGAACCTTCAGATTTGATAAAGAGGTTTTAAAATTGTTATTTGTAAGAAAATTTTTCATGTGTCTGATTTATAGGTGGGGGATTTTCAGTATAGAGAAAATACCAGTGACTGTGTCTTCATTTGAACAAAGGACTAATATCAATGTCAAAAAGATCTGCCTTTCAGCAATTTTGTCAACAAATCCATGGGGAAAAAAATAATCTCTGGAATCTCTTAGAAAACTCTATCAGTAGTAGATTTAAGGTGTATGATTTCAGGTGGATGTGTGAAACCAGCAGTCTAGTCATAGGAACGTTGTAGTTAGTGATGGAATATTTTGAAAGACCTTGTTAGTAGCTATTCAAGTAGAAATGGAGAAGAGAATGGTGTGTCCATGGTTCACCAGCAAAACAGATTGTGACTTTACAGAACATGCAAATGCTTTGAGTTTTTCTTAGACTTTTCTTGGGTGAATAAACAACTGTATCCTGGGATACAGTTGGGATGTTTCACTGAAGGCCACTTTTGTCAAACAAACAGGAGAAGGCTGACCTCTCTCTTTGCTTACAGAAAGTTTTTTATTTTCTAGGATTTTATATTTAAAACACTTTCTATAACAGGCCAGACACAAATGTTATGAAGTCACCAAGTGTACAGTGCTTACAGTCAGCAAGAGGTGGACTGGAGTTTTTCTGGAGACCAAAACTGTCATTGTGAGAGAACTGAAAATTGGTCCTCCCCTCTCCCACCACCTTTGCCTGCTAGAAAATGGAACAGGGTCTGATAGCTGGAGGCAGGAATGCTCAAAGAAACTGCTGCTAACTGGTAGAAACCACCGGAAAAATACAGTTCTATCTGTTATCTTAGAAACCCAACATACTTCAGTCATTTAGTCACTCACTACTTCCATCACAATCTTATCTCCATTTTATTATGCTTTATCTTTTTCACAAGCCATTTGGGTCTAATTCTGTAACATATTTACATTGGGCTAGTTTAACAAGGTAATTCTTTTTCTGCAAATACCTGCACAGTACATCTTGTCATTCTGGCGTGACAATATTTATAAATAAAAAATAATAAACAAAAATATTTTTCCTTAGGAGAAAATAAATCCATAAATTTTAGGCTGCAGTGTTCTCATCTGCTTGTTAAACAAATGAATTTCATTTACAAGACAAGCAGAACCTGGGATGTGAATATCAAAGCAGAATGTGACCTTCGTTGGTTTTGTGAGTATGACCTAAAGGAGAATTGTTTATGTCTGCACTGAAGGTACATAAAAATTGTAAACTTGTATTGGTGCTACTGATCTGGTTCTGGTGCTTGTGTCTTTCCAGCCTTCTACACTCTCCATGGCTTTTGAGGATTTTCAGAATGGATGCATGTTTTTTGCTTAAAGAAATGAATGTGGGAGAGCTGCAGTGAGCTGGGCTTGTTTCCATTATGCTTAGAGGCCTTTTCTCTGTCACTGAGGTTAAACTGAGAGGTCCAAGTTAAAGCAACCATCTGTTAAACTTTGCATGACACAGAATGTGAGAAACTTGTGAGAAAATAAAAAAATAAATCCTCTTACTCCAGAAGAGAAAGAAATCATGAGCCATCAAACAAGCCAAGTCAATGGGAATAACCTGCATTAGGACAGGGAAAAAAACAGGGATGTAGCTGGTGGCAGGATGATGTGAGTTAGGGCAGTATAGGTAAGAAAGGTCTTGGACAGATCTGGGTGGAACAATTTTGAGGAAATAGAGGTACCTCTCACCAATTTCAGCAGAGAAACAAAATTCTTCAAGGATGTACTACTTCTGAGGTAATGAGTGAAGGGAAGGCCTGCTTCAAAGGCTGAGAAAGTCCTTTTATTTTTCAAGCAGTGTGTATGAGCTATTTATTTTATAGATCTTTCAAGCCATTGCTCTGATGAGTTGGAAAGGACTGACTGGTGAGATTGACTTTGCTGGCCCTTGGTGAACTCCTACCCTGGGATTCAGCTGTGAATCTCCCTCCACCATCTCAAGAGCATGCCTAATTTACAAAATCTATCTCCTTCTGTACAACTTCCAGTGGAGTCAATGGGAGTTGTGTGCCTGAAGCCAAGGGCAGAATTTGGCTCAGAGAGAGTATAACAGCTCCAGCGCTTTGCCAAATGAAATACATTTAGAGTCTGGCATGCACAGTTGGATGCAGCAAGTAAAAAAATCAGTTTTACTGGATACAAGGCTTCACTGACTAGTGTTACTTCCCTCTTATCATTGTTAAAAGATGTGCTTTATAGGAAAAACTGTGCTAGTTCAAGGCAGAGACTTATCCTTACCTACTGTTCTTAGAGTGGTGCTTTATGTGTCTCCTAGGTTTTCAGTGCTGTGTGGCTAAGGACTTTCTGTATCAGAGGCCACATTTTTTTATTTAGTTCTGCATCAATTATAATAAAAGTTGTGCAGAGTTTAATTGATTTCTTTGTCACAGTTATTTGAAACACAGTTCTTTTTAAATTCATTCCAAATAATTTTCCCAAATTCATCAGCAGTAGCAACACAGCTGACTGATAAGATCTGTACCTCATTTAAAACAGACATTCAGCTTGCCTAGTCACTGCTGAACAAGAACATGAGTTTTAATGTGGGTTTTCCTGTGAGGTTCTTCTCATAAAATGCCATTCTGAACTGCATGCAAATGACTGTCTTGTAGAAGCAGCCTTTTAGTGTTTATTGACATTATATATAGGTAATTCCTATGGGATCATTTCTCCTCATAGTTATGAAGTTTAATTCAACAAAAATGCACATATGGTCAAGAACTCAGCTATTCACAGACTTTTAGAGTCTTCAGAAATCTTCCATGGGAACCATTAGTTGCAGCTGTTTATTCTTCCCTAAAAACACAGTGGCTTACTGCTATTTCCCTAAACAAGTATGTGTAGAAAAGAAATACTTTTGTTTGTTGTAAAAAGTGCTTTTTATTGCTAACTGCATATCCCTGAAGTGATCTGCATTTGCTTCTGTGCCATGTTTTTGAGGCTTTTTTTTTTCTCTTCACTGATGCTTCTGCTTCTTTTCCTTAGTGGTTTTCATCTTTGCTTTTAAATTTACAGTTCTCTCCTCTGGTGAGAAAATTCAAGTGAGGAAATCTCTTCACTAGAAATTATTTTCACAGAAATCATCGATTTGTTCAGCCTTCTTAGAATAGCCACTCTGCACAACATTAAGGAATCTGGTTGCTCTGACATGGTAAAGTTCAAAACTTGTATCAGTTGTTTCCTTTAAAGCAACAAGGCAGAAAACCTTAGGTTTGGATCATGTGACAATTTACAATACTTCTGTGCAATGCAGCATACAAGACCAGATGATTTTTCTTTAAAATGATGTCACGGCTTTGTTCAATATTCCCAGGAAACACTTATTTTCTAGGTAGATATTTTAAGATTGGAGCAGTCAAAAATTTCATAGATGCAGAAGAGACTGATATCAAAAAAATCAAGGTGAAAATGTTTTGGTTAAAACAATGAAAGATGTTTGGGATTCTTTTCCCACTCAACATGCAGATTCTAATAACCGCTGTTTGTTGTTAATTACTGAGCATACTGCATCTTCTGATAAACATGTCAAAGGAGAACCAAGTTAATTTGTTATATTCCCCTTTGGATGTGGTTCCCATCTACACAATATTTAGACTAAATCCTGTGATTACCTTTTTCCAATTGATATCTTAGGGATGCAGGTTCTCAGCAATGATCAGTGAGAGGGTGGGGGGGCCTGAATCCCTGATCATGCTCATAAACTAAAATGCCACACTGTACCTGTCTGTGAAGTTAGGTGCCTTCAATAGACCAAAGATATCTAACTCATGTGCATTTCTTTGAGCAATTAAATCTTAGTACTTGATGCTGAAAGCCTGCCTCTATGTGTGAACTTAGCTTTCAGCATGTGAGAAAGTTTGCAGAGCCTAAAAGAAGGAGAGAGGGAGAGAGAGAGAGAGAGAGAGAGAAGCATGGGTAAAATGAGAAAATTATGTCAGGTAGTGACTATCACCTAGGAGGATCTTAAAATGCTATATGCAACATCTGGAATATTTCCATATAAGTTTACATTATATAGTATACCACTATTAGTTAGATGTGCCAGAGCTGGTATTTTATTCCTTATTCACATTTGTACAATCTGTAAATATAATAAAGAGAAAGCCATATATATGGAATAGACAAAGAAATTGAATGATCAAAAGCCTGTGTTTGAACAATTAAACAGCACAAATTTATTGCAATCCAAGAATATTTTAATTAATCAGAACTAAAAAAAAAAAACCTTACATAAAATATAATTAATTTTATATAGGTTTTGGGTGTTTCTTAATAGAGTAAATCTCTTGTGTGAAATATTTAGGTAATGACTATCATAAAGGAGACTGATTTAGAGTGTAATAATGTGTTCTAAAATAGTCTGCTTTTCTGTGTCAGTTAGGAGGAAGGTGTCATTATACTTGACAGTGTATTCATTGTGCCTAATACTCGGTTAGCTGTAGCAGAGTGTGTACAACAATACTTCCATAGTATTTTTCACCCTGCCCATACACCCACTCCATAACTGTGGTTGTCCCCAAAATATTTTACAGAGTTTATTCTCTCACTCTGGTTCATTTCTTTTTCTTTCTCATTTCTCATCATGCTGAATACATCAGAAACAGTCTGAACTGATGAAAAAAAATGTGGGATAGACATGTAAGAGCCTGTCTATTACTTTTGTAAATTTTACCCATGGCCACCCACAGAACAGCTTGGCTTTTTTTTATTTCAATTTTTTTTTCCATTTATTCTTCTTTATGTCTTCTGACATATTTCCAGTTTTATGACTGTTTGGAATACCAGAATTCCTGTAACTAAGTAAAGTTAGGAAATATCAGCTGAGGCTTTGATATGTTCATTTTCCAGAGTTATTACTGTACATGAGTGATGTGAGAACATTGTGATCCTCTACTGTTCATTATGGCTACGTACCTGCATTTAAGAAGGTTTGCTAAAAATACCATAAAGTTCATTATGTACTAGAATGGCTAACTATTCTCATTAATTTTGAAAGCGCATGCAATTTAAATTGGTATTGAATACACACTAATGCATGGAAAAGTCTGATTGCACAGTGAAGGAACAGATGGTCTTTGCCTTGAGGAGTTTACCACCTGAAAATACAAAAGCCATGTAGGGAGAGGGTGTATTCACAGAAACGAAGGGCTCACCACACAGGAGGAGAGTGGGAATGGGAAGGGTTGAGTCACAGGCAAGGAATGAACAACAGCCGCCTGTCAGGAAACACCCTGTGAGTTCCAAACATTTTTATTTTGTTTGATAGGGGTTTGGGTAGGTGGAGATCAGTTAAACAGGACAAAGAAAAGGCAGGGAAAGAGAGGCAAGGGCATTTCAGGATGTGGAGAGGAGAGGAGGGAGCAGGCATGTGACAAAGAGGAGGGGAGAGATAGGGAGAGGTGTGGGGGCGAGATGGATTGCAGCAATCAGCACGGGGAAAGGATAATTAAAAATCACGGGTGTCTGTCAGACGTTAAGCCTCTTTTACCTTTGCTATGTCAGCTTCATTGTCAGACTGGATCCTCCCTGTAGTCTCTTCCTCATTCCAGGCTGCTCCTGTCATTGTTTAACACAGTTGTGCATGAACCGTGCGTTCAGACTGAAGCCATAAAATTATACAGTGCACTTAATTGAAAGATTGAAAAATTACTTTACAGCGACAGACTACACAATGGTTGACACTTAGGGACTGATCTTAGGCTACTGTACTCAGTGAGTGTAATTTAATGTTGTAACTTTCAAGTATGAAACCAATGATTTTTCCTTCGGCAGAGGGAAATTGTTCTTCTACCACATTAACTTTTAGGGTTGGAGAGGGAACTTCTCCTGTAACTTATCCTTCTTAAAGATTCAGATAGCTAATAATATTTCTCACTTATGCTTGAGATGGCCTGAATCTCAAAAATGGTCTGTGTGTGTGTATAGTTCCTTATATTGAAATTTTGAATATTGAAATTTTTTACTTATGTACTGAGAATTTTTATTGTGCTTTCAAAAATGATGGCAGATTAATGGCAAACAAATATTCTGAAAATCCTAGATCAGCTTTTGAGTCTTTTGTCTCTGCCACCCTTTCCTTCTCAGGGAAACAAAACCCAATTAAGATCCAATTCTATCTGTCTCCCTCCTTGCTCGCCACGACTTGTTTGAAAAGAGAAGCTTGTTTTTCTGAAAAGCTACATTAAATCAGAAGATTTTGAAATGGAGAGGCTCTGTGTACCCTAATTTCTTCCATAAAACATGGTAAAATCAGCAAAGTAGATCCAAACAGCATCTAAATTGTTTGAATAGTGACACATATCATGGCTGAGCTTTATAGGCTTTGTGCCTGTTTATTTGAGCTCAGTTACTGGCTGCCAGAATTATACTCATGGGACCCCAATATCTCCAATCCATAATCTTATTTTCCAGTTAAAATTCAGAAAAAACCCGCCCCAAAAATAGAGGAAACCCAAACAAACCAGTCTCTGTATGAAGCCAAGAGTTTTTTGCAAATCAGTAAATTCAGCCCTTCTATCCATAAGCTTGGCATTTGCATTGTCAGCACTTACTCTTTTAAGTGGAATTAGAAAAACAAAACATCAATGGAAAATCAAGCTGATTTCAATATTGTTCAACAAAGCAGGAATCAGCTGACACTGTAGGAACTTCTTATCCCATTTTCTCTGAACAGCAGGGTAGGAACACATTTAGTATTAAGATATTTCATTTTCTCTAAAAATTACACTGAAGACTGCAGTTTGGTGTCATTTACAAATATTTGAATTTCATAATTGTTTCCATACACTATGGAGACAGAACCCACTCGAATTCCTGACTTATTGAATATTCTTACTGCCTGAGTCTCACTTTCAGTACGCAGTGTCAAACTTGCACCTTTTGATCACATGTGCTGAATCTCTCACATTAGAATAATTTTTTTTATTTACTTTTCAATCATCTCCTCTCATGGAAGTGCAGCTAATGGCACATTATTTGCAGCCTCTGTTCAGTAACACTTTGTTCCAACTAACACCTCTACCCAGAGCTCATTAAAGCAGCACTTACATGCCTTCAATAAAAAGGGAATAGTTTCAGGATGAGCACTGGGTGTCTGATCTTCTTTTACACAGATTATCCCTTTTTTCGCCCCTGCTCTAGGCAGTGCATGAGTGAAGTACTGTATCAAGAAATGGCTTCTTCCACTTTCTTATTAAATTGTCACAAAACATATCTGAGAACCAGATATTCCACTGCAGTGTACTAGGAAATTTAGGAGATCATAGAGAAATTCTCTCCATAAAAAAAGTGAAAATGTTCAACTTCTACTGACCTACAAATTAAAATTTCTTGTAAACATTATTTTTTTTAGCTTTGTAGTATTAGAACTTTTTCATTAATCAAACCCATGAATGTTTAAAAAGTAATGTACTATACATTTAATATACTAAAATATTTGATTCTATATCTCATAGAAAAAGATATGATCATACTGTCAAAAAGCCTCCTACTTTTTTGACATGAAAATCCTGTCTTTGAAAATGTTGCTTCAAACATCTCTGGTTTGCTTTTACTTACCTTTTTCTTTCATAGCTTTGCAAAATGCAACCACCGAGTCCCAGAGAGTGAAGTAGAATCTTATTCCTATGGAACAATCAGACACATCATTCCAGAAGTCAGGTGACACCAGGAACACTGGATGAGTCTTTTGGAAAGTCTAATTGATGAGATCAGGCTTAGGTCTCAAGTAGTTAGATGCTTTGATTCAGGTCTCATTCTACTGCCACTAAATAAATAAAGAATGTTGTGCATCAACATAATGATGTACATCAATGAAGTACAGCTTTTTTGTGTGTGCAGTTAGGTAACTCTAGCAGTGTCTGTGTTCTCCTGACTAATCATTCTGGCTTGCCCTGTTAAATAATGCTTTGAGGGGAAAAAACCTGGCAAGTTAAATGTCCTGTCCTCATGTACTTCCCAGTGAAGTCTATGCTTAGTTTTGTAGGCTTGCCTGACTGCCACGATAGGACTCCTTTCTAATTGAACTTGCAGAAAAGCCTAGTTTAGTCTCTCTCTGGGTCTACATATATGAGAGAAATCATGCTCCTTCCTCCTGATAGAAAGTGTCATGAAAGTGAGCAGTGAACAATTCTAAGTCATTCACAGTCCTACATTTTTCATACACATTATTATTATTTATGTTTGTTATTGCAGTAGTATCTTGAAGCTCCATCCAAGAGTTGCCAACAGCTCAAGAATAACTGTGTGGGTTGTCACAGACAACTAAAACAAAACAAAAAAACTTGTATCCTGAAGACCTTACATTAAAAAGGCATGAAAAATACTGAGGAAGTGATTGGGATGTGAAGCCAAGGAAGTTAACAAAAATACTTGCTGCACATCACAGATGTGTGGGAGAGTCATGAGTAGCCCACTGTTACAGCAAGTTGACCTGTGTTTAATCATAAAATGACTTTTTTCACTGTTTGTGTTCAAGTTTTAAAGCTATGCCAGCAAAACCCATTAGAACGCCTGTTTCTTGGATGGTCATATGTCTCCTAGAATTTACAGCTGCAATTTGGATTAGATCCAAACTGGTGTTAGATAATGCAGAGCTGAGCATTGCAGTGGCACCTAAAAGGACATCAGGTGCCATTTGGAGCCGTGAGGTGAGTACCTAAGATCCGCTTTAAAATGTGATTAGCAAAGAGTAGAGAATTAATGTCTGTTTTCTCCTTAGGAGGATGTATCAAGTGAAAACCCTTAGGGGTCTCTCCTAGATCATGTATCTTTCAACATAGCCATAATTATGTGGACAGAGAACAACTAACAGAAAAAATGGAGCTGGCTAAGCATCCTAAATTATTAAACACAACAAGAAAAAGGAATTTTCTCTCTGCAGAGAAGAATCTCACTGAATACGCTGAATGGGCAATTGACTTCCAAGTCAAAACAGTGCAGTAAAGTTGAAGATGGTATAGGGAAGCATGACAGCAATGATTAAAGGCACGGAACAACTTCAATAACTAAATAGACTAGGATTCTTCAGTATGAGAAAGAAATTTTATGAGTGGGAGATAAATGGTACTGGAAAAAATGGATCTCCCAGAAAACTTGTGTTAGAAATAATTTGATGTTTCTCCTAATTAAAGAACTAGGGGAAAACAAATAAAACTAACATGAGTTAAGTTGAAAATGAACAAAAAGAGAGATTGTCTCCATGGCAGACATGCTGGGCAACTCTGGACCTTAAATTATTGTGGATTGAAAGATTAGCTGGTTCAGAAAAGTGATTAGACATGTAGGAAAAAAACCCAATAGTATTCAATGTGAAGTTAGGGACTGACTCAGGAAGGCTGTCTTTTGCAAGTTTATGGAGGGAGAAAGTCAGTGAGGGGACTATAGCTGTATTCTAGTCCTGTTCTCTAGGTACCTGCTGTTGGCCACAGCCAAATATGATTCTACAATAGGTGGAATATTTTTGCCTGCCCCTTTACAGCTTTTTTAAGGATATTGTTGGCAACAAATGGGCGCAATTAAGTCTGTCAGTATAACTGATAACAGGTAACCTGCTGAGTAAGAAGCCATCTAAACCAGCCATCTACACCCTGAGAACAGGTCTGTCACAGCAGTAAAAGTCCCATTTGACCTCAGCAGTAGCACAGGGTTTGAGTATGCAGTGGTGCTTTCACTGGATGATTGGTGGACCTTAAGCAGGAAACCCTCAGCACCAAACAGGGTCAGGCCTCAAAGCATAATTAGGGAGGAAGCTCTTATCAGATAATCTTTTGCTTTGAATAGATTGCAAAATCTCACTCAGGCAATTTGGCTGCTTTTATCTCACCAAGCAGCAAAGCAAGGACAAAGGCAGGATCAGCTCTGCGGTAGGGTTCTGTGGAGTTCATTCTTGCATCGTGTGGCTCAGAAAATGAGCTTGGTCTCGCTGGAGTCAAGGCTGATTTGTGATCACGCTGATTGTCCTGGACTGGGAGTGTTGCATGAGCAGGTTTTGGAATAGGTAACACAGGCCCTTCAGGGATCTTCCGTGCTTTGTAGCCCCCTTGAGAGCAATTGAATTCTCTTCACCTGTCACATTAACATTGCAGATTTGAAATTAAAATAATAATAAATAAAAAAGAATCTCAGGCTTGATTTAAAATTAGAAAAAAAGGAAGTGTTCCACTTCATTAAATGACCTTGCAATATATCTAGCAACTTTGACAGGAAGTTTGCAGGGAGAGAGAAAGGAGGGAGAAAGAGAGAAAGAGAGAAAGAGAGAAAGAGAGAAAGAGAGAAAGAGAGAAAGAGAGAAAGAGAGAGAGAGAGAAAGAAAGAAAGAAAGAAAGAAAGAAAGAAAGAAAGAAAGAAAGAAAGAAAGAAAGAAAG
This sequence comes from Fringilla coelebs, assembly GCF_963513975.1. Lineage (NCBI taxonomy): Eukaryota > Metazoa > Chordata > Aves > Passeriformes > Fringillidae > Fringilla > Fringilla coelebs. The sequence continues at coordinate 36,565,018 of NC_140029.1, forward strand.
AAAGAAAGAAAGAAAGAAAGAAAGAAAGAAAGAAAGAAAGAAAGAAAGAAAGAAAGAAAGAAAGAAAAAGAAAAGTTCCAGTGAAGTTTTTGAGTGTTTTTACAAATTGTTTTTCTCCCTCCTCCACATCCCTGCCATCGAAGGTAAAGCATTGTGCAGCTGGTATCTTGACTTACCATTCTCTCTCAGGCTCTGCAGGGAGTGTCAGACCATCAGCACTGATGTTCAGAGCAAAGCTGTGAAAACAAACCACAGCAGATTAGTTGGGCTGATGACCAGGTTATTTAGAGCTAACCACTTTGTGTGCCCTTACATCTCAACCAAACAATTACCCTTTTCCATCCTTTTATTTGGGCATGTACTTATCAAGAAAAACAGTGTTTGCAAGGGGACATTTTATTAAATAGGGTGATTCATTTAAGAAGTGTTTCTTTGACTCTAGAACACCAATATATTTTGCTCTTTAATTAAGATGGTAAACAATACAAAAGACAAATATCAAAATGCTAGTTATCTGAAATGCTTGATTGTCTGATAGAGAAATTAAAGGCAGCTGGAGAAATATTGGATTCTGATTCTGTCATTTTGAACTATTGTTCTTATACTAATAGCTTGGTTGTTTACCTTAAGGTCATTCACAAAGTGAGTGCCATTTTGTGAAAGGTAGCATAGCTTTTAAATAAAAATATAAAAGAGATGAGATAGATACTTCAAAGCTGAACATTTATGTCTTCACTTATTTTTTCTCACCTTCCAGAAATGTTTAAAAACTATTCGCCAACTTCATTTGTCCCCTTTTAATAATGTAATATGTTTGTGGTTTGAAGTAAGGGCAGATGAATGAAGTGGAGCAGTCATTTCTAAGGTGAAATCACAGGGAATTAATGAAGAATTGTTACACAGCTTTTTATTAAAGGTAACAGAGGTCGTGTTCCCTTAAAAGAAAACATTACACAATGTGGTTTGAAAATCACTTTTTTTTTTTTTTTTGACATTTTAGAACTACAGCACTTTCTAAAGGATCGTCATTTGTTCTTAAGTATTGAGACTTAGCATCAACTTTTTATTTAGTGCAGCAGTAGAAAATATTGAGCTTGTGCTGGCTTTGTTGTTGTGAATGAGTAGATGCTGTCAAGTTACTAATACTTCAAGAAATTTACTGAGCTACTTATTCTGCTTTTGTTGTTTTAAGGCTTATGTTCTTTACATTTTTTCCTCTGGGGTTTCTGTCGAATTGTATACAGACAGTACTTGTTCATAACTATCCGTGCAAAGCCTTGGTTTATAATATTATCAATTGCTCTCAGGAATTGTGTGATTTGTTATTACCACACAGATATATTCTCCAGTGCTAATATTTGTGGCAAGCCTTATCCAAGATTAATAATTTGCATCTTGTCTAAGTGATTGATTTCAAGATGACTTGAAAAATGGAGGAGAAAATAAAATGCTATCAAACATGCATCTCAAACTTCGGACAAGATGATAGGTTTGTCTTCTCTGGGGAGAAAAATTCGTAAATGACCCACAAGAGATATGTACTAGGACTAGAGATCCCATTTTGAAGACCTAATTTTAATCTTTTGAACAGAGTATACAAACAGGAAGAAGAGATTACCACAAGAAGATAGGTGTTAAAGAGATGTATTGAAATCCATTCCTAGGCTGCATAAACATCACTGTGGTTAATTCCTCCATTTTTAGACATTCTTTACTCAAGTTATTTTTACTTATCAAGTTCACACTTCATACCTTTAAAGAAAGGTTGAATAAAAGACTCTTGCTTAAGGCTATCTTAATGAACCTGAGATGCAGAGTCTAATTTTGAAAGGTAGTTACTTTGACAGCAATTTCAAAGCCAATCCCTTACACACAGTCTTAGCTCAAAGCAAATGCTCCAGGAATAACTTGTTTATTGTTTATATAAAAGCTCACTTCAAACTATTACTCCTGGGGTGGAGAGCAGCTGGAGTAGGCAGAGCACACATTTGTTTTCTTTCTTTCCAATAAGATTATCTCAAAGACACTTCTCCCCTTCTCCTCCTTTGCCCTTTACCTGTAAAACAGAACTAAGCACAGCTGTTTGGGAGCAGAAAAGGTGACAGCTCATCTTTATGCAAATCTGTACCTTTTCATTAAACTAATTAACTTAAATCAGTGGTAAACTCCTGCAGACACTCTTAGCTAGCTTTGAACCATCTGATTTGCAGCCGTCTTTACCAAACTGAAATGAGTGTGTCTGCACAGCTTCTTACTCCTCTTAAAGAAAGAAGATCCAAAATCATTAGCAAATCTTGAGCATTTTAACTCTCAAAGAGAACCAGCACGCTCCTTTTTCTCAGTGTGTTAATTTACCATACACCAAAAATCTGCCAAATGAGTGGGGGAATGTCTGTTATTGCTTTTAGGGTCCGCTGGAGCAGGACTATCTCACATCACCCAAATCCCAATATGGAAAGACTGTGAAGTTGATGTCTTTTAAATGGTAAATTTGCTGAATATTATATTATAGCTTGGATTTCAGCTTTGCCATAAGTAAAATTCATGAAGTTTTTTGGGCTCTATGATTAGAAATTATATTACTAGATGGTTTTAGGCACTCTTTCCTTCTCCCCAGCATTCCTGGGGAATATATCACTAATGCAGCAACTCTGTCAAAGGTAAATGCATGCTCTAAATATTCTGGATGGTGTTTGGGGCACCAGCACACTGCTAGCTGAAGAAACAATTCCTCCCAACACAACGGGGACTTATCTCTTTTCCTACAGATGGCCTAAAAAGAGGAAGATTATGGAGGTGAAAAAGACATTTCCTTCTGTCAACTTCTCATTTCGAGCTGTGTGGAAGCAAGTTTATTTTGTTTAATGAGGATGAGGTACATCCTCATTATGTGTGTAGGGAAACACAGAGGGATATTCAGTCTATGGCTCACACACCCCAGCCAGCCATGCCTCCTGGTTCTTCATGAACAGGCAATGGTCCAGGAAGCACTGCTTTGACTGCCATTTTTTCAGGAGCCTAATGGTATCTCCTCCATCATTTTAGATGGAGACTTTTATGATGTAAGTTCACAGCCTGTTTTCTTCCTCTGCATTAGGGTAGAGTTTTCAGGAAGCCTTCACGTTACAGCGCTAGGACTCTAATGACTTTTCTTTTGAGAAATGTTTTGCTTTCTCTGATGCTCAGACTGATTGTCTCATTAAGGAGACAGTGGACTGGGTGGTAGCCTTCTGCTCTCTCATAAGAACAGGAGATTTGATTTTCCAGATGGGCATGTTTTTTACTTCTGCTCAAGAGGCAGTCTTACATGTCAAGCCTCTACATAGCCTCTCTTGTGTGAAACATGAGAAAACTATTAAATCCCTGTGACACCCTGCCTTGGAAGTGGCAGCTTCTAAGTTTTGATGATAGGGAGAGATGCTGAGTTTCTGCCTATTTATTATAAGAAGCATAATAGATGTATAACATCTGATTATTTAGTGCCAAGATCCCACTAAATCTTGTATGCAACTTTTTTCCTCAAGCAACTTTGCACATGAGCAGCATCTTACGGTGTTGAAGCCTTTCTGACATCTGTGCCTTATGAGGCTCTTGTTTTTTTTACCATTTATACCAAATGACTGAGATGACTATGTGCACAAGCCAACTCAAAGGTCTATGAAAAACTCTCTCTGGAAGCACCTTTGACTTGTCCAAAGTCAGGGAAAAATGTGTGAATTGTACCAAATTGGTTGGGACAATTGCTGAGCTGTTTTTTCAGTCGTGAATGAAGACGTTGGAGCAGAGGATCAAGAAAGCAGGCTGGCCTGGACTAAGGACATCAGTGTAAGTGAAATAAAGAGCACGTAAAAGAGGGATGGAACAAATAGTTCTGAGAGCTGTTATCAGAGAGGATTGGTGGGAAAAAATAAACATGTATCCTGCCTGCAATCACTTCACTATCTCGCAGGTGGCAGGTTTATGTGACTGAGGAACCATGTTCTCAGAGCATCATGTGGTACGTCCTCATTATGTGTTTTTATACTTGTTGTAGTGTGTTTCTATACTTTGTAATACTTTGAAGTAGTTTGGTTTTTATATCCCCATAGTTTTCCCAAATAGTTTATCCCAGATGGTACCCCCTTTCCCTTCACCTGTGTTAGCCCTCTCCCTTGATGAGATCATCCCCAAATCCTCACCCTGGCTCTCTGTCAATCACTCAGCATCCCATCCCCTCCATCTAGAAGCTTCGGTCCAAGACATCGAGGGATTAGCCAGAGGCCAGGGGTCAGCCCCCCAAGACTTGCCCTATACGCTGTCCTATGTGTCTATCCCCCATCCCTTAGGGTCATTTATTGGTTGGTAAAACGTTATCTACTTTTGGTTTCCACCTCCCTATAAATGTAACCTTGGCACGTCTCCCGGGGCTCTCAGCAGGAGGCCCCCTAAGGTGCAGGAGCTCCCCTGCTCCTGAATAAACCCTTGGATTTACCCCAGCTAGGAGTCGCCCCGTTCTTCCACCGATGTCTCTGGTGGAGGTGACCAGCCCGGCTGCCCTCGGCACCCTCGGGGCAGGCTGTTCCTGAGAGGCTCCCAGAGGGACTGCGACAACATCCCAGGAGGTAAATGTGGGTAAACACAATAGAGACCTCAGAACATTCTGAAAGAAACTTAAGATAAAACAGAGCAGGCAAGACTTTCTGAAACCTCAATATTTGTAAAGGGCCTGTAAGTACAGGGTTATGGTAATGGTAGGAGCCTTGCTTGCAGAGGACTAGGGCTGTCCTCCTAATTCCTGCCTGGAAAATGTTCTTTGCATTAAACTTGGAAAGACATTTTCCAAGTGTGGTAGTGTACATTTGCCTTTCTGAGGCAGAGCTGTGCTTTGGGAAGCAAAGATGTGCGTGTATGTGCACATTTGTGTCAAGCTGGCTAGAGTCATTATAGGTCTCTGATGCCTATCTCTAAACACCTCCTCTGGATTCTGTCAAATACTAATGAAAAAGATAAAATAGTCTGCCTGAGAAACACATGTGAGACTGTTTGTAGTTTTGACTGAATTTTGGTGATGGTTTTAAGGATGTGTGTAGAAAATAGATGAGTACAATAGGAAGAGTAAAGGTGTTTGTGGAAATTGCCATTTCAAACCAGACCAACATTCAGCTTTGACAGAGGAGACATGCAATTCCGCTGTAATGAGGACATTAAGTCAATAAGGAGTGCATTCTTTCAAAGTCAGAGGACTACAACACAAACTTGTTTAGAATTACCGTTAAAATGTGGTACACTTCACAAAGAAAGAGATGTGAACATTTTAGAAAGTGGTCATCAAGCACCTTGTTGTTTGCCAAGAAAAATAGGCAATTATGAACATTATGTCCAGCTATGCATCATATCGGCTCCAATCAAAACCATTTAAATCCAGTCAAGCATTGCTTTCACACATAAAACCCTACCCAATGCTTGATTATACCTCAGCATACCAGGTATGCAGCCTAGGATGCTGGCCAATAACAATATTCCATTGTCTAGGAATTTTAATCCATGCATCTATATTTATAAATGTCATAAATTTGATTGCAAAAGATTGCAATTATCAAACCCTTGCTGTTTTCACTTTTCTGTCCAAATCTGTTAAAAACTCTTTGAAATCAAAAGCAAACAAATAAACAAAGTCTGATAAAATGGGGCACTGTCAAGCATTTAAGTGGAAAACCCGGACATAGAAAATGACTTAGATTTTCTGCAGTTCTTTAGCCCTCCCCAGGTGATGCTGCCTCTCAGCAGAGTAAAATTACTATATGGAGAAAATGCTTTAGACTGCACATACCCAGACTGAGGAAAAAATTGCTTCAATATAGACATATTAAAAACAAACAAAAAAAAAGCCTTACAGGCACTTTTGTGGTCTCACAGAAACAATGAATTCTATTCCTCCTACTGCTCTGCTGAGGTAACTAATTAGCTTTTTTTTCCCCTTACAAAAGCCCTTTATATTGGAGACTTACTCTAAAAATGTGTCACTTGCTGGCATGCAAGCACCAGGTCATCTCAGCAAGTGTCAGTAGCACTGGGAGTCTTAGCATAGCAGAGTGACCCGTGTTTTAACATTATGTCAATTTGACCTGCTGTGAGCATGCTATTGAATTTACAACACTGACAGACTAATTGAAGTTGGGCTCTCCACATTTACAGGAACTGGAACAGAGTCACTATTAGTAAACCCAGGAATATTCTTCCTGAAACAGCTGCCCAGGGATTCAGCATTGTGGGTCTGTGCTGCTCAGCCATCCACTGGATGAGTACTTCCTTTCACTGTCTCCATCCAAAATTTGCTTTTCTTTTTTCTTTTTCTTTTTTTTCTCCCTAGCACAGATTCCAGTGAGTGACACTTGCCTGGTTTCATAATAAAAATGATGGCTAAAATATCTCTGTCAGAAATATCCTTCCAAGAGCAATGTTGCTGTCAAACACTCCAGACAAACTATGTGGTTAAATGCTTAACTCTCGAGTACAATGGCCACGGCTTAACCGAAAGTACGATCTTATCACTGTTATTAAAAATGGCACGTACAATCTTAAATAGGAAAATGGAGGGATCAAATAGCTTGGGTCTGTCACTTCACGACCAGACATTCCAGGAATCCTTGAGAGACCCTCACCCTGTGAAAAGACATGTACAGTAGCTGACAAAAAAGTATTTTTTCAGATGCTATCAAGGGTGAATCTGCACAGAGGTACATTTCATTTTATAGCAGCCAGCTTTGGAATGTACCTGCCAGAAACAAGAATTCTTCCTTCATTTAGCCTGATTTATCATTACAAGAACTAACAGAGCTCCTTCATGAACTACTGGAGCTCAGTCTGGCACAAGTCCAGCAAAGTTGCTCAACTTACTTAACACCACAAGGAATATAATGCTTCTATTTACCCTTCAAATAATGCCCACCATTTTCCACAATGTACCAGAACTCATTAATTGATTCTGACAATATATAGGGACAAAAATTATTTCTTTTTTCCCAGAATATTTTGAAAGCCACCCATGACACCAAAAGTTCAGATAGGTACCTTAGATACATTATAGACCCTAAATTGAATTTCTTGGACGGGGTGGTAGGCACCTAAATACCTTTGCAGTGTGCTGGCAGCAGACATCTGGGCTCTTAGGCAGAGATTTAGGCATGAGCCACTCCTTCCTCACGCCCACCTGCTGGATGACTTACATCTCCACCTAATTTAGGTGAGTGCTATCTTTTTTCCCCTTAGGGCCCAGGAGAATTTCCCTGGCTATTTGCCTTGTGTAGTTCTGCCTTAAAACATCTGTGGTCTAGCCACTTTCACTCTGGGTGCAGGGTAAATTGGTATCAAATTGGGACCAGGGTTAAATAGACACTGCTGACCACCTTTCACGTGCTTTTTGGTATATTGTGCACATGTGGAAGGCGAATATTCATGTTATGCAAACAGTGATAAATGTAATCTCTGAGTCAGTGCTCCATGATTTTCTTGCACTTAGCCTTGGTTCGCCCTTTGTGCTTGACTCAAACAACCTCACTATTTTTCTCCTTATCTTTAGTCAGTGACTGAAAGTTTGCATCCAGAAAGATATTAAGGTACCTAAAATTTAAAGTTGTCTAAATTCTTTAGATTTTAACAGGAATTAAGAGATGGATATTTGGCTATATTTGTAGATCTGAGTGTTAGTGAATGTTTAACAGCTATCTTGGTTTGTGAGAAAAATAAAAGATTTATGAGAGTAGTTTTTTGGCCAATGTGAGAAACTGCTACAATTGCTGTGAAAATCCTAACATTAATGCACAGGGATTAATCTGACTTCACTTTTCAGTGTTGATATCTATTCATAAATATATTAAATGATCAGCAAATCAAACTCTGAATATTATTTCAGTTCAGTGCACAAACTAAGCAAAACATGAAAAATGAACCTTGAGTGCTTTTTACTTGAACTTTGTATGTGACCATATTAAGATGCTGAATATTTCAAAGGCTGATAGTATTTATAGCTTTTGACTTTTAACCATATTATATCCTTTGCCTTATTTCTTGTCCTCAGCAAATGTCAAGTGGGTGTTGTATGGAACTGAGAGAGACCAATCTCAAGAGAACATCCGCTTTCAATAAGTGCAACTCCAGATTACACAAAGCTGCAGGCATAAAAGCAGCTGCAAAAGTAAGTTCACTCTGAAAATGAAACAATTTTATCTAGAAAAAGAACATGAAAGTTAAAGTAGGGACTTAACTGAAATCATCGTGCTTTTAGAAAATGTACTTTAACAATATTTGCAATCAAATTAAATCTGTGATGCGGGTTATAGTTTTAAAACTTTCTACTTCCTTTTCCTGGAGGTGGCATATTTATATTAAAAGCCAGTCCAAATATGCACTCTGCTCCTGAGAATTATGGTCTACAAAATAAGCTTGAATTTCTGAGAATTATGATCCATCGAAGCTTGAATTCTTTGAAGTCAATGGCTTGAATATATTCAAGCCATTCTTTTAAGAAGAGCATATAAATGGTCTAAGCAGGATGTTTTTTTCAGAGATGTAACTCAAATCCAAGAGGCTGAAGTATCTGACTGATGGTAAAAGAGCCCAGAACCAAGTCTTGCTTTGTAATGCATGTACAGAGTTCAGAGTGCAGGTGATGACTTGAGGTGTGAAAGCCTCTGTTAAAAAACCTGCACCCACACATTCTGAAAACTCTGCCAGGTTTGTCATAAAGGTTAGCTAAAGTTGTGAACTGTTCAAATAAACTTATGGCTAATTTTGAGTGAATATTGACTGATTTATGGTCACATATATCTAACAAGTCAAGGTTCAGGGTTTTTTCTTACTGTGCTACACTTGGAGCTATTTTGGTTTATTTAAGCCTGAAGTTCAAACCGAGTTTCATGAGAGACAGCCCCGAAAAAACTAGACCCAAGGACACTGATAAAAATCTGAGGATGGAAACTGCCAAGTTTCAGATAGGTTTGAATTCAGCAAAGGCTTCTTTTCATCCCTTCTGCAATCCTGCTGTCTGCACTGAGAATGAAACTGAGGTGTATTTAAGGGAGTTTTGACTGAGGAGAATGGTTGAACTTTGAGAAGAGAAAGGCAGAACAAGCAAACAAATCTAGCTTCTCAAGAGTAGATGCAAGATAGCAGCATACTCTCTTCATCATGTAGTGAGCTAAAGTTTCTTCCTCATTTCCCATGGCACTGTTCTGTAGGAAACATCCTACATCCTTGGAGCCAGGAAATGGAAACATTTCTGTTTAGGAAATGTTTTTAAGACATGCTTATGTCCTGTCTAAGCTTGACTAGCACAGCAACAGATGCACTGAGACATGCCACATAGTGCTGGTCTTGCTAGCCTTGCATCTCTCATATAAACCCATGTTTCTCCTGGGAGAGTTGAACCAGGACTTCTGTGAAGTATGTCCCATGCAGAGGCAGCAGAAAGGCTGAACCTTCATCAAGGGGCAGTACAAAGCAACTTGGGCAGTGCTTCACAGGAAGGGGAGGGAAAACAGAATCCCTCTTTCTTTTTTTTTCCATACCCACTCCCCTCCCCGTGAGGAATCTATCTGTGCCTCCTGGAATGTATCTCAGCCTCCTGAAAAATGCTCCCAGGTTTTGCAGCTTGACATAGGGTTCTTTTGGCTTCCTCTCTGAATTGCCCTCTGGAGGAATCTGGCAATGTACCATAACGCTGTGAGGATCTCAGGGAGACCTGAGTTACTACCAAAGTATATAAGTAACCTGAGAGGTGGTCTCACTATCCTCCATTGCTTAACTGGTTACATAGCTTTGCATAATTGTGTTTCACTACTTAAGTAGATTAAACAGATAATCATGACCTTGAAGTCATGTATGACAACTTCCAGATTAAATTCCGCGTTCACATCCTGTACTGTCATCAGTCTATAAAATGCAGAAGTGAGTATATACACAATATGGAGCCTATTGTTTCCTGTCATCTGGAGTGTGATTTCTACTGTTCTTTGTGATTGCTTTTTATGTCTGTCTTGAAACAGAGTTTTTGTAATTGTACTGTTTGCTACTCTGGAGAAGTCAGTTTGTTTTCCTATTCTCTTTTGAAATATAAAGAATTCCTTCATGAATGGCTAGGAGCTGAACAGAAAGGGACTGCCTATGGGTCAGATCCTTCTGGCTGTATAAATATGTAGGTTCACCATGTCTAAATACAACAGGTTTCCTGCAGTAGCATCAAAATATAAAGATAAGAAGAAGCCAGGACATAGCAAAAATAATTACTAACTATTAAATAACTACTGCCACTAAATCAAGCGCCTTATACAAAAAAAATAACCTGACTTTATGACAATCTATTCTCAGTAACTGTGGTAGTACAGGTAAAGGAAAAATTGGAAGTAGATAATTTATTAAGAGAGTTATAAAAAGAGCTAAGATAGTTAAATGCTGACATTATCTTTTACAGGATGAACAAATGTCAGCTATACAATGAAATGAAAACCAGCTGTTTCAACCTAAGTTTAAATATTTGGGAATTAACACCTTCATTATTTTCTTAATGTGCTTTGTTAATTAAGTCAGTGGGACGTGTGCTCCCAAGTCCCTCAGGCATTCCTGAAAGTGTCCCCCGTACGTCAAGCTGACAAACTTTATTTATTTATGTGATTCAAAAAGCATACCAAATCCCACCCCATGCTTCCAAGAACTCTGCTAGTTATTTAAAGGTACAAAACGAAATAATTACCTCAAGGACTCATGATATGTAGTATATATTTAATCTCTCTAGACCGTTCTTCTTTCTGTCCATCTCAAATGTCTGTCATACAAGGAGGTCTGCAGTGCCACCTCAAAATCACCACATCTGAGGTACTCAGCCAAAGGTCTGGAGACCACACTGCTGTAGAGACAGCAGGGTGGGTGGCAGCAGGCTGTCGTGGGAGATGCAGGGCTCTGTGGCAAGGGTGAGATGGGGCAGGAATTGCACTTTTGGGTGAAGGGCTGAGGAAGTGCTGAATAGGGCACTGAGAAGAACTGTGGGATGGATGTGGTACATGATAACACCAGGAGAATCACAGTGAGAGCCAACCTTGGCAGCGTGGAGACACTTTAAAGTGTGGATATAGATGAGTTTTACCTGCAGGGGAGGTTTTCACTGGGTGTGAGCATCCATGTAGTTCAGACTTTTCAAAGAAGGCCAGTGCAAATGGGAAGCTTCTGATTACCATGGCAGGACTACTGAGAGTTTGTAAAAGTTTGCTCATCTTGCAAGCCTGTATACTGAAAACTCAGTATTGTTTCTGACATGTGGGCAGGATGATGAGTGCACACAGTACTCAGAGGACACAGATAACTCCAGGTCCCATGTGAAAATCCCTGAGTTCTTGAATATGGTTGGTGATGTTTTCCATTCTGTGAGTCTGTATGGTGAAGTCAAAATATTTGAATGGACTGAACTGATCTCTGTCACAGCAACTAACAGTGACTTAACAGCTGTTGTCAGAGAGTGTGGATTTGAGATAGAAGGATAGAAGCACTGAAAAAAAACAGCTGAATATGATATGAGGTGCTCTACACATGCCTTCTTTTTTCTTTATTGCAGAAGCCATCTTTACCCTTTTCTGAAAGACTAGAGGAAGGAGGTGGAGAGGAAAGTGTCCGCTCTTTGGTCTCTGCATCAGAGACTGAAAACTGCACTGTAGTGGGAGACCACTATACCAATGAATTAAAAGTGCCTGAAAATGTTCCCAGGCTCTGCTGCTGGACCAGAAAACAAACCATGTTCCTTCTAATAAATTCCATCATTCTCTGAAATTAGATGACTGCATGAAAAAGTGCCTGTTGAAAATGGTCCTGGGAATATTTATACTCCCAAGCTGGTTTGGGAAATGTATGCATGCTGGGTGGCATGTGTGCCAAAAGTGTGCCAGGAAATGGTTTGACAATTTATGGAATGCCTATATTAGGAAAAGATCTATGTCAGAAAATGTCTGGTGCTAAGGATCACATCCACGCTGGCATTCAAATTCTTTATATTTCAGAGTTTTACTGTTGCCTAGCTCTAGCTTACTTTTGCAGACAGAAGGCCCATTAGCAGTCAAAGTGCATTAGATACCCTCTGAGACTGAGACTGCTCCTCCAGGTTTATTTTTATCTGAAAGGAATTCATTTTGCACATTCCAAACATGATGTGAACCAAAGTGCAGGAAGTGGGAACTACTGGGAGATTTGCTTTAGTAGTGCATCCTGATCTGAACTAAAATGCTTCCACACATACACCCAGAGGCAACTGCGTCCCACTGTTTGAGAACATTCCCAATCACAGTTTAATTTACCAGTTCACCCAGTTCAATTGCACATAAAAATTGTGTGAGGTTTTGGCATGCTAAGTGGAAATTGGATTTTAAATTTTATTACTAAAATTGAGTAAATCTCTACTGAATGTTTGAACTGTCATTCTTCAAGTGCCTAGAATAAATTTGGGAAAGTTTGCAAGTGGATGCAAAAACGATGACTGCTATATATAGACCATGTTCATGAAGTGTTTTAAATGTGTCTTGCTAGTGTATCTGAGAAGAGAAAAGGAGGGGAGGGGGGAAAGAGAGAGAGAGAAAGAGAGGCTGTGAATGTTAAAAGGAAAGGGAAAGGCCTAAAAAGGATTTCTTAGATTACAAAAATCTTTGCCGTAAATTTCCAACCAAAATTTCCAGTCCCGACTAAAGCAAGTGATGTTTGGCAGCTGTATCTGTAGGCCATGAGCTTTAATTACACCACATTATCTTTCACAGTAAGATCTGGATGGCAGTTGCCTTTAGGTTGGAATCCAAACTGATAAGGAGCTTTTTATCACTACAGAGTACATCTTAGTTTGTAAGGAGCAGATAGTCATCTGCTGTACCAACCTGCCTATTCTAGTTGAAGCTGCCCCCAGGGAACAGATACCAGAAACTTTACATTTAGAACACTTAAAAAGAAAGATTCCTGGCAAATGTGAGGCATAAGTGGTATTTAAAGAAGAGCTGTGTAATATAGTACCTAAATAATTTTATAGTCCCACTGCTATTTTAGTATGCTGGTAGGATATCTGAACCACTTGCTCTTGACTTGTACCTTGTCTGTAATGATGTTATGCATAATGCAGCAAAAGGAATTCTTCATTCCTGAGCAGGGGAACAGAAGTGAACAGAAGTGCTTTTTACAACTCATCTCTTATGGATCAAAGCAAACCTCAAGCTTGCCTTATCATGTAAGCGAGTTTAGCGTCCTTGAGCTTTACTGTTACAGTTACACGTGCTTAGCCCATAGCTCTTGCCATGTTTGCATTAACTGAAATCGCATGTATAAAGATTGCACAGGCTTGATTTCTCCTGGCAGTTAGATGTTCAGTGTGTCCATTAAAATGACATGTTTTCTGCATTTACTGTGAAATATATGCAGAAATGATTAAAAAATGTAGAGATGTTTATTTTGGTCTATAATTAGCTAAAAAAACCCCAAAACAAATTAATTTCAAATATAGTGTGTGTGGGGAAAGATTAAAAAAGAAAAATAAAATCCCAAAAACTGGAAAATTATTATTTTTGTGTACACTTGTTCAGATTTTATTTTCCCTACTAGTGTTTGTGCTTTCTGTATTTGTAAAACATAGCTTAAAACCAGTATAGATGTGAAGACTGAAAGTTAGGAAATAAAACCTTGCTGTGGTCATACAATTAAAATGAATGAGGTACTTTGTTGCTTACTACACATACTTTTCTTTCTGAAGCAGTTTATACCTTCATTGTATACTGAGTATGTGAAATACAAATCATACAAGTGATAAAGTAACTGTTCTATAGTGCTAGTCAACCACCTAAATGCTGTTTTAAAAACAAACAGAGGGCATGGTAACGTTTGACCTTAATGTCTTTTTGGTGGGGGATCTAGTACATTAAGGGTCTGGACATCATTGCTTTTCTCATTTAGATTTCAAGGGTTTTAGGGCAAAGTGTATATTCCATCTGGGGTTTCGTGTCCTGCTGAGCAGTTTGACAGTTTCTACTACTAATAATAGTATAATAATAATTAGAACAGCAAAAAATGGCAATTGGTGTCTTTGAGAAAAAAGTGTCCCACGAAGCTTGCCCTGTCAAACAGTCAATACATACTTTCTAAACTGAAGAGATCCATAACAGAAAAGAAACTTCTTATTCCTAGTCATGCATTTACTCCATCTCACCAAATCCATATTGTACTCTTCTAGGAAAACAGTTTAACTGGTTGGGTGGTTGTGCTGCTGTTGGCCTTGGAGCTTGCCAGCCTGCAGCTATTATTTTTTTGCTGGTTCAGCACTTCTTCAAAAGAATGCTCATTTTCCAGGAAAAAAATGCCATAGAAAGGATCCTGAAAATGCACTCTGGGCATGTTTAGGTATTCAGGTATGCTGTACTTTCATCTGTTGCTTTTTGTAAACCAGAAAGGGATGAGCCAGTTCACATCCCAAAGCCATGTAGTTATGTAAGAAACTCAAGTAGAGTTAGAGTAGTAAATCAGGGTAATTTTATTGCGCTAAAATTGTGAATCCAGTTGTCCAAAGATCTCTGAGACTGGAGCTGGTGTTCTCTCTACTGGATTTGGACCCAGGGCAGAAAGTGTGCAAGTGACTATGAAGAGATTTCCTATGACTGGCTTAGTGGGCTGGTACCAGCTGTCTATCAACTTTCAGGCCTCTTCTCCAGTGACAGAAGTTTGGATGGGTTTGGATGCTTAAATTGTGATATTGTCTTCTTCCATGGTACTTAAAAAAGAAATAGTCGATGCCTGTCTAGGTACTGATGTTAAATATTTGCCTAGTATTTCCAAAATTAGTGAGAAAAATAGAACCTTTACTTCAATGGGAAAAATTATACTGGCAGTAAGGTTTGTTTATAACAGTAAATAATTTTTTGTCTTACCAGTGTATGCTGTCTTGTGTTCTTTTTCTGTAGCTCAAAGGGGCAGAGGTTATTAATGGAAAGTGCAGAGTAAGTTTTAGCTCTCATCTAGATTAAAATGTCACAGGTCTCAGCTAATTTTGCCCATGGATAGCCTATTTGTTCCTTCCTTTAGTTGACTGTACTGCGGTTTTGAGCCTGTGAGCAAAAATATCTTTCAAGTATCTTCTAAGTCTTATTTTGGCACTCAGCTACTCAGGCTTTCATTTGAACACTACCCCTCTCTGTACAAATAGGAAAACTCCTTATATGGCTGTGTTCTGGCATCGTTGATGGAATACAGCCAAGATTCCACCTTCCAAAAAACTCCTCCAAAACCTATACAAACCTGCTTCAGTTTTTTTATTTTCGTATTTGTTTTTTAAAAGCCTACTGAAAATGTTTGGGCTGGCACAAACACAGGGATGCCACAAACACTGGACTGGCTAAGGGAAATGCTGTGTTGGCATGAATGAAATATGGTGCATCACTTGGGTCAGGATTCTGCAGACTTCATGGTGTAGAAGTGGTGACAGCAGTTGCAGTCCCTCACATATATGTAGGGGGCAAGAGAGGGCAAATAACTGTTCACCCAAAGTTCATGTATACTGCAGTCTGAGAAACCATGAACTAGATGTTTCACTTAGAGGTTTTTCACTTTTGCATTTCTTCAACCTGATCTAAAAGCCTTGTTATGTGTATTTCTTCAACCTGCTCTAAAAGGCTTGATATGTGTGTGCACAAATATATATATATATATATATATATATATAAACAATATTCTCTGAGCTACCCACTAAAGAGTCAAACAGATTATAAATCCTATGTTAAAAAATAATTTCCTGTTTTAGTAATTTCCCCATAAAATAGTAACCCAGAATTCTTGCATGTTGGTGCAGAAAATAAATTACAGTTGGAGTCTACGTAAGCTTAAATCTTCTTAGCACAAAACCAACATGCTCAACCCTTTCCCAAATAAAATACCCCAACATATATACTTGATATGCACTATTCCAATCAAGTAATTTTCTTCTCAGAGCAAGGAGAAAATGTGTCCTGTAGTTCTGTTTTGAAGGGCTTGAGAGTTTCTTAACGTTACTTTTAATAACTTGGATAGATATGTTCAACAATTATCATTACTTTACAGTACATTAGATCCAAAGGTTTTGGAGGGGGATCAGGTAGAGTTGTCTTAGCATTCGTGGCACCTCTTGTGGTCTTAGATCTTTTTGGCTTTGGCCATAAATTGAATGAAGAGTACTGCAGAGAGACATGGAGTTGATTGAATTCAGGGTTTTTCAGTGTTACTGATTGTGAACTACAGCAACTCCAGTGATAATTAGGCCCAGAAAAATTGAGTTTTTGGTGGCTTCCATAGTGTTTTTCTTTAGGAATTAAAGCTTGCCCTGTTCTAATAAGAGATATCCTTCCTTCCCTCATCTTCCCTTCCAAGGATAAATGTCAAATAGGTTATAAGCTTTTATGCCTGTTTATATATAGAATGAAACTGCTCTCTTCTTTACATGATTAATGCTGTCAACTTCAGTGTCACTGCTGAGGTAGTGGGTGAGCTGGATTTGACTGTGTATGCATGCACTCCTTGTTGTATAGGATATATAGGTACCATCTCTTATCCTTTGTATTATATTTTGAAAAGCATCTCTTTTTGTCTGAAAATCAGTTATAGCAGGAATGTGTCATCTGTATAGCAGTTACTATTGTCAGCTTTCTAATTTCAAAAATTGCACAGAAAGTAACCATAAAGTGTGCTTTTAAAGCTAAGGTACACTTGCCTATGTTATTTTTAAAGATATTTCCTGTGAAAGATACAGGTTGAGAACCTGCTCTCATTTAGGTAAGATATAGTCTTGTCACTTATTTCAGTGGGAGAAGTGTTGGATCCATATTATGATTTGATGACTTTATCATGATGTCACTCTTGGTGGACCTAGTAGCCACTGAATGTATATCAGCCAGTTCCAAATGAGCAATCGCATTTATTTCGGGTGAAAAATATAGCAGAGTGGCTGAGGGAATGGGGTTTGTTTAGGCTGGAGAAAAGGAGGCTCAGAGGAGACCTGATCACTTTCTACAAACACCAGAGAGGAGGTTGTAGGTGGGTGGATGTTGGCCTCTCCCCCCCAGGCAATCAGCAACAGGACAAGAGGAAATGGCCTCGGGCTGCTCCAGGGGAGGTTACAGCTGGACATCAGGAAGAATTTCTTCACTGGAAGCATGGTCAAGCATTGGAATGAGCTTCCCAGTGAAGTGGTGGAGTCACCATCTGTGGAGCTGTTCAAGAAGCAACAGGATGTGGCACTTAGTGCCAGCCACAGTTTAGTTGATGTGGTGTTGAATTTGATGATGTTGGAGGTCCTCTCCAACCTTAATGATTCAATGGCCCTATGTGAGAGAAGGTAAGAGGAAAGTACTACAATAAAGTATAAAATTTTGTCTTATTTTTAAGTGCAGCTATTTGCAGTTTGAAAATTAGTCCATGAAACATGAGTGATTGCTGTGAAGTCATTGAATAAGACTGGGGTCTGATCATACTGAGTTCCTTAACACAGACCTGATCCAGGGCTTATTCAAGTCTGCTGGAATGTTTTCATGCATCATGAATATAAAGTTGATCTGGCCCTGCATTAGGAATCCTTTATTTCCCCAATTATTGCCAAGGCTTGAAATTTACCATGTGCAGAGGGGCAACAGAGTCTGTAAAAGACAAATAACCATTAAAGCCATGAGATTAGACCTTAAATATGAAGAAAATGACGTAGAGGCCGTTTGTTTCTCTAGCACATAGAATTACTGTGAGGATGAACCTTTACCCAATCTGCCCTATCTTCCCATAGTTTTTCTACAACTTGATAGCATCATCATTTTATTAATTAAAAAATAGAATACTTTTCCTCTACTGTATCGAGGTAAATGCTTTTTATCTTTCCTGTGGTGGAACTTCTGTACTGTAATCCAAATAACAAAAAATATTATGATAGTGAACAGCACGTTGGAGTGGATTCTTATATTGAAACCAATTTGTACCTTAAAAACATTTCTTTAGTTTTCTTATTTATTGTTACAAGACATTATGACTGTTTCTAGTCCCCTCAATAAAAAATGTCTTGTTTCCATGAAGGCAAAACATTACTCACAAATGCACTTATAAACCAGCTATCGTATTAAACGAGACCTAACGCAATGAAAGTTGGTTTCAAGCTGTCCTATGACTCAAGTAATTATTATTTCTCCAAATATTTATACTTGATTGTTATGCTTACCACAAGGTGCCTTCTTGCACAATCTGACATTTAGCATGTTTTAGTCTCAAATAAATATTTTTACTCATAAAGAAGGTAAAAATCAAGACAAAGACTCATAAAACTTTGGAATAGCAAAACTAGTTTTAAACCAGCTTTTGTCCCTCCTCTGCTTCAATCCACTAGTGACTCAACTTTTGCACTATTCAGGGAGCTTTCTTTTGTGAGTAGCTTAGGTTTGTAAATTAGCATGACAATACTCCTTCCTTGCATATTGTCAAAATCCCAGTCTAAGGAATCCCAATCTTTTTATGGCTTTCTAAATTACCAAAAAGTGCACGCTTTCTTTGGTGTGAACTTATCTTTTGGAACACTTCCAGAATAAAAAATGTAAAGAAAATATTTTTGATTTTGTTTTTTTAAAAATTTCTGTTAATGTTGACACAAAAGGAAAGGTGATTTCCCTGGTGTGTTATTGATAAAACCCCAGCATCATCAGACTATTTAGTGAAAAAGGTGATAGTGTGTTTGCATTGTTAAAATGTTTAACATTCAGCTGCAAATCCCATAGAAGGAAGCACCTATTTCTCTGGAGGGAAAATGAACACCTTGTTTTCCCTTTCCTTCTGCAAGATGTTTCATCTTCACTAATAGAGTGGTGAAAAAACTGAAGTTTATATAGAGTGCTTATGCTGTTAAAGCAAAAATTGAGTTTTTATTGGTTTACTAAGGAAACAACTGCTTCCATCTAGGGGGAAGAAAATTAAATTTTCTAATAAAGAAGGACTCATCCAATTGCTTCCAAATAAAATCTGAATATTTTAGTGAAATGAGAGACCTCAGAAAATACGGATATTCAGAATGACTGCCATAGTAAAATAAGTAAGTCTGTCTGCTTCCTGATCCACAGGGTCTGAACTTGGATTCAGTCTCACTGCAGAATTAAGTGAGATTAAAGATATGCTTATATATTTGGTAGGAATTAAATTAATCTAAACTTATGGGGGTCAGCAGTAGACCTAGAGACCCTGTATATCTTAAATTAATACATAAGACTACACGGCTCTGGTTTTCCTCAGAGATAAATTGCCACAGGAGTTGCACTGCTCTCCTTGCTTCACAGTGGAGAGCAGGCCAGAGCAGTGGAGAGACAACTGGAACCTTCTCCCCATGCTGGGTGGTGATTTCTAATGGCCATTAGGATGGTAATCTAATTTACGTTTTCTTGCCATACTCTTACTCCTTTTTCTTTTTTTTTTTTTTAACTGATATTAGTTTCTTTCCTTTGCTCTTTCCTTTGTTCACCTTCCATGATGTGCAGAGTCTTCCTCTTCCCCTTCCTTATTAGTCATCAACATTTTCACTTCTTCATCTTTCTCTTCTGGCTTTCACAACATCATTTTCTAGACCTTATTCTCTTTTCTCTCTTTTTGTAATTTCCTTTAAATGCTTTTTTGTAAACCATATAAATATTTTACAATTAAAATATCATCTAGAATTTTAGCTTCTACTTCTAGTATGTCTATTGGTTTTTTTAACTGGTTTTGGTTCAATTTCCCTTATGTTTGGCATAAATAAGTTGTATTCTGAAAAACCCTTATGATTAGTTAGGGGTTTAAGTACATTCTTAAAGGAAAAAAGGGATTAAATACATCCAATAATACCCAATGGAAAGAAAGGGAAGTTGGAGGGGTGAAAGCAGTTGTGCTAACAGGATGTCTGAGGAGCTCTGCTGTCCCCTAAAGCAGACATTAGCACTGTCTGAGATTACAGCTACCCCTGTTTGCAATGTCCTTCCCTATAGGAAGCACTCAAAGTGAAACAGAGTATCTGAACTTTGAATGCAGACTGCAGAGAAGCATAAACAGGCAATCAAATCCAGCTATAAAAACATCTATATGTAATACATTTGAACCCTAGCATATTGGATGCTTTTTATTACAGTTATTAAGAAGAGTCTGTGAGATCTGAAAAATAGCCTTATCCTAAAGGGAAAAGAAAATGACACTCTTTATTTGAAACCATTACTTACTGTACCACTTTGGGAGGGTTAACTGCATTGTCTAACATGCATCATCTTGGCATGATAATTTTTCACAGGGGAATTCAGTTATGTAATTCACTATTTTCAATACTTACTGGAGTTACATGCTCTATAGAGGGGATCACAATATGGACTTTTGTGGGTACTTAGAAATAAACATATGGAATAAATTACCAGGGAGAAGCAATCTGAAATAAAGGATATAAAGGGGTCAAGTTTGTTTTGTGGAAGGAACAAACAGAGACTTGTAATCCAACAGCAGAAAGTCTGGGGCTAAAAGACAGTGAAAAGGGGCAGGTGAGAGCAAGTGGTCCTTTCTTAATTTTGTAACTGCATGAATTAAAAGCTCTCATGTGTGCCTTTCATATTAAACACCAAATTTGTGGGCATAATCACTTAGCTGCACTTCCATATGTCATCTTCAAATTCCTTAACCTCAGAGTTCTGAGTCTACAATCATTTCCCAATTAATCACTGCAAATTGCTGACAGCCTTTAACAGCCAGTGTGATGAAGCAGGAAAGAATCTATATGTTCATTTCCAAGGGACAGGTTTCAAAACCTCTTACTTTTAGCAGATGAAGGCAATAAAGATGGTGTGACAACTTGCTAAGACATCATTTCTGCACTGTTACTAAAATGCTAACTTGTGGCCAGAAAGTATCACAGCTGCTTACAGGGAATGTTGAGAGCTCTCATGACTTATGAGGAAAAGGCACAAAATAAGAAGCAGGCCTTGCTGTTCTGTGGGAGGAAGATGAGCGACTGGGTTTAAGTGTCTATGGTAAAATTTAGTAGGAAGTGCTAGTGGAAGGAGGCTGCTGGAAGAAAATATCAGAAACTTGGTGAATCTATTTGTGATTAAAAGACTCAAGAGATTTGTTACCTCCTAATAAATCTGGGAAGAAAAATTGTTGTGGTGCAATGTCTTCCACAAATAACAGGAGAAATAGAAACTGAGTTGAATAGAGCAGTGTGTAGAGTAATCCCATCCACCCATCCATAATTTTTGAACCGTGCTGCAGTTTAGGTGGAATTTGCATGTTGTATAAGCTTCAATTTAGCTCTTTCCATAGGCTTGATTTTCATCTACTGCCTGTGCTTCTGGCAGAATTTAACATGTGGTGTTAAGGAAGGTGGTAAAGATTATGTGATTAATATAGTGTAATAATTGGTGAGGCAATCTTGTCAGCACAGGAAAGAGTAGTATTACTGTGAAGGCTCTTCTTGGTATTGGACAATGGAAGAGACTGAGATGGTCCTTCTGAAAGAGGAACAAACCAATAAAAGAATAGGTTTGATACTTCTCCCTCTCTCAAGTCCTAAGCAATCAGACCTCACTGACTTCAGCATATTTGCTGAAGGAAATGTACTTCCTACAGAAGGAAAAAGGGTTTTTGGTGGTTCTGTCAATAATGTAAATTAGTTCTTCTCTCTTTTAATTAAGGTGAGTAAAGAATGTGATGTCTAATATACCCAAATTTACAAATTATTGATATCCAAAACTTTAATAGTGATTGGATTATAAAATTACAACTATAAATTGAAATTATTACATAGCATATTATTTTGGATCCCACTTGGGATAATTATTCTTCAATATTTAAAAAAAATATAAAAATTACAACAGATTTCCATGGAAAATCACATTCTAAAATATGGGCAAATTGAACTTTTTTTGATATTTAAAGTGAGATTTTTTTTTTTTAAAGGCTGTTTCATGGGCTTTGGAGATGCAAGGAGACCTAGCATTTGAATCCTGTAACAGGGACTGAAAATGTCAACCTAACAGCAATGTTAGAAAACACAATAGGTCAAATTCCTTCTTTAAGGAAGTTCAATAGACTATTGCTACGTTTCATTAGCAGGGAGTTTGTTTCACTGTATGACAGATGCTATGAAAAAAATTCAGCAAAGTTTTTCTCTGCATGGGCTACAAAATCAGCCAGACCCTCAGCATTTGTTATGTTTCTGCTGACTGGCAGCACACCTCTCAAAGAACTTTCTCAGCTAGTGCTACTTACTAAAAAAATGTTTTTCACAGAAATGTCCAATCCCACAAGTTCCTGTGGTTCCTCTCAGCTTTTATTGGGTATTAATTTTGCTGTCCTTGAGAATTATAAGAAGATGCTGAGCATCTGTGTTGCTGGTCCTAAGGCTTTGGGTATACTTAGTGTATAGTTATGCTTAATGCAAAATATCCTGTGGCAAAAAACAAAGGAGGACACAGAAAAGTTCTAAATACTGACAATATTAATACAGACATTTTAGAATCAGATGAACTGGGAAGTAAAGCAGTAACATACACATCCTATCCTTATCTCTATCTATGTGCCAAATTATCCTTTGTCTATGAGAAAAAAAGAATTTTACCAACTGATCAGTTGCTCATCTAGCTATAAAGAAATAATTAATCTATTATGATGCGCATATACTGCTTCACATGGCAGGAAAATGTTTGAATTTTATTTTTTGACAAATATTTCAAGGAAGACAGCATGTTCAAAATGAATATCAACTGAGCATGATGCAGAACTCTCCAATTGTTTTTTTAAGGATGGTTAAAAGGATCTTTAATGAAAGCAGCTGAGTAAAGTGTCACAGAAAGAAATAGACTCATGGAGGACCTTGAGTACATTTGTGAGAGAACAATGACATCCTTATGTTTCAAAATGAAGTAAGAATGTGGGGAGGCTGGGCTGAGAATGCTAGGATAATGAGGCTTTATGAGGAGGGCTGTTTTGTCCCAGAGCAAGCTTTTCATTTGCTCTGGCCAAGCTAAAGGCTGCAAGAGGTACAACACATTGCTCCATTCTGTGGCAGACAACTATGGTTATTCAAGGGAGGGTCTCCCTTGCCTTGTTGCTGAAGTGCTTTTTGTTAATTTTCTCAACCTCCCGTTGGTCCTATTTGATCTTTCTTAGATTAATTCTTTACTTGTGCCTGCAGTTGATACAAAGCTGGGAGAGGTGGCTGATGTATCAGAGAGTTGTTAGGCCTGTCAGATGGACCTGTACAGACTGGACAATTGGATCAAAGGAACAACCTCATGGAGTCCAACCATAGAAAATGAAGAGTTTTTCCTCTGGGAAGGCATTACCCACCCCATGTACCAGTATGGACCTAGAAGCCACAGTCTGGAAAGAAGCTCTGCAGAGAAGAACCTGGGGGTCTTGGTGGACAACAGGTTGAACAGGAGCCATCAACATGTCCTTCAGCCAACAGTGCTCTGACCTGCATTAGCCAGAGCACTGCCAGCAGGTTGGAGGAGATGGTCCTCCACAGTGGTGAGGCCTCAACTGGAGTGCTGTGTCCAGTTCTGGACTTCTCTGTACAAGAATGTCTTGGTTTCAAAAGGCAGGTGCCTGCTAAGAAAGGCAGGAGCCTCCCCTGAACTGGAGAATGTAAACCCTCCCCACCCCTCCGAATTGCTGTGAATTTTAAATTAAGGGGCTCTCAGGCAAAAATATGGGAGCAGGAAATAACAGTTCTTTAATAGGGGAGAAAAAAAATTAAAGGATAAAATAAAACAATGCAATACACTAGAACAATACCGACAGAGTCAGAACTCAACCTGACACCCTGTTGGTCAGGGTGTTGGTAGCAGTCCAGTTGGAAAAGTGGCTTCCTGAAGTGTCAGATGTTGTTCTATTGGAGCAGGGGGGGTCCTGTAGAAAAAGGATGTACTCTTTCTCTGTAGATCCGTGGAAGAAGAAGCAGCTGCTGTTCCTCTGGGGAATCCAGTGGGAAGCCGTGCTGGTGTTTCAGAACCTCCAGATTATACCTGGGTAGCAATGCTTGGCTCCTCCTCTGGGCGGAGCATCTCACAGTGGGATGTTACAGTTTTTATCAGCCATGCAGTGACATTCAATAGCTTGTTATCAGCAGATGTCCCCTGCTGAGGGAGGAGTGATTGTGATCACTCAGAGAGAGAGATAAGGAGAACTGCCCACTTGACAAAAGACAACTGCCATAAAGATGATAATAGAATACATCATGCCTTGCAATCTGGAACAAACAGTCAAGGAACTGCCAGAGCGGGTCCAGCAAAGGGCTACGATGATGATCAGGAGAAAGGAGCATCTCTGTTATGAGAAAAGGGTGGGGGACCTGGGCCTCGAGAAGAGAAAACTGGAAGACCCTCATCATTGTATGTCACTATTTGAAGGGAGGGTGTGAAGAAGAGGGGGTCAGACTCTGCAGTGGTGCCCAGTGACAGGACAAGAGGTAATGGGTACAAACTGCAACACTGAGCTATGAAAAACATGTTGTCAGTGTGACAGAGTACTGGAACAGGCTGCACTGGGAACCTGTGGAGTCTCCCACTCTAGTGATATTCAAAACCCACCCAGATGTGATTTTGTGCAACCTGCTCTAGGTAAAGCTGCTTTAGCAGGGGAGGTGGACTGGATAATTTCCAGAAGTCCCTTCCAACCCCACTGTCATTCTATGATTCCTTGATCTTGTGATCTCTTCTGTGAAGGAAAGCTGGGAGTATTCAGCCTGGAGAGGAGAAGTCTTGGAGAAATGTCATCAATGTACATAAGTATCTGATGGAGAGTGTGAAGAAGGCAGACTCTTCCTAGTGGGCCCATGTACAGGAGGCAATAGGCACAACATTGAAACACAAGAATATTCTGAACCATAAAGAAAGACTTATTTTAGTATGATGCTGGCTAAACATAACAAAATGTTTTCCCAGAGATATTGCAGAATTTCCATTTTAGGAGATACTACAAACCTGCATGGACACAGCCCTGGGAAAATTGTTCTAGAGTACCCAGCTTGAGCAGGGTTATTGGACTTGATGATCTTGAGAGTTTCCTTCCAGCATCATCCATTCTGTGGTTCTGATATCTGTAAAATTATACTTATCTTAATGCTGTGTTTAGGTAATACAGAATTAAAGCAATTCAACAAAAAAAGTTTGGCCTCAGTATGGATAACTTAAATTTAGAATTTAAATAGAAAATTAAGACAGTAGAGGTGATATTTTGAGGCTTTTTTTATATATGGTATGTGAAAAGAGTTACCCTAAGCATGGACTTGAGCTGTGGATTTCCCATGCACAATAAGAAACTGTGCTGTATTCATTTAAAAATTTTAAAATGAAAACTTTATTAATTTTATTATGTATCACAAGAACTGATAAGCAGTGTATTTTTGTCAGAGTATCACAGGAAAATTTTATACCAATAATTGAACAATATTCAAAGCAGACAAATCAAACTTGGTTGTGTCAATCATTTTTAAGATCAGCTGAAAAAATTCCTCAGTTTCTAAAATTCAACACTGTGGACAAAAAAAAGATAGATGTTGTACCAATTTTATGTTAGACTTCTCAGCATAATTAAGTCTTTAAGAAACAGTACAGGACTAATATATTCTTTGGACTAGCTTGTAAGAAATAAGAGTAGGAGCATCAGGATACATGGCGAGCCATTGGAATTTGATAATCTACTGAGGCTGCCACTGCATAGTGCAAATTGGTCAGCCTGGGAAATAGAGAAGTAGACCAATTCCTTAAAACCACAAATTATTTGGAATAAAGTGAAATGCATGCATAATCTAAGAAGCTGAAATCTCTTAGAATCTCTGGGGCACAACTAGAGAGGTTGAAAGTCATTAATTTCCTACTACAAACTAAAGGTTCATCAGAAAGAGTTCACTGGTTGATGTACTTGTGGCTCAGGAGCCCTCGTGTCATCTCAGACATACAAAGCTGGCTCCCAATTCCCCAGAAAAAAGTATATGTGTTTTAAACAAATCTCAAGTAATACCCCCCTACACCTTTTGAAGCATTAAATTTTTAATTGTAAGACTGGAGAAAATACTTGGTAAACCCCAGAATTTTATTGTGACCTGAATGGACTTGGTATGGGGATTAACTCTATGAGCAAATAGCTGTCTGGCAAAAAAACTGTTTGAAACAGTATGATTAAAAAGTAGCATGGACTTTCAGAAGCTATGTATGATAGCTTAGAAAAGGTATCAGACTTCCAAGAGAAGACATAAAGAAGAATTTAAGTTATTTACTAAGGATAGGGATATTGTCGATAAACTACAGAATGGAGCTTAAAAACCCTGCTTGCGCTTGTCCATGAGTCCTACCAATAAAACACTCCGTTCATCTGGAGACAGAGGTTAGGGAGAGTCACTTGCAAGGTTCAATGAAGGTAAGAGCAAGTATGCACACTTGCTAGTCCCTTTGCATACAGAGGCACCTCACAAAACTAAATAACTCTATTGGAAGGGAAAATTTTCCATTGCTTTCAATTGGAAAAATGCTGAAAAAGGTATTTAATTTAACCTTCCACTGAGCTTGCCTGTTCAGAGAGTTTTAGCATGTATCTTTGGAAAAACTAAGTTTGCATCTTTTCCTGTTCAACCCTTGCTTAAAGAGATGTTATTTTCCAGACTATTTGTTTATGCTTTGCTCCTGAGGTGCGTCACTATAATGTGTTGTAAGAAAGTTTGATGTCACAATAGCTATTATATCTGATAGTGCTTTACGCCACGGGAAAACAGTTCAAAGTGTAACAAGAAAGAACCTTAGAAATATTCAGAGCATAGGTTAAGGCTGTAGAAATAACAATTAAAAAATCTATTTAATAGAAAGATATCCCTGGCAAAGTATGCCCAGCAAAGACTATAGGCAGGTCACTATAAGAGGGAGCTCTCAAAGATTCTTGTTTTCAAATACAGGAGTCACAAGCATAGTTTTCTTTGGAGCAGTGAACTGTGGAGGGTGATGTGCCCAATTTGGCTGCTAGCAATTAGAGAGTGCTCTGATACAGAAGCATCTAATAGATATACCTCAGGATATTAATAAAGAACATAAGGCACTAAAGGCATCATTTCTGAAACAGGTGGAAAGCAAATTAAAAAATTGTCTACAGGTTTATGTAATAAGAGGCCTGATACAGTTCTTAGAGAAAATCTTTTTGAAAAAGAATAAGACAAGGGAATTCTTCTGCATAATGAGCTATCACTAAAACTGTTTGTCAATATGCTCAAATAAAGAAAGAAGCTGTGGTCTTAGTCTGCTGAAATGTAAGATTTCATGTCTTTTTAATGGAAATTCAGTGTAAGTGAACAGAACCCAATTACTGGAATTGTCAGATAAATAACAGAGTAAGGTTGTAGAGATTTATTTGTTTTTTAGGCACATATGTATGATTTTCAACTTGAATACTAATCAGGAGGAGAAGCTGTTTTGTAAATGCACACTCCAGATATTTTTGTGTAAGAGGACAGCTGAGATAGATTATATACATGTCAATCTTTTATAACAGTAAATCTGTTTGGTCTTCCATGAAATATGGAAGACTATTACCAGAAATATTGCAAGGGATGAGACATATTAAAGCAACTATTGAAGTCACAGGGTATGGAGAGCAGAACATTTGTAGAATCTCTTGACTGAAAAATAATACCTGATTAAGAAATTAATTTTTAGGGAGATAACTGAGTAGCAATTCCTAAAATACTCAGGTAAAGGAAACATTACTTTCATTTTATTAAATTTTTAAATTTTAATTTTTTTATTATATATTGAGTGGATAATTAAAGTTTTAAAGTGAAGAAGCAAGGATGCTCTACATCTCCACAGTATGATGCCTAGGCTAGTAGGCTGCAGATTTTTAACATTTTTTAAAGCTGTTATCCCAGGTTTTGAGGTTGATGGACTGAGATTTGGCCAGTAGTCAGAATGTCTTAGAGCCAGCTGGAACTGACTTTATCCAACGCAGAGGTCAATGTTGGATATTCCTGGTGTCATCTCACAGAGGCCAGCCCCTACAGCCCCTCTGCAAGCCTTGCCAGCAGCACCTAATACACCATTCTTTCTACATCTCAAAATTCTTTAGAAATCTCAACTAGATCTCAGTTTCGAGGCTTATTTAGAGAAGAGAAAAATCTAGGCCAAGGCAAGTGGACATAAACTTGTGGTCCAGAAAAATGTGCTCTCAGATCAATATTGATTTCTGCTCTTAGTCAAAAGAAGTATCCAGGTTCCTAAATAATATATTGCTTCTCCAAACCAACCTTATTTGAGATTTGCATCACTAAAGAAGATATCAGGTTAATTAATCTCTGGTAGTGACATGTCATACCTAGCACAGCAATATCTAACAGAGAAGTTCTCTTTAGTGATTGTGAAGCAGAAAGCTTCTGGAGAAATACGGGCAAAGCTTGCTGTTTCTGCTACTGCAAACATGTTTGAATTTGCAATCACTCCTCTGCAGTCACAATAATAAAGGGCTTGAAGAAGAAGCCCGACTTGGAAGATATTTCTTGTTGTATTATAGGACCAATCCAAAGAAACCTGGACTGTGTCATCTGTTGGTATTTTGTGTACGATAATAGTGAAACCAAGTGGATCCTTTGGAGGAATACTTTTAAGCTACAGGTTCCTCTCAGCAGAAATTGTAATTTATGTTTTTGTAGTGCTTAGTGAGGCTAGGCACTGACTGTGAGGTTACTTCTTTAGGTTAGAGCATGGTGCTAGGGACACCTAAGTAGCATGTTCAATCCCCATGTAGGCCTTCCACTTAAGAGTTGGACTTGATCCTTGTGGGTCCCTTCCATCTCAGAATATTCTGTGATCTGTGACTGGTCTCTACTTAGTGCCTCTGTAGTTTTCAGTCATTTGAGTATTTACAACTGACACAAAGAACAAGCTTCATCATTTTCACTTCATGTCCTAGATCATTAATCTGTCCACAAAGAGTAATGAATAGAGTAATGTCAAATGACATCTTCTTTTTAGAAAAGATAGTAGCTTAACAAAATTCTGTAGAACACAAATGGGTCATCTTCTAGAGAGGGAACCTCAATTCCCCATAATTTCATTAGTAGTAAAGGAGATATTTCTTTTATTTTCTATGCATTTTCATGTGCAACTAAAACAACATTACTTGCTTGAATTTTTAATCAATCAATGTGTTCAGGAAAGGAATACTTAAGACAGCAATAAAAATAGGATAGGCCTCTTGAAGAAGTTTCTGTAGTCTTTGAACCACATGTTTAACTTGTACCAGGCCATAATTTTTGCCTGATATCTTTGCTGCAGTACACTTAGGTTTTGGTAGTAAGTCTGGGTATCATATCACACTTTCAGAATGGGAGAAATTACTGAAATTGGAACCTAGTTTTCATGAGTGAAAAAGTACCCTTTTCAACAGTGACTACCAAAATACTGACATTCTAAAATGTTAGACCTATCTGAATTCAGTGCTTGGGAGCTTTACTTGGAATAGATACCTTTTATTATGGCAGAATGACATACTGACAGGGTATTGTTAAGCCCTTACTTTAGACTTATGAGGCCAATCTTGGGCTCCTTCCATGGAGAGTGAGTTCTCCAGGGAAATGGTGGGCTCCTCAGTTGGGATCATGTCCTGAACCCCTCCCTATGGATGCCCATCTCTTTTCATGACTTTGGGGGGAGTGGGACGTTCTTAAAGCCAAAGTCAGCATTCAAAAAATTCTTTCTACTTTCATAAAGTCCACAGTCCTTCAGTAGATATTCAGAGAATTTTCTGGTAAAGACAACAAGTTTTTCCCCTCTCTTTCTGGTCCCATGCAGTTAATATAGGATTTGATCTATGCATGTATAATAAAATATATAACTTATATGTTATATAATATTTATGCTTTGCTTCCCTCAGCTTTGGAATAAGATTTTGCACAATAGGTTTGTGCAACTATATAAATGATGAAAATTTAATATGATTCGCTCCTGTGGGTCTAAAAATGTGTATATAATTCTTCTTAAAGCCAATATCCAAGCCTTAATATACTTGGCATTATAAAATGCTCTCTGTCAGGTATCCAAAAGAATGAATTTGGCAAATAGAAGGATACTGCAGCTTATAAACCAAAGAAAAACTAATCTTTCTTTGAGTTAGTACAGCACTGGAAACATAATTTTGATAAGTGACTTCAAAATGCTTTTTTCCCCTTTCTTACATGATGCTGGGTTTGCATGGTTATCTGTTCATGATATTCAATTTTTACTTGTAATAAACCCTGTAAATATGAGAAGTACATGTGTTATTAGTTATTCTGGTTTTTCTTGTTTCATAAACAGGGGTTGTAATCTCTGAAATTAAAAAAAAAAAAAAGTTTTCTCATAAGCAAATGACAGGCAGGTTGAAGGGAAAACACAGTTGTCACCCACAGCTTTCTCAGAGCTTGCAGAAATACCACTAATTTTGTATGCATAAGAGAGAATGAAAATTTTTATGTTATGAAAACTTGATTTTCAGCAATTAAGGAAACAAGTGACATGAAGGAAAAAAAATATCAAAGTGCATGGAAGACATCCAAATTACAGGGAGGTAAGCCAGTGTGGAAACTTAGTTCAGAATAACTATTCTATGGCATATGTATTTTCCTGGGTACAAGGACTGGGAAGACTGGAGAAAAAAATAGTTCTTCAAAATATGTAACTCTAGGAGCAAAGGATTAAATCCATAAGATTGAGGAAATATAGATTAGCATTTTTGGGTCATTAGATTTCTTGTTATAACATTTGAACTTCTTTTACTAAAAAATGCCAAGTTTTGACTCTTGCAACAGAGAATTATAGAATGTGTTGAGTGAGAGCTGTGCTCTGAGAACAAATATGTCTTCCTTCCCCATTTTCTGCATTAAATATTTTTGATGTCACAATCAGACAGATGTGAAATTTAGATTATTCACTTAGAAGTTGTCCATTTTTATGGTTATTAAGCTAAATGGTGAATGAAAACAGCTTTAATGCAACAGACCAATTTTTGAGCTAGAGAGGTTTTGCAGTTATATGTAAAAAGAGACCAAAGAAATACAACTGAAATTGAAAAATGAAATTTATTACCCTTCTTTGGCTGAAACTGCCTGAACTAAGAAGGTGTACACTTTTGGAGAAAAATATGTTTTCTATTGCTGCAGAGCTGATCATGCCAAAGAGTGGCAAAACATTTAGAACTTTACTGAGAATGAGTGAAATAATTGGCATCTGATGGCTTATCTTCCAAAGGCTCTTTCTAAAGCACCCACTAATACCTCCCACTAATTTGCACTTTCTGTGGGAGTTATGCTTCCAAATACGGACTTTAAAAAAGTGAATTGTTGTGAATATTTGAGAACCTGATCTCTGACCTGGTACCACTGATAACTCTGAGATTTATAAAGGAGCCAGGTGTCTTTTCTCTGAATTAAAATCCGACACTCCCCTTTTAGCTTTCTACCTCTGTCCTTCTGAACAGACTTGATCTTCCCTGTTACCACAGAAGTGAAATAAGAAATTAATCCTTTGATCTCCTGTTTCTTAAATGGAGCCTTTCTCCATTCTCACATAGTTGGAAATTAAAAAGAGAAGTGCTGAAAGTATCATATCTGAAGAAATGTCAATTAAGTTACAGAGGACAAGATTGTATTAGTCCTGAAATATGCAGAAAATACTCATCATAAAACTACAGAAAACCTTTCAGTGGATCTTGAATACACAGACTGGTGAGCAGATCACCTTATTTTTTCCTTCCTGAACTTCAATGTGTCTCTAAATGGCATGTCTGGTGAATTTTCAAAGAAATGTTCTTTTCATCCATGATATCTATTTCATTGCCCTGGATTCTTTTTCTCTGTAATAAATCCAGCTGGAGATGACGCACAGGAAACAAAAACTTGTCATCTAAAAGTATGTCTCAGTGTTTTTTCAGCAATTTTCCATGTGTCAACTTGTAATGACTACAAGTGTTATTTTCTCCAATAAATTAATTAATTAACTTTCCAATGCATGAAAAATTACTAAAACATTCAACATCAAAATGTGGGATGGTTGGGAGGCATGATTTGAAGTTCTTTTCTATTAATTTCTTTGTACTTTTGTCCTTTAACTAGCACAAAAGTTGACATAATTAGCTGAAAAGAAATAAAACAGGTAAACAAAAAGTTCAGGTCTATCGTGACAAACTAGAGTAGACTTAGTGCAGTTGTGAATTATAGAAATTATTTAAAATTTATTGTCTGTGTGCTTTTTTTTCCCTTGTGATTGTTTTAAATCATAATTTTATGTAGCTTTTATAAAAATAGTTACAAATTTCCCCATGATATTTTTATTTTTATTATTTTTATTCTTATTGTGTTGCTGAATATGCACTTGGGACAATTCTCATGTCATTGGGTGAATTCAAGTTATAAATACATGTTAATATTTTAAAACAGATCTCTGCAGAACTCACTTATATTGAAATTAATGACATACTCTAAGTGGCTTTATTTCCCTCTGCATTTGTCCATGTACCAGTAACGAATGACCTGACTGAACTAATGAATCACAGTAATGTCAGCACTGTACTTTTATTTTTAATTGTGCAATCTGTGGTGAGTCGAGGACTGAATTGTAGAAATACATCTTGTTATGCAAGAAAAACTCCTCTGTCACACGGCCAGTGTTCACCTGCAGGGTGTACATGCCAAAACCTGAAAGCACAACAATACAATATATGGATTGCAATTAAAAAATACCACATGGGGGAGAAGGAGCAATAATGACATCAAGATAGATTTACTTGTTCTGTACTCTGCTCTCTTAGAGATCACATTGCTTAAACTTAAAATAATTGACATAAACCTCTGAGCATTATTTATAGTTACCTTGCTCACTGTTCCATAATTTTCAGATTCCCCAAACTCTGGTGGGATCTTTCTGGCAGGCAGGAAGTTGTGGTCATCTCTTCTCTGAATATTCCACCCTGCTTCAGGCAGTGGAGTCCAGCACATTTTTTCAGGAAGTGTAGGATGGAGACAACATGACAAGGGATGAAATTGTAGTGTTCACACATTGCAAAACTTTTCCTGAGACAGAGTCATCTTGATTCTTTCTCTTTTCTTCTTTTTTTAAAAAAGTAAGGTTATTGAGGACCTTTATAAATGGGTTAATAATAATAATAAAAAATAATAGTAATAAATAAGCAAGCTGCTGCTCATTTGTAAAGGTAAGATAGCAATTTGCTTTAAGGCTATAACAAAATAGGATTTTCCCCAATAGTTTTGTGGCTGTTTGATATCTTGGACTTAACCAATTTGGATACAATTTAATTAGTTACCCATCATTTTCATATAGAGGGAGGACCCATGTGCAGTCTAGGACCACTGATTTGGGGTTCTTTTAGATGGTTTTGGTAGTTTCTCAGTATAAGTTAGAAAAAAAAATGTTTTTAAAGGTAATATATCTAGTAACAGACATACTTCAGATATAAGATCTGAATCTTTCAGTTAGGGTAAAGCAGGGAGGATATTTGCATTAGAAGCACTAAAGAACAAATAACTCTTATCTGTTGCTAGCACACTCCTTTTGCTGAAACATTCTGTAAATACCTTCATTCAGGCCTGGACCTGACACGTGGTATATTATCTTCTGCTTAGTTAGTGGCATTTTCAGTTTCTTCTCTACTTCTCCTGAAGTGAAAATTCATTTCAAAGTTTTATGAGATGTCAGACTTCCTCTAACAGTGTGAAAAAACAGCTCGGAGGCTCTAAGTAAAAGGTTTTGGACCATGATTGACACAGCATCATAGGTCATATGACCCCTTGACAAGCAGTAAATTCTGAGCTATACTACAAAATACAGGTGTTTCTAAGGAAGATTCTGACTGGATAATTTGTGAGCATCAGCCTATATATCAAGTGTAGCAGAATTTAATGGCTTGTGAAGAATCTTTCTCTGCTGGATGTGCCCAGGAAAGAGAGGATGCTGTGTGTGTGACAATGAATTATATCTAACTGCTGGAAATGGGGGTTACAGATTACACTGATGAAAAACACAGCCATCACTCAGACAGACTTTGACAGGACCTTCCAATCAAAATTCCATTTTCTGGCCCTGGTGGGTTAATTTACAGGCACACACGTATGCACAAAGTTTGAAGTCCTATTGATGAACAAATCACATCTTCACAAACAAACCTGGTTAAAAAATCCTCTTGGGAATGACTGTTGTGATAATGTAACCAGTGTACGAGATGATGGAAATGTGTTTACACAAAACACTTTGTGCCATAGTGCCAGAATGCTTTCATTGGCAGTTATGACATTCCTCCCCCACCCCTGATATTTTAATACAAAAGGTATTTTGATACCATGAAGATGTAATTTTGGATTTTCCTGGATATTCTGTAGCAGTTAATGATGGATAGACATTTTTTGCTCGGTTCAAGTTTTGA
This sequence comes from Fringilla coelebs, assembly GCF_963513975.1. Lineage (NCBI taxonomy): Eukaryota > Metazoa > Chordata > Aves > Passeriformes > Fringillidae > Fringilla > Fringilla coelebs. Next base: position 36,599,461 of record NC_140029.1, read on the forward strand.
ACTACCAGTGTTGGATGAAAACCACTTTTTGGCACCCTGCTTTTCTGTGACACACATCTTCTGCCTTCCTTTGGCATAACTACAGCTATTTGCATGAAAAGAGAGGGTGGCGGAAGGGGTGGACTTAGAAATCCACCTACTCTTGTTGTTTACTCTTTGCATAAAGTCATAATCCCCGATGAAGTAATCAGCATTTCTGCAACAGCAAATGAAGGTTAACATTGCACAAAGGAAGTGGCACTTCAGGGATTCTTATCGGAAAGGATTCCAAAGGCTGTTGTTACCTGGTGGCTGACTTCAGCGGGACCCGGAGACAGCCGGCGGGTCTCACTATCACAACGACTGTCCCTGAAGACAACCAGTAAAAATTGCCATTGTTTTCAGTGAAGCAGAACGATGCCCTCAATGAGAAAAGGGAAATGAATATTGAAGAAACAAAGATGCTTCTTTCATGCAAATTGCTTTACTAATAAATAAAAAAGGAGGAATTAGAACCAGGAAATATAGGAGATAAAGAGAAACTGTTGTCTGAATTAATGCCTTTCAAATTTTCCAATGAGGCATTTACTTAGCATTTAGTAGCAATGTTCATTATACTTTGATAATTATTTAGAGCTTTCTCCCTCACAAACTTCTTGTAGTGAAAGACTGTATCATGGTTCACTAGTTAAGGATTCTTTTGCACCATTATGCACAAATGAATAAAGAGTAGTTTTTTCTGGGAAGAGGGCTGGGAATCTGTGAAATAAAGCAACTCAATTAGAGGAGACCTGAAGTTAATGGGAGTGTGTTCTGTAGGATATGTATATTTTAAATTAGTGTATTTTAAAGGAATAATCCAAATTTAATTAAAACTGAAAAAGCAACACCACAACCCCACCTCCTCCGAGGCAAAACTGTAAAATCTTCCCTTGCTGTCTACCCACCACAATATCAGCCAAAAGGAAACACAAGTAAATTGGGGGGTGCATGTCCAGTGAATGTTGTTAAAGGCAATGCTTATGAACTGCTATTGTGGAGTAACAGTAATGTTACTTGCCTTTTCTTCAATTTCTTTTACCACAGGCTTTTTAAAAGTTACTTAAGTTTGCAACTTGAATGAAAACCTGAGATTGTAACTTCTGGGAAGACCAAGCTCGGTCTTCACTGAGCTAATTTTTTACATTATGCCCAACTTATGCATGTATCTAGTCAGTATGTTGCACTGATAAGGTGAGGCAAACTCAAACAAATAATAAATACTGATGAAACTCTATGTATCCTAATAATTGACAAAGAAAACATAGCATCTGTGCAAAGTTCACTGTTTAGTGCCTAGTGGGACGTTTTTACTTAATGACACCTCTTGAGACAAATTGATATTTTTTTCCTACATTTTATAAGGATGTACTATTTGATACAAGAAGTCAAGCTGAAGGGAAGAAAAGATTTAATTGCATTATATTCTTTCAAAAATCAGAATATGAAAAGAAATATTTTATTCCCATTAGGTTTTTTTCCTATCACTAATTTGCTCAGATCACTTATTCGAGCCTACCTCTTTTGTTTCAACTTGACCCAGTCAAAGCAGTTTGAAGACATTTACAATGATGAAGAGGGAGCTTCAATTAACCTTCTAAGCTGAGATATTTGATATGCATGAGTTACTATATAACAGCTTAATTATCTAATACTCTTTGTAAAAGATTTCTAATAAAGAATGGAATTGATTTATATATTATGAGAGAATAATCATTTATTTAATTCCTCATCAAATTTCTTTTGCCAAAATGTATGTATATTAACCACCAAGGAAGGGACCAAGACCAATGGTCAGGACCTAACAACTTTTGAACTCTCTGTGTTTTGATAACTTTGCTTTGAAGGAGAAGAAAAGCTGCTGATAACAAATAACCAAGTTCTCCAGAATTGCACTGCAGGTCAGAACCCATTAGGGCTGTGGACAGACATTTTAATTTGTATTTTGGAGATCCATTATCATAATTTGTACCACAATACATAAAAAGAGATAGAAAAAAATATTCTTTAAAATTAATTTTACAGGACTTAAATGATATTTCTTATAGATATTTTTTAAATGATGTTATTTACCCCTATTATTTTTATATCATTTGAATTAACATTTTTGTTGTCTTTAATAAGAATATAGATCTGTATGTTGTCTTAAAGATTGCATACTTGTGAAAACAGACATAGGAGTAGATTTGGGCACAGCCATGCAAAAAAAATCATGGTGTTTTAGACTAAGTCCTGGTTTATCTCAGTCCTGATGCAATCTGGGGCCATTCCTAGCATGGAATAGTGAAATTCCAGGTGGCCCATTACAACAACAGTAGTGAAACACTGCTCATCTTTACTGGATCCACTGTCCAGGCTTCTTACTGAGAACAACAGGTATCAGATTGCAAAGGGGCAAACTGAGGGACCAAAGAATGGAATGATCTCTGGAAGGTAACAAATGGAGCTGGTGATAAAGAAAGATATCAGGCTTTGATTCCTTTGTTATCTGCTGTTACCTACATGGAATTTGTTTGCTTGTTGGGTTGGGTTGGTTTGGATTGTTGTTGTTTTTTTTTTTTTTAATTTACTTTATTTTTAGTGTGGAAAAGATTTAAATCTGAGAACTGTAGTTTTAAAAGGAGTTAAAAAAATAGGAGGAAAAAAAAAAAAAAACAGAACACTAGCCAGCAGATGAGAAAATCGAAGTAGCCAGGTGAAATCTCTGTTGAAGTTGATGTGAATTTTGTTGATGTCTTCTGGGAACCCAGACTTTCACTGTTAAGAGAGGTGCTAAGAATTAAATCCCCAAAAATCTGGAAAGGGTGGTTCAAAGGTGACATTTAGAAAGAGGCTTGGGAAGTGAGTAAGGAGCAAGAGGAAGTAGAAAATAATGTTTCAGAGCTCTCAGCAAGAGTAGGCTTGCATAGATATCTAAAGGTAAAAAAGAATGAAACAAAACCATCTCTCATCACTAAGACAAGGTGAAGGTTACTATTTTTTGCATGAAGTCTTGTGTTTTTTTGCTCCCTGTGGGACATAGTTCCCTCTCCAGTAATAAAGACAATAAGCATAAATCCTTTGCAAGACAAACACAGATAAAGAGGGTTTGCTAAAATGAACCATAAATGACTTTTAATTTTCTAGAAAAATAGAATATTTTTGGGTTTTTTATTTAGACATTTTACTTAATTGTTAAAAACTTGTTTCAGCAAAATCCCCAGAATCTTATCTTTTGTGCATTTCATGTATAAAATGTCACCATTCCCTTCCTTTCAGGAGACAGTGTTCACTATGATTTGACTTAGTTGTCCCAGGTTACCTCTGCCCTTCAGGTCCCTGCAGTGAAAGTCTAAAGTACCTTTTCTGATCAAAAAAGGGAATTTTACACCCAGCAAGCAGGCTGTCTGACCTGTAAGTGGGTATGCAGGCCAGGAAGGGTGACCAGGGGTGTGGTGAAGCTCCTGCCTGGCTGTTGGCAGGACACTGTGTTCTCTTTGGTTGCAGTCAGAACTGATCTATTAGCACAATGTCAGAGTTCCTCAGATTTTTAGACATCTAATTTCTGCTCCAGAGTACACTTTAATGCTCAAGCGTTGTCTTGGATATCACCTAAAATAAAATAGAGACTACAGATTATGCTTTTCTTTTGTACATTGTAAAGTAAGGAGGAAATTACTTCCCTTTTATGAAAAATGAAGCTTTTAACTGTAATCACTCTCAGTGTGGGACTGAAATGTTAGGCACGAACTAGGATTTCTTTGTTGGAATGCTTCAAATTGTGTTTACTGTATGAGGTTTTTTTCTTCCCCATTTCTTGTGTGTCACAGCGCCTGTCTGTGTTACAAGTTAGTGCAAAAATAATGGTCAAGTCCTTAATTTGTTGACTGGGGTTTGAATTTTCCCACAAAGTCTACAAAGTGTATGGGTAGAAAAGGCTGCCTTTCTGGAAACAAAATAATTGGTTTGTGAGTCAATGCTTCAGGAACAGTGTAAATCTGACATACCTTTGTATCAACTGGAAACCGACCTACACAACTACAGACGAGGTTCAGCCTGGCTCAGAGCAGGAACTGCTCAGGATATTTACACTTCTGTAGTGAAAAAATTGAATTTGCAAATAGAAATTCTAATGACACCGGATGGGAATCATAGTAATTTAATCCAGGATTCTCACTCCTAAACTAGTCAATGAGCACTAATTTAAAAGTAAGGGTCCACGTTGTCCTAAACTATGAAGCAGGTCAGTGATACCCACTGGGGTAATAAAATCATATTAGTAATTGTAGGGCTGGAGAATTAGAAGGTTTGAAATGGAATAAAGATTTGAAATACTGAAAAAGTCATCCATGATCAGCGGATAAAAAAAAAAAGGAGCTCTTTATTAGCATAAATTTGATTTAAATTTAAATTTTTCTTCTTTTTTTCCCTATAGACACTGCACCACTGAAAAATAAATTCCAAAAATTTTTAACAAATGAGGCCTTTTCTCCATTAACTTTTAAGTGCTGGAAATAAAGCATAAGAAACAATGAAGATGAATGTCCAAAAGTTTTAAAAGGAAAATTCTGATGAAAAGGAAAAAAATAAGATCCCTTGAAACTGCATAGAAGAGGTTTGTTGTCATCAGAGCAGTTCTACTTTCAAGCACCATAGATATGTTCCCTTTACCTGCTTCAATATAGCCATTAACTGGGACTGTTTATTTTTGGATACAGAGAAGACACAATATCATTAATTAAATTGCTATGGAACAAAGTTACTGTATTTTTTTTTATTTTTCCTCTCCAAATTCAATTTTCTAGTAGCCATAAAAGAGGAAAAACTTAATTTGCATAATGAGCCATTTTCTCTCTCTCTTCTGGTGACAAAAGAAAAGGAATGATTTATTTTTTCCTATAAATAACACATTCACCAAATATTTATCAGTTTTTCCAGTAAGCTCTAACTAAATGTAGTGACTGCATGGGAAAGAGCTTGGCCAGACAGAACAGAAAGAAGAAAACATATCAGCATTAAGAAATATGTTGGGGTTTGTGTCACTACAAGCATCATGCAGGTGACTGAGATGGTGCAAAAATAGTTGTATTCTTTATTTGACAATTTTCCCTCCCCTGACATTACACTGTGTCATGCCATGAAGCTTTACAATGCTGATACAGTTCCTGTAGGTTTGCTTAATGGTAAACATGCAAAAATCACTCAGCAACAGCTTAGAAAAATATCAAAAGGTCTTTGTTTAGTGGCAGAGTTAAGTTTCTCCTCTGACAACTTCCAGCAACAGGAATGCAGAAAAAGAACATTCTCAGTCAATACATTGAGCAAAGTTTAGGCACATCCAGGTATGCTCAGGATACAAAGTTCATTTTTCAAGATAAATGGTGACATTACAGCAGACACACAAGCTGACAGAGATAAACTAATGTTTTGGAAATCAGAAAACATTTTTCTGTATGTACTACAATACTTTGCATTTGTTGTCTGCTGCTGGCAGAAGAGGAAGAGAGGGCAAGAGGAGTGGAACAGGAATGAAGAAAAGAGTTTCTGCTGATTTTTAATCTCTCTTGAAAGCCCTTGACTTTTTTCTGAGATTCTAAGGTCAGAAAAAGGATAAGAAAGAAGTGTGTATATAGTGTGATCATAAATACCTGGTCATCTTCCAGTGATAAATTGGTTAGGCATCTCTAAAGCTGGCTTGCTTTGTTCTTCATTAAGTTGTTGAATCCCTTTTTGAACACATGTATAACTTTGGCTTTCACACTAACCCTCAGCAAGAATAATTAATCAAATATCACATCAATCAAATGATCCATTGTATGTCATTTTAAAATCACTAAACAAGTGCACTTACATTTGTATCCAAACAAGTACATAATTTGTACTTGTTTGGATCCCAGTTCTAGTTGTAGTGAGGATTTAATTTCACTGGTCTGTGTGTTGAATTAGGTATTGTTCTGAAGCAAATAAAACAAATGAGGAACAAAGGAAAAAATGATATTTTTCTTGTAAGAGAGAAGTTAAGCAGCTCACAGTGGGGGTACAGCACAACAGGACACTGAGCCCAGAAGAGTTCCATGCCTCTTGGAGGAATCTTTCCTTTAAGCTTTTGGCTTGCAAATGTTGTTGATTATGTTGGTTGATTATGTGGAGAAAAAAAAAAAGCTGCAGCATCAAGAGTGTTTTCAGAAACCTGTTTCATGCCCCAGACTATGATTTGCAACATGCAGACTCATCTCCTCTCATTTCCCTCACTCCTACCCCCCACACAGGCTTTCTGTCGTCACTTCTGCTCTCGAAATACGTGCAGACTGACACATATTTTTGTGCAACAGCTCCCAGTCATTTTCTTTCCTTTCCAGTTAAGATGGGAGCCTTGGAGTTAGGAATTTACTAATTGACATGATTCAGTGGTGGTTTGGCATATCCATTTTTCTTTCTTTAGTGTCTAGTTAGCTGAAAAAACCTCATATATTCATCATCGTTTCTGAATAACCACAAGTCATGGATGTTCTGGCTGAACCCACCATTCCCAAAATACAAGGTTGTTTTCTTGGAAGGAGAACAGTATTGGGGCAGTAAATGAGGAATATGATTGAATGTAGTCAAGTGAGAATTTTTCCTTTTAATACCCTAAAATCAAATAAATTAAACACACATTGAAGAGTTTTATGAAGGCATGCTCTAACAGCAGCAAATGCTGTGTATCTAACTTAATTTCATAAGAAGCTATTTTTATATCTTCTAACAAATCCCATTCTGAGGAGAGTATATAACCCTACTTGAAAGTCTGATAATAAATTGAATAAAACTATGAAAACATATGGAAGCACTATCTATAATTTCTGTATTTTGGGATACATAATCATATGGTATACAATTTTTCCAAAATGTACTTGTCATATAGAGTGAATAATAGGAAATAACTACTCCCTTTAACTGCTTCAGTGATAAAATATTCAAATTATAATCCAAGATAAACTAACTTCAGGAGGTCAGCTTTACTATGGGTTTTATTATCCCATGTAAAACAGAAACAGAGTTGATAGTTTTCTTCAGGGCAAAAGTCCATTAGTAATTGATGCTAAAAACCTGTTAATTTCATAGTCTTGCTCTAAACATTTTAATCTTTCTCAGCAGCTGTGAAATGAGTGGTTTCTTTCCCAGTGTGGGGTGGAGCCAGAAATCCTATCTAGATGAAAATGAGTTGATCAAATGAAAGGGAGATATGACACAAAATTGAGAGGAAGGAAAGCAAACGTGTATGTGATAGTGAATTGCAGTGTAGGTGTTAGTCTTGAGTGCGCTCATTTTGGTGCTGTCTCACTGCTTAGCTTAAGCACATGTAAGGCCTTTAGGTTCCTTGCCATTTGAGTCAGGAATGGGCTTTGTTCTATGTGCAAGCAGCATCTAAAATAATTGGATGTTCATGCATTTTCAGAGCTGGTGGATGTTATTCATGTGGTTTCATTAATTTTTCTTTGTACAAGATATTCTCACATACTTTGGAGAACACAGATCATGTTTGCTGTCTTCTGCTTGCAATGGAAATTATCTAAAGGATTAGTATAGGGATTATTATCCCTTATTATTATATATAGGATCTGCTATTCTGACTCACTGGCTGGTAAACTAATTACATTGATGTGATACTATTCCTATATGGATTGTAAGTTTAATTAGCTGTAAGGGTGCGCAGCACCCTTGCATAAAGGAGCCCTTTGGCAATTTAAATATAAATAACTCCTTCACACAATTTTGTTGCCTAATATCTTGTTAACACATCTTTGAAATTTTCTTTTGCATACCAAAACCAGCTTACCTTTTTTGTTAATTTATTCCTAGTGATTGTTTTGGAAAAAACAATATTGCAATCAAAGCCCTCGAGTATGATCTTAGGTCTTGAAAGCATGACTGAGTTACTGCACATGGACTTTACAGGAGAACACTCCAAATCTGAGAGAGGAGTAGTTTAACTTAGTCTGACTCTCTTCAGCTTTGGGATAACTCAAAATTACCTTATACTTGCTGTGGATAAAGAACACAACATTTGTTGTGACAGCTGAAGTGGGGTTCAGAAACTTTTCTAACTGCAGCACTGTCTGAACCCATACTGGTTTCAGCATTCTACAACAATAAAGCCAACCATGTGAAGATATGCTTAATTTGAACATTGGAAATGAAAATTCTCATGGGCTTTTATTTCTAGAATGTCTTGTTATCTAGAGGAAGGCAGGAAACACAGAATTTGCCTGCCATGATTCCAATTAATAAAAGAATGTTGAAGCAGATGAGCACAACAAATAGAGAATGTATTTACCCATAAAGATTTGTCTCTTTCTTTTAAGCATGAGGTGAGCGTGTTTTTTGTTATCTTTTTTTGCTTCCTGAGAAAGTTGTGGGCTAGAGGGTGGGGTAAAAACATGCACCCTCTTGCATTTCTCCTCGCCCAAACTTGGATGTGACTCAAAGCCTGTGCTTCAAATCTGCATGACTGTGAGTAGGAAATTCTGTCACTGTGGTAAGCACTAAATATTGTGGGATATATTCTGATTTCATTCAAATTTGTTTTGAAATAACATTGCTCATTAGTCTTCACAAGAATGTATACCAGTGACCTATATTCACCTTGTGTGAAGAACACTACCTAAGTAAAGCTATTAATTTTACTACAAATTAACTTTTTTAAAAAAAATTACAGTAATTTTATAATTTCTTTCAGTTTGTCTTTATTTCTATTCTTTTTATTTTAGTTATTTTATATTGCCCAGAAAATTGATCTGAGAAGTCACTCTAAAATTTAAGACTTTTCCAAATTTTTTATAATTATTTGTAGCTGTCATTAAATGTTTGCTTTCAATACATATACAAATATGTTTTAGAAGCCTGAATTCACTAGACAAAATTCTGAATGAAGAATTTGATCTGAAAACTCTTATCTCACAGAATATGCTTAGTGATTACAGATATTAAATGCTTTGGTCAAGAGTTTTAAAACAAATATAAATTCCCCAAAATTACTTCAAAATTATAAATATATTGTCTGCTGGAATCAGGAGGGCTAATCATGTGGATAGACATAGGAACACATTTTTGAGATTATTATTATCTCCTACATAAACAATCTACGCTTCTAATAAAAAAAGGTTATAGAGTATAGAAAGATTTTCAGTAGAAAAACTCATTTAGAAAGGCTTCCAAATCTTGATTTAAATGTCTTTGAGTTCCAGACTCTAAAAATCTATCTAAAGATAGATTCGTGTTTATAAAAATAAATAAAACTTTCTCAATTATCCAAGATGAGGAACAAAAACTGTAAATTAGACATAGTTTACTAATGTACATTTTTTTCTGTAATAGGAGTGCCTATCATTCTTATATCACAATAGTCTTTCTCTTACCAAACTGAAGCTAAAAAACTCAGAAAATTTATATGAAGTGTCATTTAAAAAGTATTAGGGTTTATGTGAAATAGGTCTATCCACAATACTAGAATATGTGTCCCCTGGAGTATGACTGTGGCAATGTGACATATGTGTGTGGAAATGTGTTGTTAGATACCTAAGGTAACAGTCATTTAAATTACTGACTACTCATAAAATTGTATAGGAATGGGTAAGGAATGCCCTCAAGATATTACCTAAGCAGATCAGATCCCTGTCTTGAGAAAGAATTGCTTCCTTTGCAGCCAGTGGACAGGAGTGACTCTAGAAAACGGAAGAAATTTGGATGTAATATATAAAGGAACACCAACAAAAAATTATATCTCCCTGTATGTCCACAGACACATTTACTTCTTGCTTTTACCCGACGCTCCTCAACTGAAAATGCCTTTGCTCTTGAGCAGTGCATGGAAACCACGCTGCTAAACCCCCACGTGACTCTTTGAAAGCGCCCCCATGGCGATAGGCTTTCATAGCTCAGCTTCCAAGGAGGCTAAGCCTCATTCAGAAACCCAAATTATCAATTTCTCTTGTTTGGAAAGCTTGAACAATTCAGGGAGATAAACATACTTCTGACCCATTGCCTAGTGATGCCTATTCTAAAACCTTGTCCTCAGTGGAAGTCACTGTGAAACAAAATGCTGTGACACTTCAGGGTTGCGTAGTTATGGACTGAAGTTATAATGGTCCTGAAATACACTTCAGGCTCTGTGCTCTAAGCTTGCAGAGCACCAGCTCACCTCATTGAAATCACGTTAATCCCCCAAAGAGCAAGAGCAGTCAATGGCACTAAAGCTTCAAATATGAATGATCAAGAACATGTGAAGTTGCTGAAAGAATATTGTCTCAGTGGGAGGACTTAGGGAAGCGATGATCTATAATCCCTTGAATGATTGTTCTTTTTAAGGAAAATTGCTCCAAATGCCTCTTGGAATATGATGTTCTTAGAGTGGAACCTTTATTTTGTCTTCTTATTTTCAGAATGAACAAGTAGGAATTATCTTTTTTTCCTCCTTGCAATAATGAAAAGAATCAAATGGTCTGGTGGATTATACACCCTCTTGAACTCGATTCCCAGGATGGATACAAATGTTTTGGATTTGTTTTCTTGACCACCTCAAACTATACTGCTTCTATCAATGTAATTTAAACTATAGGGTCAATTATGTAGACAGTCCATGTATAGGTCATACACATGATATGTTAGATAATCTGTATGATTTGTCAGATACTCAATATTACAGTCATTTTTAAATTACCTTTTTGACTCTCTGATTATCTGTGTGGGAACCATATTGACAACTTTTTCTCTTAATTCTCCTTGGTAACAGGCACAGAGGAGTTGGAAGAGACTAGAGGATGAAATTTTCCCTTGTAGATTAGGAAAGGAGCCTGTTCCACTGCATTCTATGACATTAAAGAAAGCATGATTCATCCCATTTCTGCTGATTTTGAGAAATTAAAATACTTTGCCCAGACATCTCAGAATTTGATTTTATTCTGGGTTGTTCTGATTTATTTAAGAAGACTTAACAAAAGACAGACAAAAGGAACACTGGATATCTGGAAAGAAAAGTTATTTGTGGTCTAGATTATTCTACGCCACATGCTTTTGGAAATAGATTTTGATCAAATTGTTTGAGGAAATTAATAAGGAATGTATTTTGGTTCTGCCCTTCTACTGATGAACAACTATTTTTGGCAACTCTGAAGCCATCATTCAGCCACATAGGAGGAAGCTCCATGGGGGAGGTGTTGCTCTGACAGATGCCTGCAGCTCTTGCTTGAATTGAATGGATTGTACATCTGGCTGCCTACAACTATATCACACGACATGGCACAACCTCTTTGTCTTCCTGCCTCCCACACCCTACCTCTCCACTCCCTTTTCATTCTGGGTCTGAATTTGCAGCTGTGACACCAACTCCATCGTGCAAATGTGGGTAGAGTCTCCCTCCACTGCCTGCTAAGAATTGTTTTGCAGAAATGTGGCTGCTGTCCAGACGTCTGTTCTTGTCTCATCTTGTACTTCTGTTTAGAGCTTTTGATCTCATTCCTGCCTCTGTTGTTTTGTTTGTTTTACTTCTTGTCCCAAGAATCCTGTTGCTTTTCTGGTCTCTGAAGCCTTTGCTTCAGTTGTAGAGCCAGTCTTTCTGTCTGCCCTGTCCAAGGCCTCCACCAGGCTGTAAATAGGTTATCCAGCTGGTAACTGCAGTTATCCATCACACCAAGGGACAACTGTGGCAATAGAGCCTGTGATTGGGAGATCTCTTTCACTCCCATATTTGAGAAGGTATTTTGCAGTTAACATTGGCCAGCATTATTGGTGTCTTTCAAGTGTTATGTATTGTCTGGACCCTTGCAAGAATTTTTAAAATTTTATTTGTTTTCCTGGCTATAGCATGGTTTGTAATCACCTTCCTTTTTAATTTTTTTTTTTCCTTTAAACAAGTGTGAATTCTTTTGCATGAATAACTATGGAGGATCAGCTTTGGTGGTTTTTAATAAAATAAGTTTTACTCAGTGGATTCTGGTAAAGTAACTTGCATGCTAAATAGTCTGTGTTTTTTTATAAAGCTGTCCACTAAAACTTAAAAAAAGGTTTAATTATTTGTAGGTGACAAGAAGGTTACTCAAGATTTTTTAATTTCAATTTTGATTTTTATCTCAGAATGTGTATTGTAGGTTGAGTGATTGCAATGAAGCACTATTGGAAAATCTGAGTAATCGATGAAAAAATCAATTGGAGCACAAATGGAAAAGGGGGGAGGCATTATGTACTTTATTTACCAAAACAATACACTGAGTTTAAAGGAATGTGCTGTATTGAGAGAATACTACAGCATTTTCTTCAGAATATAATACATTGAGTGCAATAAAAGATAACACTGTGGTGAGAGCAATTGGCCAGTGACAGAAAGCAGAGTGCACACAGCTAAAGAAATCTCTGCTGTTCTCCTGCTTGACTGTCTCCTAACTGCATGAGTGTACAACCCTATTATGAGAATTCAGAGAAACTTGTGATTTAAAACTTACAGGTTTACAGGTGTCCTTGCTTACCATGAAGAGCAAGAAGATCTAATAGGACTGTCCCCGGTACACTCTTGGGAAAATGAGGAGAGAGGAGAAGCATTTTGCTCTCTGCTTTAAAGACTGCTCTCTTTTATGAACCCTTGCAAAGAAGGATCATGGTTGCTTCATAGCAATGACATTGTTTTTCAGAATTTGAGTTAAACAGTCTTCAAAAATCCTACACCTCAATACCTTTGTGCAGATATACCATTCAGTAACGTTTTTCCTTGACTCTGTGCTATACATTTGCACAAGCAGAACTACCACAGGATCTTGCAGTTTAAAGAGGCACATTCACATACTGACTCTCTGTCTAAGGTGGCTGAAGCTTTCCAAATCTTAAACTTTGGCCACAGATTTCACTTAAATGTTTCATCTCAACATAGCAGCAGTCTATTTTTCAGCCAGTTCTACCAAAGCAGAGATTTCTGAAATATTTTCAGTGTTTAGGGTAATCAGTTCTATTTTTTCCCCCTAAATTTTTCATGAACAGCGTTATACTCTTTTAGTAAGGACTTTCTCTTTGTTACTGGTATAAGAAAGTCCAGTATTAAGTGCAGACAGTGCCAAAGCTATATGAGAGACTCTTAACAAGTTAGTCCAGTCCACAAAAGACATATGACTAAGCTTAGTTATGAATATATGTAAAAGCTGAACTACTTCAAAGACTCTTGTATTAGATCCCATGGCAGTTTTTTAGTGTTTTCCATGCAGTTTAGGATGCTTTTGTGAAGTTTCTTACATATCACTAGTGCCTCTCAAAGACAAATTCAGGATTGATCTTTTTTCCCCTCTGCTTTTGATGGTCAGTAATCAACAGTATGTGAAAACACATAAGAAAAAGGAAAGCAAAAGCAAAAAAAACCAAGGTAAATTCATTCAGATCAGAGTGGATGAAGACAGTAACATCTATTTCTGTGACTGAGAATTTATGCTTTTTATTGGTTTTACCTCCACTGCAGTTTTGATTCCTTTAAGCTTTTTGCAAGTCTTCATATGTTTAATCAAATAATTTTATGAACATGTGGAAGTGGATAATTTTGGACTAAGAGTGAATCTATTTAAGAAGGGAGGCAGTAAATATAATGATACTGGTAGAGGTGGGACAGACTAGAATGGGCAGCTTAGAGATGTTGTCAGAAGAGCTCACGACCTTTAAAAAAGGGGCCAAAAGTTTTTTTGTTACACAAGCTCTGATCTCACATGTATGTATCGTCACAAAGTACTTTACCATTGGATGTAATATTGGAGCTGGCTTGTGTGCAGTGTGTCTGAAATATGCTATTCTACTATCAATGGCTTACTGAGAAAAAGGAAATTCTCAGGTTAAACTAGTGCAAGAGCCAGTCATCCTGCCGTTGTAGCACAAAGAGAGTGGGTTGGAAAATGAACAACAGCAAGTAATGTGTTTTGAATAACTGGCACACTGAGCAAAACCAAAGAGAGAGGACTTATACTGGTTTGCTAAGTACATCTAATCCTTACATTCATGACCTCTGAGACAGGAAAAGCATACAGAAATGCATCTAGAATACAATACAGAAACAATCTTTCAAACCTCCTTCGAAACAGCTTGCCCATGTTTAATTTTTGTGGATTGTTTTCTTCTCCTTCATTATTACCAAAACAAGAGGCATCCCAGGTCAGCCATGACTCCACAGACAGACCTAGCTGGGATGTGCCTCCCTGAGAAGAGCTCAGCACAAGGTCTGTCTTCCAGAGAGGCTTGTGTGTCTGGTACAGACAGGACAGACTTCAGGAGCCCCATCTGCTGCAGTGAGACATCACTTTGAGTCTCCCAGCAGGATCCACACCTGTTAGCAGGGCGAGAAGAGCAAGCTGCCAGCCTGCTACACGACAATAATCTCTGTGCACATTGCACGGCCAAACCATAAACAAGAGCTTGCAATAAAATGCAATATCTCCATAAATCTGTCACCTGCCGGATAGGGCTGGAAATGCCTGTGTCTCACTCTCCTGTGCAAAACTCCCAACTCAGTGTTATCAGCAAATTCAGAAAGCCAACACTTACAAAACCAGCAAGTATCAGCAGAGTCAGCTATTGGAAGTGCATGCAGGTAGGAATTCTTTTGTGGCACTTTTGTTTATTTTAAATATCACACCCTGTCCCAGATTGAACATTAGCCATTTTTGGAGTTTTCTTTATTCACTCCCAGTTGTTCATCAGGCTTTTAAAAAATCTTTTGTTCAGCTTCACAGTTTCAGTTCCTTAGATATGCTGTTAAATTTACTTTTTGGTTTAATGCTCTTTGGAGAAAGATTTTAATTAAACTATGATAGGTAAGTTGCATGATATTTCCTGAAGATTAAAAGTCTAGGGAAAGTCAGTAGTTCTTTGTTGTACCCTAAGCAGGGAGATACATCTCATCAGTACTTTTCAAAAATGCTTTGTGTTTGCTGAATTTCTTTTACAAACAGAAGAAATGTGAGATAAAGTATGATTTTCTAGCAGAGTGTGAAATTTTTATCATTTTGCTCAGTTTTTAATTTGGAGGCACATCATTTGTGTCATATTGATGGTGGCTTCTGAGTGTAACAAGCTCCTGAATTTTTCCTCTTGCTGGGCAAGGCTGCTATATGACTGTGAGTACCCATACCTATTGGAAGAAGCAGTGGCCAGGATCATGACCTACCAAGGTGGGGTGGAGCACCGTGGGTAGAGGAGAGCCCAAAATGAAAAACTGCATTCACTTATCTGTGCTAAGTGGCTTCTGGGGAAAGACTGAACAAAAACTCGTTCTTTAATTTAATTCTGGGGTTTGAGGTTAGCAATACATGCAATATTTTCAAAGACAGGAGACTGTTGAAATTCTTGGCTTAAGTGGAGGGAATTTTGCTGGAGTCATCTTTGTTTTACAGAAAGACTAAGTGTGGTTTGTAATATCCTGTACATGAATAGCTTGACACGAAAAAGCATTTAATGTGAAGGTGTATAAATGAATCACATAAAAAATTAACTATTCGAAATCTCACCTGGTCTCAATATTTGGCTTTATATGAGCTTTTAAATGCATAGGTGTAGCATAAAATGAATATAAACTTGGTGTGAAAATTGATGAATAGTACAGCTATGAGACCTGATTAGTATGGATGATGGCTGATGAGCAATTACCATGACTTGATCCAGAGAAGAATCTCACATTCCAGAAGCCACTTGAACCATATTTACTTAGACACATCCTATAAAAGCCTATTCAACTCTAGTGCTCTTCAGGTTCTCTGGCCTGCTATCTGATTGGGTAGAACGGTGAAATTTCTACGACAATTACATTTGAAAGAGTTTGTGAAAATAGCGACCAGTGGAGAAGGGAGAATTTTAGGTGACCTGGCTTCCAGGTGAGTTCACAGCTTCTTAGAAATACCCTGGTGATAAAAACTTTCTCACTGTTTGAAGCATGTCTTTGAAACAGAGGGCATGGAAGATTACAGCTGCCTGCCTTGTCTGGGTGCCAAGCTGAAGCAGTCCTTTTTCTCAGCATCCTCTGGTCACAGCCACTGTGGCTCCTCAAAGACAGAGCAGACACCTTTTAAATTGGAGGGAAGCAACTGCTGTGATGTAACTTGTGAGCTTCTGAACTATATAGGGCAGGTTGGAAAAAGTCTGCCAGTCCTTTTAGGGTCTTGGCCCCCAGCCAGGGTGTCTGCACCTGACACAGAGGACTTGGCTCCGAGGACTGAGACACAGACGCACAGGAGATGAAGCAGCACTAATTCCTCTAATCAGAGAGGCATTTGTTTTATCACACTTTGCTGCAAGAGAGAGAGTCCTGCAGGGTCAGACTACTGCCATTTGCCAAAGAAGAGCATTCAGAGCTCTTAACTCCAATTGTGCTCCTGTGGAGTCTCCATTCAGGCTTGTCCTGCAGAGTTAGAGGGCAATTTAACCTGCTATGCGGCATGCAAGAACTTGCTTTATGTGACCTGCTGGCCATTAATGGCTCTGGCTTGTAGTAACTAACCGTAGTAACTCTGAAATTAACAGAGAAATGTGAATTTAAAAAAAATAAATAAAGAAACACAGAGGAATAAAAATACAGAGGTGTTGAGAGCCTTAGGTTCCCTAGTGTAGGCTGGAGAATGAAACAGTGGCTGGCCCTAGCTCAGGCACTGTTTATCATGTAAATCAATTGAATCAAGTGGAAATAGCTCTTAAAACTCCTGTCTAACAGAAATGGAACTTGATGGCTTAAACTTGTATGAACATATTTCAAGGCTGTCTGAAGCTTAAAATACTGATCATGCTATGAATTGGAGTCTTTTTTTCCTTGTC
Organism: Fringilla coelebs; assembly: GCF_963513975.1. NCBI lineage: Eukaryota > Metazoa > Chordata > Aves > Passeriformes > Fringillidae > Fringilla > Fringilla coelebs. Next base: position 36,616,261 of record NC_140029.1, read on the forward strand.
AGTATTAACTCCTTAGAGTCACTGACTAACAACTTAAGAAGTCTGATTACTATCTGACAAAGTTTTGTTTTCAGTTTTCCACAGCTTTCTAATGACACATTCGTAAAGCTTTATAGTTGTCATTAATGTATTTCTCTCTTGGGTTCGTAGTGGCGACACCCTGGATTGTAAAATAAAAAAAATCCTTCTTATGTATTGGACAAGTCTAATCACAGTCAGTTAGTCATGGGAAGTGGAGGTTCTGTAGCACAATGGAATTGATGACTCCTCACTTAAAGCTTGGTACTGAGCTCAGTCCCTCTTCACATGCCTTATCTCAATTTTACCTGTAGGGATTTTCTCTCTCTCTTATTTTTTAATTTTTTTTTTTAATTTCTCTTTCTGAATTAGGCCCCTGATTTTTTTTTTTTAATTTTATTTTTTAAATTTTTTACTTATGACTTGGCAGACACTGGAATTTGCTGTGAACTTTAGTTTTTTAATGACACAGAATGTGGTTATCATGTTCAGATCCATTTCAGACATCTACAATGAAATTTGCTTCTTTAAGTAGCTGGGTGTACTTTCTTCTGCTGTTAATATGATACAGAAAACACAAGACAGCTATTTTTTTAGCCATCCATTTTACTTCTATTGGTAAAGTAAGGCATTTGATAGCTTTGTACAAAAGTTTGAAGCAGTTTGATAAACTCTCTTCCACTAAATTGGCCAATTTTGTGGGCACATTAATAAGTAAGTATATCTGGACTTTTTTTTGTTATCAAAAAATGGATAGTACATAAGAGTCTGAATCATGCAAATGCCACAGTTCTGACACAAAGTAAGTTTTGGAAGACAACCATGCGTAGTGTCACTCAAATTCCATGTATATACATATGAAGTTACTGTCAGTCCTGTCAGCTACTCTTAGTCTCTACAAGAAATTAAGGTGAGCACTGGAGAAAAACATGAACTCTCAAACTTAATCAACTTGAAATATGTTCTTATTTCAGCAGGAAAAGTTTATTGCAGACACGTGGGGTGCATCTCACATGTTTGTTATTCACTGAACTTTTAAGCATGCATTTTTGCTGGAATCTTTCACTAGGAAATAATTCAGATATTCAAAATAATAAAATGAGTTGAGTTTTACACATTCATTTGAGAAACGCATTTATATAGCTCCCATCAGATTATATTATTTACTGGATTTAAAAAATGTAGATAGAAATCCCTGGTTATTTTCATAGTTAATATTTCATCTAGGAATTTTAATTCAAAGAACAATGGGGAATTCCAAACAAGACCAAACAAAAAAAAAACAAACAAAAAAACCAAACCAAAACAAAACAAAAAAAACCCCAAAAAACAAAAAACAAAGGAAAAACACTTGTTCCTCTGAAGAAGAGCTCTCTGACACATCAGTTTGACTAGGACACAAGAACGAACTGGTTTGTCTTATATAAAAGTTCAACCTGGATGATCAAAAATGGTCAGTGGCCTTTAAAATCCACAGGAAAAAGGTTTTCTTATTGATTTTATAATGATGATGGACATAGATGGGTTGGGCCTAGGAAAACAGAGGCTAAACTGTAAAGAAGAAAACAATTTAATAACAGAACAGTCAAATAAGAGAACAGTCAAAATAATGATTGTTTCCTCAGATTTTTTTCTGTTCATGGTACTTGTTTATTGTCTGTAATATTCAAGGAATGTTCTTGCTCCTTTCCATTTATAATTTACTTTGTGACCATATATTTATAATATTTCAAGCACTTACTTTCTATTCACACAGTATTGCTATTTTAATGCAAATGATTACCAAATAATGACTTTTTATTTAAGAAATAATCTCCATTGTTGCATGGTCTGCATCTGATAATTGAATATGACTAAAACTGTGCATCAAAAGCAGAAGGTGCAGATGTATAAGAGGGATCAAAATGAATTATTGGGCTACTTTTGTCCACAAAAAAGCGAACTATTGCCACTGGCACATTTTTAATTTAAAAAAAACGATATAATTAATAATGTCTTTAATAGTAAAACAAAAATGATACCATTAATTCTTTTTTTTTTTTTAGGTGAAAATCAGCCAAAGTAAAAATTGTATCCTGTCCTGGTTTAGACACCCCAGGACATCTCCTCATACCAACTTATTAAGCATCTCTGAATGCAGATGAACTTGTGAGATGGAGAGAAGAGTGAAGTTGTGAATTACGGAAAAAACTCTTATTGTCTTCTGAGAGAAATTTATGACTTGGGAAATTATTGACTTCACAAATTTCTTCCACTAAGGAAACTGCAGTGATTTGTACACTTCTGTTTCTGTTGTTTTCCACCTTCTAATGTACACACAGAGGCACTGCACTTGTACACAGACACACACACATATTCAGCAAAATACAGAGAAATTCTTTTTCAAATTTAACTCATTTTGCTTCAAATGGAAATTGTTTTTATAGGGTTTTTTTGTCTTTCTGGTATCACTTTCTGTTACAAGGCACATGCTGCATAATCAGCCAACTACTCTGTAATTACATTGCAAAGACTATGTAAATACCTAATTATTTTCATGCAGATTACTTGATAATTATACTACCAGTTACAAAGTAATTCAAAGAATAATTACCATGTAACTTCCACTTTTTAGATGTGACGATAAGGCTTTGTTTTAAAGATATAGAGAAGTGCATAATTATCCTGGGGTTACATTCTGCTCAGATTGTCGATTATCCTATATTTACAGTATTATTATATGGCTACTGGGCTCAGTATTGTGTTATCATAATTTAAAAAAAGTCTTTGCTCTTTGCTTTATAACAAGTATTAGACAATGCCAATGTTAATTTTTTTTCTACTTTCCTATTAATTGCAGTGGATTTAAGATTTTTTTTTTTTAGACTGTAAAGAAGGAACTGTCTTTTTGTACTAAAATTGTACTGTGATTTTTGAAAAATAAAATTACATGGGCCTAGATTCTTAAATGGCACTTGGATACAAAAGAGCTCAATTAAGCCAAACGTAGTTTTTAAATTTCTAGAATGGGTACAAAAGAGTATAGTTTTTAAGAAGAGTGAGGCATCCCAATAAAGATACTGTCCCTCCCATAGGCTGGACTAGAAGGAGAGAGGTTGGCAGGCCCCATCTGCTTTTCTCAGGGTGGAATAGTCTGCTCCTAGGAACTAGTGCTTTCTAACAAGGTCCTGATTTTTAACTGACAGCCTTGGGAACTCATTTTTCTTGCCTGAATAACAACCCAAGAGGAGCAACCTCTTTGTGATTGAGCATTCCAAGAAAGTTACCAACCCAAATTGCAAGCAGGATGGAAAATTACTACAACAAAAGCCTCTTGTAGCCCTATAAACAGCAGTCCTAAGTGAGACCCTTTAAGCTCTCCTGGACTGCAGCAGGCTGTGACTGGTGATCTCCCTCTGAGTGTGATGCCCCTCAAAGCCAGCGAACTCTCATGTTTGCTACACTTCAAGGACCACCAGCAAATGATGCCAAGACAACCTGAGCTGATGCTCCCACTCCTCAAGGCTCAATCCTTTTATTCCTTGAGAAGATGCAAAGGCATCCATTATGATTACTTCACTGAAATCAAGGGGAATTTTTTGTGGGAATGCCTTGTACAGACTCCTCTAGGTCTGCATGTGCAAGTGTGAATATGTTACAGCAAATGTACTGTGTTGTTCTCATACACTCTTAAATAATTCCTATGACTGCCACACAGCAAAATTTTACCAGGGAGTTATTCTGTGGGTGAAAAAGGGCAAGGCAATATTTATAGTGCTGCAAAACCCTGAGCAACCCTTGAAACTATTTTCATTAAAAGGGTGAACATGCTATGGAAGCTCTGTTATTTCAATGGTGATTACAGTGTATAAAAATCTGTAAAAAGCATCATCATGGGCATCAGGATCTATTGCTTCTAGTGAAAGGATGCAGAGAAAATTCCATGCATATAGGCGTGCAAGATATATCCTCAGTAGAGAAACTCACCTGAGATCTGCTATACTTATTTTTTTCACTTAGGGAAAGAAACCTGAGAAATATTCTTCCCTCTAGTTCTTTCCCAATACAAATAACTCTGCTGAAATTACATCAGTGCTAGTGTGGCTTGGAGGGGGATTTTGTTCCAAAGCATTCAACATGATTTTTACCTAAAACCCTTTATAAATCCAGTGTCCTACCCAGGCTCTTAATCAAGGCTTGCCCATGTACATGTTGTTTTATAGCTTATAAAACAGAAAGAAAGACGGTCCTTCTCATATGTGTGTGTGTCGTTTTTATATCTCTCTATATACATAAGTTTATGTATATTTTCCTTGTGTCTACACGTACCTATCAGAGTGTGGCTGATCTTAACTAGAAAATGCCCCATTGTAAATGAAAAACTTGCTGTCAGACACCTTAGTATCATATGAATTATCCAGTCAAAGTACAAGACAGCATGTCCTGGGGCTCCCTGATAAGTTTTAACAGGCAGCTTTCAGAAGCATCCCATCTGCTGACACCCTGGAGCTGCTAAGGTCTTGTATAGGTGACAAAAGAGTCCAAGGTAAATCTGAGCTTCCAGGGAACCTTTTGGCTAATCTGTAAGACTATACTGCCAAACCATTTTGTTTCATTAGACTGGAGGATGATCAGACTTAAGATAATTTTTTGTGTGTTTTCAAAGTTTCAGATTTTCCTATTCTTACCATGGCAACAGGCCAATTCTTCAGTGTAAAATGTCAATGGGCTGTCAGTACCAGAGACACTGTGCCTGTTTGGCAAGACTCAGACAGGGTTTACTGCGCTGTTTCAAAAATCCACTAGCGTTGTTAATTCCATCCCTTCTTAACCTGGCTGTCCAGATGTGGTGTTTTTTGGGAATGACGTCAGCCAGCTGGTAGAGTAAATGATGAAGAGTAAGAGTTGGACCTTCCTACTCTCACTGGATACTGTTTCTTTTAGAAAAAGCCAAATATATGTGACACATTCCTTGTATGCTGAGCCAAGCAGTCCCTTTCTGCAGACCCTTCAAATCCATGTGCAGAGTGGAAAACACAAAGCTTCCTGGGAAGAAGTGGGGATCTATTCCCAAAGAGCAGTGCTGGTCTCTGGAACTGTTCAAATGATTCAGGCACTGAGAGAGCCATGACTCACAGCGCTGTTACTGGAGCAGCACAGTCCTCCTAATGGTGAATGTCTGACGTTCTAGGCATGATTCCTCCAGAAGATGTATGATGTAGGATATTGGAGAGGTAGCACAGGATGTGTGTGGGTGCTACATATGGCACAGGAGTGTGTGTGCAGGGCTAGAGCATGTGGAGCCTCAGGGTTTGCTACGCTGTATTTAACAACAACCACAAAAAATAAAAGCCTTTCTGCATTAAAGACCTGGTAACAGTGGCTTTGGCTCTGTGCCATCGTTCCCTAATGTACTTCATTTTCAGACCTGGAGTAAAGGGAATGCAGGCCACATCTTCACCAGAATTTGCTTTTGGAAGCTATTTTAAAAGCCTGGTTGATGTATCAGCAAGACTGGGGAGTATTCAAGTGATGTAGCATATGTTCATGGTGTCACTAACTCTCCCAGTAGAATCAAAATCCTTATGATAAAGTTTTTTTTAAACTTGAATCAACTGCTCAGATAAGGAAGATGTACAAGACCTACAGCTATGTTTTTGGAAAGAATGTGCATTTTACAATTTCCTTGGACAATAAATACTCAGCAAGACTTTCCAATGCTTTTCTAAAACAAGCTGTTCGAATGTTTACAAAATATGTCAAAATGAGAATTACTTTAAAACGTTGCTGCAAAACATGGCAGGAAAGTCAGTGGCCAAGATGAAGATATTTGATGCTCTAGGGTACCCAAGGCATCCACACAGGGCTGGAAGATGTGGCAAACAGAAAAGACCAGCTGTTGACCCAAACTCTTTTGGAAAGCAGTCAGGCTACTTTGTATTTGCTTTTGTGGTAAGTGTCTATTTTTAGGCCAATGAATTCCACTTCTGGGTTCAGCTGATGTGAATTGTCTCACCAATCCACATCTCACCAAGGCTGTGTCACAAACAGCTTGCAGAGATCTTACCCTGCCCTCACTCTGCTCAACTCATCCTCTCCTCTGCACTAGGTGCACTCTGCTCACTAGGACTGCACCTCTGGCTCCAGCTTCAGTTTAAGCTTGTGTTTCCATCTCCCTACTCAGTTTCTTTCCTTTTCTAAAGTAGGCAGATTAGAAGAAATCATCTGAGTTCTTAAAAAACTCTGGTGGGAGTTTTGGAGGAATATAGGAATAGCTTGAGGGTTTATTACTTTCCAATTGAAGCTTGGCTACTCTCCCTGATTTGTGTATGAAAATCTTACTCAGGTTATACATCATAATGGTGTACTTTTTTTTGTCCACACAAGACAAAATACCATGTCAGTACCTCATCTGAAAAGCCTGAGCTTTGCTCTTGACTGGCCAAGCCTTATAAAAGAGAGCAGGAATGTTAGCTGACCTAGAGAGCTGTGTGCAGCTACAAACTGCAGCTGCCTCTGGGGGTTTTGTACTGAGAAAAACTGTTCTGCATTACAGTGAATTACTGGGGGCATGATATTTCATTGACCAGGTACAATACACCTGTGCACCCTTTTATTTCAAATTGTAGAGTAGAATCTGAGCAGGTAAATAAAACAAAGCTAACTGGAAGCTTTTCTTGGCCTCATCTGGTCTGTCTGGATCCCTGCCTAAGCAGCTTCTGTTCAATACAGAAAAGTGGCCTGGGCACCTATCCTGGGTCCAAAACATAATCCTTTTGTTTGTGTTGGGATATGCTCAAATCCTACCTTACAGGATACTGTTTATGCTTTTTCTTCTGCTTGCAGCTCCAGATAATATGGGTAATTTAGTGGGTTCAGGCTTTTGGAAAAGTATGCCCTTGTATATTTATTTTTGTCACAACGGTGTTCCATTTTGCTAAGTAAACATTACAAGGCTGCTCAGTCTGCTCTTTGTGACTACGAGGATGCAAAAGGAACCATAAGTCTTTGTGAAATAAATGTTCAGTGGATTTCCCAATTGCTTCTTGTACCATTTCATCATTTTCTCAGAGGAGACACAGTGTGTGATTCACTGAAGTCATTCACAACATTTTATATTGACTCACACTTTGCAAATTGTATGAAAATTCATGCAGTGTCAGAATTAGCTAGTGATTCTTAATGCTGCCTGTGCAGCTCCATCTCCTATTTTATAAATTGATTTAAGATTCCAGAGAGATTCAAGTGAAAATGCTACTAATCTAGCCTTTTCTTAAAATAATGTAAGATTGCTGATAAAGCTTATCTCTTTCGAAATACACAAACACATATATGAAGCATTTCCTTGCTATTTAAAAATAATGCAAAAATCTGGAATTATTTGATGAAATTCATTGCAGTTAATGCTGCTGAAAATGTCTGTTACAAAAGCATGACTCAGTTGACACCATAATTATTGCCAAATTGTATTCACCATGGCTATGTTGCCTCATGCTGTTCCTTCTTTCCCAGGTGACATCCTTTCCTTCGCTCATGAAGGGAAGACTTTAGCCATACTTTGTAAACAGGTTTTAAATATACAATTTGCAGTGCACTTTTTGTTGCCAAATCTAAGATTTTGTTTATGTGAAATGCATCAAAAATATCTGGAAAATAGTTGAATTTTTTTAAAAGACAAAGTTTTTAGAAGTATTTGCCCTATCTGAAAGAAAACAAAATTAAGTTATTAAATGTTTGCAAATGGAGAAAAATTGCTGTATGTAATATTCAAAGGACACATCATAGAAACTTTAGATTTGAACATTTTCAAAAGCAATATTTAAGAAATATTGGCCATCTTCCTATAAATTCTCTTCCTGGCTGATGATAATGGGTTTTTTAAATGTTCTGTAGCATTTCATTACAAATGAATTTATATTTTGTTGTTTTATTAAGAGCAAATTATCTGAATCCATTTTCTTGGAGTTCTCTGTTTTGTTTTGGACTTTACCCAAACAGCACTCACTGGGAAAGATTAATTAAGTCAAAGCCATTTTTCACTTTAGTGCCCTGTATCCTAAACTGGTTAGGGCAAGGTAGGGGAGACTCCTGTAGGTACAAGAGGGCATGAATCATAAAAATGTTTTTGAAATTACAATTGTCTTCAATATTTTGACTTGAGTTGTGAATCAGGCAGCATCCTTCCTGTGGGAGGCACCATGCAATGGGCTGATGGGATGAATTCCTAGTGTCTGTTTCTAATATGTCCCACATTTTTTTTTTTAACCTGTATAAGAGCTGTTTGAGGCGTCTCACTGTTTCAGCAACATGGCCTTCTTGTTGAGTTGGATTTTTGGTGGATATAACAACTCATGATTATTGTGTAACTTTTACAGTGCATATTCCCCTCCTCCTCCTCTCCACCTCTTCAACTTAAGAAAGAAGGTGAAAATATTTAGGGGCACCTGTTTATAATGTTGCTGCTTTAAATTGGTACTCCTTTTTTCACTTACCTAACACAAAGTGAAATATCAGAACGCTGAGTAGTTCCTCTTAGTGGGATGTTTTGGGGCGTTGAATAAATACAAAACATGTGAACACAATGAACACCTTAGGGGTTGTAGCAGCTTTAAATATGTTATTTTAAAGGAAAATTAACTCCTAGAATATAATCTCATATACCAAAGGCTGGTTACAAATGAATCATTAATGTTGATTTACACTCTCTTCCCTCTCCTTGAGGCTGCATAAAAAACTGTTCTGGCCTCCAAATGAGGGCACTGCAAAGTATTAATAATTTGGGGCAGAGGAAGGGAGATAAACCTCTTGTTTCAAAAGACTGTTATAATGACTTTGAGGGAAAGGAAAAGCAATACCAGCCAATTAATGAAAAGGAAAACAAAAAGCTTTCCACAAGTACCTGTGGATAACTTGAAGGAAAAACAAAGAAGCTTCACATTTTCAATGTGTATTTTCCAGGGAGATATCACTGGAGAAAAACTGGAAATTCACAGCATATACCAAGCATGATGTATTGAACAGCACTCCCCCTGCCTAGCCTCCTGTTTCTATATTTACCAATTCAAATTGAAACCTGGCTTCTGCTTATGTTGCTATCGCTAAAACTTAAAATGGCTTGAAATCAGATAACAGTGACCAGCAGTGTTTCCTTTTCTGAACTGCCATCGGGCTCTATTTTTTTTTCCCCTCCCATTGTTTGCCTCACTCTTTTGCTGAACACATGTCTTAATTTATCTCTGAAGCCCAGAGAGTAAGAGGGACAGGCACTGAGAACAGAGCAGGCTGGACAGCAGGGAGGGCTGGGTGTAACCCCATCGCACCATGCCAGAGAAAGCTTTCTGCGCTGGCTGTGGCCAAAGAGGGAGGAAATACAGGTTGATTCATGATGGAAACTTTTCAACTGGCACAGGTCTGTGGGACCCACACAGTGATTCTGATCTTGATCGAAATGCTGCTGCATTACTTAAAAAGAAATAGAGGCACTGATGGAATTTTAGAATGAGAGAAACACATCTAATGCATCAGAGGCAGCCAATTCTGTGCTGTGACTTTTGTCTTATATTCAGTTTGGGATAAATAGATGGAGATCTTGATGCTGCTGTAACTTGACATTTTCAGTGTATTGAAGTTTCTGTGGAAAAAAGCATGAACTGCAGCATCTGTCACCTTGCAGAGACCAAGTGATTGAGAACCTTGCAGTGCCTTGCTAGATAGATCCTGATGCATCACTGATGCTTTTTCCATTATAACAGATAGCCACTATCAGGAATGATACACAACCAAGAGGCAGCATTTCATGTCCTGGATAAATGTGTTTCTTTTGCAGGATGTGGTACTGGTTATTTAGTAAATAGGCACAGGCAGTCCTTTTTCCCTAACCGCTTGCAAACTTTTTGAAGAGGAATTTCAATTTTTCTCTAAGATTATGATTTATCCAAAAGGTGACAGAATTGCATACATTTTAATGTTGTTCATATGGAAATATATTAATACAAACTGATATCCTCAAAATGCAACTGAAGCTGTTAGGTGTCACCTTAATTGTTTCAATTAGGCTCTGCAAAGCCTGTTGCTGGGGGAATAATCATGCTGTAAAGCTTTCAAAGAGATGACTTCAGTAATGTGTTAAGAATCAAATCAAAGCACAGTTTTTATCTGCTGCATGCTAGAGGAATTGTTATTTGAACATTTATGGCTTTTAGATTGTGAAAATTTTAATGACAGCGATTGTCATTTTGTATCTAAGAGGTTTTCTATCAAAGGAAGACTGTTTCTGAAATGAATAGATTTGATGCAGCCATTGCAGAAATAGGCATGAAAGTACCCTGTGGTTCAGAAGGGCTATGACTGAACAGATACAAAAACTTAAACTAAACTAAGCACAGAGTACAACTCTGCTAGTCTTGTGGATTAAACAGGCCCTCACTCCTGACTGCTCAGAGCCACAACAACCCATCCAAAGTCACACCCAGGAATAAAATTAGAAATAAAATTAATGCTTCAAATTCTGTCAATAATTTAAGGAAAAAAATTGTAGTAAATACTGAAATAAGTCTGTCTGGCTTGCTTTAGGGCTTCAGGTTAGGGACAGGGAAGTGAGGACACACAGCATGACAGATCAGATGACTGGGAGACTTCTCATTTGCCCATTGCCAATAGTAAAATTCTCCTTTCAACCAAAGACAAGACACCATCTAGTGTCTTGCATCAGAAGCCTTTTTTGAGGAAATTTTGGGAGAACTTTACTGCAGATTAGCCACTCTTATTACAGAGGGGAGCAAATGAGCAAATCAACATCAACTGTTTTCCTTTCTATATACTACATTGATCTTCTCTAGAGTTTTATTTCTTTGTACTCTGCATTGCACCATATGAAAAAAGGGTGGTGAGGCTGAGAGTGGGGGTAGGGAGGCAAGTAAGAGATTGGAGGTGGCATTCAGAAATGTGAGTCATGAATGCAGAAAAATATGAAGAGTTCATCATGAGTAACCTGAGCTACGTGACTCCATAAAATTTTAAATTACAGCTGAAATGGGATGTATTCACATGCCTATATGATTCCACATAAGCTTCCACACCTGCCCTAGATCTATATGCAGCCCTAGATGCAAGTTGATTACTGATGTATTGGGTGTGCTTTTTAAATTTCAGGATAAAATGCCTCTGTTATATGCAGTGGAATCAAAATGCATGTGTTTCCACTTACCAGAGGTGACAGCCAGTTTTGTGCAAAAAGGTCTTTATTTAACCACTGAAAAGCTATACCACTGTCATAAATCTCTTTGAAATGGTATTGTATTAATTTCTGATAATATCCAGTGTAATATAATTGTGCTCACTTTATGCTGCCTTAGCCCTTTTTTGTATTATGTAATAAGAAAGTTCAATATTCACAGGAAGTCTTTATGCTGCTGCATGTGCAAATCTTGCTTGCAGGAGATTAATGATGGTTGCTGGATTCTTCTTAAACTTCCTTCCCTGCAGCTCTACACTTTCAGATATTCATCGACCTTTTCTTTCCTTTGCTTAATGTGATATCTATACCAAAAAAGAGGATAGATTTCTTCATTCTATATACTGTAGAAGCCTTTCACCTTTCCTTTCCCTTTTTCCTTTTTCCTTTTTCCTTTTCCTTTTTCCTTTTTCCTTTTTCCTTTTCCTTTTTCCTTTTTCCTTTTTCCTTTTTCCTTTTTCCTTTTTCCTTTTTCCCTTTCCTTTCCTTTCCTTTCCTTTCCTTTCCTTTCCTTTCCTTTCCTTTCCTTTCCTTTCCTTTCCTTCCCTTCCCTTCCCTTCCCCTTCCCCTTCCCCTTCCCCTTCCCCTTCCCCTTCCCCTTCCCCTTCCCCTTCCCCTTCCCCTTCCCCTTCCCCTTCCCCTTCCCCTTCCCCTTCCCTTTCCCTTTCCCTTTCCCTTTCCCTTTCCCTTTCCCTTTCCCTTTCCCTTTCCCTTTCCCTTTCCCTTTCCCTTTCCCTTTCCCTTTCCCTTTCCCTTTCCCTTTCCCTTTCCCTTTCCCTTTCCCTTTCCCTTTCCCTTTCCCTTTCCCTTTCCCTTTCCCTTTCCCTTTCCCTTTCCCTTTCCCTTTCCCTTTCCCTTCTTCCTCTCTGCCTCCTACCATCCTTTTTTTTAATCTTCTCTATGGTTGACAGTCCTTTTTACGGCAGGAGGCAGTTTCCCGAATACATTTTAAAAATTTCTTAAGAAGTAAAAAAGTCTCTGAATAGACGCTAGTTCTTTCTTAATATCTGTCGAATTTGATTCTCTTTTGCACAGTTTGAAGAATTACATCCCATTTCTGTTTGATCTGGAGATGCTACAAAGAAAACTGTGTACTGCAGTATTTTGACATGTAACTCTGTTAAGTGAATTATATAAACAGAGGAGGGAAGGGGGAAGTTGACATTTTTAGTGGTTTGGGGGAATAAGGTATCTTTCAGAGATGCTTTAGCTATTTCCTTTGTTTGTTTTGTTTTTCTTCTTTCTCCTTCCTGGGAAGATTTATAATTTTAAACCCTCGTTGACCAATGCGAACAGTGAGGTAACAGGCTGGAAGCTAAAGGGTGTCATGACTTCTAAAGAAAATCTTGAATTTGGTCTTCTCCAGGCTTTTTCTATACAGCTGACAAGTAGTTCTGATATAGACATTCTGATATAGTTTTTTCCAAATGCTTTTTTTTTCCTTATCTGCTTTTAACCTGATTTGTAATTTGACATCAACCCATTTCTTCCACATATCTCTTCAAATGGCAGGATTTCACCTTTGACAGTGACAAAGGAAGCAGATTCACAAACTTAGATCAATACATCAAGGTGTTTAAAATGTGTCTGACTATACCTATGACTGTTGGTGATAGTTTCAGGATTCTGGCAGTGACATTTTACAATGACTTAAAACAATACTGAAAATAATGTCAGCTAAAGAGAAAGTCAGGGAAAAGGCTGTCAGGTTACTTGGGAAAGGAGAAGCAGAGGCAAGATCATGCAATAGAAATTATAATAAACATCTCTCTAAAATTACCCAGCTGATAAAGATATAAAAGACTGTGTCTGAACCTAAAAACTGTTGATTAAGGGATTCATACCCTGGGGCTTTATTAAGCTGATAAGGTGTAGAACTGTATGTCACACTTTTAAAAGCAGGGTAAACTTAATTCTCCCACACTAATTATTAAAGGAAAATTAGTTAAGATTTTCCTTTACAAGACAAGCAAGTCCTGAGGCTCCTGATGAGCAACTCAGGGGTGACTCCATGCCAGGATTCTGCATGTGACCAGTGGAGGTGCTGAGACAGTAGGAGGGCATTAGAAAGAAGATGTCAGTACTGCATTTGATACACCCTTGTCCAATCTACATCCATTCTTCACTGGAGTGGTAGGGCTTGAGGAAATGTCAGGACCTACACGTGGACCTCATCCACTGCTTCTTTAGATGTCTTAGGAAGATGGTATAAATCTTACGTTGATATATTTTTTACATATATGGCATGTAACAAACTTACTTTATCAGAATAATCTTACTCACATCAAAAATTTTCTTTATATAAAAGTATTTGGATGAGTTTGAAACGTCTGTAAAACAGAAATTGCAGAGAGCAGAACTAAAAGGAAGAGCTGGATCCAGTATCTGAGGCTTCTCAACCAAGCAGAGGCAGAGCAAACAGAACCTGCTATAGTCAAGAAACACAAAGCTACAAGTATGAATGTCAAAGGGGCTACAGTAAATCCCGTATAGATAATGTACAATGTTGCATTGGCAGAACTGAAGGAATAGAGGATTCTGAATGTATTTTACCTGAAAATTGTTTGCTTCAGGATGCTCTGTCTTTGGAATTATATTCCATGCACATCTACTCATTTTTTTCTTACTCCACCAATTTCTTGTGAGCACCCTTTTCGCAGGTTGCTCAGTGTGATTAATGTCTTCTGCCTATCTGATTCTTTTGAATTCTGCAAGCTTGAATGGCCAGTTCTGTGGCTATTATAGGAGCTGTTTGACCTGGTCTCAGACTAACCTTTTATGTATAGCCTGGATCACTGAATGTAAGAGGTGAAACTGGATGGTAAGCTCACTTCTGTTTCCTGGGAGAGTGCTTTGACTACAGGGTTTTAACAGAAGAAACATGTTTAATTGGAAAGGAATGAATTTTCTAATTTTTTTTTCACAGATACCTGCTTTTAGAATTAAGCATGCTCAGAACAAATTGATTACACACAGAATCCCATGGTCTCTGATACAAGGAAATCTCATTCATGAGTTTTGGATTTATATGGCAACAAAATTAAAGCTGCGTGTTCTGGTCAATTAAGATGATTGGACCAGTACCAGACTTGCACATGCCTAAGTAACTTTGAGTTAAAAATATGACATGACAAAAAGGATTGAAACTGATGGATTGAGGTTTTATGGGTTATTCTATGACAATTAAGCACTCAAAAATGGGCTAACATAAAATATGTGCCTCTTCATCTTTGTTAAGCTCACCTCAGGAAGCCCTAGAAAGGAGCATGTTTGAAAGCACAGGGATATTGATTTAGTCTGAAAAGAGAGTTCATAAGATCCCAAGGAAGGAGAACAGGTTAGGGTCATGTCAGAAAACATTTGTGAATTACTCAAGAAGCATATTCAAGGAGATGAAGGGAAGAACACTCAGAGAAACAGGCACACAGAGTTTTAGCTGGGAAGAATTTGCCAACTGATGTCAGAAGAGTGTTTGAGGACCAGACAAGTGACCCACTGTGTTTCCAGCCAGATTGGCTCTTGGCTGTCCAATTCATGCAGTTAACCATGTGATAAATCCACCAGAAAGGTACACTAGTCATTCCTCTGAGTGATTTTTGGACAAGTGACTCTTCTCATCAAATGTCTAAAAATTACCACCTATTCTAGCATTTCATGTTGGTATTTTCAGAATACCTTGTCATGAAGGTGAAGCAGGGTGCATGAGAGAGAGGCATTTAAGAGGATGAAGATACCATGGCTTCTGGAATTTTGGCATGATCTCATATTGGCAAATAAAATGTCAGATCCTGGTAGGTTATCAAACGCAGCTGAAAGTTCCAAACATGAAGCCCTGTCTGCTGTCTGAAGAGCACATTTCTGCACACACCCAGTTAAGGGCCGGAATACTGTCAATGAAGATATCAAAGGACATACCTTTTGATATTTTGCTTGGAAGTTATAACACAACATGAGCCAGAAATCAGTTCCTATCCTCACTAAAAACACAGACAGCTGGCTGTAGGAATGCAGCTGAGAGTATCAGTGAAAATACACAAGATATAGGAAAACACAAAGGGAGGGAAGGTTAACATCCTCTCCCTCTATTACAGACAAAAATGAAAGTAATTTCCCTCAGATCATGATCCCAGTGCCTGCAAGCTGACATAACTCAGAGCAGGCAGGACCTCCACCCATTTCCACAAGGAAAGCAGCAGGTACATTGGTCAACTTGGAATAAGTGCTCTGTGACCATGAAAGATAACTTACTGTATATCGTTAGTGAGAAACTAGGGATGAGCGTGTTCTGCAAAGCCATGTACGTGAATTTGGGGAAACAAAGTCAAAAGAAGCAGTACAGGCACTTAACATCCATCCATCTATCCATCCGTCCTTGCATTTGGAAAGAGTATTGTCAAGCCTGTGACCTTGAAAGAAAATCCCTTTGGAAGAATGAAGACAACTGGGAAAAGCCAACAAATTCTGGGGCTTTATTTTTCCTGGAGACATCCAGTTACAACTAGATGGAACAAAACATAGGCTTATTGAAAGGATGGTTTGGGGCAATAAGGGCACAGGATAGAATAGGAACCTTTGATCTGGGAAACTGACATTTTGAAGCTAATGTCTATTACATTATGAAAATAGTTAATAAGAGAGTACTCCAAGAAACATTTTACTTTTAGGTGCAACAAATATACTATCAAAAATAGAATTTGTAACCAACCTTTCTAGGACAGATACCAAGCAGCTCAGCTATTTCACTAAGTTGCAGAAGATATGGAAAAAGAAGGATTTCTCACTAATGTGTTGCATAAATATAACTTGCTTATTCATTTACCTATTTCTTACCATTCTGCTGGTGGTACTTAAATCAAAATACATTTCTGTGAGGAAAATAAAGGAAATGTAACAATTATAAAACCAGGGAAGAAATTACAGACTTTTTTTTTCCCAAAAACCATTCAGAAATATGTAGGTGAGTAGTATTTACATAATGCTATCTTATCTACTATAAGGAAGCTAGTGATTTATTTTCTCTGGCAGTGAGGCTGGGGGCAGAACTTTGGGCTGAAGAGACACCTTACAGTTAAATATTATTTCTAAAGAGGGAGATAGAAACAAAAAGAAGCTAAGTCAAATAGCATGCCCTGCTTTCTGTGATATGCTCACCCAGGTTGTCTGGCTTTAGTCATGACTCCAAAAATATGCAGTTCCCCAATCTCAAAGAGAAGGTGCTGAG
This sequence comes from Fringilla coelebs, assembly GCF_963513975.1. Classification (NCBI taxonomy): domain Eukaryota; kingdom Metazoa; phylum Chordata; class Aves; order Passeriformes; family Fringillidae; genus Fringilla; species Fringilla coelebs. Next base: position 36,632,712 of record NC_140029.1, read on the forward strand.
ACAGTGCATCAGTATTTTGTGCTTGCTGCTACATATACCTGGGTGCAACTGGGCAAAGAGAGGTCCACACATGTTTTCAAGCAAAGCATAAATTTAGAAAAAAACCTTGTGCAAGCTTGCTATTTCAGTCCTGTTCTGCGCATATTGTTTGTGTTTGGCTGAATACAGAAAGCATTTGTTTTACAAAATCTGTTTTGGTATTAATTTAGTTAATGGAGAGATAGAGGAAAGTCCATAAAGAGGACTCTACTGAAGAGTCCTCTATATGATCTGTAACTGTTTTGCCATGATGGGAGAACTGCAATGTTTGAGTATGGTCAAACACAATTTTTCTCTCTTGTAAGAAGCAATGTTAGTCTCATGACCTGAGGGTGAGGTGTGAGACAAATTACAAAGGAATGTAAAACACAGCTTGTAGGCTGTGCTTGATAACAAGAGCCTGAGAGACACCCCAGGCCCCCATGAAACAACTGAGGTGGCAGTAAAGCGACACACAGCTTCACTGAAAGGAGCCTGGAGTGAACTGAGTGTGGCTTGGGCAGGCAAGGGCAAGACACAGGGCTCGGCCAGGGAGCAGGTACATGTTTAAATGCTAACTAGGTCAGGCACAGGCTTCACTCAGGCTCCAGCAAGCAATCTCAGATCAATGATAACAGGCAAGGGAGCTGAGATATTTCATACCTGCTATCTCCCTGCAGTCATCTTAGTTTGCCTCTCAGAGGCAGAGGCTCATTGCTGGTTTATTGACAAGCAGTGACAAGTCATTACTTCTAGCTCCCCCACCAAACACTTTTTTCATTTAGCTGTAGATCCCTGCTTTTCATGAGCAAGTCTGGAGATGAACATTTCATGTTGCAGCTATCACTGGTCAAACTTCATTAACATGTACCAACACAGGATAAAAGTCCTTTTGCTCTTTTTTTCTACATACTAAGTATACAGGGCAAATCAGAGCTCTGTACAGTTCCCTGCTCTAGAAACTTATCCATATGAATACAGGTCAGTACAGTCTTCTAAGAAATAAGTTTTTCAAGCTGTGTACTTTTATTCTCACCTTAAGTAAGGCATACAGCATCGTTTAAACCATGGAAACTCTTCCAAATATGTTGGCACACAAATAGAGGAGCTCATGGTTGGGCTTTGTAAAAATATTGTGTAGAAATAGATGAACAAAAATATCCAAGAATTATATAGAACCATTCTCATTACTGGGATCACAGAATGTACTGACTAGTGGGGGTGATCCTTAAGGTCAAAAGTCCCCAAATCCCATGAAGCATCTGTAATGGAGGAGAATGATTTAAAAAATCATGGCACAAATCCTGTGACCCACTTAATGCATCTTAGATCTGTCTAAGGTAAAACTGGCACAATGTGTGTGGTTATTGTCCAGCATTCCTCCTCAAAATCACCTCTGCTGGTATTTATAAAGAATGAAAAGGAAGTGTAGTATAAATGCTATTTTTCATACTAAATATAGTGTTTGTATCTATTGTTCCTTTTCAGTAGTTTTGGGTTATATGCACTGCACTTTTAAAGGTTCTGAGTGAGCCAGGAGCCTGCACTGAAGTTCTACTACATTAAACCCAAAAAACAAAAGAAGAAGAACGAGCCTTTGCAGTATGCCATGGGCCTTTAAAACTGTCACTTGACCTTTAACACTGGTACCCGAAGAAAAAGAAAAGTGTAGAAGTAAACTGGGGCAGCAGGTAGCAGTACTTCCCTAGAAGCTGTCATATTTTTGTTCTTGAATGAGTGGATGGGTAGATGATCTAAGGATTATGTGACAATATTAATCACAGAAGCCCCTGATGATTCAGTCTCTCTGACCAGAGAGTCTCATTTTCCTCAGTCAAAATGAATAACCTTGTGTCTATTAGCATGACGCAGCCCTGTGGAAGTCATGTTTAAACTCTCTTCAGTGGTCCAGAGTTACCCAAGAGTTACTAGCTGTGCATGTGGCTGAAGCTATTATTCCAAAGGCAAGTAATAGTTTTAAAGTAGGCGTATAGGTGGGGAACAAAGTGATCATTTGGCATTTACTCTAGTTACTCTGATTAGATTACAGACCATTATAAAAATTGTAATGATAAAATTCTGCAAATAGGAGGAACCATATGTTTTATCACCTGCACAACTAGAAAAAAGAAAATCTGAAACCCTGTATTTTATCTCTTCTTCTGTATGACGCACTCTTTCCGGAACCCCACTGAATAAACCCAGAGTAAAGTTCAACCTAAGACAGACACTTCCACACTCAGAAGCAATCCTGTAAAGTAACTTTCTTCCATTCTGATACTCTCTCTGAATTCTAAATCAATGCAAACTGCAAAATGAAGAACACTAAAAGTTATAACTGAAAAAAGCAATAGTCCTACTTCATTAATTCCATCACAATTCCATGTGTGATTTACACTCAAACTCCCACTTTAACTTCCCTTCAGCCCATAAAATGTTTTGAGGTCTAAAATATATTACTTCAGGTATTTCTCTGACTTTGCTGAAGACAGCAAATAAATCTGCCCCTTGTCTTTCTGATTGCTGGCATTCTTCAGCGCATAGCAAAGATTTTTCACACTTTGTGTGTGGTGATCTTCTGTTGTAGATTATTGCTTTATATTGAAATAACAGTATCAAATTAATTTGGTCTGATCCCTGGAGCTGAATTCCAACCACCAGGTCACATAGGGAATATATATTTTATTTATAATTCATTTACTACTGACAATCTCAGTGGCAACTTCATTAAATGAAATGTATCCCAAACCTAAAAGCCTGTTAATATATTCTTATTATTGTTCTGACTTTATTAACTTTACTGAATTGTTCTATTTTTTCCAGAGGATTAATACTTTTTTTTAAAATTATAATTGTTTCTTGAATATCTATGCACAATTTTTAAAAATAGTTCAGAAACAGGTGTTTCAGATAGATCAAATAAAAGAACTATCCTCTTTTCTAATAATAAACTTTTAAATAGACCAGTAATCCTTAAAATATAGAAAAGGTTAATCATTCTAAAACTCAGATGGGCTTGGAAAATTTCTCTAAGGGTTAAAAAAAAAATAGGCTTTTCAAAACTAAAGCAAGCTGAATAATAACCCAATTATAACCTCCTTTTTCTTTTTTTTTTTTTTTTTTTTTTTGAATAGTGTAGAGTAGTCCTCCTCTCTTATCAGCTGGGCAGGGACTTCCTGCTACTGAGCACACATTTGTGTCTTAGACAATATAATGGGCATGTACATTCGCTACTCTATTGCTCTTACAGCACATCACAAATAAGCAATTGAAAGCTGTTTCATCTTTCTCTCAAAAGATGTTTTCTGCTGTCTGTATTAATTGGCATTTGAGATCATGTGCTGTCACTTTTGCATTTTGCTAAGGAAAAAATATGTATTACAGCTATTGTTGCTAATAATATAAAGCCTGACTTTTCTCACAGAGATTAATTTGAAATGACACTATGGAGCTTGACAGCTCTTGTTGGTTATTTTAATTTACTAGACAATTTTGCATGCTATTGGCATAGGGACATGGTCTCAGGCAACAGTTTTGTTCTATTGGTTATTATTATAAATTAAATAAATATTGAAATAAACAGTAAGCCTAACTAAAGACTAAATTACCATGCAATTTAAATCTCAGTAAACAATTATTGAAGGGAAATATGGAGATACACATAACAAATTATGGAATACTCAACTGATAAATACTTTATGCTGAATGAGGGACTAAGGTGCACACAAATTTTTAGCTTTTTTTTCCAGAAATTTTGAGGTGCTCATATACTGGCTTTGGAGTGCATGCTATTCCTTTCTATAATTCAGTCATTTCAGATCACTTTAATATGACTTCTTCCATTTATTTTAAGGCAGCTGAAGAAGTTTATTAACAAAGTATGCCAGGGCCAGTCTAACATGAACTAAAATGTGATGCTGAATTCAAAATTGCATCTTATATATCAGAATTTTTTTCTCTTTAGCAGAAACACAGCAAACACTACTAAAAAATTCTCATCAATCATCCAGATTTAGTAACTTGTCAAAGTCTAGGTACTTATAAACACAATGTTTTAGTAAATTCTGTGAATTGCTAGTTAAGTTGTTAAGCTGGGATACGATTCTAAAATTGTTGATTCTTTCCTCAAAATAAGTATAAAAGATAGAATATATATGCTCTAATCCTGCAAGTGGATATACTAGAATGGTGACTCTTAAATTAATGCAGCGCAGCCTTGGAGATCAGTAGATAATAAAGAAAGTCTGAAAATGTGTTCTACATGAACATAACTCAGCTGGTTATTGCATCATAGGGAAAAACCCTTTTTTGCCTATTCCAAAGGAATTTTGCTGGGCCTCTGTGTGCTGATCAGACTTTATCACCTCAGTTTTCTGTTTCATCTGCTGAACCCTTATTGGGTTTTAGGGATTGCTTCTTTGTGTTCATACACACAAATGATAGACTTTTAATTACTTATCATTACCCAAGCCCCCCTCTCTTTCCTTCCTTTTCCTTCCACGGGTAAAATGCCTTGGAGAAGAGAAAAAAAAAAATCATAAAGAGGATGGGTCTGATCACTTTCCAGACTATGCACTTCAAGCTCACAAACAGCCCAGAGCTTCTAGAAGCAGATTTTGAGAAAATGACTGCTGTGTTCATGCTGCTTCTATGTCCTTGAATGTCCTTATTCCTGGTCACTACACTCTGTCTGCCCTGACCTGGTGAGTGATCCTCAAATACTTTTTGCTGCAGGTCCTGAAATAACTAATTTGTTTTTAATCTGATATGAGCCAAAGTCACTGGAATTTAATTTTCTTGTCCATGAAGGTTCTTCATCAGCATTTCTGAGAAGGAGGGTCTTACGTTCAGAATGACCTCTCATAGCTGTTCTGATTCACAATGGGATGTATCCAGCTTTTTAAAAGGGCACAGTTCACTTTTTTTTCATGTAAGTTCTTTGTTAAGACTATTCCATTTATCACCTATGTGAAAGAAAATCCGCTGTTACCAGAAATTGCTCATCCTACCAGTTATCAATGATCCAACCCCATGAAATTGCCTATATTTTATTTACACAGCTGTACTGGGTCTGGTTTGCCAATACTGGGCACTACACAGGACTGTGATGTGAGAACCTTGGCTGGCCACCTGATGCCTATCTGGTTCAGGTCTCCTCCTCAGCAGGACAGGAGACAAAAATGCTACAAGTATGCTCAGAGGCTGAGATAAGAACAGAGAGACCCACTCATTAGTTCTTGCCATAGAGAAACAGGCTTGACTTGGGGAAATTCTTTTTATTTGCAAGTTAGTAACAGATGTGGGTAATTAGAAATAATAATGAATCTAAAAGCCTCTCCTTACCGCCCCATTCTTGTCACTGGGTTCATCTTCACTCCGACATTCCCTTCTGTCTCTTCCCCTCAAGTGAGAGAGGGTGATGGGGAAAGGGAGTTGTGGTCAGTTCATGACACTTCATTTCTAGTCCTCCTCCTTCTCATGCTGTTTCCCTGTTCCAGCACGGAGTCCCTCCCTCCTGTGTCAAGGATACAGTCCTTAACACAGCTCCTCAGCATGGGTGCTTTCAATGGGCTACACTCATTCAGGAATGGACTGCTTCAAAAAGGTCACAGGTCATGCCAGAACACCTGCTCCCACCTGGGCTTTTCTCCATGGACCCTACTGCCGCCCCCAACACTGTCTCTTCACAACCTCCAGCTTCAAATCACATCCACCTGCTTCAATGCAGAGTCTTCCACAGGCTGCAGGTGGATCTCTGCTCCACTGTGGTCCTTCACAGTCTGACTCACCTGGTCTTTGGCCACTGGCTGCAGGAGCATTTCTGCTCTGGGCCCTGGAGCAACTTCTCCCTCTCCTTCTACACTGACCTCAGCGTCTGCAGGGCTGTTTCTCCCACATATTTCTCACTCCTCTAACAGCTGCCACACCACATTTTTTACCCTTTCTTTAATATGTTATAATGGGCTCAGCTTTAGCCAGTAGTGGGTTCATCTGGGAGCTGGTTAAGCTGGCTCTGGCTGACTTGCAGAAGTCACCTCTCCAGCCCCCACTACCAAAACCTGCCAGAGTTCTGTTTAACCCAAATGTAAGTGTGGCCTGCCATGAATTCATTTAAACATTGAATAGAGAATGAAGAATGCTGAACTTGGCTACAGTCATAGCAATAGAATGTCAGTTTACTGTAAAAGCCTAAAATTTGGCAATAAAAAGAAAAGACTGCAAAGAAAGTATCTGCAAAAAGAAAAATTGTTAATAATGAAACTTAGTTGTTAATTTTTTATGAGTTTTTCATTGAGACTTTTTTTGTTGTTGTTGTTTACTAACACATATTTTCTCTTCTGACCATCCTACTATGATATCTGAAAGTCATAGAGATGAGTGCATGATTCATGGACTTTCTTCTTGATTTCAAGGTATAAAGGATGAAATTCTCTTCTGTGCAAGTGAGGCATTGTGGAATGTAAAAAGGACTATGCAATGGGACAGCTATCATGTTCCCTTCTGGAGAGGGGTCAAAGTCTCTTTTTTTGCATGATATCAATATTAAATCCCTGAAGTGTTTAGAATTTCCCTTTTCAAATCCATCCTGTTTGCATTTGTAATGATTTAATTCAAGAAGTTTTCTGAATTCTGGTGAAAACTACCTATATTTCTTCCTTTGTTAAACAAAATGTAAATAAACTTTCTGAAACAACTCCCCTCACAGTATGATGTTAATAAGAAAACATTGCCCAAGAGTTAATTGTGCTATTTCATATTAAAATGCTTGTCTCAGAAGATTCATAAATATTTTATTTCTGTAATGCAAAATGTTATTTTCCTTTTTAAAAAAATTTGTTTCTCTATACTTCCTTAATGACTTTACTAACAAAAAAGTCTGTTGAGAATTATATCAAATCTCTTTCTTTGATGCTCATTAGAACAATTATTTAAATATTAAACATAGTAGATATCTCAGTGTTTTGGTATCTATTTTGCAATTACTTAAATCCTAAACAGTCCTAAACAGGTCACAGGCCTCAGTTTAAGGATGTTTGTTTGTAATAAAAGCTCTCCTGCACCTGGCTTTATGCTTTGTAAGAAACTGTTTTTCTCCAGGGTACAATTACATCAAGATTTTTTTTTTTCAGCCAGCAAGAAGAAAGAATAATGGCCAAAACTCAAGTTACACCAAATATTTGGTCTAGGGTTTGCCTTTGCCAATCTATTGGATATTAAGCATAAGAGTCTGAAATCCCATGAGAACAATAGGTTACTATTTTGTGGATATTTTAAAAGGCTCTAATTTAGACTAAACTTCCTTTAATTTTTCAGTTCATATCAGAGGCTTTAAGTCAAGAGCATGAACCATACTTTAACTACATTTTCACATTCCACCAAGAAAAAAGAGAGTCTTTTTTCTTAGTGAAGTTTAATATTACTAATGGTTCTTATTCTATAGAAGGGATTTAAGAAGCTGATTTGAATTAACTGGAAGTTATTATTATTCTTCCTAATTGATTAAAATGTGTTATTTTCTATACCAATACTCTGCTTTGTATGGTTGTCATGGTTTAAGCCCAGCCATCAACCAAGCCCCACGCAGTTGCTCACTCACTCCCCTACCAGTGAGAGACCAGGGAGAGAATCAGAAGAGTAAAAGGTAAAGAACTCATGGGTTGAGATCCAGACAATATAATAGAGAAAGCAAAAGCCACACATGCAAGCAAAGCAAACCAAGGAATTAACTCACTGCTTCTGAAGGGCAGGCAGGTGTTCAGCCATCCCCAGGAAAGCAGAGCCCCATCACACGTAATTGTGACTTGGGAAGACAAATTCTATCACTCAGTCACCCTGGGGGCAGAGGGAGGATGCACAACCACACACTCCAAACATCCCCCTCTTCTTTTTCTTACTCTCACTTTATGTCATAGGGTCTGGAATATTCCTTTGGTCAGTTTGGGTCACCTGTCCTGCCTGTGACTCCTCCCAGCCTCCCATGCTCCCTCAGCCTCCTTTTCAGCATGGAAGTAGGAAAAGCAGAAGAAGCCTTGGCTCTGTGTCAGTTCTTCCCAGCAATAACAAAAAATGTGTTATAAATTGTGTTTTCAGCACAAATCCAAAACACTGCCCCATACCAGCCGTTGTGAAGAAAATTAACACTTTGCCCCAACTCTGCTGCACATGGCAGAGGTAAAGGACAACATACTCCTGTACATGGGTTTTCCAAAAAGACAGGTTTCATGGAAAAAGACAGAATATGATAGAACTACTTGCAAGTTATAGTTTCAAATTAAACACAATATTGAAATATAATCTGTACTTACCATTGCAGAAAAGTAGCAGCGATGATACTGAAATTATATTTCAACAACAAAACTTTTGAGAATGTTGCCCAAAAAATCCATTGTCAACTTAGGGAATTGTAGGAAAGGAAGTGTGATTTCACTAGCAAGTCCATACAAAAACTTCTGTATGAAACAGAGTTAGGGTCTTTCTTTCTGCAAAGACTGTCATCTACTGCACTCTAAGGTAATGCTAATAGATGGACATCACCTCTTTTTCATATCATTAATTTTTTGCTTTTATTAACAGCACTTTACCAAGAATGCGAGAAAGAATGGCTTTGAGTGAGAGGTGGCATAGTATATTAGGTGGGCTGACATAGATCATATGTTATTGTATAAAATTAGACATCTAAAATTTTACTGATTTTATAGAAACACTGTTTATAATAGCATCAAATCGTTTTCACAGTTTCAGTGTTCAGGAATGATAGACCATATCTGCTGTGACATTAGCTGGGAAGGGAACATAATGTAAGTCCCTCCCTGTGACAGGGAAAAAGCTAAGGTTTGGCTACAAGCTAAAACTTCAATATGCCAAAGGTGCAAAGCCACACATTTGGCTTTGGGAAGTAATTTGGAAAGTATAAAGTGTCTGTTTTATTGTGCCCAATGGTTCTCTTCTCAATTCACTGAAACTGCTCTTTTTATTTAAAGAGGTTCTGATCTCCCATTCTGATGAGCATTGGGAACAAGCTGGTTTTTTTGCTCCCACCTTCCCTTGATGCTCATCTGTCTTCTGTCTTTTGAATCTTTACCCTTTCCCTCACTTACCATGTCCTAACTTTCCCTTTTCTCAGAACTTCAGAGAAGTTCTGAGATTACCCTGCAGGAAAGAAAGAAGGATAAATAATTTCTGAAAGATGGCTGTTTCATTTGGGGAATCATAATGTTTTAGATCTTTAATGTTACTTTAAATGTAACAAAAACTACATAGGCAGAGTCTACTGACATCTATGCACAACACAGAGGATCTTTAATGCTATATTTGCCTGGAATCTCTATTCTAAGTTATTTAAGTGAGTGATTGTTTGTTTTTAAATACTTTTCTTCATGAAATACGAATGTTTGAATGGACAAATGATTCTGAATTCCCATGGTTTTGTGTGTACTTCAGGGTGGACTCTAATTCCTGTTCATGTAAGTGAAATACTTGAAGCTTAAGGATATGATTAATCTAAAGCATTAAAAAAAAAAAAAAGAAGAAAAAAAGAGGGTTTCCTTTTATATAGACCCCAGCAGAAGAGTGTTCTACTTTCCATTCAGTTACACTGCTTGGACTATATCAAATGCAGTTTTAAAAGTGAGGTCATGATGCTATGATTCAAAATTTGTCAGATGTAAAGCCATAAGGGATTTTTAGAAGATGAAAAGACTAGGCTTCTGATGTGACCTGATGCAGCTGAGTAACTCCCAAAGTCACAAGTCAGTTTCTGACTATAAAAGAGACATCTGATCAGATTGTCACGCTTTATGTTTAATGGAGTGTTACAAGGACTTTGACACAAACCATTACCCACTATTTACTTATTCAAGGCAGAAACCTACTGGAAAATTGAACGAAATTATCCATACTTTAACAGCTTTGAGCAGATTGCAGTATGATCAAAATTTCTAAAACATGCCCTTTTGAGAACAGTGGTATTAAATGTTCTTGAATTCTTGTATTGTACTCTAATCATTACAATTTTCTAAATAATTTTTAACCTCAGGATGCTAAATAGAAATGTTGCCAGTGTTGCAATTTATATCTGCTGTATGTGGCTATGTTACAGAAAGAATTTTTTTACTGACTTGATTCAAATGGTAATCAGTTGTGAACCTGTTGTCCTTTCACCACTTGCTATCCTTGAAAAAAACTTTGTTAGTCAATTTCTTCACTATTTACAGTACCTTTGGGAATCAAAGCCATTGTAAAAATCACTTGCAATAACTTCAGTATCTGATAGGAAATTTGACTTTTCAACTAAAAGAAGAAGCTCAGAGGAACCTTGGTCACATCAAACTGCAGAGAGGAAACATGCTGTTGAAAAATTGCTTCAAAACTACTACTTTGCTTACTCAAAAATAAAAAGCTACTCAAAAATAAAAAGCTGGTAAAATCATAATGCTTTTCTAGGGAAGGATGCTCTTATGAAATAAAGAGTGAAGCAAGGCATGATAGCTCATTTGCAGATCCAGATTAATTGCACATTGGGTGAGTGTGTGATTAGCATGTATTAATTCTGAAACTTAGCAAACTAAGTGATTTGAAGGCTCTCTGACATAAGGTATAGGCATAAGGAGGAAGAATGATTCAAATATTCCAGGCCCCTTTTCTTTCCTGCCAGAATGACCAGGGCTTGTATTTTTCTGAAATGTGATTGTTAAATAACCCAGAAAGCAGATTTTTTTAAATTGAGGACAGTAATGAAAATATTTAAAAAAAAATTTCTAAACTTGCAACATATTTTTGAAATTATGTAGCTATTAAAAAAGGATCACAAATAGTACAGAGACTCTTTATTTTCCACTGATATAGTGGTGCAAATCTTACATGAGTCAAAGTATTCGTTTGCATCAGGTTAAATTGGTCCCAAGTTAAATTTTGTACGCTGCTTGTCTACAAAAAAGGATTCTGAGTACTTGAGGACATACTTCAAAACCCAGCAGTATAAAATGTTAAGTATTACTTAAGAAAGAAGGCTTTTGAACAAATAACTTTGCAGGGTGAATCAATTTACTAATCTGTATCTTTATTAAGTCTTTTGCTGAATATTTCTGTGGATTTTATTTCTGATGAATCCTGTAATTGCAGAGATTTTTATCAGATTAAGCTTGGCCCTACAAGGCAAAAGATCAAATTGTTTTTCACTGTTGAGCTGCATTAAGAGGGCCTGGAGGTCAGTCATACCAGCAAAAGATCTATCTGTTTCAGGGGAATAAAGCTGACTCAGATGTATTTCTGTAAAGATGTTATAATTGTCAAGAACCAGGTTTAATTGAGGAGTTTTGCATATGCTTAAATAGTTTGCTATTCACTAATATTTTAGTCACCTGTAATATTATTGAAAGGAGGTGCACAACAGCACACTTTCTTGAGGTGGAATGGCAGATTTGTCCCCATTTGTAAATCTGACCTGATTTACATGTGCACTGCATTTAGACAGTATTTTTGAAAGAACTTCAGTCCCTTTGGACAGATTTCTTTAAGTTCTATTAAATCTGGTGCCCTGAAAAAGAAGTTTATCATTAGACCAACTAAGAGGAAACAGTTGAACATCTCATAAACTGTAGAATCACTGAATAATTTAGGTAGGAAGAGACCTCTGGAGGTTGAATCCAACTCTCTGCTCAAAGCAGGTCTGATAATATCTCCTAGCTTAAGAACCATCAAACTAGTTTTGGATATCTGTAAGGATAGGAAATCCACAACCTTTTTGGGCAAACTGATGTAGTGTTAGACCATCCTCACAGTGAAAACATTTTGTGTGGTATCTAGCTGGAATTCCCTGCACTGTCAAAGAGTACTCTTGACAGAATAGCCTCTAGTATTGATCTCTGAAAGATGTCACTTGTCACCAGTTACGTGCTGGACCCATGCCACTGATCACAGTCCCTAGAGACTGGTGGTCCAGTGAAGTTTCCACACACCTGGTTCATTCCCTTAATGAGACCAGATACTGGGACTGTGCCCACAGGCGTGCTGTGGGACACAGTGTCTCAGACCTTACTAAATTGAGGCATGTGACAATCACTGCTCTTCCCCTGTCCAAAACACTAATTAAGTCATTTTAGAAGGCAGCCAGGTTGGTCAGGCCTGATTTACCCTTCTTAAAGTCCTTCTGACTCTTCTGAGCCACCTTCTTGTCTTCCATGTGTTTGGAGGTGGCTTCCAGCAACATTTGCTCTATAACTTTCCCAGGAACTGAGCATGAGTTAAAAGTAATTGGTTGTGTGTAGTTCCTGGGTCCTCCTTTTCGCCCTTGTGTTACAGGGCAATACTATTGTTAATGGAAGTGTGTTCTTTTACCATCTGAGTGAAACTACTGCAAGAATTTTCCTGTGAGACGAAGTCCTAATAGGTGAAACTCCATTATAAAGGAGCATCATAAATGCAAAAATCTTCACCTCTCTGTATAGCAATGTAAACCCTATAGATGTATCCAAATTATTTGTGGAGGTTAGACTACAAAGACCTGCTAGTCCTTGAGAATGGTTTAGTGAACTGCATTTAAAACAATTTGATATTTTATTTATAAATAAGGATATATTTCATATATAGATGATTATATAGCCTTTTTTATAAATGTTTTGTGAGTGTAAAATTGAAGTAAGAAGAGTAAAAAGGAAACTAATAGGATTGAAAAGTCTTCTGGACAAAAATAACACAAGCCAAATTTGTAAATGCAACCTGTTTTTAGTACAATGTCTTTTCTTAAAATAAAGAGCTTTGAAGCTCTGTCTAATCTATGTAGAGAACTGCTTCTAAATAATTAGAGAATTTCTAAGAAAGAAGACTAAAAAAAAAGAAGAATAACTTTTATTTAAAAGGGAAAAGCACACATGGTAACAATGATTTAGCTGTTTATTGTGAGATACTTATAACTAATAATAGCCAGAAAGCTCAAAGCTAAAGTTACATAAACAAAGATTAATACTAAATTTAGAAAAAAGAATTAGCATATACATAGCTTGCATACCACAACAATTTTAGTTTTCCCCATTTTAAAGAAAATATTGATTGCAGTGCATGTACAGATGCATTTATTACAAACATTTTCAAACACATAATTTTCAAACAGAAGCTCTATTGGTAAGCTGAAAGGTTTGCAGACTGGATAAAACTGTTTGCTCTGCTTCCAGCAACTCGTTTGAAACATGTTCAGTAAATGTATAGCTGTCACTGTGAATATATCTTGCATTCCGATCAGAACCTGAGGCAGGGAAAATTCCCTCTCATATTAAGGCTTGTTGGCATAGCCCATCCTTTTCAGTACTTAGGACTGAAATTACTGTCCTAAGAGAAACCACTGAAAAGATAATTGTTCAATAGGCCAGTCAACCTACAATATGTCAGGAATGTACTTCTAAAATTAATTTTACCTTGTCCTATTAAGTAGTTATCCTTTCATGAGAGAGCTGTTTGAATCTCACTTGACTTACTGCTCATTTACATGATGAAAAATAGGAACGTGTAGGAATTTGTAAATCTGTTCAAGGGCAAGTGGTACCGTGGTAAAAGTAGGGTTGAGAAACAGAACAGTGGCAGTCCCCTTCACATGTAACCCTCTCAGCAATTCATCCAAATTATACAACGATTCTGGATCTCTGAATATGCTATTGATGAATCAGATGCTTCTTTCATGTCTTATGCCCCTGCTTGAAAAAAAAAATAATTGAAAAATGCAGTGAATATAGACATAATTTAAGTGAAAAATGCCTGAAAGAATAGAAAGAATTCAACACCTGTAAGTAAATAAAAAGATGAATACATGACTTGTTTCTTTTCTACTTTTAAATTCCCATCAAGAAAATGCCACATTTTAAAGCTATCTTCAGCTTAAGAGAGTGAAAACATATCAAGAATTTAAACCTCAGAGATAAAGTCTGGCAAATCCAAGCTACAGTAACTGTATTAAAAATAAAATAAAAAACACAACACAGATTGATAAAGATAAGATAGATGAAACTAATACATATGAATGATCATTAAGTAAAAGTATTCCCATGATTTGGATACTGAAAAAAAAATTAGTTACTTAACTTGCTTCTTTAGTTTTCAACTTAATTCAACCCTATTCAACCCTAGAAGGAGAAGTGCATTTAACTCAAGCTTAGTCTGTGGGGTAGCATAACAGATAAAACAACAATCACAGCATATGTGCCAGGATACTTGTCAGATTTTCAAGGCAAGACATCGAGGTAAATGAAAAAATTGGCAAATTTGAAATTTGTTTAGCAAAAGAGGCGATGTTAGGCAAACTTGGAGTACTAAATAACTTTTTTTTTTTTTAGAGGGGAGAAATAAAAGAGATCTTTCCAATCTGTATAAAGAGAAGTAGTTATGGAGGAAAAGGACCTCTGGCATCATCTGGTCCAGAGGCAGATGGTTTAGACGGGTTTGCTAAAAGACTTTGGTAGAATTTTTAATGAAATCCCACTTGCAGAAGATGGAGAGGATGAACTCTGTAGATTAACTGTAAGTATGGATCTTACTGTAGAGATAGTAACAACAGGCAATGATGAAGTGGAAAGTCTAAGATGGGAGGCAGCTTTCTCCAGGATGAACCAGAGGATCAGCATTCTCAAATACCTTAATTCATGAGAGTACTAGTGAAATTAGTCCATGACACAAAGTTCAGAGGAATCACAAACAACTGAAATAGTGAAGGAAGTGATAATATGCATTTAATAGCATACAAGGTGAATGGTGAGACATCATGGGATTAATAAAAGTATTTTTACAATGAATTGCAAATTATTTGCGAATATATAAAGAAAATTCTGATTATTTCACAGGATTGTGAGCCACCTATACAATGCTGATGTGAAAAGTGTAAAAATGGGGAAAGCTGATGAGTTATTTGCTGATGTCTTAGTAGATGATGATGGCTTGAGAAAAATAAAATTGTTAATAAGATCCTCAGAATGAAGAATGAGCAACAAGGATTCAAATAACCATTTCAAAGTTTCCCTCCATACTGGATCATATAAAGTACACAAGTGTTCCTGATAAGGGCAATTTTTTGATTGCGTAAAACTAATTAAAAAATGAAAAAAATGTCCCGTATGTATGGTGTCTCAAACTGTTCATGTGCTCAGAGGTCAACAGCTGTAGTGCAGGATAGTGAGTAGAAAATAGCAGGGGAAAGGTTTCACAAAAACATCCGCAAAAGGCATTAAAATGTGATTAGAACAGCTGCTCTATTGGTACATGAGAGATTTCTTCAGGAATAATGACGAGCTTGTGAGATATGATCAAGTTTAATTTGGATTGTACTTAAACCTGTGGGGCTGTATCAGATTTCTCAGTATTGAGTAGCAGCGAAGGAAAATGAAATCCATGCAGAGTGGAATGGCTGTGCACTGTATTCAAAAGAATTTGCTCACCTTAGACACTGGCAAATGTAATTATAAAAATATCCCAACAGAAAACAGAGGATATGCATAGATCACAGGAGCTTTGGATCAGGCATTAGGGACTAGTTTTACAAAAGGTAGAAAAGCAGATAAATGGAATAACAAAACCAATTGGGAACACAGACTGTTTGTACAGCTTCATCTAGGAATGTTTCCATCTTAGATCTTCTGCTTCTGTGCTGAGTGGGGCTTAATTACACAGGAGTGTTTGGCCAAGTGCTGTTGATACATGCTGCCTCTGGCAGCAACAGGCTCCACTCTGAAGCAAAGATGCCTCCTCCATCCCACTCCCTGCTGCCTGGGTTTTTCCTTGGACTTCCTTCAGCTAAACACTGGGTAGCTCTGATCCTATTTAGCCTTTGTGATCAGAGAAGATCACAGCCTGAAGTGGTTTGTATAGCTAAATACAAGCGTGGCAACAGTGTGAAAGTTGATAGCAAATGCTTCCGGTGGATTCTTTGGTGTTCTCTTTCATCAGTAAAACCAAAATATGCATGTACAACCTCTAAAAATATATTTCTCTTATCCCCCAAAAGACTTCTTTCCTCAAATATTCCCTCTGTCACAAAAGTGGAGAAAATGCTTCAGGCATTAATACCATGAAAACAAACAAATGAAAATCCTAACCCAACCCCCTCTCCCCCCAAAAAACCCCAAACACACCGACTGAAGAACCACAAGAAAACAAAACCCTAAACAAACTGGAAAAGCAGAAATCTTGCTAAATGAGAAAAGACTGTCATTAACATTTACAGAGTGCAAGATGCATAACACATGTGAAACTATTTTCATGGTTCTCCAACAGATAAGAAAACTTCAGATAGTAATACATCTTTAAGGGTTATACTTACTGTTGAGGGGAATTCACAGTACTGCTGGGCAATGAATTGGAACAGCACTGTTGAGTTCAGTTACCCTTCCCTGAGAAAGAAAACTAAGCAAAACTGTTATGACTCATAAATATTTAATTTTTATAGAAAAGCGGCTTGCTTTTAAAATTAAGTTCACAAAGCTTAAATTCTATTAATAAGTTAAATTGCTATCTCTCTTCCAGAAATGATTGGACATTTTCTGGTGGGACATGTTTTTAAGTCAGGAAGTTCAGATTCACTGAATCGAAACGTGTTGGTGTCAAAAAAACATTTGTCAAAACTCGGCAGATTTCTGATGGGGAAAAAGTCCCCTGGCTTTCTGCCAGCTTGCCTGATTGCCTTCATCACTGTATGGCTTCTTTCCCTGACAGAGAATTTTGGAGCTAGACCTCTATATGTGCCTTTTCTCTTGCATTTAATAGTATCAGCCCCTCCTCTGCCATTTCAGTTTCAAGGCTTGCCACTGAAGAAAGCTGAGTGCTCAGGTAGCAGATAATCTGGAAAAGCAGTCAGCCAGGGAGATTTGCTCTCAGCAACCTGGCAGTCAAAGCCCCCGAGCGTTTATTGAATGGGGAGCCAGAGAGCCTTCAGAATTAATAGGGAGACCAAGAAACCAGAAAAACAGGGTGTGAATCACCAGCACAGTCACAAATCTATTGCTCTTCATGGACCACTTTGTGTACTGCAAAGGTGGGAAAGCTGTGAGTTCGAAAAACCTCTTTGCACTAAAATTTCAGACCTCTCAGCTGTCTGCCTGAGATTTTGAGGCAGTTTCTAAGCTTCAGAAGCTAAATTTTAGGAAAACACCCCAGCATTTAATCTGTGATCCATGTGGAAATCACAAGCACTCTTTTTTAAGCAAGATTACAGTAAAAGGTTGTGTTTGTTACAGGAATCGCTCTGGTGTCTCAGACCCGTGGCTCACTGAGAAGCAAAAAAAGTGCCTCAATTCATGGGAACATGAGAAGTCACACTAGAATAATGCATTATAATCTATTTTTATTAACATTTTGGTCTCATTTCTAGTAATTCAATATGAGATTAAACTGTGAAATAAAAAGCTTAATTTGCATTATCTATTCTATCTTTCGATGATATTGGATGACAATCTTCCACATTGTAAGTGTTTGAAAGTCTCTTCTGTGGTACGATTTATAGTCCAATATTGAAAAAAAAATATTTTTATTGCCTTTGACTATTTTTTGCATCTTTGTTTGATCATTAAGTAGAGTGACTAATTTTTTAAACAAATTAGTCCAACATCACAATTTCATCACTCTCATTAACAAGAACTTGACTGAAATTTGTGGACTGAATCTGGACAGTACCATGGAAAAAGTCATTTTTCAAAACTATCAAACTCATCCCATCTTTGTTAATCAAAATATCCAATATCAGGATTTACTTTCTATTTAGCAAAACTAAAAACTCATTCCATAGTATGTATATAGAGTGATTTTTCATGCCTGAGTCAAATAGACCCTAAAACCTTTAGGGTCTTCACCAGAGTTTAATAGCCCCAGTCCTGTACAGCAGAAGACAAGGGATGCACAACATTTTCTGTGAATGTGAGGGAAGTTACATTTGCTCAGTCTTAATGAAAATTTTGCTGATATTTTAGCTCTACTCCTAAAATTCAAAACAAGTCAGTATTTCATGTGTTTAGCCCCTCTTTAGCCCCTGCCTCTCATTTTCAGTGTGGTTACATTATATGTAGTTCTATGTAGTTATGGCTTTAGCAGAAAATCAGCCAAGAAGAGTCTAGGAATGGTTTGACTTAAAATATTCAAAAGCCTGAATGACAGACAGTCTTTTGCAAATGCTTTCTTAGGATTCAATAGAAGAATGAAGCTATGGAGTTAAAATCTATTTGCTACTCATTTTTGTAAGTAAATGTGTGATAGTTTTGTTGTTTTCAGGAGAAAGAACAGAAGTATATAATGAGCTAAAAATTGACTTTTTTTTGTACACTGATTTTGGAGAAATGTAAAAATTCTACTTTGTGCTTTCTCCTTTAAATTACAAATTTACTAGCTAACGGGGCACAGACTGGAACATCACCAAGACTTGTCTGATTTAACTTACATTTCACCAGTGAAACCTCAGTCTGACGGATGAAGTGATTCAGGGATAAAAGAATCTTTGCTGTAGCAGCCTTCTTCAGAAATCAAGATGTATCAAGTTGATATTATCGACTTTAGTGTTCAGAAATTGGGAGGCTCCATCAGCAAGGCAATAACCCTCTAAACTGTTAGGCTATGATCCTTATAGCAAGATCTTACAGCTACATGCATGGCTTCTTTTTGTTTCACAAGCAAAGGCACAGCGTTTATTAGCAACTCCTTTTGAATAGTCATCGCTCCTGGAAGTACCACCCAATAGAAAAATCTTGCTTCTGGAATGCAATCCTGCCATGAGTCAGACTGGAGGAGTTCCCCTCATGACCCCAAGGCAAACCACACTGGGTATTGGCTCTGTTCAGCTGTCTCCCTGGTAATCTTCAAAATTGTGCTTGCACGAGTTCCAGTTGGTGCCTGAAATGTCCTCTCCTCCATGCAAGCTTCTGGTTTGCTGAATTACCTGAGATAGACTGTTCAGTGGTCTGGACTTTTGTATCTCCCTTTGCATCACAGGCTTTCAGTACACAAAGCAGTTTTTGGGAATCTGTGTGTCAGGAGCTCTGCGATAAGCTTCCTTGTCACTATTCAGTAAAATACTGCAAATTGTGCTTGCACTAAAGAAATCAAGCATGAAGTACAGTTAGATATTATCACCTTTAGTGTTCAATATAGTATCAGTGGGACAAGCTGTGAGATAAACTGTTATGGAAAACGAAGGAATAAGGTTGTGCATCAGGGAATGACTTCTGTGAATACATATTTTGTAAAAGTTTTCTGGAAAATGACCA
This sequence comes from Fringilla coelebs, assembly GCF_963513975.1. Taxonomy (NCBI): domain Eukaryota; kingdom Metazoa; phylum Chordata; class Aves; order Passeriformes; family Fringillidae; genus Fringilla; species Fringilla coelebs. The sequence goes on from NC_140029.1 coordinate 36,651,956, forward strand.
GTTTTCATCTAGGCTAGCTGAAAAATAGTGTGAACTCTGCTCAGAAAAACCAGCTCATGGAAGGCTGTGCTCTTTGTGAGAGATAAGCATGGTCTGGGATGACGTGCAAGCAGAAGACTACATGCAGTATGTGGAAATTTTGCAACTGTTACCATGAAAGATAATGATCTCATCAGATGTTTCGTAGGATTAGGATTTGTCAGAACTTACATGTGAAATTTTTGGAGAAACTAAGGTAGTAGAAAGTGGAAGCAATAATCCAGCAGCTGGCACTGATTCATTTAAGTCTGATCTACTTGGAAAATTAATTCAGGCTGAGCTGCGATATAAAACAGTGATTGCAAATTAACTGCTTTTGACCTCTTGAGCAGGTTAACCCTGCAGAACTTTGGATATTCACACTGAATCATTTATTTAGACTTCCTTTAATAATCAATTTGATTTCTGGTATATGATTCATCTTATTCTAAAGGTAGAAATCTAAATTAGGGCATATAAATCATATCCACTGGGCGTCTCTGTTTTCCTATTTGACTGTAAAGATGACTCTTTTGATTATAAACATCTCAGCTGTGGATGTCTGAAGCTAAATGAAATAAATCACATCCTCTGACTTTCAAATATGGGTCTTTATTCCAAATTACACACTTCAGAATTGAGAATATGGGCATCAACACAAGAAGTCAATCATAAATTCCAAATTAACCTCCCATGTTAAGGGAGGCCTTTTCATTGAGTTAAGGTCTTTTCATTGAGTTGATAGCATGCTTCTTATGTTAAGAGGCAAGATGAGACCCTGTGCAGTCATGGTTTCAAGGCTGCATTTAATCCATTACTACAGTTTATGTTGCGTAAAGGCATGAAACACTATGATAAAAAAAAAAGTAAAATACCCATAATTAATATAGTCATATTTAGCTGGCAGTATAGCTAGTCAGGCTGAACAAGATAGTATCTATTCTAATTTGCCACTTCCCAACATTCATAAATTCCTACTAAATTGCCTTACTGTGAAACATTGCTGCTTTTCTTGATTGATAATAGGAGTTCAGAGAAAATGCGATTTACTGACTTGAAAAAGAAGCTTTCTTTGATGAACTAGATTCCTACTTATCTTTTTGTTCATTTATTGGCTAGAAATTTTGGTAATAGCATTTCCTCACAGTGTTTAACAAGTGGTGGGTTTGTATCATATGAAGGGAAGCAGCCTGTTTGTGCCACAGTGAATGTATGGGGTGGTTGTGGGCAGCTGTGGTGCCATTCAAAGGGACCTTGATGGGCTGGAGAAATAGGCTAACAGAAAACTTCTGAAGGTTTCTCAACAAAGAGAAGTGCCATGTCCTGCACCTGGGAAGGAACAACTCCACGTGCTGGTGGCCAAACAGCTGGAAAACAGCTTGGCAGGAAAAGGCTGTGGTCACCAGGTAAACATAAGCCAATAAAGTGACCTTGTGGCAAAGGCAAGTGTTCTAATAGGCTGCATTAAACAGTCCTGGTGGTCAATGGAGGGGGTCCCTCGCCTTATTCAGCACTGGTGAGGTCACAGCTGGAATACAGTGTCCAGTTCTGGGCTCAGCAGTGAAAATAAAAAACTTTTGGATATACTGGGCAGAGTCCAGTGAAGAGACATGAAGATGACTGCGGGACTGAACCATCCATCTCTTCTGTGAGGGAAAGGTGGGGCTTTTTATCTTGGAGAAGTCTTAGGAGGATCTTATCACAGAGTCACAGAATCCTCAAGGTTGGAAGAGACCATATACCTATAATGATTAAAGATGATTTTTTAAAAAAAATTATTTCTTGATCCTCTAAATCAAAAGAAAAAAATACCCTCCCATTTTATTGTCTTTAATATGTAATAATTGAAGAACTAAAAACCTTTGTCAGATCCTTTACCAGGCCCCACTGTCCTCTCTGCTCATTGATTGTTCTGATTTTGAAACCTAAAAAGTTTAGGGTGAGACTCGTGTGATAACCTGAATGTTATCTATGACCCTTATGGTCCTTACACAGATCCATGGGTAGGAAAAGACCATTTTGATTCCTATGACACATATCACTGAGATAGCTGAGAGATTATAAAGTAGAGGATGAATGACTTTCCTGCTAAATAAGTGCTCTAAATAGTCTGCTTTCTTGAAATCTAATCCTTTGATCTATATTCCATGCACAAAAGCTGAAAATGAAAATTAAAAAAAAATTCCTAAAACCATACCTAAACCTCTTAAAATCCATAAGTCAAAAGGAGGCATTTGACTCCAACTGAAATCGGATTTCTTTAGGCCTTTTAAGGACCAGGACATGTAATATGTTCTATTATTAAAAACTACTACACTCTTAAATGAGCAGTTCCTGTTATCTGTTCCTTAATGTGTTTAAAAACCCTTGAAAGAAAACTAGGATTCTGGCTGCTTTGATAACTACTTCAGGAACATGAGAAAACAATAACCTTCCTCGCTGTCCCTCATACATAGTTCTGATCAATAACCAAAGTTTACTTACATATTATTTACATTGTATATGATATGACCTCTCTTCTGAAGTATTTATGAATGTTTGTTTTACTAATTCAAGAATCCAGCTCACATCTATATAAAGCTTGGTAAACTTTGAGGTGAGCAGGGAAGATGTGCAGCTGGAGCATAGTGTATGAGGCAATGGACATGGCAGAGAGGTTCTATCTCCCTTGGAACTATAATGGAAAAATGTTGTGTCCTCTAAAATTCTCCACATCATCATCAGCCTGTGGGTGACTATCGCTATCTGTGCCATTGTATATATTCTCCCACATCAGGTGAGTACAGCTGACTCCTGGGTAAAACTGCACAGTCCATCTGTGAGGTCTATGCTAATGATTTGGTAACACACAAACACAATTTTTTAACAGGAATTGCCAATACACATGAGTGATTCCCTCAGTGGATGGTCTGAGGAATAAAATCAGTCTCACACCTATGCGAGTTATGTATGCATGCTGAAGAATACATAGAGAATTAAACAGAACTTCAAAGTGTGTATGGAGGAAAACAACCAGTGTAATTATCCATCTGTTGATAGAAAGACTTGGAAAGTCTTAAACTGCTGACAGGGCAATTAATGAATAGTCATTTGAGTGTTATTATTATTTCAGGTCTTTATCTTTTCCTCTTCTGTAGGAAGATGTCATTCATAAGTCTCTAATTTTTTATTTTATTCTCCGGCTACCATTAGGCAATTTCTTTTTTGTTATCCCAAACTTCACTCCATTAACGTCAGAGGATGGCTCGTTTCAATGGAAATAAACCCTCACCCTTCAAAACAAGAAGACATCATTGGGTGTGATACAAGAACAAGGTTAGAGAATATTACAGCAGCATCAAAGGCTAAGATATTTTGGCAAGAGCACTAACTACCTCTGCTTGTGAAAACAGTGAGTTCAATTAATGTGATTCAGCCAAACGCCACCATGCAAACACCCAGCTTGCAAAAGCACATGATAATAGATGTGGATATCACTATTTGTTTACTGTTTATATTGTGGCACCGCCCAAAATATGCTAGGAACATAGAGGGGTATATTCTTTGCTCAGAGGGTTTTTGCTTGAGTGACAGATATGGCACAACAATAAGGGGCTAGAACCACAGGTGGAGGAAACAACAGGATAGGAAGAAAATAATTGCAAAGGGAAGTTCAGGTAATTCTATGCCTCTTTGTGCAGACACCTCGTTCCCTAGTGTATATGGTATTTTTAGGGGTTTTATCATGATGGTTAAAAGCTGAGTTTGTGATAACAAAGGCTGTGGTTTAGATGTGAGTCTGAGGGGTTCAGGGTATGCTCAAAACCATACAGTGCAGTGAGAAAGGAGATTACAGAGTGGTACACTAATGAAGACACTTAGATATGAGATGTCCAGCTACAAGGCTTTTTGTCAGACAAGGCTGAGTACCCACTTTACTCACAAGGACATGACCTGGCTATAGATTCTTTCAGACTGGCACTTGTTCTCCCTCTCTTTCTTTCTGTAGTTCTACTGTTCTGTATTTGCCGGCCAGAGCCGTTACAATGCTTTCTAAATTAAGTTCTTCCTTCTTGCCAGTTTCTTTCTGCAAAGTTTAAGCTTAATATTCAAGTACACTTCTCCACATGTTCAGAGAGACTTATTGTATGCATTTATGTTACAACATTTCTTCTGTTTTCTATTCTTCTATTCTTCTCTATTTCTTCTGTTTTTGAAGGTATTCTTCCTATGTCACTTAGGCTTCTAAAATTCCCTGTCTACCTGAACCCTAGCTCTCTCTATGGGATGGCATTAAAAGCTGAAAAATATGACACTTTCCTTTGGTTCTTCAGACTTAATACATGGGATTTCCTTCTGACAGCCATGGAAGGTAAGTAAATATTATTGTTACATTTTCCCAGTGTGAAACTGAAGGCAAGTGTGGTATCTGGCACACCTGAAACATGTGAGCCTGAATCAGAATTTTGGAATGTCCAATTCAAAACTCCTACATAAAATAAAGGCATTTACTTCTGTTCAGCTTTATGACTTCACTCTGAAGTCTTTTGTCCTACCTGTCTCCTTTGTTTTCATCCAGGTGTCTTCCAAAAATTTCTTTGCTGGCATAGTTAGGAGCAAAGGATACCGCAAAGACTTGGGAAAATGTCTTGGAGATTATTTTCCATTTCAGAATCTTTTGGCTGATCCTTATTTCCTAAGAAACACCCTTTGCTGAGATAATATCTCATTTTTAAAATGAAATGCAATATTAAAAAAACCCAATACAAGATGACACAAATAAAGACTTCTGGTTTTATTCATGTGCATTCAGTTTTTAAGAAATAACATTCAAGTTTGTTCTGTGATGCTCTATTTTGGTAATTATGCTTGTTCTTGTTACTTGTCAAAAAGAAGTAATAAGATATCAAGAACTAGCGTTTGCTGCTAAATAACTTTGTAAACCCAAGCTTATGGTTAACTTAAGATGATAAACAATCACATATTTTTCATGTTCAAAACTAAATGCAAAAATAATTGTTTTTCAGGATGAGTGCTAGGAGAGCAAATCTGTCATTTCTGATCTGATGGTTGTCTACATTTTTTTTTGTTTTTTTTGTTCTCAACTCTTTGAAAAACTCTCTGAGGAGACACCATCAGAAGTTTCCTATTTGCTTAGGAATTGATCCAAGTGTAAATTTTCCACTATGTTAGATGTTGATTTCATTAGAGATTCCCTTACAGTATTTTGCTACACATTTGAGCAGAGCAGTAAAGCAAAAACCCTCCAGGAATCATATAATTCAGTAGTTGTTTGTTGTTTCACCTGCAGTATGAAATGGGTACCATTTTTGTCCATGAATTTGGAATTATAGGATATTTTGATAAATTTAATGGTTGCAGTGGAATGACCTTGGCTGGCTGCTAGGTGCCTACCAACCCATTCTATCGCTCCCCTTTCTCCAGAGGACAGGGCAGGAAATATGATGAAGAATTTGAGGCTGGAGATAATGACAGGGAAATCACTTACTCGTTTCAATCACAGGCAAAGCAAACTCAACTTGGGGAAATAATTTAATTTATTGCCAAATAATTGTGACAGACTAGGATAGTGAGAGATAAGGGCAAAATTAAAAATACCTGCCCTGTCTCAGCTTGGGGTTTCCTTGTGGAATAAATGCTTTCAAGACCTGCTCCAGGGTGAATCCTTTCCACAGATGACAGTCCTACAGGGATGGAGTGCTCCATGGGAGTCTTCCATTGGATGACAGGTTCTGCCAGAAAAGCTGTCCCTATGCTGGGTTTTCTTCACTGGACCCAGTTCCTGCCATTAGCCTTCTCCTGAGTGGGTCTCCACAGGTGGTATCTTCTGTCAGAAAACATTCAGCTGTCCTGGTGTGGGGTCCTTCATGAGCTGCAGGTGGATCCCTGCTCCACAGCAGATCTCCTTGGGTGGCAGGGGGGCAGCCTGATTCACCATGGTCTGCACCAGTGCCTGCAGGGGAATCTTTGCTCTGGCCCCTGGAGCACGTCCTGCTCTCCTGCACTGACTCTGTGTCTGCAGGGCTGTTTCACGCACATTTTCTCATTCCTCTCTCCCAGCTGCTCTGCAGCAATTTCTGCCTTTTCTGAAATATGTTATGGCAAAGGTGCAACCAGTGGGGCCAGCCTTGGCCTGGCTTTGGCCAGTGGTAAGTCCATCCTGGAGCAGATTGAAACTGACTCTGTTGGACAGGGAGGCAGCTCCTAATGCCTTCTCACTCGAGCTACCTGTGCAGTTCTGCCCCCATCTTCCAAAACCTTGCCATGTAAAACCCAGTATAATAACATATGTTTACCCTAGTTTTATTAGGTAGAAGGGATGATACAGCTGAAAAGTCATTCTAAAGGAAATCTCTGCATTAATCAATATTTAAATTGTTACCTAAGAATTCTGGTCTATCTTTAGGACTGACAGGGAAATAGATGCAAACATTTTGATTATCCAAAAACATATAGAAGAGGCAGCTGAAGAGTTTTGAACTTTGGAAACTTCGGGACCTTCCAAATCTAGATTTGTCTAAGGGAATCTCCACTTGGTGGAAGGGTATTTCTCAACTTCAGTACTTGATTCAAATGTCACTGTCATCCCAGAGACATGCAGGATCCTTGTTCAGGTCATTTGACCACATTTTACAGTGGTGCTTTGTGAGCCATTCTTCTTTATATTCTCTTTTGCTTATATTGTATCCTTTCCCTTGACACTGAGGTACAAGGTACAGGAATCACATCTTCTTTACTATTGTCTGTAGCCTTATAGGAAGGCAAAAGATACAAATTTCAGAAATAGTATTATACTGACCTTAATGTCATCTATTACATGATTCTGTAGATTTGTGGGTCTATGGATGCATGTATGTGTACACACAGAGGTTTATATACACACACATAGAAAAATAGAACTCCACTTTTTGTGATTGTGTTTTAAAATTATAACACTCATTATACCTAGATTAAAAAAAAAAAAAAAGACTGTTTAAAAATCCACCCATGTAGCATTTAGTGTTGTTTTGTACGTTCCATTTTACAAGGTGACTTTGAAGCAATTTTATTGGGCAGAGATTTTACATTTTAAGTGCATACAGCTCACAATCAGAAGACACATTTTACATTTTTATGTGGGCACAGAATCCCTAATGTAGCAGCTAGTATCATTGGTAAATTATTTCTTTATGCTGTATATGCCAAGCTACAGACATATAAATGCAAACTGTGTACACATTCTGTTAAAAACATTTTCATTACTGAATGTAAATTGCATTATTTGTCCAATGCTCATTCTTCAGCTTTTGTGCAGAGATCAAGCAAATCCAGACTCCTTTTTCAAACTGTGTCCTTTTAAATAGGACACATTTTAAAGTGCAGCATTTTATACTGAAAATTGCTATTCTAGAAGAAATTATGAAGAAAGCATAAGGCATTATTTGATTTTATTGTTAAAGAGCTGACAATAAAGGTAAAGAATCTTGCTGTTGTGAAATGTTTCTGAGTTGTGTTTGTAAAGCTTTACCTGAAAGTAGTTTACATTCAGTGTGACTACCCTTTCTGTGTTTCTGCACTCATACTCTCAAAACTTTTCAATTTTAATTTGTTTGTGCCATCAGTCTCTGTAGAAGTATAGTGTTCCTTAAACCCATTTTTATAGTGGCATTTAAGTTGTGTTGTGCACTTCCATGGAAATCTGTGCTGGGAATGAGATACAGGTTTTGGGATGGGGTTTGTGAATGATAGCTCTAGATTGTTCCCTGATCCAGACAACTCTCATGATATTCAGTGTCATGGAGAGCTTTGTGAAGTAATGGGACTGGCTCACCTAACTTTCCAGATGGGAGCAGAAGATTTGCACATGGGAGGTATGTCAGTTACAGATCATTTAAATTCCCTTCTTTGAATCATTGTGTTAGTTTGTCACAGCTATTGACAGCTGCTATCTGATCAGTCTGCTAGTGCCAGTAGTATCTTGGCAACAGCACAAAAATAGCTTTCCCCCCTTGTGAGTAAGACCAGTCTTCTCTGACAAACTAGAAACATGCTAAAGACAAAATAAACTGATATTTTGGGCCAGACTTACAGCCTTACAGCTGTGATTCAGGCAGTTATTCTGTTGTCCAAAGAGCTGATGGATGATTTCTCCAGAATGGGAGAAAACAGCCTCAAGATGCTGTATTTTTCACTGTGCCTTTTTTGTTAGGTAAGGCTGTAAGAGGAGGCTGTTACTGTGGGGGTACCCACAGCCAGCAGGGTGAGATTTGAGCTGGCTGCTCATGGCTGGATCCAGATGGGAGAAGGCAGCATCAGCTGAGCCTAGGCTGGCTTTGAAGGTTCTCAAGAAAAAGCTGGGAGAGTTCTAGTGGAGGCTCCCTGGTCGTCCTCTTGGAGTATCTTCTCAGCTGGGGGGGTTCTCTCCACTCCCTCCCTGTGGGATAGCATCACCCTGCCTACTCCCTGTCAGGGGGAACTGTCTGTGGTGGCCTCTCTTCTCCTTCTTTTGGATCTTTCCTTTGTTAGCATGGGAAATGCCACAAGTGTTGCCACTCTCAGCAAGCATTGAGAGTGCCCAGCCTATCTGAAGCACCTGGAAAAATTCCCTTATGCACTCCACACAGGCAAGGCACACAGTCTGGGAAGTCTACACCCTATGACAGCCTCCTGCCCAGCCTCCTGTCCCTAAGGAGGCAGGTGTGTGGCATTGCTTGCTTAACCACAAATTTTCTCATGATTTCCTGATCACCTCAATCCTTCACATCCTCCATCTGGGTGAATGCCATGTCTGCTGTGATCAGATTATTCCTTTGCTGCCACAAACTGACAGTCACACAAGTGGGAACCCTTTGAGGGACAGTCCCTACCCAAGCTGGTGAGAGAGATGCTCAAGAGCTCTGCTTTTGCTGCTCATATTCCTGGGCCACAAATTCGAGACTCACTTCTCCAGAAAAAAAGTGTAGTGTCTTGAGTGGACTTGCATAAAATACTGGAAAAGGCCTGGGCTTTCAAGGGTTAAAGCAGCAAGGTATAACTGAAACTTAGAATTTACTGTATGCAATGAATTTATCTTAAAGCTGTGAACCAATTAACCTTAATTACAATTTGATTTCATATCATAGTGATTATGTGTTACTTAACCCAAGGGAAAGGCACACCTTTATTTTTCTCATGGGATAAAAAAATTAGGTCTCTGGACTTCTGTGGGAGAGATGAGCTATTGTCACAGAGACTTCCTCCTTCTTTCTGGGGACTAAAGGATGTATAAATATCTGAAAATGTTCTCAGAAATATCTACATATAAATCCACTGTTTTTCAAAGTTTACACTCTTTGATAGGACTGTCTTGCTTCAGCCCTGAAACCTCAATTAGGTCTTGCCAGGCATCCTGCAGAGAGCTTGCATGTAGATTCATTATGTTTTCTTAACTCTAATCAAATCTGGATGACAAACCAAAACTAGGTATAACATTTTATTGACCTTATTTTCCCGTTGTCTCTAATTTTAACTCTAATGGCTGAATAACTTCTGTGCCTGAGACTCACAAGCGTATTTATTTGACAGTGGAATACTCACTTCAGAGAGCTGTAAAAATGGTATCAGCTGATTCATTTAAAATCAGACTGGACCAAACTCTCAGAAGTATACTTTAAGGAATTATCTTGCATTTGGGATCGCTAAGAATGACCTCCAGATCTTTTCTATATCTGCTTTCTACCATTCTTCGATTTCCCATGTTCACTGTCCTAGTTTTTCAGGCACAGGATTTTTTTTTTTGTTAAGTAAAATGAAGCATTTCTACCTTTTTCTTATTTTTTGTTTTTTTCTTCTTAATGTTTTGTTCACTTTAGGAAAAGAAATTTCATCCACATAAAGAGGGTCTATTTATTTGCTTCATGCATTAATTTCTTCACATTTTAAAAAACATGGTTCCTTAATGGGTGATTTTTCATTTTGTTTTGTTTTACAGATTTATTCCAAAGCATGAGCATTACTATGGGTATTAAATGATTTTGTTCTCTCTTAAGAAAAAACACCAGGATGCATATAATAACTTTTCACTAATGGATCCAAAGATTGAGGAAAATTGGGTGCCAAGAAAACTTATTTCCTGACTGATGTTATTCATTCCCAGTACTGTATAGATAAAAAAATCACTCCACAAAGAAGAGTGATTCTGTTTGATATACCATTATTTCTCTTTATATATATAAGCTCATACATAGCAGTGACCTTTCCAAAACTAAGTAGAAAAAACATTTCACACGGTGAGCATAATTCATAAACTGGTGACATTGTAAATATGTCCAGGTTTTAATTTATGTTGGTTTTAGTATTATCTGTAATTGCTTCCCCAGAGGGCAAAGTTTATCTCAAATTGAGTTCAAATGTAAAAAATGAGGAAAAAAGTCAACAAGGAAACTGTGACCCTAGGCCTTATTTCTATTCTTGTTGAAGTCAGCAAAAAGAGACCGGAATTAGATCTTTGTGTTCCAAGAATATGCATAACAGTGCAACTGGTGAGTTTGGAAGACCTATGTGGTTTTCATATTCTTGCCTTTCTCCCAGAAACCGAATTCAGAAAGTAATGAGAGAATAAACAAATTCCCCCACAAAATGTAAATGTACGAAGACTGTTACGAAAATCTTTCACGTATATTTTATTCCTAGGCCAAATTAGCACTACTACCTTTGATGACCAAAAGAACCGGCCACCTTAAGACATGTAGCTGCTGAACATGCTTAGGTTAACTTGCTCCTGTGAATTGCCAACTGGCTCACTCATAACAAAACAGCCAGTCCAGTTGAAAACCAGCCAGATGGCAATGCTACCACAGCATAATAATAATATAAGGCCTAGAACTGTGGTCCCAGGACCCAGTTCTGTCTCTCTCTCTCTTTATTTATATATATATATATATATATATATATATATATATATATATATATATATATATATATGCTATGTTTATGGACTACTTCCACTGTTGCCAATGTCTCTGGAGGGGAAAAGCCTCAGAAGCTTCTGTGCTCTTGGCGAGCTGCTGAGACTCCTGATGGTAGATGTTAGGATTTAGGTTTATGTCTTCCATTAGTTCAGACGTTCACCACACGGCTAAATTCTTGCGCTGAACTTTCTGTTTGAATATTTATTTGGTGGTTAAGAGTTCTGTGGTGTGCATTCACAAATACCATGGCATGCAGTGTTATCCTGTTCTCCCTTTGTTCTGCTAATCTGTTCCAGGTCTGTTTAAAGGCTATAGTAGGCCCAGTGCAGTGCTAAAAGGGAACATGACAGTTCTGCCTCCGCTAAACATCCCTAAGAATAAGGTTCACAGTTTGCAGGACACTGCTTCTGTTCACCGAAGTGTAATGTGGACACGAATGAGAAGGTCTAACATCTATCTGCAAAAAAATAACAATTTCCTGCCCATGATTAGTATATGAATACCAAGGTTCAAAGTATAGGCTTTACTACATTGTATCATTATTTTCTGTAGTTATGAATGTAATTGAGGGATGAAAACAAAGGAAAAAAAAGCACACCATAATAACAATATACCATTTAGCGCTTCAGAAAAAACAAAGCATCTTTTTTTCCCCATGGGATAAGTGACTTTCAGTACTGAGAAGTGCTTCATGGATTTTTTCAGGTCACTCACAGACATTTCATTTAGGATTTGTTAGTGCAGGTCTGGCATTTGCCCTTTGCACTGTTGTGCTGGAGGCCTGGTATCCCATTTCTAAAATGTCTGTTTCTTTTAGGACAACAAAATATCAGAATAACCTGTTAGTTTGGGGGTCTTTTTTTTGTTTGTTTGTTTTTCCCTTGAATTATGCCTTACATGGAACTAGATTATTTCCAGAAGAAAAAGTTGCAGTTTTTAAAGAATCAATAAGTAAAGAGGATTTTTTTGCATGCAAGTTCCACTCACAGTAAATTTGAACCGTAAACATATATGTTTGCACCTCTGGATCACGAGACACCTTGGCTTGCTCACCTCAGGCTGTTATAGAACACTACAAATGTTCTGCTTCAGGGTACAAATTCTAGATCTATATCCAAACTTTCCCAAACTACAGGGACTGTATTTTTTTCTGACCTGTTGCCTCTGCATCAAAGAATTGTTAAGTAGAATAAACTGGGAGAAAAATTCAGGACTTCAGAGATAGAATATTTCACTGACACACATTTGCTGCACTCCCAGACACACATGTCCTTGTAAGAGCGCTAAGATGATGCTGAGCATGGCCTGACAAAGCCTATCAGAACTGAGGTACCTCTAGCACCATGCAGAGATCACAGAATCACCCAGAATCAATTAGGTTGGGAAAGACCACTGAGATCATTGAATTCAACCTATAACCGAGCACCACCATCTCTTTTGCCAAGGCTTTCCTTGTAGAAGCTTAATCCATTTACTAAGTTTGCTTCACAAAGATTCTATAACTTTCACATTAACAAATTCTTTTCCTGCTGCCCAAAGTTTCATCTGCAATTTGTGGTGAAGGGAAGAGACACAGTAAGAGCATGGACCCCTTCTCTTTGCAGCAGCTGGATGCTGACTTTATGGTGTTCCTGTGGTGCATTTTAGTGAAAGGGAGGGTGCTCCCTGAAGAGGAAGAGGCAGGCAGTCAATGTTGAAGCTAGCACGAGCCATGAGACAAGAAGCTGTGCAGGTGTGGGAACACAGAAAGCTCTCTGCTGAGCCGCAGCTCTGTGAACTCTCTGTAATGGATTTAGGTATTGATCTTGGAGTATTTATTCATCATTGGGTTTTCATTGTGCTGTCAGGTTTCATCTGAATTAACAAGTAAAATTCCTGACTTGCAGTGCTATGATTTTTTTCATGTATAAATATAAAATGCCATGATAACCCTTTTTCCTGCTCAGACCCTTTTTTGTACCTTGCTTCTTGACATTTCTAGATGAGGATTTGGGAAATTTTTATCACTCCATTTTTTTTTTTTTTTAATCTCTTCATTTTGAAAATATATTAATTCATGCTTAAATCCACAGAAATAAGAATTCTCTGAATAAATGCTCTGAAGGATCTCTAAGTGTTCTCCCCTGTGGCTGGCACATTAACACTCAGAGTCCCCTGGGACTATATAAGCTACATGCTAATGCAGTGCTTTAGATTTGAGGCCAATTTCTGTCTGGTAGTACATCCTGGTAAATCCACAGCCAATAACATGAGGAAACATAGAAGTGGGCCACACAGATTCTGGCCCTTTGAAGTATTACAGAGAAGCTGTTTCACAAGTCTCCATGATCACACCATAAAGGAATATTATACATTAAGGGCTGGAAGCCAGGAAACAAATCTGAAAAAATGTTTATTCATGTACAGCTTTGGAATGGACAGTCCCTTTCACAGATCACTTATTCCATTTAAGGTTTTTTCTGTTTGTTTGTTTGCATTTATATTATTATTTTTGTTTTGTTGGTTGATTTGGTATTTTGGGTTTTTTTGTGAAGAGAAAGAAGGAAGATCAAGGAGCTTGGATAGGAGCATAAGAAGAAAACTGCACTTTTATTGAATGGAGTGAATACTGATCTTCTTGTGCAGGCAGATGGTTGTAGTATAGATTAACACTCTCTTGATGCCTGTGCAATGTTTTGTGTCCCTGTATTTCATGTCGTACTTCAAGGTACAACAAAGCAAGCATCCACTGTCAGATACAACTGTCAAGGCAGAAATAAATGGCCTTTCCTCAGTGACTTAAAAGCCATTTGGATGGATCTACAAATGCACTGAGCAAGACATGCCTAAGTAGTAACTATCAAAACAATATGATTACCTTAATGTGACCTTCTTGTTGTTGTTCAAAAATGACATTTTAGATTTGAACGAGTTCAGTTTGTTACATTCACATCTGTCTCTTTTATTTGTAGCTCTTGTCTAGAAAGAAACAGTTGCCCTCTCCATTTTGGGCTATAATGCTGGCACTTAGAATTCTGTGAGAAATTGTCAGAATGTGATGAATCATTCTTAAAAGATTAATTTTATATATATTTATATATATATATATATATATATATATATATATATATATATATATATATATATATATAAATTTAATTCCAGCTGCATTTATCTTATATTAATAATTCATGCTCAGAATTCAATTTTTCTACTTGCAAGAGGCAAAATAAAGCTAATGAGAAGTAATCATCAAATATTAGGCATTCCTTTTTTCTTTCCATTATCATTAACTAGAATTTATATCATATATGTATGGTGTACAATCTAATTACTTAAATTGCTCAAGATATGTTCCAGGCTTTTGGGGAAGTTATGTAATGGTTGGTAGTGTTCAATCTCACTTCTCTCCCCATTGTGTTAAATTTACCAGACTGACCTTAAAAGTAGAAGCTTGTTGAAAATTGTCCTTTACATATATGTGTCTTTAGTCTTTAGTCTTCAACCTACTAATGACTGCAAATAAAGAAAACTTCTGTTCCTTTTGTACTAAAATATTTATTTGTGGGTTCAGAAAAGAGGATAATGTAGTATGGGTATTATATATACCTGTCCACAACATTGTTAATGAATATACAAATATGTGTGCATATTTACAAGATCTAGCTCCTGCCTATGTAATTCTAGTTTGTCATACAGGGATGGGATTGAAGATAATAAGATTGAAAACACCAAGAAGATCAATTTTCCTTAGATCCAGAAGATGCCTCAGCCTACTGTTAAGCTACAGTTGTAGCCATGAGTAAAGTTCCCTTCCAAAGAAATCATTGGTACTACTGGGTGAGAGATACTGTATGCATATTGAAATATTTTTATAATGGAGAAATGGCAGCTTTCCATCCAAAAGGAAGCCAATGTGGAGGAGTAGTTACAAGGTATCTTAAGGTACTAAGAAAAGACTGTAAGAGAGCAGTGGTTACCAAATGCTATATTAAATTTGGGAGAAAGAAAATTGTTCAGGTTACACGTAGGTCTCAAGTGAGCAAACTGCTATCAAATATTGGAGAGAATATTACTAATTTGGTTTTGTTGAGATTAAAATGCATCACAGCTAACTCATCTTATATGGAACCTTCCCCTACTAGAAACATCATGCTCTTTGTAAGTATTCTGCTGAAAAGATGTTTTACCCTGCCATGAAGTACCTCATCACAACATTGCTTCTTATGTATGCTATATGAGACTGTAAGCAAACACAGATTCCAGAAAAAGATCTTGGCTTTGACATTTGCATAACACAAAAATATACTGCCTTGGCACATTGAGAAGTTAGCAGAAATTGATGAAATTTGAATTCACTTTGCCCACTTTTATAAACAGTAGTTATTTAAATCCTTTAAGATATTCAGCTGGATCTGTCCTTCATGAGTCTGTACCTCTTAAATATAAGAATAATCCTTTGGGCTAAACTCACAAAAGGATTTTGATATTAGAAAGACTAATACTAAGAAATCCTGCTACCTACTGTAATTATACCTTGCTCTGTACACACTGTATGTTACAATTCAAACTCCTGAGAACCCAAATCACAAAATCCATACTGAAATATGAAGCAACCTAGGGTAGCTTATAGGAAATTCAGAAGACTTGAGCTACAGCTGGGTGCCATTTTCTACATGTATAGACATGTCTTTGCATATTTCAGTGTGGAATTCTTTTTCTTGTGAAAGAAAATGGAGACATTGATGGGGTCCCTCTGACTCTCTAGCCCTCCAGCAATCCTGAGATTCAGGATGAAAGATATTAATGTTGAAATTTTTATTCCTTTGCCTGAATGAGGATTTCTATCTAAGTATCTCATTTGACAGATGCTTTAACCTCTTTAAGCTAATGTCTACATAGAGAAGGTCTCTTTCACACTCTTCTGCTAAAAGCGTATGCTTTGCAGAAAATAAATCAAATATTAATTGGAGCAATGCCCAGATCCTGTCTGGGAAAAAAAACAACTACAAGGCTATAAACTCATTCTCCCATTTGCACTGTATATTTAAATAACTTACTAAAATAAAACAGAAAGGCATAACAAAAACAATCCACTTTGTCTGTGAAGTAGGATTACCAGCCTCAAATGCTTATGGTAGTGCAGGTGGTAGCACAAGCTGGACAAATTCTCTTACACCAGAAGCTTAACTCGCATCATTGCTACTATGAATCCATGACAATTATGGATGACAATGCCAAAGCGTGGGCAATGATAATTCTTTATGTGTCAGTTTCAAGCACTTTCAAATATTTTGTCTGTTATGTCACTATGCATTCCTAGCCTGTCAAGTCTAAGCTGAATCCTGCATGATCTCAACATTTTTACCTGAACACTCTTTGTGATATGTAGGTTTCTCTGCTTCTTATACCCATGAATGTGATTCTCACTGAGCAACCTGAGTGTTGAAAGAACTGTCTGCCTAGGAAGGCATGAAAATAATTTGAAAGCACTCTTGGACGTGTTACTTTTCAGGCTTTTCAACTGACTCTCAATTTCAATAGCAAGGAACCATCAGAGTAAGGCAAGAGTCAGTCTTGTCTGAACAGAAACAACACTCCCCTTCACAGAGAGGTGTGTCCTGGTCAGGGCTTGTGTGTCCCTTTCCTGCAAGACATGGATTTTACTCCACCACTGACTGCTTATTCCATTCACTTTTGTTAATGTCAGGCTGACCCAGCATCTGGGGTAATCCCTTGACAGGCTTGGATATGGTAATGACAGAGGACTAAATGAGCACTCTAATCTTTAGTTCACTACAAGGTGCACAGAAATGAGTCAAGGAGGCCAGTGAGGGTCTGGCCATGCGGTTGTCCAGCCAGTTCAACCAAAATACAAGTCATTGTAAAGTGAATATAAATTAAAGACTTAATAGTTTAGAGAGTTTAAAAACAAAGGTGGAGGGATTAGGGTTTGAATTAAAAAAACAAAACAAGTGGAATATTTTTATAAAAAGTACTTAAATAAACATTTTTTTGTATCTGATTATAAATACTGCTATTAAAAAACAAGTGATTTTTTTTTTTCTGGCAAATGTCTTGCTGAGGGTGAGAAATTTCAGATGTTTCAGATCTTTTTCTTCAAAAGGTTTGAAAGGGTCAGTAAATAGAAGCAGAGCTGTAATGAATCTCTCTTTTCCATGTTAACTGTCAATAGGCCAATGCCACATTAACTCATCAGAGGATAACTGAGTCTCAGTGTGTCTACATGGCTGGGGGTAGTTTTATCCTTCTGGGGTCATTCCTGCACCATGAAAAGAGGAAATTAAATGCAATAGCTAAAATCATCATAATAGAATAAGGGAATTAACAGTGGGACATAAACTAATAATAAGGAAATTCACAGGCCAGCTGGCCTCCAAGACACAATAGGGGCACAATAAGGAAGTGGTTCAGGAGGCATCCTGTTGGGAACAGATATTGGAAGTCAGCTTCAATTGCAAATTTCCTTGTTTGTATTAGCTCAAGTTGAAATTGAACTCTTCTTTGAAAGTGGGTCTACTTTTTTCTCAGTGAATTTCCTTGTTTTTATGAAAACTTAAAAGGACGATTCTGTTCCTTCGCTCTTGAAAAAAACCAAAACAACAGTAGATTTAATAATCAGTAATTCTACATTTTATTACACTGTAGCTTGGGATACTCTAAACATATACTGATTTTTAGATTCACTCTGCCTATGTCAATAGAACATATGTGTTTATTAAGATTTTTAATGTTTTAATGTCTAATTTTAGTGACTGTCATCTCACACCATAGGATCATTTTAGAATATGATGTGTCTATCTGTGTCCTTTGAAGACAAAAAAAAAAAAAAACCAAACCTACTATTTAAATTTAGGAGAAAACAGGCTACAGAGCAGTTAATAAATTTGCACAAAACTGCATTGAAATTCTATAGAAATTATAACATATTTTCTTTAGGTTATGGTACTTATTTCCTCACTGAAGACTTTTCTTTACTTGAAAACTCTCTATTAAAGACAGAAATGTATTTTATTCGATTTTTTTATATCTAGGGTAAACTCTATCTTGCCTGTGAGCAAGAAAAAAAAATTGTCTACTTTTAATCTCACTTATATTGGCCAGTATCAGGAGCAGAGATATAAAATTCTAAAGCTATGGTAATTTAATTTATTTTTAAACCATGGACAGAACAATATTGTAAGAATCCAATCCAATCTGTAAAACGCAAACATCAGATTTCACTGGCTTGGATTTATGCCTGTTTCTTAAGTAACTGTTGGAAATCTTGCAAAGGGCCTGTTACTGTAAGCTTACCAATATAAAAGATCTTTGGCTACATCCTAATCATGTTTGGAAAACCAACTGAACTATTAGAGTCATAATTAAACACAACTGGCAAACCTTTTGGTGTTTAGCCATCACTCCCTATGTTTTGAGACATTTTTCTGTGGATCTGAGGGTATTCTGGCAGAGGATGGTGGTGGGAAATGAAAGAATAAAACCTATATCTTAGTAGCTAGCAGAGAAACTTTAATTCATCTGGATCTTAAAACAAGAGATTCTGTAATACTATCCACTGATCATAAAAATAAAGTAATATTGCTTCATGGTTATCTCTCTGTGAAAATGTGAAGAGAGATTAATTAAACTGATAATTATTAGTTTGCCTTGGCACTTACCTGCTCCATGTGTTCCAATTTTGTTAATATAGGATCACAATCCTGGCACACATCTTTTTTGCCAGATACAGTTTTGGCAACAGTACAAGAAAATTAGACCCAAATTCTCTGTTGTGTTTAAAAAACCCCAAACCAAGCAGCAAACTCAAACCACCCCCCCACCCCCCCAAAAAAAATCCACCAAAACCAAAACCCTCCCCCCCCCAAAAAAAACCAAAACAAACCAACAAAAAAACTCCAAAACCACAACTAAACAAAAAACAAAACAGATAAGAGAATTAGGGCAAAATAAAATCATCCATTTGTCACAATCTGTGCACCAGGCTTTACCCAGAAGAGAAATAACAAAGTAATGATAAATTTAAATAGTGACAAAATAATCCAATCCTACTCAATTTCTTTTTCAAGCAATGTATTTAGTCAGTAAATAATTTGGGGCATAAGTACTTCTGAATATACATGCACATCTGTGCACACACACTTATACAAAATGTATTTAGAACAATATATTTGGTTTCTGTAATCAAGTATGACATCTTTTAACGTTCAAACCCTTGATAACTTTCATTTCAATTTGATTAGATGAAAATTATTTTAATTTTCAAGGGTCCAATAAACTGCCATTGTGCCAACAGTTTTCTCAGCTTAGTGCCCTTCCTTGGAGTTAGAAATATATTTATTGTATTGTCTCCTCTGCTGGGCAAGGTGTTCTAAGTTTAAAGAGGGAAAGTCATGCAAAAGAAGATTATTTGTCAACACTTAGATTTTTATATTGTTTACACAATATGACAAAATCTCAAAGGACACTACAGCTGAAAACACTCAAGTTTGAGAAATTGCTGTGTTTTCTTGACCTGCACATTTATTCCATTGTAGACTTTAGTTAAACATTTTATTCTTGTATATCTTCATTAAACATAAACCACCTTCTTTGTTTTATCTTCCCTAGATAACGTGAGATGATATTGTTTGTAGTATTACCATTTGTGCAATTTAAATGACTTTAAAAAAAACCTGTGAATAAAAGAACTTTGAAAAACAAGTTTGGGTTGTTTTTTTTTTTTTTCTTCTTTGTTTTGAGATTCTTTTTGGTTTTTTGTTTGTTTGGGGTTTTGGATTGTTTTTGTTATTTCTGGATTGTTTTTGTTATTTCTTAAATCTCCCTTTTCCTTCTTCTTGTAAGGTTTTAGGATTTACTTGCTCACCCTTTTCTATAGGTTAATATTGGTTAGAAATTTCAGAGCCAAAGGAGATAAAAAAAGCCACAAGAAACTTGAATTTCCCATACAAGTATCTGATTCCTGCCGGTTATGAAAACAGAGAAATAAGAACTCTGTTTTCTCAGGATTTTCAGGGAAGAATTGAACCTGAACTCAACACTGGAAAGGACATATATTTTTTTTCCTGATGCACTTGAAGTGCTAAATAATATGTAATGATTTGGGCTTGCTTGATTTTCAGGCTTATTTTAGACCTGATTGCCACCTAGGTAATAGACTGTGATTAACACAACTTGCCCTCCTATGAGGCTATAGCATTACTCCCAACCAGCCATTAACAACTGCATAGTGCTACTGCTTCATAGAATATTTCTGATCTCTTTGAAGCTGTTTTCAGTTTATTTCCAGAATGAGGCACTCTCAAGTTTTTGGTTTAGCTCCTTCTTCCTTCCTGCTCAGCTTCCTTTCACACGTACCTCTGATTATGGCAGCGCAGAGCTGCAGAGCGTTCCCCGAGGGTGCCTCTTTCTGCTGCTACCTGTTTTCCCCAAGCTGTTGTTCTCTGTGGGTGCTTGTTTGCTGCCTGTGAAAGCAGGGCGATGATTTTGCCTCTGATCTCTCCCAGATGGTGGTTTCCTCATTCCTGGTTGCTAAGTATTTTTAACATTTGTGAGCATTTATCTTCTCTTTCAGAGTGGATAGTGCAAGCTTGCTGACAGGGAGGCTGGTTTTGGTGTGACTTGCAGAATCCTCCTGGTTAAATTGCCCATGGGGTAGTCTGAGCTTGGTCATGCTTGCACGTTGCCTGCTTCACCTATTTTAGTACAGCAAAACACATGGCCCAGAAGCTCCTTTGGAGCTCCTCCAAAAGCTGAGAGACACTGTGGTGCCATGTGGTAACCAGGGAGGTGCACTGTATGTTTGTCAGTGTGCTAGATATCCTTTGCCTGCACAAAGTCCAGAATCATGTCCAGGATCTGGTGTAAAGGTGCAACCCTGCTGTTCACTTCCATGTTTCTTCCACTCCAGGATATCCCTCTTTCATGCTGAGGAGGATTTCCCAAACAGGTTTGCCATGCATTTACGTATTAAGGGTAAGTGCAGTGAGCCTAAGGCTTCCAGGAAGCTACAGACTCCCTGTGCATGTGTTTCTCAGTAATTTTTACATCATATTTACGGCGTACACGCAGGCCATCTGTGCAGCACATGCACCGTGGATTGGTTGGCCTCATTGCAAATGCACTGTAAAGTTGATACGCGCATGTGGAGTGGATATGTCCAGATTTTCTCCACTACTGCTCTGATTAGGTTGCCAGACATCCAGAAATCCTGAACAAATGTCAAAAATCTTTGAATTCCCTCTGGATATATGTTCCAGGCATTAAAAAAAGGGATGTGTTCAAGGGAACTGAAGCATATGGTAGTCTATCCGGCACAGACCACACTAAATGACTTAGTCACGTCTTGATGACAGAGCACAGGAGAGCTGGGTCCAGATGCACCTTCTGGCTTCACCCCAGTTTTCTACAGGGGCTGGACTTGGGTGATTACCAGTCCTTTGTGGATTTTATGGCAAGGAAATCTAGATATTTGGTTCAGAGGAGAAGCTGCCATGACGTCCAAATAAGCCCTTGATCTGCACAATCAAGGGAGAAGAAATCCCAGGTGAACTGTGGAGGTTCTCAGTGCAGCAATGAAGCTACAGTCTCACTGCCAGGATGTCCCAGCAAGGAGTTTATTACACTCAGTATTTTTCCAAATGTTATGTACACAGCTGTAGAAAAAAGTTAGTGCCTTTAGTGAATGTGGCTTTGATATTTGGAGGATGTTTCTATTTAAAA
Source organism: Fringilla coelebs (assembly GCF_963513975.1). Taxonomy (NCBI): domain Eukaryota; kingdom Metazoa; phylum Chordata; class Aves; order Passeriformes; family Fringillidae; genus Fringilla; species Fringilla coelebs. The sequence continues at coordinate 36,673,624 of NC_140029.1, forward strand.
AAAAGCAAAGGGACAGAGTACTCAGTTGCTGTAAGAGATGCTGGACTGTTATTCATTTGGAGAGTGCACAGTGAGCAGCTACAAAACAGCAGTTCAGTAAAAGAAATCAAAACATATACAAAACACAGTGAGTTGAGACATTTGCTCTTTACTATATTTACTAAATTGCCTGCAATTCCTGCTTTGAAGCTGGCAAAATAACAATAAATACCGAGGAAAGAAAAAGGTTATCTGCATTTATTTCATAAGCTATTTATTTAAGTAAGTGTGGAGATTTTAAAGTGTATGAAAAACATATGTATATTGCTTCTTAAGATGCACCATTACTGGGTTGGCAGTTTGAAAGTCAAAGTCATAGACTAGAAACATGGAAGTAAAGACCTTTTATTTTAATCTTGATCTAATTAAGGAAAATCTAGAAGTGATACATGTATATTGATTTAATTTGTATTCATATCTCAAATGGTAATATTGTCTTTAGAACCAACCTTAGGTACTCAGCAGAGATGAAAATTAGTTCCTTTAAAAATAATAACAAATGAAATAAAACAAGACACAAAACACATTTTGGTGTATTTTTAAATACAATTGTTCTTTTAAATTCTTGGCTATTATAATGGGTGTTAAAATCTATTTTTATAAGCAGGCCATACATGTTGATAAACATACAAATTCACCTTTGTATTAGGGAGCTTTATTTTAGTGGCGAGAAAGGTAAGAATTTTTAACCAAATTTTCCCCTTTCTGGGTAGTCCCCTCACCTGCAGAAAAGGTAAAGCTGTTCTCACTGAGCAGTTAACTTGCAGGAGAATGGATAGGGCTTGTTCTGTATGTGGGAAAGAGATTTTAAAAGAGTTAAATATGCACTAAAAACTCCGCAGGTGGCATAGGGAAGTCAAAATATTTTGTTTTAAAATAAGAAAATGAACAGAATGAAATTCAGGAACGCAGCCCAGAGTGTAACTTCCTGCATCAGCAAGATGAAAACATTTAATTGCAGATGTTTTGATTATGAGAACTAATTCAGAAAAAATAAAAATTCAGACCTGCAATTCTAGCCCCAAAAATGAGGGAGAGAAAGCATGCTAGCATTCAAGTCAAAGCTGTGTGCATTAGTTCCAATAATAGGAAGGAAAGACTCCTGTTGGGTTTATCTGAATGTTCATTTGGCTTTGTGTAACAAATTATTTCATATTTTTAAATGTGTTTTTCTTAAGAAGTGACTTCTACAGCTTTTTCATTCAGCTGACCTGAATTTCATATCCTTTTTTTAATATTTAGGATATTTGTCTAGAAGCTTACCAGGTGTGCTTATGGAACAAGAGCAGGTGAAACTCCAACAAAAGCCTTTTATTTGGGGAAGCTATTTATTACCAGAGTGCTGACAATATACTGTAGCTAGGCTTTAAATAAGGACTGGATAAATAAGTTACAGCAAACAATTTATTCAACACACATATTACCATTGTTCCTACTCATGAATTGTGCAGGAACAGCTTGCAAAGCTCTCGAACTTAGTGCCTGGAGCTGCAAAAAAAAGTGAGTAATTTTTTTTAAGCAAGTAGCAGGAGATTGAGGGGAGATCTCATAGCAGTCTGCACAATTTCCTCACAAGGGGAGGTGCAGGGGCAGGCGCTGATGTCTTCTCTCTGGTGATCAGGGACAGGACCTGAAGGAATGACATGAAGCTGTGTCAGGAGAGGCTTATGTTGCATATTAGAAAAAAATCCTTCCACCCAGAGTGTGGTTGTGCACTGGAACAGGCTCCCCGAGGAAGTGATTGCAGCACCAAGCCTGACAGTGCTCAAGAAACGTTTGGACAATGATCTCAGGCACATGGTGGGACAGTGCTGTGCAGGGCCAGGAGATGGACTTAGATGGTCTTTGTGCGTCCCTTCCAACTGAGGATAGCCTGTGATTCTGTGATTCTATGAATTTTACTTAGGCAAGTCTCATCGCAGCGCCTGACAACAACTTGCAAGAGCTTCATATTTTGATAGTAGCACAAATGAACTGAAAGCATGAATGCTTGAGGGGAGTATGTAAATACATTTTTATCAAACCTACTTTTCCTTTTGCCTGTCTGTCAAAGGACAATCCTTATTCTTGTGAGGGCAGTCCTCAGAGATTCCTCAGCTATCTAGTTTATAACTGTTGTCACACATACTCATGTAGATGTCTCATATTGATATATACATATATAAAGTAGATGTATCACGTAGATGTCTCATGTAGATACTATGTTCCCTCAACTGGATGTAAGGATGGAGAAAAAGAAGCAGTGAAGGTAGGGCAGAGGATGAAAAATGTATAAAGGCACTCATTTCACATTGGCCAACTATGAGTCGGTACGTGATTTACAACGTGACCTAAGAACTCAGGCGTACCTTTGATCTGGCAATATAAGAACAGTGCTCCAGTATAACATTATTTAATCTCTTCATAAGCTCTCTAAGAAAAAACTATCAACAAATTACAGTTATTATGGGATGTCCATGTAAGGACTGTTTGTTGGACAATGGAGTAAGGGTTTTTAAATCTGAAGTTTCATTCACAGTTCAGTTATACTTTGCAATTCATCCCTGTATTTGATTTGCCTTCAAAGGTAGGCTCCAAGAAGAGTTAAGCCTTATATAAAAAATCCCTTTGTTGAGCATACAGGGCCACTTCCAGGTCATCTTTTATACTTCTGTTCAGTCCGATTGTCAGACCAAGACCCTATCCTGAAGGTAGACATTTGCGAACTTGCTTGAGAAATTGGATGTGTAATGAGTCACCTTTAAAATGAAAGACCTACTGTTGATCAAAGCAGTTATATATGAAGTGGGAAGTTCTCCCTGGGGTTTGTAGATTCAAACCACATTTCCTAACTATCCTTATCTGGATGGATATGCTCCCTCTTTTGTGGTCCTTCTCAGTAGATCCATGAAACTTGAGTGTGTTCCAGCACAGGGATTTAGAGGCACGTCTGTGTCCAGAATAACTGATAACCCAATAGCTTGGGCAACTAGAAATATGGATTTTTTTTGAGCCTAGCAAGGTATCTGTGTATTATAGAAAGAGTGTTCTCATGGGGGCCAAGCAGTGGCAGCTTGCCTTTGTGTTTTCTGAGCTGTTGGGTCATGTCTGCTTCAAAAGCGCACACAAGTTGTTTAAAGGGACATTCTACGATTCAAATACTAAATCAATAATTGAAAAGAGAATTATCTGTATTATTACACACTGGTAGGACATTTTTGGTGTTTTTCAGACCATGGAATGTATCAGCATATACCACAAAAGCAGTCAGTGGAATTAAATGCAGAGTAAGATAAAAGCTTTGTTTTCTCAGGACTGTAAGGTTTTAATTTTCAGGAATCAATAGAGAATGCTATGGTTTTGTTTAATGTTTTGCAATATGGAGAAGGTTAGAGCAATTCACCTCATGGACCCTCTGACCTTAGTTTCAGTAGCACTTTATTATTTAAATGACATTAAAGCTCACACTAAATGAGAACTCTAATATGAATGATGGAAAATTGTGTGTTTGTACCACCAGCCAACTGTCTACTTGTTATTCTAATCCCTACAAAATGGAAGATTTTATTTCCAAAGAGGAAAGATTGAAGCTTGTTATGTCAAGTGCTTTATTTTCTTTTTAGGAGTGTGTTAACTTGCCTTATGAAAACAAAACAGTATATTTTACTTCAAGTTGAAAAAGCAGAATGCTTTTGTAATGGTTGTCTTGGAAAGAAATCTCTCATTCCCCAGTGGAATGGTGAAATGCTGGAAAGACACTGATTAGTCATAAGTACTGTTTTCCCCTTGATCACAATGTTCATAAGTATCCAGTTTATATATACTATTCAAAGTTTACACATTATTAATAATAAAAAATAGCTTAAATGCTGCATGCAAAAAATTGAGGAACATATTTGTGTCTTTAAAAAATAAACTGGTTTGGCTGATGGATCTAATGCTGTCTATGGGAAAAATATGGATATTACAATATGTATAGTTTTGTTCCTTCAGACTTAGTTGGAAAAATCCTTTCCTCATTTTATACAGTCTCCTTTTTAATAGCCAAGCTATATACAGTAATGTACTCTTCTATTACTCATTTAATATGTATAGCTCTGAAGTCTATTTGGACTATATGTTTGTTCCAAGCAATTAAAAAACACGCTATAAAAGAAACAACAGAAGTTAAAGTTTTACAAAAACCTTGGCACCACATCCTGAATTGGATTGCAATATTTTTTTTATTTAGTAAGCATCACAGCTAAAGGGCCAAGGGTCACTTTAACAAGAAGTTCCTAATATTTGTTTATTTGTGTAGAAGACACATTAAATTACTATTTCTTTCTAGTGTGAAAACTGTTTTACTGCTACTTGCTTAATAATATACCAGAAGACTGTAAAAGATTAATACAAGTTGGAAGAAGTTAACACATACATTTAATTCTCCCTTTAAATAAACAATCTATACCTTATTGAGGTTTCTGAGAGTGAGAAGAAAAGCATTGTTTTGGTTTTTTTTCTGAAGGTTAGCATCAGGTCAGGTCAGTAACTTGAGATGTGTAGTCAACCAGTGGTTTGACCTGAATTGGTGAGAATTTTCTTTACTCCTGGAAAGCTTAATCAAAAATCCAGATGTATGCAACCAATGATAGCATAAAGCTCAGTTATAGTGTCAATGGGAATTGGGAAATTTGCTTTTACTCAGGTAGGACAATTAGGGATGGCTACCAGGGTTTAGGGCTAGGAAGAGAAGTATGGGGAATGAAGGATTTTGAGAAATAGAAATGTAATGCTTCTGAGGAAATCAATCCCCCATTGCTGTGGGAACTGAAAGTTAAGTCAGAACGGGGTGAACTTCTAAACAGCTGCAAAAATTTAGTAATATTTGGATAAGGAACATACTGAAATGTCTCAAGGTAAGCAGAGAGAAAAAATCACATGTATTTGTGGGTGTGAAGTGGGGAACCCCACTGTCATACTTTCACATTCAAAGAAAGGTGACATCTTGAAAAAGACCTGTGCTATGCATGGAGGCTCTCAAGTTACACTAAAATGTTTTCAGGTTATACTCCCTCACATTTAAAGCTTCTTAATGTGCAAGGTGATATATCTTGGATTGTTGCTGCCAGTATTTGGAAGGTATTTTCTCAATTGTCACATATTTCTGGTTCTAGAAACCACATTAATTGTTTGAACTATTTTGAGGAATGTTGCCTGGGCATCAACAGTCAAGTCCCTGCATTGTTATGTGGTTAGAGGGGTTCCCAGCAGTTTCTGAGCCCTTTCAGTGGCCACACTCCCCCACCACACTCCCCCATAATCCCTGAACCTTTACAGAATATCTGTAGTAAGGTTGAAAAAAGAGAGGAAAAGCCAGGAAAATTTTGCAGTATGGATTTGGGCCTTACCAGCGTGCAACAAAGGAAGCTCCAAAGAAATTTCATTAACTGCAATATAGGATATAGCAAACAAATGTTGAAGGAATAAAGGACTGGTCTTCTAAAGGAAAGGACCTGGGGAGAATGTACATGCTTTAGCTGAAATGATAATACAAAAAAACCCTAATAAATGAGCTTCTGTCATGCAAGAAAGTAATGCACCCATCTGAATCCTAAACAGTCTTCAGGCTTGTTTTAAAGCTTCCCCTTGTATAGCAGTGCCAGTCCCTGTTTTGGAAATTTCTTGGTTTAGGTTTTGTTTGTTTGATTGGTTGGTTTGGGTTTTTTTTTTTTTTTCCTTTTAGTAAAATTTAGTATAGAAAATGTCTAGACTGGTCTAGGACTCTGACCAAGAGACCTTTGTTCATCTTTGTTCCCTTACAGCTGATTGAGGAAGCAAACCTAACAATCTACTGATTTTCAGGTAGAGGTTCTTTTGTTAATCCCGTGAATTTTTCTCACTTTGACATTTTGATAACAAAATATCAGCAAAAATAATAGGGAAATTGAAATTCTCTTGGGGAATATAACTTGATAGTCGGAGAGGGAGATATCATTAAATTTGAAATATTAGAAATGGTGAAAATGGGTGAACTGAGTTCTTTCTTTTTCTGGAAGAATGTTACAGCCAGTAAATAATTATATAAAAAAAAACCAAACCAACAACAAAACTCTGGAACCTGTCAGTTCAGGTCAATGCACTCATAAACTCCAGACAGTGATTTGGAGGGTAATTTTTCTGCAAATATTAATCCTTTTTTAATTTGAGCTGGATTAAAACTAAAATTAAAATTAAATCAGGTTTCTCTCTAAATATCCCTGAAATACATATGTGAATGTCCTGTTCTTTTGTGTGCCTATGTAAGAGTTTCAGAATGGGATTATTTTCCTTCTTTATAGCATCAAGGGTTTTCTAAAAGCATGTCACTGCCATGCAAATCACCAAATGCAATTAATATAGTACCTGGGAAGAGAACAGAGTGTAGAGAAATCCAGATTCTGTATAGCAGAGGTCCTTGTAAAGGCTGTGTGCATCAAACCAAAGTTAATTCAATGCTGTATCACCACTAATTCTGGGTGCTCTAGAAAGGTCCTGTTCATGCAAGCCTTCACTTGAGACTGCCTATTTATCCTGGACTGCTGCCTTTTAAACCTCTTAAACCTCTTAATTTTGACTGATGAACTCAGGAAGTGTTAATGAAACCTTGACTTGCAGGTCCCAGTTTTGCAGAGATGTACTATCACAAATAACACCAGCACCCAAATTTAGGGTGTCAAAATACCCACCTGTGCTGTTAGGCACTCAGGTGGAATTCAGAGCAAAACACTGCTTGGTGCCAACACCTCCAACATTCATAAGGGTGTCTTAGCAGCCTTGGTGGAGTTATGTGCAGTTTCAACCACACCTGGCATTTGCATGGGGCAAACATGTCTGAAACTTGTGCCCTGCAGGGTTCAGGCACTCCAGCCCTGCCATCCTTCCTTCCATGGTACACAACTCCAGTCATGTTTTCCAGCAGGAAACTGGAGCTCTCCTGCTAAGGCACGCTCGGTGGAAGTGCTGCCACCAGCTGTGTATTTCAGCCAGTGCAGGAGTGACTGTGCTTTGCAAGCTGACCAAGAGCCGTCCCCTGCCCAGCCTGGGTACATCTCTAATTACTGAACAAATGGCTACGAGAGCTAATGAGTTAATGCAGCACAACTTTTCCGACAGCTTTACAGTATAGCTCCACTGAGAGGGCACCAGTATGACCAAAATCGGTTGTGTCCCAGCTATAAATTAATTTGTGGGAGAACTGCAAATTGTAAATTGTAAATTTTGCCTGTATGATATGGTGTATCATACTACAGAAAGACCAAACAAATCATTCAATTTATATTATATTTTGCATCTGATGCTGATCAAATTGAACTTGCAGCAAAGTGCAAGAATAAATCAGGGATATTTTCTATGTATTTTTTCCTAAACTTCCAAGCATTTCTGACTCAGGGACTTACTGTTCCAGAAGTGATTCTTAAATATTTAGTGACTTCAATGACTTGTAGCTCAGAGCTTCAAGGAGATCCACTTAATCCTCGCACAATCAAAGAGTCTGATTGTTATGTATGTGTAGAGTGGCCATCCAGAAATCTGTAACTGTCCTCCCAGCCCTAACTAAGTGCCCTTATCACCAGTGTAGGTTAAAATAAATACCTGGACAGACTCAACATGACTTGTTGAATATGTTCTGTTCAGGACTAACAGTCTGAAATTTTAGTGAGGGGAGAACACTAAAAGATGTTATATCAGGCTGCAGCACAACATCCTTTGGTGACTGCTCTGTAAATTGTTCCCCTCTTTCATTCAAATGCTGTGTGATATAAAATGAGCAGAGTATTAAATATTAAATATTCAATGTTTTCAGCAGGGGTTCTAACTATGAGGCAAAAGTCTCCTCAGGTCTTGCTTTCTAAATAAATTAACCTCAGAAAGTAGATGCATTTTGCAAGGCTGTTTCCAATAGATTTGTGTTGGATTTTGTTTGGCAATGTCTCATTTAGACTGACAGCTTACAGGACTTTTAGGAAGAGGAACACCTACTATCTAGGTTTTGATCCACATAAGTGTAGAAACAGGGCTGGGGAGAACTGTGAAACTCTAAAATTGAAGTGTGGTGCTTTGCAGCATACCTCTTTATACAACTCACAAGATGTAGTACAGAAGGAAAGAGCGGGAAACTACTAGCAGTTAACCAAGGTCCTGCTTTAGGTACCTGAGTCCTTTTGTATTGATAAAACTTGAGGCATTTGATTCAAAACTCAGGGCAAGACATGGAATGTGATGTGTTAACAAAAATGGCAGAATAATGCAGAGACATCCCAAAATTTTAGATGTTATCAACAAGTGTCGTTAGCTTTAATTTTAAGCTAACTGCAGACTTTTTTTTTTTTTTTGGTGGTTTCCATTCAGCAACCAAATATACATTCCTTATCTAGGTTTTCTTTGAACTTTAGTACAACCTTGACTGAGGTTTTAAAAATGACCAGGCTCTGGAACATAATGTAAGTTCCTACCACTCTGCCTGTAATATTGCTGGTGCTTTTATCAGGGTCTTGATTTCTACCGTGGGTACAAGGATGTGTGCATTTGGTTATTCCTCTACTTTTGTTCTCATGTAGTATGGGCTTATTTATTTTCATTTCCATCCCAATATGTTTTTTGTCTTTCTGTTCAAATGACAATTTTAGATAGATATTTGTGTGGGGGAAAAATATCACTGACATATGGAGAATATCTGGGGCATTGGCACAATTATGTGTCCTCAAAAGGTTTGGCATTCTCTTGATTATGTTTCAGATATCACACTGTTTTGAGAAAGCCGTCAGAGGCTTGCAGACAGAATACTTTCAGACTAGAAACACTGTATATTTTAAATGAAATATATTTCTCTCTTTTAGTCTCCTAATAAAACTTCCATTTTCAAAAGGTTTTTTTAGAAAGGATTCTTTGTGTTCAAATCTGTCTTTCTCTACATGTCAAATAAATCAGAATTTTTTTTCTGAAATGCCTGGACTGTGTGCCCTGACATGCTTATAAACTAAATGCAGGAACAGCAGAACCCCACTGCAGAAATAATTACTTCATGCACAACGTCCACTACTTGTTTCCACTGTTTAAACTCAGACACATTGTTCTTATTTCCACTCCTCACAAGACATTTGTTCTTTTCACTGTTCCATACTTTGAGTGGATGAGGTTCATCTGGTTTGTTGATATTATAAAATATGGAATTCTTGTATTAATGGTTATAAAATCATATGGGAATACTTTACACCATGTCTTTGTCATGATGCGGTATTAACTGGTATCATATAGAATGAGTTAACATGATATTGAATTACTCCTTTTTATGTCATTCACATTTTTTCCTTCTAAAGACTTTTTGTATTATGTTATATTTATGAAGTGAGCAAATATGATACTGAAAAAAACTCTCAAAGCCATTTTGACCCTAATTTAGCAATATTTAAATCAACATATTATGTCTGAGACTCCTGAAAAGCCACCCCTCTATAACTGATATTTTAAAATACTGTAATATATTGTTGGTACAAGTGTCCAACCACAAACCCACCACTAAATCACTTCATATTGTTAACGCCTGTTTTGCTGTTATGAAGGAATGCAAGGTAGAGGTAGTCATATTTTCATTTATGGCTGAAAAGATGGGGAGAGTTTGACATGGTTCTCAAACCCAGGTCAGAAGAGCGCTTGAGTTGAAGTTGGATCCATATCTTAGGAGGTCTTAAAAGCCTGACTAAATAAGAAAAGCCAAACTTGTTTTTTTTTTTTTTTGTCCCTGAGCAGAAGCAGCTGCCAAGGAGATATCAAATACCAGATTAGAGGGACAAAAATCAGATGTTTTGTGTATTATTCCAGCAAGTTAAGAATTATTATCAGAGAATCATGGAAAGGTTTGAGTTGGAAAGGACCTTAAAATCATCTAGTTCCAATCCCTCTGCCATGGGCAGAGATACCACCCACTGTATCAAGTTGCCCAGGGCCCCATTCAACCTAGACATGTACGCAAGTGTATAAGAAAAGAGGCAGATTAAAAGCAGCAATGCAACTTAGCATTGTAGGTAGGACTTAGGCACAATACAGGACTATTTCAAAATTCTGATCTTGACAATCTGTTTTTATTTAAGAGGTATAAAATATGTGAACAGTCAGTAGAGAAAGCCTCAGAAGTCCTGGTCTTTCCTCAAAGGTAATGCTTTGATGATCCAAAAAACTGGGTTCATTTTCATGCACATTCCATCTGTATTTTAGGCCAAAAAAATAGTTTAAAATGCACCCTATAGCCACTCTAGAGGAATGAGGGGTGAGTTAGACTTTTTGTTAGCCACTCTGTAACTGGTGTAAATGAACATACTCTGCAGTGTTGTTGAGTAAGTCCCAGTGCTAATAACAAAAATGGGAAACCTCACCCTGTGGACTGGTGTCACATAAGCTTCTTGATTTCTTGTTTCATTGCGTTTTATTAATCTGCTGTGCTCTTCTTCCTTTCAAAATATCATGATCACAGTCTGTAGATGAAGAGAGTCTTGATGTTATAATAGGTACACAGCAGGAAACAGTGGGGAAAAATAGGTATTCCTAAATGGCCAGGTATTTAGCATATGCTCAGTGCCTTGACTCAAACAGGTTTTTTCTGCTGTGTTTTTGGAGGCGCCAGTGTCACTGATAATGATCCATTTGTGACAGATTCACTGGACACAGTCATCAACAAGAAGAATTATATCCAAGATACCTGGTCTTACCAAATCTCCACCTGCCAAGGTAATTTTTACTTTCTAGAAATACTAATTCTCCATCTGCTTAAATCATTACTGTCAGCACTATCACTGCAGTCATTAGCACTGCCGTGGATTGTGTCCATTATCTTTTCTTTTTCAAATGTTTGTTTAGAAACAGTTTCAATTTTCCTAGAACTCATCTTTTGTTAATGATCCTTCTCTGCTGTCAAAGACATCAGAAAATCTGAAGTATCATGTGCCAGTGTTTTAGCTTCACAACGTGACTCAATAATAGCCCTGGTCAAGACATTCTACCAGAACATCAAGAAAGTAGGGAGGGAGACCTTTGCAGATTTCTGCCTCAATCTTGAGAGGTTCCTTGGAGAATTCAAGAGCCCTTGTACTTCTGTAGAGTAAAAAATATAACAGCAAGGGAAATTGGAAAAGGATAGGGCACAATTTAATTCTGCCCTGGAGTTGATTTAAATTTTATGTGGTTCTGGTTGCTGTTATGCTAGGGCTGAACTACAGCTCACTGTCTTCTGTTGTATGTATATCATATCCTATCATGATTGGTATGGCTGATTCTGGCTTTTCTAGAAATCCTCTCGGAGGAGAGAGGATTCTCTCTCTGAAGTGAAAGCTGGATTATTTCTGACAGAGGAGGATAAAGCCTAAAAGCTTGTTCCTCTGTCACTAATGAGTTGAGAAAAGTCATTTATCCCATGTTTGTCCCATCTTCCTTATTTGGAACATTCACATAAAATATTTTGTATCCACTGAGCTTATTGCATGAAAGTAACTTTACAAGTTAAAGCAAGAAGTATCTGAAAAGGGTTGTTGAAAATCCACAAGGAAGTAGTACTCATTTTCATTATTGAACATGAATTCCTTTCCTTATGACCTGACAGTATCCCTGTGATGCTGGAAGGCAATTTCTGATGTCTTTAGTCAGTTTTTAAAGAGGCTTTACAGAGAGTGAGCTCCCTCCAGCTCTTGTGGAATTTGAAGTTAAAATATAACCCAGGGACCCAGGAAGTAGTCAAAATAATGAAAAATTACCATATGGATCTTTTTTACTAGAAAGCTGAGGAATGTACCTTTTGCATATTACCATTTCTCAGCATACACTTGATGTGCTGAGGGAAGACTTTGTGCACAGCTTTGCTTCCTCATTGCAGCCGTATCTATTTCTAACACACTAAGCAATCTGCTTTTCTAAAAGTTTCTTTTTGCTTCACTCCTGCTGTGTCTTTTTAAAAATAATTCTAGTTCTCTCTACCAGTTCCCATATATCTTTCTCACTGTGAGCTGCTCCCATTACCACTCCCTTTTCCCTGAGGCTCTGGCATATGATGTCAATTTTTATGCTGACAGCCCAGATACCCAGCTGACTGTGGAAAGCAAAGACCAACAGGTCAACCTACAGATCAACCAAATCTTCTTCTGAAATGTTTTTGTGTCAAATCTAAGCTAACTGAAGAGGTACCTTATACAGTAAATGGGAAGATATAGATCTTTTCAGAGGTTGATTTGTCTTCTTCCACTGAGGAAGCCGAAAGAGCTGTCTCAGATTAGATATGAGATAAACAAGAAAAGTAATATCATTCTGTGTCCAATGCTTCTTTCCATCGGTGCAAGAAATGATTGTCTGCTTTTTTCCTTTCCTATCGGACAACTGGGCCTCTCAATAAGCAGAGGAGTAAAGAGTAACTGCTGTAGGGCTACACATTTTAGAAGTAGTCTAAGTTCAGGACGTTTTCAGTATTTGCTTTTATTTACCCAAAAAGTAATGCTTTTTATTTTTCCTTTCTTCATTCCCCCCCTATTCTTTTTTCTTAAACAAAAGCTGAAATTTACTCTGTGCTTCTATTAACTAGTTATTGGCATTTTGCTGCTAACAAACTCCTTCTGGCCCTTATTCCATTAGGCTGACTGCTGGACTGCATGCAGTTAATGCTTTCAGATGCACTTTTTCTCTTCTGTGGTTCTAGCAGATATGGCAGGATCATCTGCATGTACAGGGAGATTCTAACCTGCGAAAAGTCATTCACGGTTCACTTAGCCCATCATAAAGCAACTTCATTCAATATGTGGTAAACCTCCAAACAAATTAGGGAATCCAAAAACAGACAAGACTGGGTGATTACTAGTGCATAAAATTTTGTTGCCATTTACATCAGTCAAAATTCAATTTAATTTAATTCATCTTAATCCTCACTTTTACAAGTGAGACACAGTGAGGTAAGTCTGTTCAGCTGCGATTTTTTTCTTCTTATTTTTAATGAAAGATTCTAGTATGGTTCTTCAGAGTGAGAATATTAGTTGCTACTGCTGTGTATCAAGGGCAAATTCTGGCAGCGTGCTTGCCATCTTACAAGGTCATGAGTGTCATGAGTATGTAGTGACTTATTGTCACTTCAGGTATATAAGAGAACAGCCTCTAGCTCCTAAAGCAAACTGCTTTTGTAAACCATCCATTTTGGGTTCCCCTTCCCCCATGAGTATTCTTCCTTATTTAGCCCATACACCAAGTTCTCAAAAGGGGTGAATATATATTAACATATGCTTTATGAAATCATTACTCTAAACAGATTTTGTGATTTGAAGCCCAAGAGTGAGAATTCTTACTGGGTCTGCCTTGGATGTGTGCAATAGGAGTAGAAAAATTTAGATAATCATTATACATGCCTGAAAACACTGCTTGTAAATTTTTAAAGTTTTAAAGACACGTTAGCGCTTACAATATGCTTTAACATATGTCTATTGCACAGGATAAAGCTGAAAGGATACTTAAAATCAGAACTACACTTCTAGGGTTGCTTCATTTAATAAAAAGTAGAAATTGTCAAACGAATTGCCTTGCTTAAATGTATATTTAGAAGTATATATTCCTCCTTTTTCTTGAAAAGTGGTTCCACTAGATATGTTTAAAAGATACTCCATTCTGAATTTCTGCTGCCTATATTTTCCACTATGATTCAATGAAATAAATAAAGCTATAATAGATACCGGTAGATTACATTTACAGTTATTTATTCAGGAAAATTACTAAGGACAGTAAGAAGCTTTGACATACCTTGTAAAGGCTTCATTTATATTGAAAGCTGTTTGAATCTATCCAGCATCAAATGATTCAGATGCTCTTAAGAGAATGGATGCTATTCTTAATCTATGTTCAATCTAACAATAGATTTCCCAGCAATTTATTGCTGGTATTTGCACATCTGTGAAGTATTATCTGTTCAACCTCTTTTGTTTTAGAACTGTTTCATGGCTATGGAATGTTGCAAATTGTTTGATTTGGTTATTTTTTTGTGTATGCAAAACAGATGATGCTCCCACAGTGCAACCTGTGTAGGTTCATGGGGTCATGAATGCACAGCCAACCCCAGAATTTGATCCTAAAAGGTTTTTTTCCATCTGATTTCATGACAGTGACATACCTCCATTTAAAATACAAGTATTTTCCCATACCTCCCTATTCTTCAACTTTACCTGCCATTTTGGATAAGTAATTTCCATCCAGTGGTTTTTGTTCCCATATGGTATTGTAAAACAATTGTAAGAAAACAGATGTCTGAGATTTCAAACAGCAATTAACTGCTAACTTTGCTGACATATATTTCTCATTGTGATAGTGAGAGTTTATTCTTATTGTTGCCACCTTCCGAACATCAGTATAATGAAAGTAGTGAAACATCAATCAGTGAAAGGTATGAAAGAAGTGCAAGAAAAAAAAAAGAGAATGGAATGCAAATCTGTCACAAGATTGAATTTAAGAGAAATATACTAATTGACTTAAATGGGAAGAGGTTTCATCAATTTTATTCTAAGTTTATATGCCATCCAAAGAGTTTAGGTTGGGCTGATGGTTAAGATAGTTTCTAGATGGCTGGGGGCAAGTGGGTCTCCTGTGTGTGACTCTCTCCAGCATGTGCTTATGCAAGACCTGATTATCTGTGGCTGGGAGGTGTGGCACTGCCTTTAAAGCAGCTCCAGCAGAAGGGATATTCCTGGCTGCCCCTTAATGCTGTTGCCTGCTCTTTGTCAAATGAGGCTGCAGTGTATTTGTATTTTTCTTGTATGACAAAGCATAAAATGTAGGGTTTATACCACATTATTTTTGTCTACATGCAAGGCTAATCAGTTAGGCTTCCTTGAATTACATGCAGAGTAATAAGTCCTTCTACAGCACAAATAATCTCATCCTTGTCTACAGCTCAAAGCAGGTCAAATGATCAGTACATTAGAGACCTCTGTTTCTCTCCAGTGACTATGACAGGTACTAAGACAATTTGCTTAAGTTCATGAATATTTCGCATGGATCTGTGGAATTTCTGTATTACAAGTCCTTAAGACTTGTGTTATAGACAATGTATTATTGGTAGGTTCAGGGTCACACATTTAGAAACAACCGTGGAGATAGCCAAAATATTCTAGGTGATTCAGATTTTTAAAAATCCAGTTCTTGGACGAGGAGCATGAAATTCACTTAGAACAACAGAAAAATACAAAGAGAAAGAGATATAGAGATGAATATATAAGTTACAGTAGTAATGAGGTGTGATAACCTTGGATTTACGCATTCATTTCAATTGGTTGTGGGGTGAATTTTTTGTTACCTGCCAGCTTCAGTTTAATAGCTATTGCCTTATGGTAGCTTGCACAGAGAAGAGAGGTCAGAGAAAATAAGTCACCTAGCTTTTGTTAGGTGAGAAAGCAGTTATAGCTTTGTGACTTTCTGAAATGCAGTTCCACCAAACAGTTCAAGGTGTATTCTTTTTCTGTTACTTTTCTTTCACAGTCTGCCTCCATTTGTTTGTCATGGCATGCTTCTCAGCGGGGGTTTTCCACCTTATCTCACACTGACATTTTTTGTTTTCTTTCTCTCCACTTTCATTCCCACACACAGTAGTATCTCAGTTGTATCTTGATGTGAGCACAGGAAAAAAGATACAGCTTTCCTTCCAGCATCTCAGTAGGGCTGTCAGTGACTACTGAGTAGAAGCCATTTGTGGCTGTGGACTTTTCCACAATTTAGACAGTGCTTTTTAAGAAGTTGGGGTCTGGTTTTTTTGGGGTGCTTGGTTTTTTGTTCTGAGAGGTAGAATATGTTCAATATGACAGCTATCATGACCACCCTCTAGTTCTAGAAAATGACTAGTACAGAATTTTAAACATCTGTAACTGAGGGAGAAAATTCTAGCACTATAGCTCAGCCATATGCACTTCTCTCAGGTAGATCGTATACCCCTTTGATATTATGTTACTGTGAATTTAGCTGGCATGCACTAAAATCTTTTTGTGAAATCAGCATATTATGGACGGTCATAAAGAAAAGTTTTCAGGAGAAAAAGAATATTTTTTAATAGATCAACTGATACTGTTCAAAAACACACCAAAGCTTTGGGCATACAGAAACTTTCATCTGTAAGATCCCCATAGGTGCCCTAACACCATTACCACACAGTCAAATTCCTCAAAAAGATGAATTTAAATTAATTAAATTAATAAGTCTGATAAATTATTTGTAACAATGTACATAATAT
This sequence comes from Fringilla coelebs, assembly GCF_963513975.1. NCBI lineage: Eukaryota > Metazoa > Chordata > Aves > Passeriformes > Fringillidae > Fringilla > Fringilla coelebs. The sequence continues at coordinate 36,689,894 of NC_140029.1, forward strand.
TAGCTAGATATTCAGCAATAATCATGTAACTGGACATATTGCATGTTCCAGTTAATTGCAATTGGTTTTGAAAATGCAAATTTCAAAAGCAAACATTACTTGTACACTTCCAGATTTTTCTGCTAATGAAGCAATAACATTTTAACAAGAATGGATGATGAATTTTTAGTACAGAAATACACAGCAGCAGCATTTGAACTGAATAATCACTTTCTATGTTCTACTTGAACCATTGCTTCATTTGCTTTAGTAGAAAGAAATATCACAATTACCTACTAATTTTGTTAATGCTATAGGAGAGAAAATGTCATTTCAGGCCCCCTAGAGAATTATCTATCTTATTCCAGCTACTTTTGCTACCTATTTAAAGGATTCTGAACTTTTAAATTCCAAACCCACTCTGCTAATAGTTTAATAAGCAAAAACCAAATAAAATCAAAACAAAAAACTCCCCAACAATATAATTTAAGTAAATTCCAGTATAATAATTTGGAAACTCCTTCACATTTCTTTGTGTGCCATCTGGGAAATAAATAACTGAGAATTTCAGTGGTGATTAATTAATGATGAGATATCGTGGAAGCAGAGAGAAAATGGTCACTGGAAGATGAAGAAAATTTTACTCTTGTGATGAACAATTGTGATAGTTTCTGTGCATGTTCCCTTGTTCCTCAACTGGAAAACCTCATAGCTTTCCTTTGTTGGCTCTGCTGTTTCTAATACCAGTAGCTGATAACTACTATGGCAGAAATCATGGTGTCACGTGTCACAGACTGGACTTTTATGGCATTTGTACAGTCAGGGCTGACAAGTAAGGAGACACAGACACTGAACCACAAGCTGTTTCTTATGTGCAGAAACCTACTTAGGCAAGGTAAGAAAAAGTTTTCATTTTCTCCATTGTAGCACCTTTAAATTTTGCTGATGTGATTGAGAAACTAGGGAAAATTATGGTCTCCTTCCTTTAATATGCAGTGGAGAAAATCTTACAGACAACTGTCTGCAAGACAGATTTTAAGTAGACTATCAACATTTTCTCTGCAGTGATTATAAACACTAAGTCCAGATAACTACTTCTGCATGGTAGATATCTGGATAGAAGCCCAATGTCTGCTGAAGTTAATCCCACTATCTATACTTTTACCCTTGCTGCACCCTTTTCAAGTTTATGGCAGAGAGAAATATCAGCAGTTGCAGATCCTACAGCTCCAGTCAAGAACTTTCTGAGTTGCACAGAGCTTTCAATTTCTTACCCTTCCCCCCCAGACACTGGAGAAATGCTAGAAGAAGTAGGTAGGAAGCAATGTACTGGCAGCTTGTAGGAGTGTGAGATGAGTATGTGATGAAGGGGTGTGGCAGCAGTGTAATGGCAGAAAATCTGAAAAGTGGGAGTCCTTGTGAAAAAAAAAAGAGGTGAACAAAAACTAGAGCAGGGAAATGCATGCTATGTTTAGAATGGTAGCTGAAAAAATGTGGAGTGAATGTGTAATAACAGGTATTATGGAGACGTGAGTCATTGTAGGAGGAGGTGAGTTGAACAGGAAGACTTACAGAAAATAGTTGGAGGGAAATTTTAAAAGACAAGGAAGAGTTAGCTAGCATATAGATTAGCTTTTGTGTGACAAATGAGTAAACAAGCCAGTAGCTATCAAGCCCAGAAAATAACCAATTTGGGGGAGATAAAAAATAAGTCTACAAAATGGTGAGTGTTAAGGAGAAGGTAGATTATTTATTTCACTCTTTCAAAAAAGAATTAACTTTTGATGAAGACAGAAGAACTCAAAAAGCAGGAAAAAGCCCAGAAGCCTTGTGAATTTTTTTTGTCAGAGCATGTCCTTGAAATTAAAAGCTTATATAGACTTAAGACAAAAAAATCTGAGGAAGATAATGTCATTTAAAGTTACTAATTTTGTGGCAACCAGAGGCAGTTCAGAAAATCCAATGAACTGAAAATGTTTGCAGGCTGAGAGAATTCTGGAAGTGTCACGTAAGCTTGTTTTGTTTGTATTTCACCTTAGGTATTTGCCCACAGCTATTGCTAGAGAAAGAATACTGAGTTAGATGATCCTTGGCCCGACACAGCATGGTTGCATTTATTTTCTAAGTACAGATGGGAATGAGAAAAAAGGAGAGTGCTACTATAATCCAGAAAGTATTATGGAGGCAGTACTTAGGAAATATCTTTTTCTCAGAACATACATTAAAAAAATTTATTCTTATGAATTATTATTTTAAAGCAAGTCTTCCTAGGTACACGTGTCTATAGAGAGAATTTCCAAATCAATTTCTAGAAGGCTCTAAGTAATGGCACAATCTGTTTCAGATACCTAGTTTTGATTGCTATACATGTGAAAAAAAAACAACCCCAAACTCTAACAAAAACAAAGAAACAACAAAAAAAACCCACCCAAAACCCCTCCAAAACCCTAAACCCCTCTCCCTAATATTATTCTATTTCATTCAACCTAATTGGAAAAGATTTATCTGAAATCTGTATTGATGTCAGGGAAATTAGGCTTGTGCCAGTTAACTCAAGAGGCTGTCGTACAATGGTTTACCTCAGACAAAGCCTTCTAAAACCAGCACGTCATAAAAAGGCCAAAGGCCATGCCACTCTTTTGTAAGGCTTTCCATCAAACTGTGTTTATGGACACCCAAAAGCTGAGCTCCTGGAGAACACAGTAGGGGTCTTAGTGCTGTGTGGTGCCTGTCAGTGCCATGAGAGACATATCAAAGATCTGCTTCCTTTCATTTATTGATATGGATAGGTGCATTTTAAATAATTTTGCACTCAGAAAAAGTGATGAATAGCTTAAGAAGTGTGATATGCACACAATAGAAGTACCATGCTCAGGTAGCCATGCAAATAGCTGTACAGGAAGCAGCTTAATCTTCCTAACTAATGCCTGAAAGGATGGTGACATCCATCAAACAAGGTATAATTGCCTTTCTCTAATATAAGTGAGTATTACAATTATCTTAATATAATAGATCCAGAAATATCTTAAATCTGCCAGATTAATAAACAAACAAGCTCAGCATAGTGGCAGACAAGAGGTCAGATCATGTTGCCCTGAGGTTAATTGGAGTTTTTCTACTGAATTAAATTAGGTAAGTGTTCAGAAGAAAATGCTTGAACTTTCCTGAATGGCTTCCTTTCAGTGAAGGGAAGGTGAACATAAGCAAGCTTTGGTTACATACTAAGTCCAAGGCACAATTTTTTCTTTGGCTTTAATCTGTAAACCAAACCTCACTCTTTTCCTTTTCTTATCTTTATAATGATTCTTATCTACTATCTATCAGTAATATACTTTAAACAGCCGGTACTGAAAAGAAACTAGATTCTCACTCTGGTTTTTATTCTGGGGTGTTGCTGTTGTGCAGACAGCAGGCAAAAAATGGCATCCCACAACCTATGTCTTGCAAATTGCAGTCCAAAGACTGCATTATTTTTATTGAGAAATTCTCTCCTTCTGGTTATCTGTGACTTTCTCTGCATCATTTAGAAAGTGAACCACTTGGCATCTTTAAAAACTTCATCATTTATTAGGTAGGATAGATAGGAAAAAACACAGTCTTAGGCATTAATATCAGTGTTAATTAAACTTTATTCTGTTGTCCATCTAGTGTAATAGGTACTCTATTCTTCGTCAATTTGAATTTCATCCTAGTGATATCTAGGTCTACCTATCCTAGATGAAATTCACAGTATTGGACAAAGTGCTGGGTCATACTAGAACTGTTACTTAGCTTTTAAAACCTTGGATATAAATTCAAATGTGTTTCTCTGTGTGTGTGTGTGTGTTCAGGAAAAGAGGAAAGGAAGAAAAAGAGGCAATGAAGAAGGCAGAAACAAGCAAAACAGTAGTACTTAAAAATCTTACTCTTAAACCCATATTTAACCATGTCAATAAAAATGATTTAAACTCTAAAAATGAGGCCAGTGGAGAATTGCAGGCACTTAATACTTCAAAAAATTGATCTTGAATGTAGAAACCTAACATCTAGCAATCAAATCTGAATTTAAGCTCTGCTCATGCCCACAGAGGCTGTTTCTTCATCATATTACCCTTCATTCCACTCTTATAGGTTTATATATAACAAAGAAAAGGAGCTCGAAAGCTTAAGCAAGAAAAGGAAATGTGGTTAGAAATTGAAACATAAAATGTGAGCATTAGCATAAGTTTTATTTTTGTTATTGATTATATGAAGCTGTACCTGGAATGTAAATCTTTGGGGGATTTTTTACAATGCTGGTTGCTGGTTTTAATATAAATTTTCTGAGAAGTGTTCTCATTTGCTATCAAAATTAATGCAAGACACAGATAAAAGAATCCTTTTTTAGACGGGAAAGTGCCCTAGGAGAATCCAGTAATGTTTTTCTTAATAATTTTTTGTTTACTTTTTCTTTTAGCTAGTGACAGTCTTTTACTTACCAGTAAGTATGTCTCTGAAGGCTAAGAAAATTAGTTAGTTGAGTTAACATAAAAATATTGATTGGAAGATTTCTTCTTTTCTCTCTCTCATTTCAGAGCTGATAGTTTATTAGAAACAGAAATTTTATGGAAACAGAGCAGCTTTAATAGAAACAAACAAGCAATCAAACAAAAACTGTTGTTAAGAAATCTTTTGACAAGTTACATCTTGGAAGTAACCCCCATTTCATCTTTAAGTAGAGCAAAATTAAAGGCTGTCTCCACCCCATACCCTCACCCTCCCCTTTGAAATAGATGGTCCAGGTCCATTCTGATTTCTAATTTACAGAGTTAAGATTTGACTCTAAGTAACATAAACACCAGGGTCTTTGGGGATTAGAGTATTTTCTTTTAATTATTTTCATATATGATAAATAAACCAAAAAAAGAAGTCAAATTGATAGGGCTTGAGTTCATCAAAACATTAAAGAGAAAACAAACAAACACACTTTCACCCTTGCCAAGTTTTGAATTTTCCTGGGAAAGAAAATTCATTTCCTTATCAGCCCAAATCTAGACTCTTCTGCTCCAAACAAAATAAAACCACATACCAGCTGCTGCTTATATGTTTGCAGTAACTTCTAAGCCCCTAGAAGATTTGGAATAACCCATTATAGCAGACATAGGAAAGCACAAAGTACCACTCTACTTGTTCATTGATTTAAAATAATTCTCTTCCCTAGGTCTTCTGCCTACACTTCATTTGAAGGAAAAGCTAGAGGGGGAAAAAAAGGAAAGTGATAGGAATAATTCAAGAGAACCAGTAGCTATACATATCCATAGTTATGTAACTGCATGTGTGTGTATATATATTTCATAGGTATATATTTAAATATTTCATAATAATGTGTATAAGCTTCACTCTTTAGGGCCTGGGAAATAGCAGTTAGAAAAAAAATGGAAATCTCATATCCATACCAGAGGTATAATGAGACATTTTGGGCACTTTGATTGCGGGATTGATGGCTTTTCCCCTTCTCTTCCATTAATCCCCCTCTCTCCCCTCACACACCCTGGCAATTTCCTCTTAGGGCTGAAACAGCCTGTAGCCTCTTGGACCAGAGAGCTCCACTACTTGTGCAATTATTTGTCAGTGTTCTACCTCACCCTTACAGCCCTGTGTGGGACTCTTCCACTGAAGAATTCATGAAGGAGATAGATGGAGCCCTTGGTTGGGGAGAGTTCTATGTGGAAAGGGAGAAAGAAGTGAATGAGAAGTGTTATTAAGTCCCTGGAGATTCAAAGGAAAGAAATCCAATGTTTCTGATATTAAGAGCAGTTCTCTGTATTTCTCAGTCAGGAATTGTGCCACTGGCAAAATAATTAAAGGAAGGAGTTCCCTTGCAGTCATGTTTTTTTGCTTCTTATCTAAGCAGCACCAAGAGTACCACAGACCCAATATAAGATGTGACTTAGAAACTAAAAAAGAAAGGAAGGAAGGTTTCCCTAGCTATGAATATACTTCCAGTGCTCTATTCATGGCATGAAAAAGAGGGCTAATAAGATAACAAAGTGTGTGACGAAGTGCAGCAAGCTTGAACTGCTGCGTGCAACGTGTGAGTGGAGACAGCCATTAATAACTCTGTCAGACTCTTAAAAGCTGCAATGCAAACATTATTAATACACTTCTCCTAATTGCCATTCAAGGGAGGTGACACAGCATCTTCAGAGAAGTCCAGCTTCTCTCTGTGACCCTGAAGAGCCTGACTCTTGGGATTTACGCAGGAAGGGACCAAGGTGTCTTATATTCCAGATGAAAGTAGAGGAGCCAAAGCATGTTTTTTTCCCTTAAGTTGTACAGTGAACCATGTGAGATTCATGCTGTTAGGTCTAGTGGTATCACTAGATGGCCATTAGAGAGCAGAGCTCTATTTTGAGTGGTGAAATTAGAGGAAAATCTCCTTCATGATCCCCATCCCTTTGATACAGTATGAATAGCTTTTATTGCTCTGTTTGCTGCATCTTCACACTCCAGTGCTTCCCAAACCCCATTAATTTACCTTGCTGCTGTGCTCCTGCTTGCCCTGCCCACCTCTCACAGAGCTGTTACTGTCCTCAGACCACCCAAGCTGCTCCACAGCTGACACCCTTGGACCCTTTGCCTAAAAGAGTAGGGATTCATTGCTTAATTGCTTGATCAGCTGATAGGCAGCTCAGCTCAGTAAAAATCTTCCAAGGATTTTTCTGATACAAAGGGACAGCTCAACTTTCTGCTCCAAAGACATCAGGCATCAGCCCCTTCATGGGCTGACTGACAGGTCTTGTGTTAATCTAAGTCTCCTGTCTCATAAAAATTTTCTATATTTGGAAGAAGGATGGGAGAGCCAAGCATCCCTTTCAATAGCATTCCTTCTATTCTGGGGAAGCACCACTCCTCTGTCTCGTGTTATGCCCATCCACAGCACGGAAAGTAGGAGCTTGGTCATTTCACAGCAAAATATCTTTTTATCCACTTTAATTTGCTCAAATACATGGCAAAGGGGAATGTTTCTGCTTTATTTCAAGAAGCCTCTGGAAAAAAAAAAGTGTAATTACTTATGATATAACTATTGTGTGTCTGTTCCCTTTTGATCTCATCTGACAGTGAGAAGCACAGGCTGCCCTTGCTGGGAAAGACTGGATGCTGAGGAGATCTGCACTCCTTCAGATCACTCCTCCCAGCTACAGAAATACATGAGCAGTAGCTGTTCACTTCAAAGGAGCATTATGGAGACAAGGGCCTTACTTTCAGTGTGCTCTGCAAAAGTCTTTAGCAGCTTATACTAGATGAGAGATAGTGTAGACATGCAGCAGCTCTGTGTGACTCATCACCAACACCTTGGGAAAACGTTTTGAAAGCAACATTGAATCTCTTGTCAATCATAATCTACACAGGTCACAAGCACTAAACAGGAAAATGAAAATTGCAGGATTGGTCATTTGGTCTCCTTCCATTCAAAGTGTTACTACAGTAAAGTAGTCTGAATTTAGGTATTGTTTTACTAGTTTAAATTACCCTAATATTAACAAAGATAAGATGAAAACTTGCCTCTCTGTACTGGATAATCTCTTTCCTGTACATATTACTGATCTACTGTACATATACTGAATTGTCTAAGAGAAGAGTAAAACAAGTATTTAGCTTTTCAGCCATTGAAAAACACCAAAATCAAGAGAGTCCTAAGCCTTCCTTGCATTGTGCATTGCCATTCAAATTTTAAACATATTATAATTTAATGTTTTCAATTAATGCTCAGAACAATGAAGTGCATATGTAGAATTCAATAAATACTACATGCAAAATTATCTAGACTCTCTTGGCTCACTATGTTAGAGAGTATTTTGGATTTATAACTACACTAACATTTTGGTGGTTTTTTTTACACTTCTGTCCTAATATTTAGAATAAAAGGTGTATAAGAATAAAATAAAATTATTTATGTGGTAATGAGATAAACATCATAATTGCAAATAATTTACAAAGTACAACATTAATTTACTTTAACTTTTTAAATTTTTATATGGATTTCAGTAAATTCTTACACTAAGAAAGTATCAGACTGGATAGTTTGCAAAGTAGTAGTAGTAGTAGTAGCAGTAGTAGTGATTTTTGAGAGCTATTATAATATACCATATTTAGAGTGTTTTTCAGTTTTGAAAGCAAGTATCTACCCTGTTCTGTCAGACACATACACAGAGGTAGAAAAACCTGGGGATTCTTCATCCTTTCTTCCATCTTTTTTTTCTTTTTTCTATTTTTTAAAATAATGAAGTATTAAAATGCATATAAAGATAAAACATCACATTTCTTTTAAATGGATATGAGCATGTTCTTTTCATTTTACTTAGAAAACCAATTGCAGTTGTAAGTAGCAGGTTCCAACTTGCTTTCCAGACTATATCAGGACATCTGAAAATATAACATGGAGTCAGATTCATGTCCTCGTAACTGAAGAAGGAAAACATCTTAATTTGAGTTAATCATAAATTTTGTGTTTGTATCAGTAGATAAAAATATATACCTAATGGAGGAGGTTGAGATGACCTGCATTAGGGACTTTTCTCAAGATGAGATAAATCCTTGCCTGGAGCTGCATATACACAGCTATTGTCTGTAGGAAGAAAAAAATTGTGTAAGGTTTACTTTAAGTTTATACATTTGATCTTAGCTAATGCAGCATTTGTATCTTTTTCAGAGAAATTGGATATCTTGATATTTACTGACAAGTTCAGTAAGGAAATTTGATCAATTAGGTAGGTATAACGCTGTTGGCTTGGTTTTTTGTTTTGTTTGGTTTTGGTTTGTTTGCTTGTTTGTTTTAATGTAGTTTTTATGAACTGGGATCCCACATGAAATTTTCACAACAGTTTTGAAGTTCCATAAGATTCAAGGATCTCTCTTTTTCAGAAACAAGCCATTAGGGCCTGAAATTCAGAATTCAGAAACATTCCTTCAAAAGAAATTCAGAAATTCAGAAACAGGCCAGTAGGGTTGCAGACATGTTGTAAAATTACTTCCTCTACCCCACATTTTTTGGAAGCTTTCAGTGGGTTTCTGGCATTAATCATTCTTTACCTGTTTGTTTATAATTTCTGAAGGTGACTGACAGGTATCAGGAATCATGTCAGAACAAAGTCTTATGTAGATTTTAACATTTTTCAATGAAACTTGTTCTTATGTTTGTATCTGCTTAACTGCTTCATTAGTATTATATTGAATATATGGTGATTTCATAGGTATTCCTTGTGGAGAGAAAAGCACATCAGAAAGCATGGTGGAGAAAGATAAGAAAAAAACCAAAAGCTGTAGCCATTAATAAATGGTCACCAAATGGTCTGAACCCAACAAATGCTGCTGAGAACTGATGGCACATTTCCATTTTCAAAATACAAGGCAAAGGAATGCATACAGAGGGATTGGCAAGCCTGAGGCTTTGTTAAGGCTGCCCTTCTCATCACAGTTTAACACAGATTTGTTTCTGTAAGAGTTCTGGGAGGAAAGCAATATATTTCTAAGTGAGGGGGCAAAAGATGCACCTTTTATTACTGTCATGGAGTGATAAAAGTGAGTGGAAAAGCAGAGGTATTTTTTCAGCCTTTTCAAGTTATGTTTTAATGGGTTTTTCTTTATTTAACAATAATAATTAATAATATTTAACCATTGAGACTCTTCTTTCCCCCTGATTTTAATTTTGAGAACTTTAAAAACAATTTTCAAATCAGTTTGTCACATCTAGGAAATTTTCAGAAGCTGAGGAATGGGATGAGTTGGGCAGGATAAAATCACCTTCAGTTTTTTAAGCCTAACAGAATGTTTCTAAGCATTATCTAATTTGAAAGTCTTGTTCCTTTTTCTGTGCCTGTTGAAGGTGAGATAAAGAGATGTGCACTTCAACTAAGAGAAGAAAGGTAATACAATGATTATATATGGCCAGCTGTGAAAATGTCTTTCTTTGCATACGATGTGGTTCAATTGTGCAAAGTACTCCCCTGGTAATTTCTTTAGTCTGTGAATCCCTGGAGACTGCTTTTTGTCAGTCATTCTCTGATAAAAGGAAGTCTTATATTGCTGAATAACAGTTTTAGACTCTTTATCTTACATAATAATAATAATGATATATTTAATTTGTTGAGGGATGTTCTCTCCTTTGTTTTTTTCCCCATGGAGCTGATCACAGAAACCTTCTGTACTAACCCAATGTGGAATTAGATTCAGTCTAACAGGCTTAAATCCTTAAATTGTCTGAACATCAGTAGCAGCCATACTGATATTGAAATCAAAATCGAGATGATTTTGATTTTATATATGTGAGTTGATAAGTTTGCTGATCAAGTAAGAATTGAGCTCCAGTGATGGTGCTTCCAGCTAATAGGTATCCTGTACATTCTATCAAATGTTTCTTGTTCTTTCTTCATTCATTGAGCATATTTTGCCACATTTTAAAATTTCCATTATTCCTTCCTAATCTTTCAGGTTTTAAATATTGCAGTCCCTGAACTATAAATTTTGTTCAACTGCTTCTCCCACAGTTGTATTAATGTTTTCTGATTAAATTTATTTATTGCTTATGCTTATATAATAAACAATTTCTTAAAAAATCTTAAGAATTTTCTAGTATAAAATTTGCATATTCTAGTGTAAAAATGGAATTACAGTGATATACTTTTGTTACTTTTCCTTATTTTAGCATACAATTACTATTCTCATCAAGAGTAACAGAAGGTTCCTTGTTCCTGGCATAATTTATCATACTGCATTCATACATAATGTTTTGTTAAAAAAAGAAATAAAGATTTATTTTCATTACATTTCTGTCCTCTCCATATAAGAAAGCTGAAAGCTTAATGTAAATTACCAATGGCAAATACAGACATTGGTAGCTGCCAGTGGTGTACTTTCCTAAAGAGATATCATCCCAGGTTTGCTGCCATGTAGAGGTGGGGTAAAATTCAAGAACAATTTCTTCATTTGTTGAAACTGTTTCTCTGAAACAAATTCCTTTTTTTTTTCCAAAAGCTCCAATAGAGTACAAGAGTATAAATAAATAATTTTCCTTCAACAGTTTTTAGGTGTTTTTGTTTGATTTTTCCCCTTGGCCAGTTTTATTCCCTTTTATTAAAGGAAACTCCCTTATATTAAGAAAACCTATGAAACATGAACCAAAGGACATGATATATTAGCCACTGAAGCAGACCTTCTCTATTCACCCATTTATGAGCAGCTCAGACTTTGTGAGCTAAAGTATAGTTATTAGGGAAGGATGTTATGAAAAGTCCATTTCTTCACCTGTTTTCGTGACAAGGTTTAAAAAGTTGATGTGTAAATTTTGCTGCAGTGATTTTTTTTTTCTCAGTGATTTCTTTTTACAATATCTCTGCAGTCAGATCCCAAACACAATTTAAGGCTTAAGTAGGCACCACTTCCCACATATATATCAGTGTCTTTGAGCTAGTTCATTTATAAACATTAAAGAAAATAAGTAGAAAACACCATTTTATACCATCATCCTGATGCTCTCCACATCATATACCATAAAAATTGGTTATCATTAATTTTTAAAAGTACATTTGAAAGAGAGATGAGACTCAGGGAGTAGCTCATCAAGGCTAACTACTATGCTTTCCTAAGGCTCTACTCAAGCAGCTGGTTCAAATCCTCCAGGTTAGGTCACTACACTGATGGAACCATCATCAACATATGAGACAACTTCCACGCTACTACTTATTAGCTTCTTCACACTAAAGATTGTATTTGAGAATTATTTTTTCACATAATAGTTTATATACATAATATGGGCTCTATTGAAGTGTTTCACAGACAAGTGAAAAAGTGATTTGAGAGATATGTGAGCAGCAATCTACTTTTTCTTTATACATTATATTTGCTGAACATTTATTGTTGTATTATTTCTGGTTTGCCTCAATATTTTAGGAAAAAACATCAAATAAAATTTGCACATACAAATTGGAAAAAAGTGCATAACTCCAACATATGACTTACCTCTGAGCATGAGAAATATTGATAAATGAGAAGTGAACATTTTTAAGAACCATCTATCTTTGAGACTGAGTTGTAATTTTTCTGTCTTACAGAACGGGAAATTTCCAATTATTGTAATCTCTGTTTCCTAAAAGGTGGATACATAAACAATTGTTTATTTTTAGAATTTAGAAAGGTTAATTTAATGACCCCTTAATAGTGAAATAACTCACAGTTACTGAATATCTGTGTATCCATATAGTTATTGTAAGCAAAATAACTCTGAAGAAGGTAGAGGCAAAAGTGAAAAACCACCATGTTAACATATCTGTCGTTGCTTGATGTATGTTCCACGTTAAATCTGGCATGGAATCAGTTTCTGCACAGAAGCTCTGCCATCCCAGGCAAGCTTTATCAATGGCATGTTGAATCAATGACACTACTACATGCATTTTAAAAATTTTTCTGTAATGTTGTCTCATTTTTCCTCCTTGATCTTTAACATACATGACTCCTGATGGTCATCTGCAATTTCTAAGTAGGTAAACAGCCAACAGTTTCTGAAGTGTTTCAATTACAGTTGAAATAACTAATGGTCAGTTCTATTACACAGATTTGGAGAAATATCACCAAGAAAGAGAGAACCTTTGTGGCTCATTAAAGGCTTTGGCAAATGCTCTTCATAACAATGTAAGCCAAGCAAGGAAATGGGTGCAAAAACCTGTTTGCAAATACAGATCTGCCCAATTGTTTTTGTTCCTATGAGACCTAGCACCCAAAAGTGAGGAGAGGATTCTCATAGTGCCAAAGCTAAAAATGCACAGGCTTTACCTGAGCAGAGCTTTCTCTGCTCACCAAGGAAATTGCACCATTTGATGCATTATTACAGGCATCAAATATTAGAGTTACATATACTTTTCCTATGTAGTCCATAGAAATTTAGTTTACAAAAACAACTGGGATTCTCAACATTTAAAAAGCAGAGAGAAAAACTCTTCTTTCCTTGGGCCATGAGGATTTTCTTTTATTTTTAAATTATTTATCTAAAATGGGCTACAGTACATTTTTAAGCTTGGGATAGACCTTTATTCAGAGTTAACTCTTCATTTCTTTGGAATATTATTTGCATTCTTGACTCTCTATCTAAAGTGTATTAGATGTGAAATCACTTTTAAAACAGGAAGAACCAAGAAAAAAAAGAAGGAGGGTGTAGTTAGGTTCTCCCAGGCAACAAGTGACAGCACAGGAGGAAATGCCCTCAAGTTGTTCTAGGGGAGATTTAAACTGGATATTAGGAAAAATTTCTTAATTGCTGGGATTGCCAGGCATTTGAAAAAACTGGCAAGAGAACGGGCTGAGCCATTGTCCCTGGAGCTATTTAGAAGACATGTATATGTAGCACCTGGATAAATGGTTTAGTCCTGGAGTTCTCAGTTGGTGGTTGGACTTGATTATCTTAAAGCTTTTTTCCAGCCTAAATGATTCTATGATTCCACAAACTTTTGCAATAGTTGGTGAGATCTTGTATCAGGAAGATATCAGATATCTCAGCTACCACCTCTTGATAAAAAATTTAAATACTGAAAATATTTGCTTAGCATATGTGTGTGATCAACACTGTGCAGAGTTACAATGTGAGATGGAAATCTAGTCTAAACAGGAAAGATTCATATCTGTTTCAAAAGTAGATATATGCATTTAACAGACTTGGGAGGAGAAAGGTAACATTAAATTAAAGATTAGTTTTTGTCTAGGTCAAACATTTAAAAACAAATTACTAAAACATGTCAGTATTGCCTATATGTGCAGCTTTTTTTTTCCTGTAAGTTTCTCTTCAAAGATAGTTACTCAAGATAAATGTGTACAAACAGGACATTTCTTTCCTAAATTTTTCTTTACACCTGAACTATTTATAATACGAAACATAATTTCCTGCTTGTGATGTAACATCTGTGACTGTGAAAAAAAATATTCTCTTAGAAACTTCATAAATTAACAAAGGGAAGGAAGCCATTAATCACAGGTGCAAAAGACCAACCCTTGACATATTCTGAGTGTATACATATACCTATTAAACTTGTTTTGTTTATAAACAAAATTGAATTATATGCATATTAAAACTGTTGAAAGGAAGGAATGCATAATTTTCAATGAGGAAACATCAGTGTACTATATGACTTACATATATTACTCTAACATATGGCCTTAGAATTCTTCAGTGTTCTTCTATCACATGAAGATTCAGAATGACCACTTTTCAAAATTGTATTTGTCTGCATTTACTAATTTACTAATGTAATTGTATTGACAAGGAGAGTTGTAGTTTGGATATGGTTTAACAGTTGGAAGCAAACTAAGAATTTACCATTTTTATCAGCTGAGGATGCATTACAATTTTGTAATTTGGATTTTGCCATATGCTGCTGAATGACTTTTGACTAGAATTAATGCTCTCTGTCCATTCTATCCCCCAGTATAATAGTCCTTTAAGCGCCAACATGACCATAATAATTGGTTTTGGATTTAAAACCTGGATAAGTACTGCTCTGAAGTGGGGTCTCAATTAACTGTCGTTAAATGAACCTTTTTGCAATTTTGGTTTAAAAGGTTTTATTGTTTTTGTGCCCTGCAAAAATGTCTCTTTTCAAAGTGTTTTACTAAATTCCATCGCAGCCATTCCATTTGATAAAACTGTCATATACACAGCTGGGTTAACTGAGCACAGGTTTGTAGAAGTCGCTTACTTTGATTCACATCAGATGAAATGCTGAGATGAGGCTTTATTCATTTTCTTTAATCTTCCTAGCTTTTGGAGACTGAGAATAAAAGAATCAATGTACAATCATTCCTTGGTAAAGGGGCAGTATGTGTTCATTGAATAATACCCCTCAAAAATCTCCAGGTAGCCTCAGGTTGTAAAATAACCATCCTTGTCATTTAGTCTTTCTAGCAGGATCCTGAACCACAAATTTATTTTCCAGAAATTGCCAAGAAATTTTTGTCTATTAGTTTCATATTGGTTTCAGGGGTGAAGCTGGAGAAAATTGATTTGGTCAGTGTAGAGAACATTCCTAACCATTTATATCTATGGCATTTTGATATTAGATCATGCAGTGCTATAAGTTCAATGAAATCCCCTGGGTGTAAAGCATTAGTCATCAGAAAGGGATGGTGGCACTGTCACTTCCTGACAGATTTTATGAACATATAATTTTAGTGATTGATTATAATAGTGAATTGAGAAAACATATTTTTATCTCTAAAAGTAAGTCTCACCTTATTTTTACCTCATTTGCCAGAATAGAAAATTAGAAATTTCAAATTAAATAGAAATAGAAAATTCATGGAGTAGAAGTATAAGGTTTTTCATGAAGTTCTGAAGAGCAGGTGTTTATTTCAATTTATTTATTGTTTTTGCTCATTGCAACTTGAATATTTAAAATCACTTGGAGAATACTTGAAAATAGGCTTCAGTGGAATGCTGTTCATCATCAGAGGGCAAATCATGGCAACACCACATCAAGCATGAAAAGGGAAAAGAATATCGAGAACAATAGCAGCTCGTCAGGTGAAGCTAAAGCATTTGACCAACAGAAAATCCATTGCTGTTGGTTTCAGGCAGACCAGAAAAAACTCACCTTGTCTGCCAGGTTCCAGATTGAGAGTGCAGAACAGATGCTTGTCAAAATTATCTTCAAAACTAGAAAAACTTAAAAAGCAAAATCATGCCAGGAAACACAATACCTATGTTTGACTGCCAAGATGGGTGCTTATGAGTATAATGACAATTCTTTAAATTAAAATTAAGAAAAACATGATAATAGATATGATAATATATTTCTTTTTAGTGAATTATCTTCATCATCTACATACTGAATTGATGCACCACTGTGGTTTTGTTTTTTATGCTGTAATAAGAATTCTTGATTCATTTGTCATGAGGACTTAACCCAGTGTTTATGTTCTAGAGAACAGCTTCTAGTTGGGTAAGAACATCCAATATGTATAAAGGCAAACAGGGAGTCATACTGGTTTGGACCCAGAATCTGAATCATATGAGTTAAAACACTCCTATAAAGCAAGACTGTTTACAAAGAAGCAAAGCAAGCAAGCTAAAAATAAAAGAGCTCCATTTCACAAATATGATCTATTCTGTCATTTTTTTCCATGTCCCTCCCAGTTATTTTTACAGTATTTTGTTCTAATATTGGAATGTTTGAAGTCTTGATAGAAGAATCTTGATCATAGGAACATGTCATTGTTGTTTTGTGGAAGCATATAATGATATAATGTCTAAGGAAAAGAAAGAAACAATTCTTATGAGAAAGATATTCATAGAACTAAAGCAAAGCTTTGTGTTGGTGTCTGTGGGTACAACCACAGAGAACAATGGAGTGGTGACTACTTTCTCCCAGGCTCAGTTTGGTCCTCCAAGCTCTCCTTGTAATATGGTACAATCTTCAGGGCACCATCCCCCCTGGTCTCCATAAATGGGATTGTGGCACATGTGTGAAATCTATATGTGTTTTCTTTCATGTCACTGAATTTATGTTGCTTACTGCTTACACCTTCTTCATTCTTCAATCAACTATTGCTGCTCAGTGCTGCCTAAGTATCATCCTGGCAAAGGCAAGCTGGGATTTCATTTGAGTTTATAGTATTGAAATTTGTTTCATATTGCTTAATATATCTATCAGATTTCACTAGAGGTGGGTAAATAACCTCAAAAAATATTTATCTTAAGTTTAAACATTTTTTTTTCCTCACGGCATATCCATGGGGAAATAGTTTTCCACATAATTTTTAGCTCAGTAAAATGTCACATGTGGAGTTCCCAGTGATGTTTATTCAGATAAAAAAGGGTTGAACTCGTGTAGTCATCATGGTTTGTCTCATAAATTATGTGGGAATGTCTCTGTTGCCTGAAGAGACCAGATTGCCCAAGGGGCTTTGAAACATCTTCCCTGGAAGTATATGCCATGTAAATATCCTGGACCTGTAAGTGGCCCCTGTATGATTTGTGCACATTTGGCCTCTCCCTTTTCCTGCCCATCCTCAGTGGTGGCACTGCAGGCAGTGTGGAGAGCTGGAGCTGGTGGAGAGCTGCAGGGTGGCTTGGCAGGGACTCCCCCTGCCAGGAAAACAGAGGCAATGGGTCCAACTCTTCTGCAGTGAGCCATGGGAAGCCAGCAGTGACCCTTCCCAAGGTCTGGCTGGCAGAAAAACCAAATTCCTGCTCTGGGGATACGCTGCAGTACATTGGGATCTGAGGCCTGATGTTTGTGAAGGGAGTGCAAAAGCATGTATGTATAAATGAAAGGAAATCCCTAAAAAATTCAGCTGGTATTTACAGAATGTATTTAGCAGTATTTGCCAAACAGATTGACATTTTAGGTACTCTTATGGTCTTATGTTTTTAAATGGGAGATCCATCAGATACTCCTGAAGTCCAAACCCCCTCTGACTGAAATGAACAGCAAGCCTGAAGTTTTTAAGCATGATTTCAGGAGGGTAAATGGAAAAAATAATATTTTTTGGTATCGGAATACTTGTATTTACATGTTGTAATTTTGTAAGTACTCATGTCAGACAACTAATGTTTTTTCCCTTCAAGTAAAGTCTCGAGGATTGAGAACTTTCATTGTCATTATCAGATGAGTTACAGCATTCACCCAAAGGAAATGAAATTCTAGAATGATTCATCTTTGCTGAGCCAGAGTTCTCAAGTTTGTTCTGACTCTATTTTTCAATTCATCAATATACTGTGCATTTCTCTGTTTTTCCTAATCTATGTACTCCTCCTTCTTTTTACTCTTTCCCTTCATTATCTTCATTTTCCCTCAGATTCTTCTTCTTCCCTTCTCCTCTCATACCCATACTGCTCTATGTGGCCTCATCAGTAAAGTGGGGAAGAGTTGTCAGCTTGCATCTCTTATTTACAAAGCAGTGGATTCATTAATCCTACATTTACTTTGTTTCATTTTTGTCATTCATTACATTAATAATAGATGTATTTATTAGGTACACATCATTTTAATAGAAGTTGGTCCACTGTGACAGCAATTCTAAATGGGTAATTTTTCATAAATTAAAATTCCTTGCAGCGACTATAACTTCGTTTCAGTAAATTGCAATCCACAGACTTCCATAACAAAGTGCTAATTGTAACTTGGCTTTAAATGTTACATTTTGTATGCAAATTGGCCTGTGGGGAGTTATTATTTAGTATAACATTGTTAAGAACACTAACATTAGTTTGTAATTTGTTTGAAGTGGAATACCATTATTACTAATACATTACATATGACTTAGAGAAACAACATTGCTTTCCCATGAAAGATAAAAATCTTTTATCAGTCAAATTTGTTGAATGGGTTTTTTTTGTGCTCCGTGGGAAAACAAAGAATGACCTGAGTCATAAAAAATGTATTGTGCTTTTTGAACAGAAGGAAAGTCAAAAGAATATGATGTAATCTTCAGGCATTAAAAACACTGCATGGGACCTGATCCTGCAAATGTTTGGACAAATGAGACGCTGTTTGCAGGTGATTACTCTTTTTTTTTTAATTTCACATGAAACTCTAGAATAACTTGATCTTCCTCCAAAACCCAAACCAGAATTTCTGGTAGGGTTTATTCTAAATGTGTGGAGTTCTCAGTGATTTCCTTGCTGCATGCTTTATTTCCTGCTTCAGTTGCTCAAAAAATAGAACTTTGATCTGACATAAAAAGGTGCAATGTCCTGGTCATCAAAGCTTTAAAGTTCTAAAAATGGTTTCATGAATTTTGCCATCGGCTCTTAAGCATGCTTTGATATGGTATCACTTTTTTGTGTATAACTACATCGTGCTTGACCCTTGAGGATGAAACAACACCTTCCTGTAGGTACAGGAAGAGAAAAGGCAACAGAACTTAGCCCCCAACACTGCAAGGGGAGCCCAGCAAGGTTGACTCCGTGTTGTTCACTGAGCTCTGCCCAACAGAACTTACTCTGCTCTGGGTAAGGGGTGTTTGCACAAACATGGTTCTATCCCTGACTGCCAATAGTACAGATGCCAAATAATACTAAATCCCAACAGAAAACCTAAAAGTATACATGAATTCAAAAGGAATATCCTCATCATGTCAGAATTCTAACAAATACCCTCATCTTTTTACAGTAGGTGTTACTGCTTTAGGAAGCAGAATTTGTAGGCATTTGTGAAAGCTATTCATGCCTGTCATGCTAAAGTCTGTGATCCTTTCTGCCAAACAGAGGAGACATGTGAGTTCAGAAGGGTAATTGATTTAAAAAATAAATCAGAAAATTCAGACCAGGGTTAGGAATAAGAACCTCCTTCTACATATCAGAAGATAGGACTTCCATTAATTTCATTTAAAATTACAAGCACTCTCATAACTTTTCAGCAGCTGTTGATTAATTGTTAAAGAAAAATAATGGGAGCCTGAGAGATTTTTGTTGATAGGAAGTTCACTTAGGTCAGCATATTTATTTGGAACACAGCTGGCCCTGCTAACCCTCTGCAAAACTTCAAGAACAGAACTGTCCAATGGACTCACTCTTCTCTGCTAAACCACTCAAATAGTGTCTCTTCTACTTTACTAATGTAAGTGGACAGTTTATACATATGTTTAAAACTTGAGGTTTCATTTTAAAGTAATTTAATCCAATATTTACAGAGCGAAAAATGCAGGTGAGACTTAGGAATGTAGATGAAAATAATAAATGAATTCCTGCCTATGACAGCCATAATATAAACATTTGGATTACCCCATGGTTCTTATAGAAATATTTTCAAGTTTATTTTTTATTGATGTGTAGTGCCTGACATTGTGGTACAATGGTATTGTGGTAAAATTGAAAATTTTTGGTTTATGGGAGCCTTTCATGGTACTTGGAACCAGATCAGTTGGCTGTTCCCCCTATGGAAGATATCACCATGTGAAAGGCAGGGCTCCCTGCCTTGCACTGAGCTGCCAATGTAGGGGCAGTGGGAAGTCAGTAGTTGCACTTCTCTGTCTTGCTTTCTAGTGCTTGACTGCCCCTGGATGGATCACCCCCAGATTTTTGGGTAGACACTAGGGGCTCTTCTCAATTAGATGTCACTGTCTCTTCCTTTATTGTGTGCTTGGATTCCCCACAGGACACAAATTCAGGCATCCCCCATGATATGGTAAGAGTACATTTAATGTACCCAGTGCAGGCTGATCAGAAAGATATGTATGTTAATAAGCACCCCTCTAAAATGAAACTGAAACTGTTCTCTCATGGTATATGAGCAAGGTGAAAATGAAAGACACAGAGTGATCTCAGATTGCATCAGCAGACACCTACACAGGTATGCATACATACACATTACCAGATGAAAGGGGATGCTTAAAAACAGTTCTGATAATAGGATGTATTTCCCTTCTCAGAAACAGACATTACACTTGTGAATATTGCAGAGTTCATCCTTAGTTTTGTTTTGCTCCTTGCTTTTATCTGAAAAATGAGAAAGCTAGGCCATAGTTTGGATGAATTTTTGTGACAGGTGAAGTCTGGTCCCTGGGTACACAACTTCCCTGCTCCAGGACACCAGCGTTGCAGTTGGTCCTGTCACCTGGAAACTGATGTGTGGGGAAAGACAAACTCCAGGTCAGAGCAGGAACTTAATTTTTGCTGGCTGTGCACATGTTCTCTGAAACAATAGGAGTTCCCTGTTTCTTAACAGCAACAAATGGGCTCAGACTGGAGGATTGCTCACATTCAGGGCAGTGGTTGTGAGTTGAAGGAGAAAGATGTGAGTTCCTGATTTTTTTTCCTAATTCCATTGTTCTTGGTTCAATGTTGTAAAAATAGATGGCTAGTCCCACAGGAGCTATCAAGTGACCCACACCTAAGATATCCCTAAAAGCTATGCTTGAACCCTTTCTAAGTGGTAAAACAGCAAGGAAAATCTCTGTCAGGAGAGCTTTACCTCAGGAGACAAGATGGGATACAATGACAGGATGAACAGTAGGACTACAAAGGCAAGCAATGGCAGGTTAGAATAGGGAGGGCAGGAAAAAACCCATATAGACTGCTTTCAAAAGCAAAAAACAAAATAACAAGGTAAAGAAGAAACAAATTGCCATGGAGTAAATTGGCAGGAACATTCTGTAGAATGCTTTTCTCTAAAAATACTTTGTAAATCAGTAGATAAAAGGCCAAAAAGTATTACATGCTGTATGGGCAGTCTCAAGTCAGAAATCTTCATTGCTGTTAGAGCCAGCAGCCCCTCCTCACTGTTAATCAGAGCTATCCTCTTTCAATGTGGGTATCTACTAATAGACACAGCTTTCCAGGCATAGTTTTTCTCCCATTGAAAGGAAAGACTGGTTTCCTTATTCTCTTCAGTGGACTCTGAATACAGGGAATTGAAAGCTATGATCAAGTATACATGGAAGTGCATGGGGAAAAAGTTTGTTGACAAAAACTAGATTTCATTTTACAGGATGAAGGATTAAATATTTGCAAGACATCACTGATTAAATCAGAATGCTCTCTTTGATACTTGCCATAACTATATATAAATGATATGTGTACAGTTCTTCTAGGCTTGACCATCAAAAACACACTGGTTTGGGGTTTTTTTGGACTCCAGAGGCAATACACAAGGTGTACATACTCGATTTTATTTATTTATTTATTTATTTATTTATTTATTTATTTATTTATTTATTTTAAATTTACGGACTTGAACAGGTAATGCAACTCTGATTAAGTTGCCTGATACCCCCATTATCTGGACTGTAGATCTCCTTTTTAGCTTTTTAGAGAAAATCCTGAATTTTAGGCACTGATGGGTCTTTGCTAAAGTGCTGGGAAAGCATTTTCTTGCACACTAGTCCAATCTGTCTCCTGCAGAACACATCATAATAGGATGAAAATTGCTTCTTACCTGTTGACCAGCTGAAAATTGCATCTTTAGCTGCTTTCTCATGGAAGCTTCAGCGGCTTTCTCTTCTTTAGCAGCTAATTGAAATTCTTACAAGAAATAAACCCCTTTTGAGTAGTCTGCAGAATGCCTAATAAGGTATTACATGCCCCCCACCTTTTAGCATTCAATCATCAACTCCACTTCTCTGACTTTTACAGCAGTCAGACTCTGGAGAATGAAGTTGTAGGACACAAGTGAGTATGCTGAGGGAGCCTTCGTAATTTAGGAGAGATTGTTCTGTTTATTCCTGCAAGCTACATGTGTTGGTACTGGACATTTAGTGAGTAATCTTTAATTGAGGGAAAGGCCTATAACTGTCATACATCTATCTAAAGTTGGGGAAAGTGTCTCTCCAAATTTCTTTAGGTAATGTATAAAAACCTTTTCTTCTAGTTTATATTTTTAGTCAAAAATGGATTTTTTTTAGCAGGCAAGAGGGAGAATAAGACATAGGTGGTCATGAATGCTTTAATTTTATTGGTTTGAAATCCTCTTATTGCCATTTGTTTCCCAGTGCAGAGTTGAAGTGTGGAGAGAAGATGCATTTAATTGCAAGCTACCAGTCTATGACTCAGGAGTCACAGGAGTTCTTTTGTATTCATACATTCTGACAAGAACTCTGTCCATGTTGGGACTTTCTAGAAATGAAAGATGTCAAAGAGAGATGGTTGAGGAAGGCTGTAATATGTTAAATTTGCAAGTTCATGTGTGAAATATTTGAACTTCCTTTCAACTGTCTTTTGCCTCATTGCTCACAGTTATTGCTCACTTGAAGGTTTGCTCGAGCTCTGAGCTGCATAAAGGCAGTTGTGAGGCTCTGTACATCCCTCCTACAAGTTATTTTTGTAAGCTATATGCGTGTTCTGGTAGGTCCAATATTTCAGAATAACGGGTGTTGTGAAAAGTAATGACAAGCTTTACATTGTTGTGCTGCCTAGAATCATGTTAGAGGGAAAAACTAGGAATTTGATGATGGTCCAGGCTGGCCCATTGTGTTTCTACATTGCTTTGTTTCATCCTTTTTCCTTATCTGCACAATATGGACACGGTGGGAGAAAGATGCAGAAGAGGGAAAGTTACAATACCACAACTTTAGTGAAACCTTTTCAGATAGTTTTCAAATCATTCTCAGTTACTACCTAAAGATATGAACCTTAATGACTTGGGAGCTGGAACCAAATTCACTTTCCAATCCACAGGATAACAAGAAATTACAGTTACAATTGGAAATGTATCTGTAAAATCCTGTTATCTTCAAACAGACATAGGGAATGTTTGTAACTGTAACTATACATTTCCTTGAATACATCAATAATAATTTTTGCAATAGTTTTGAATGCATCCTACCCTGGTCTCCTTCATTATGCTTTACTTGCCTTCTACACAAATTGTGAGCTAACAAAAGCATTGAAAATAAAAATTTTTATTTATGCATAAAAATAAAAATGTTCCATGATGTTGGTCTCTGAATAGCACTGTTCATTTTGCATTCTCTTCTTTTTTTCTCACTGTTAGGGCTTGGGTGTCCTTATCCTGTAATACACATGGAATATTTGGCTAGTCACAAAACAGTTCACCCTCATTAAGAGCTGCTTTTGCTTCTGTCTGTCTCTTCCTGCTGTATTGCTTGTTTGCTCTGAAATACATGCAGCTTGCCTGGGTGGTCAGAAAGGAATTATAGAGTCTTAGAATCATAAAATGGCTTGGGTTGGAAGGAACCTTAAAGACCATCTAGTTTCAATCCCCCTGCAGAGACACCTTCTTCTAGACCAGGTTGCTCAAAGCCCATCCAACCTGGTCTTGACCACGTCCCAGGATGGGACATCCACAGTTTCTCTGGGCAGCCTGTTCCAGTGCCTCATCACCCTTGCAAGAAAGAACTTTTTTCTAACATCTAATCTCAACCTACCTTCTTTCATTTTGAAGTTATTCCCCCTTGTCCTATCACTACATGACCTTGTAAAAAATTTCTATCTTTCTTGTAGGATTTTTTCAGGTACTGGAAGGAATCTCTAGGATAATCTTCAAAATCTTCAATAACAATGATAAATAAGGGGGGGTATTTCTATCATGAGGTATATGTATTCAAACATTCTTATTTCAGTGACAGAACAGTATATGCACATCTGACTGACAATTTCTTCATGCTAGGTGTTTGCTGCTAAATTATTTTTTATATTATATATTGTCAAATCACTTAATATTTAGGAAAGAAAAATATTAAAATAGTAAGGTTTGATATAGAAAACATAATTGCATGGCTAAGGGAGATGTTGGGAGTTCTGTCCTTATGCATTTATATGGGGCAAAGTGCATGTATTCTGTAGTGGTGAGAGCTCAGTAAGGTCATTGGTCTTCCTGCTATATCCCAAATTTTTCAAGAATCCTGATCCAAGCACTAAGCAGAACTAACCATCACTCTTGAGCCATCAGCACTGCTCTGGTGACTCTGAGGTTCACAAAAAGATACAAGAAATATACACTCCTCCTATTACTAAAGAATTGAAAGCATTACCTCTGAAGAATACCAATCTAAGTCTGTTGGTACTGTCTGACCTGGCAGGGATTTCCATGTTTCTTTCTCTAATATCTTCAAAGATGACTGTTTCATTTCCACTACAGAGTTGTATTCATGCCAAAAATTCTTCCATAATCAATACGTTTTTTTAATTTTTTAGGTTTTTCACCAAAACCAACCAAACAAAAAAAGAAACAAACAAAACTCACAAAAAAGCCCAAAAAACAATAACAAAACCCCTACAAAATCACCAGCAAAAAAAAAAAAAACCAAACAAAACCCCACTGATTCTTTTCCCGGAACTACCCTATTCTATGAAGTAAATCCACAAGGAAGTTCACAGCAACACTGCTGTTACATGGAATATTAGGCAGAATTAGATTAAAATGCCAAAAGGATAATACAGTCTCCGAAGCTGAAGCAAAGCTTCCTGATGATGCTCTTCGTGGTTTGCAAAATGTATATTATTTCCCTGTGGAAATGTAGGAGACATAAGGGAGCGTTTCCTAGCAGTACGTACCTCTGACTGTTTGTATCATCATATTCACACATCCATGTTAATAATTCAGATATTTAATATCTGGGTGAATAGCTGAACCAGATATTCTCTGGGTGCTGTGTGTCCCTCTCTGCACAGAGTGCAGGATGACAAGAGATGGTTACATTTGAGAGATAATGGTTTTGGTCTTAGACAAATGGTGATCACTATTACATTTAGAAGTACAGTGAAAAGGTGATAAACCGAGTCTTCTAAACAGGTCACTTCAAAACCAATTTCTAGGAAGAAAAGAAAACACTCTGCATTCTGCAAATTACTATTATTTTGTCAAATCAAAACTGTTTACTCAAAACTTTTTACTCAAGTAATTTCAGCTATGCAATTGTTCACAAGTCTCTCCCCTATATTTTATTAATGAGAAAAATATACTCTTTTTCAAGTCCCTTTATTGTCAGGTAAAAACAAAACTTTACTTCATCCAAATTTACTAGAAATAGAAACAGGTGAAAGATGTTAATGTTTATAAATGGAGGCATTGAGTTTTCCAGTGCTCACTAACACAATGTTTGCCAGTGGTACAGTAGTGTCAATAAACTTCCACACCCAGTAAATCTCTCTGCCTCTGTATTTTGCATTGTCCTTCTAGCTATGCACAACATCCTCTTTTTATGGTCTGTTTAGTAGTGTGTGGGAGAAGTTGTTTAACCCTACTTTCCCAGGAATTCATGAATTATCTTTGAAAAAGCAAGGTCTTTGAGGTTTTAAACTTTTTCGTTGTTGTTGTTGTTGGGGTTTTTTTGCTGTTTTTTCTATCCTTTTAGCTTTTTTGGTTTAAATCTCTTTGTGAATTAAGGAGGGTTTGTTTATCCTTTCCATAATTAAGCTTGTGTGCAGGGGCAAAAGGGAACCATCAATTTCCTTGTTCGTCTTTCTTCAGTCTGTAGTGGCTGATTCATCGTTACAGGCTTCAGTCCGGTGACGCTGGTCCCCACCATCCCCGCTCTGAGTTTGCTTTCAGAAGATTAATCAGTGCAGAGGGTCAGAGCAAGTCACTTGTGAAAAGCACTCTCAGGAGCTGGAATGCACTTGTGGGAGGCTCCCACCACACTAACCATGAGGGGAAAGAAACTTTATTTGGTAATTCTTGCATTCATCTAATGGGTACTTTTTGATGTAAGAACATCAAAATGTATCTCTAAATTAGTGTCATCCACATTCAGAGCAGAGTAAGGCACTGTGCAAATTGCTGCACTATCTTTCTCTCACAGGTTTATATCTACCTCATTACCTCCCTTTTCCCCTTCTAATTAAAACATGTGAGACATTTTAAAACAGTCTATTTATAACATGACAAAGTTGCTTTCAAAGTAATTTTCTTTTATTTAGTGTTTGATCCCTGATTTCATGCATTTTTCCTCCATCTGGCAGTTGTCACTAAGGCAGATGGCCACCAGCTGGGAGGGCAATGTAAGTATCTCCCTCTAGATCTGCTGCCAGAGCTGCTCAATAAATGCAATGAGAAGGAAAACTGTGTCAGTCTATTACCCATGCAATGAGCTCACTTACTGACTTGTCACCACTTCAGGTTCTGACGATGAAATTCCACTCTGAAGCTGGAAGCTTGGAGAGGGCTTTATTTATTGAGGCAAGGGAGATCTTTTCCTTTATTTTCCTTTTTTTAAAACTTTTTTTTTTTTAAATTTCCTTCCCTTCTGCTTCTCCTGTGTCTTTAGCTCCTCTCTAGGCCTGCAACTCTGAATGCCACATCTGCTGCTACTGGTTTTGTAAATAAACACTTGGGCAGGTTTCCTATGTCTTCATGTTTAACTATAGCCAATGATATGTCTATAAATAAGCCTGAATAAAAAGAAGCCTAAATTTCCAGTGTCCTTAGCAAAGTTAATGAGACCTGAGTGAGTTTGCTGCCTTGGTAAGCTCAGTCTGCTCTAATTAGCATACTAATTTGGAAGCAAAGGGTAGATATATCATTTATAATGTGTAATGGAAAAACATTGAAGGAGTCACCATGGTAGGTGATTTGGTCTGGCTAAGCAGAAAGGGATACATCTAGGGAAAGCAAGAACCTCCAGGTCAAGACTTCCCTTTAATTTTATTTTTACTTCACTGCTGAAGAAACCTTCGTTTTTTCTAATTTTCTAATATATGGGTGACTAATAACAGTAGGGAAAGGGAACCACATAACTCCTATCCTCTGGGAGATAATTGCAGAAGGGCTACCTAAAAAAAAAGTAACAGTTGCAGGTGTCAAAGATGCCTGAAGAACTTAGGAACAGGAATGTCCCAACTTTATGGATGTGCTTGGAATAAGCATAAAATCTTAGAACGATAACAAGTGGGTTTCCTTTTCTATTTAACAATTTTTTTCAAGTTATCAGCATTTTCTGCCATGTTGTAAGCATTTATACATTATTTGGAAAACAAAACTGGGAGACTTTGAAATGATACATTTTCATACTACTGCAGTTTTATATTTAAATGTAACTCACCTTGCTTTGACTGCAAAAATAAGCTTAATAAAGAAGAACATAAGAGATCTATTTTTATTTCACTAGAAAGCATTTGTAGAAAACGTGAACATTTTTAGTGGCTTATTTAAAAACAAAATGAAACCCAAAGACTTACCAGTATATATTTAAGTTTGGTAAAATCAGCATTTTCAAATCATCAGTTTCAGCTAGAAGTTTTACTAGCATAGTAAATATTGTTCAGAGAACTGTTATAACTGGCATACAAAATGTTCACCTATGCCAGGATATGTAAGGATGATCCTCCATAGATGTTAGAACCTTTTTCCCCCTGGGTAATCAAAACCTAACACTGATAGGCAAAGAGCCCCGGGAATCAAATTCACCCCAGCACTTATGCATAATACTTTAAATATCCAAACCTTTTCCAATTTCAGTGAAAAATTTCCCCACCCTATCATTACACTGAAATAAGTAAATATGGATTTAAGTTACATACCACTCATCAGTTACATACCACCCATTAGCCACTAGAATAAAGATCATTTGGTTAAATGCCTGAGGATATAAAGGAAAACTTAAGGTTTCAGGTAACTTTGCATATATTAATTACTGAAATGTGTTTGAGTCTCTGAACCACTAAATACATGGTTTACAACATTTTCCAGGAGTGGGTATGCTTTGTTCTGTGTTTACTTTGGCTCACACAAAAGCAAAAAAAATCCACAGCCAGTTTTCTCTGATCTCATTTATAAAAAAAGTTCTTTTTTTTCCTTGTATGAGTACGCTTTGATATTAAAGCTTGTTATAAGTTTAAACAAAGATATATTTTCAGCAGACTATGGAACAAACAAGTCCCTCATTTTGGCCTTGACTATAAAATTACTGTTGAGAAGAAAATAAATGTGTAGCTCAAAGAAGACTGCTCAACTGGCTTGTACAGTAGAAGGATTAAGTTAATAAATATTTAATCTATAGAGTAATTAATGATTTCAGGATAAATCATTCTCTAACTAAAGTACGTTGACTTAAAATACAGTAGAAGAAAGGCTTCCAATTTCCTGCACACTATTTTAGTACTGCAAATAAATTTCAGCATTTCTCATTATACCTCACATTTCCAGCATTCCAATGACCATTTCTGGATTGCACTTTTGGTTAGATTTAATTTCAGTTATTGTGAGGCACATGCTTTTAGAATCTGACTTTGTTTCTTCACATCTCATACCATCATTATTTTTTGGACTGGAGTTCTTAAAATTAAACATTTTGTAAGCATATTTGGCCAGCTGCCTTTGCTTTTCACATGTAAACATAGAGCTGTGAGCATGTTATACCTTTTCTTATGCTTTTTGTTCTCCACAACAAAGCTTAATGGCTCTTACATTAAGGAACGCATGACTCTGCATTGTAGAATTACACTATTGATTAAAGGAGGCAGGATAATTTTACAGTGGAGGAAGTAGCAATGCTATTTACAAAGTAAAGTGGATTAATTCCAGCTAAGAGGTCTACATACTGTAACTGAGAGTGTTTGAAGATGGTTAAAGCATCAAAAGATGCTGGTATAATGACATTCTGCCTGTCAGCCAAAGGGTGGTTACACTGATGTTTTACTGCAAGTTGCCAAAATAAATATCAAGCTGTGTAGCTTGTGGGCTTTGGTATTTCTAGAACAAAGAAATCTCAAACTTTGTGGATAGGTCATGGTACTTGGGGTAGAAAGTGATAATTGTTTAAATGCCGAATTTACTATCACTGTTTGGAAATCACTTTTTTTTAAAATAAGACACTTAACACATAGAAATGTCAATAGATGAAGATTGACAGCAGGCTTTCCAAGTGTCTCAATGTGATAGCTCTCCACCTACCACGTGCATGCAAATATGGATGCACCACAGGGAAACCTAAAGAGGGGCTTGAATGTTTCTCCCAGTTTTCAATTAATGTCTTGAACTATGGAAGATCTACAGAGCAAATAGAAAAAGGGGACTGTTGGCCAATTTAACCTAACATGCATAATCTTCCTCACCAATTGGCTAAGAAAGTTTTTGATTTTTGGGGAACTTGAGATTTATATGGAAAATTTCTTGATTCAGAATTTTCAAGACTGCAAAATGAATAAGCTTGTATTTTCTACTCATTGAAGATAGCAGAATGTGCTAGCAGTACTTTGAAGGTAGCAATTCTTAGTTCTCTGCTTTGCATCCTCAAAGTTGTTATTAAAATTTCTTTATGCTATGTCACAGTAGGAGGTGTTACAGGAAATGTTGCTGAAATCTGCAAAATTAGGAGAACTCAAAAAAATGCAAAATCAAATGTACTTGAAAAAGTTATCTAAAGTGTTCCCTCAAGTGGCACTATCCGCTCATATCGACTGGTCACATTTGTGTAAGGCATCATTTGCAACATTCTAAAGCTCACAAATAATGTAAAACACAATTTTAAAATTTATCAGGGAGAAATGTATTGGAGTTGTTCTCCCCTTGCTGTAATGTTGGTTACAGGTTTCCATGCAGTATCTCACTAGCAGTTGTGAGGAATCTAATAAGGTTAGTCCTACCACCTGCTCTAGCAGGGTGGACTAAGTCTCATTTTAGAATTATAGGAAAGGTACAAGAGGGAAAAACATCAGAGAATTTCAAATAAGGTAAAACAGCTTTCACAGCATCTATTGCCAGCTGAACCTTAGTTTCTGCAGTAAATTTAGGAAACTATAGCCACCTAAACTTTTGACAGTTAAAGTGAATTTAAGAGATAATATTTAAAAAAACCCTGAAGAAATGTTGGTTTTGCTGATTTTTTTCTACTGTGGAGATTAAGTGATAAGTGGTTTTTAGAGAATGGTTTTGGAGAATTGAGCTCACCCTTTATTTTTAATCTATAGGATCTACAGCCCTTAAACTTTTGTAAACCATAGACACAGGAAGTTGTGTGCAGGGCCTGCTTCTGGCTGACAGCATTTTGTGCCCTCACTGAGCCTGTAAGGCAGCCCTTTTTTCTGTCAGAGGAACAACACAGGGAATTCAAGAAAGGGTTGGATGATGCAGCTAATGCTGTCCTGTGACTCTAATTGCTGGTAGTAAGTGTGTGTAGAAATCACATCATCAGAAAATGGTCATATGAAAATGCAGACTCTATCAAGATGAAAAATTGCTGCTGCTTTCTCCTGTGTTGCACTTCTGCAATCTGGTTTCTGAAAGGGTTTTTCAGGAAGTGAAAAGAAAGCACATTTATAAAATCACACCTATTATTGAGGGCAGTAAATAATTTTATTTAAATGTCCCTCCTCAGAAGTACTTGTTCCCTGTTTATCTACAAAGTGTCCTAGCTCCAGGCACAGAAATACCTGAACTGACATGGAAATGTTCTCTCTATTCACTGTATTTATTTTCTGTTTAAAACAAAATTTGTTTTCAGACACTAAAACATATTGAAGACTTTCCCTGATTTATTTGGATATATTCCATAGTTAGTGACGTTAAATGGGAGAAAGTTTTGGAGATATCACCACTTTAAGTTTTCCTTTTAATACTTAGGAAAAATGATTAATTATTTTCCCATCCTTTCTAATGAGGATGAAGGTATGCAAACTTGAATATCTATCAGAATAGGAAAATAACCTGATAGTTCTACAACACTCTAGAGATTGATCTTTCACTTCTTGTAATGGTTTTTCTGCACAATTTTGAGCCTGTCATCTACTTATGGACTCTGTTCCTGTCTCTGAAATCAACCCCTAAACCAAGCATAGCTCTTTACTAAAAAAACTGCTATCAACCACAGCTGCATCAAAAAACACACAGTATAAGATCAGGGGTTGTAGCACTCTTCACTTCCCAAATCTTCTCTTAAATCAGTGACTGAGGGGTTGGAAAACCTGCTGCTAGAGTGTATACATACAGTGTGTACGTGCAATTTCAAGCAAACTAATTCACTGTTCAAAAGAGAAATCTGTTCCTTCCAAGAAAAAAGCAGGTGAGAATGTGCAATTATTTGGACAAATGATACTAAAGTCCAGGGGAAGATTATAGATGTGATGCAACTTTTCATACACTTCCATGTTAAATGCTTGTGTGAAATTACCTTAGTCTTGTTTTTTTCAAGATTTTATAAGATTCAAGATTCCTAAATAAACAAAGAATTTAATTTGTTGGTTTAGTTGTTTGGGTTTTTTTTTTGGTTTTTTTTTTTAATTAATTAACTGTTATTATGATTATTTTGCAGCCTTAATTATCATTGCAAGTAGGTATGTCTGCCTCTTTTGGCAGAAGGTTCATATGTTTCTGTGGCAGAACCACAGAATTGGATAAACTGCTGAATTTTCTTGCACTTTGATGTTTCTGATCTTTTTTTTCATCACCTTTTCTTGTAAATTATGCCATACCATATTTTCTTTTGAGCTATACAAGCAGCTAAATATTCGGGTAATTCTCATATTTACTGGGTGGAGTTCAGCTGCGAGGCAGATGCAATCCATTGAACAAGGACTAATCAATTTCATCATTTATTTTATTGGTTTGGTTATCTTGCATTTCGCTACATAGACTGATTTACTAACTATTTAAAGTTATATAATGACAGGAATTTGCAACTTACATAAAAGAAAATTTGATTCTTGCTTCACAGTCTATACAAAATTCCTATTAAATAAGGATGCCCAGTGTTGCACAAAGTGCTTGTGAAGGACTGCAAGGATTACATGGAAAGGAAATATATTGATTAAAAAAATTAATCCTCAGGAAGCAGTGAGAGCCAGATGACACTTTGGTCTGGGGAGCTGGGTGCCAGGAGGTCATGCCCACCCTGACAGCCACTGTCCTGCAGGGTCTTAGCACAGGGGACAGAGCTGAGGGCCAGTAGCAAGACCAACAGCCCTGACATTTTTTTTTCTACCCTTCCTGAAGGGTAGAGAGGACCCTTCAGGAAGAGACAGATGTGGGACTGGAGACTGGCACCACTGGAGCATTGCTGAAGTAGTGGCTAATGGCACTAGTTTGAAACAGAGCCTTGGACCATGATCAGGTCAGGGAGGAACCCTGGAGAGTCTAGGCAGGAAGGTCCTCCAGATCCTTCCTAACATGCCATTAGGCATAAAAAAAAAAAAAAAAGGAAAAGAATAATTTTCTTACTTTTCTCACTGAAAAATGGGAGCACATTCTGCAATACATTTGAGGAAAGAGATTTTTTTACTGCAAAATTACATGCAGCTTTTTCAGATGTGTGTCTGATGTTCAGTCACCCATGTGTATGTTTCACTGATTCTTGGATCATTACAAAAATAATCCATTTGCCCTACCTTTGGCTAGGGGTACATTCCAGAGGGAGATTTTGTTTCCTCATGGTGGAAAATAACTTTTCATTCTAAATTGAGCTCAGTTTGAAAATAGGCTTCCTTGGGCAAGTTAATGGAAATCTTTCTGAGGAAAAGTTTCTTTTCTGCCAAGGCAGAAGCTGTCCGGGTTTTGTCTGAACCCATAAACAATTGCAAAGATCATTTAAAGGGATGGATTAGGCGGCTGGTTTGGGTCATGGCTGCAGGTCTTTAACTGGCCCCAGCTTGCAATATGAGTTACAGTTTGGGCTAGGTGTGGGGGAGAGACAAAGTGTGAACATGCAGGGGAATAGGGAGAACCAAAGGAAGGGTGAGCTGTTTTTCTGGGCCACGTTGTAGTCTGGGCCATGTCTGTAGGTCCTTGGCAAAGACAGAATCAAAATATGTGTTAATGTCTAGGGTGTGCTCCAGTTTTATTTGTGCTGTCAAGAAGCTGCTAAAGCAAGGCAAGGTGACAAAAAGACATCTTCTCCCCTGAATACTGTGTCCTAGCAGGGAGGCTTCAGCTGAGACTAAACCCAAGGCCAAGGTTAAAACTAGGAATATGGTAAGAGACAAAAACTTGGTCCTTCAGTGGGAGGTGGATGTCAAAGAAGCAGACAAAGATAGTTTCACTGAATTCAGGTTTCTCCCCAAAGGGATTTTTGACTGGAACCATGGCTAAGAGTCCTTGGCTAGGGGTCAGTTTGAGGCCTGGGGTGACATTCAGCCTTGGGGTTGAAAAAGACTGAAGATCCAGCTGAGGAGGGACTACAAAGGGAAAGTTAGTACTACTGAGAGGTTTCTCTCATGAAAACTATTTTCTCCATGTCATTTGTGAGGCTCCCTTCCTAAGGCTCAAAAAAGGCCAGAAGCTTGTCATTTAGAGATGAATCTGAAAAAGAGACAAATCCTGGAACATCATTTGAAGGGCTCCACCACAGACCCTTCATATGGGACTGCAAAGCGTCTGCCAAAAGAAGGAATATACTGATGGAAGAGATTTCCTTTTAGGTTTTTTTTTTCTGGTAGAAGTTGAAGGTTGTTAAATAAGGTAATCTGAGTCCTACCTTTGTGAATAAGGTTATGGTGACTGTGGGAGAGAGACAACCAGTAGAGTTTAAGTTGGGATTGGAGCACCGAAGGGAAAGGGTAGATTGCAGAAGAGAAAAAGAAAGAAAGATTCTCCCCTAGAAACTTTTTGATCTTCCTTGTGATAGGTATTCGGTCTCAATTTTGTTTTGGAAGTTTTACAAAGCCTTTTAATTGATTACACTGTTTGTTTGTAAGTATAATCTTACTTTCATCTATTCTTTAAATATGTGAGTTCCTTGAGTTTCCTTAATTCATGTAGGATATGATTTTAGTTAATTTAATCTTGGAGTCCTAAATAAATAAACAAAAATGCTGGCAACTGCTGTGGCAGTGGAATCTTGATGACTGCCTATTTATTTTATTACCAATAGAAAAGACTTCATCTGCCTTTGAAACATTTTAAAAGTCCCTTTTCAGTGCTGATGATTTAGAGATCTTGTAACAGTAAGGCTCTCTGTACCTACGAATACCTGTCTTAAATAACTCTTTATGACTGAAATATTGAGGTATACAGTGGTATCAAAATTTCATAAGAAAAAGCCCTGGAGGAAAGCTAGCAGATTTAGGTAATACAGCCTAATATTCTCAAAGCACCTTCTCTCTTGCAGAATATCGGTGCCATGATGAAAGATCAGTGGTTATTTTATATTATACAATTAGTTGTAAATCAGTAGTCGATCATGCTAGGTGTAGATGAATTGGTAATGTTTTCCTCTTTTTTCTAAATAAATGTTCTTATACAAACCCTCAATGCAGCATGCTTTTATAGAGCCACGCTCAGAAGCTAAAGAGACTACAGACACTTCAACAGGAGTAAAACAACATTATCTTTTACTGTAACTGTATTGGCTAATCAGAAGACACAATGGTCTATATTACGAAGGCAATATTAGGATTATACAAACAATTCAGGATATTAGCCACCTCAGCTAAAATGACCCTTAGCTATAGAAAGTGTTTTGATTAGGAAAAACATTTTCCTGCCTTTGTGTTTCTTTGACACAAATGCATGACTAGGTCAGCATCTCGTTAACTACCTCCACCTGCATCAAATCTGGAGTTATTTTCTTTAACAAGCGGATTCATTACAGCAGGAAAAATAAAAGAGGATCAGGCACAGATATGAATGTTAGTTATACAAAAATGTCCAAAATAAAAACTTTTGCAGTATTTAGATTTTTGGGTAACATGAATGCTTACTGTACCATGTTATCTCAGTATTATGCAGGTAGGTTATCATCACTCTGTTGGACATTGCTTAACAGAGACAATCAAGATGAGCTGTCACTGATAAAGAGAAAAGGCAGAATTCACTGTGAGGGCTTTTTGGTGCATTTTATACAATGCATGTCGCACAGCTTTTCAATCAAATGCAAGCACTGAAACCAGTACAACAAACCACTGATCTGTATTTGTGAATTTGAATCAGTACACAAGAATCCCTTGTCCTTGAACACCTGTACATCATGAGTACACAATGTCCTCAACAGCAGTAAATACTGATCAATCTCTTTTGTGATTGAAACTCTACTGGATTAAAGAGCAATCTACTGACTAATTTCATTGTTTTCCCCCCCTCAAAACTAAGAATGACCAATCTATTCCTCCTGTCCTGTGACACATAGTTTAGCCTACCCCTAGACTGCATGATACCCTGAGTAGAATACGTTTAACTGTTATGTGCAGTGTAATTCATGCACTTTTTAAAGCAGGCTTCTGACACTGCATCCACACTTTGTTTTCTTTGGGGTTTTTTTTGGTTTTGGGGGCGGTTTTGTTTTTTTTTTTTTGTTTCCTTTTCTCCTCTTTCATCTCAGAAAATACTATTCTGGATGTTAGGCAATGGCCTTCAACCTCAGTAAGGCAGAACAAATAGTGAAACTTCTAGAAACCTAAACAGATCTTGGTGGCCATAAAGCTATTCCTTTTTTTCATTCCAAGTTCAAGACAGTTTAGTTTTAGGAGATGTGGTGGAACATGAGGTGAATGTAAATGTACTCTTTGAGGTGAAACCACTCTTCCCTTAGCTGTAAGAAGAAATCTGTCACTTGTTGATTCAGCCATTACATGAACTGGTCTTATGTGTGAGGGAGTTGGCTGGCACTCTGCCAGCAAGCGCTAGATTTGTTCATGTTTGTGTATCTGCCTCGACTTCAACGTGTGAGCAGTGCAAAACAACACTTCACAAATTTACGTAATTTTTCCCTTCATGTCACACGATTAGCACTCCTACACGTTCCCTGTAGCTGTACTTTGGGAATCACAAATATTTTTGCAGTGTTTCTCAGAACTAAGCATATATAATTGTATAATAAGCATTAGAGAGAGGCTTACATATGAAAACACAGACTACATCAGCTGAATTTTAAATTCTGCTTCATTTCAATCTATTAGTCACTCATGAATTGAGTGAGGAATAGAAATAAAGGACTAATGTTGCTAGGATTAATAACTGGGTATTTAAAAATAGATAACCTTAAATATGTCCTGGTTTCTTAAGGTAGCTGTTTGAGTAACATGGCTTCTGGTTGCAGTTGTTTCCAAATGGACAAAGAACAGAGATTTTGTGAATCTGATAGAGCTTTTGAAACACAGCATGAAGAATGTAGTGTTTTGTTGCAGTGATTACCTATGATATATTTAGAAAACATCAAAGGTGCAATTTTATTAGCAGTTCAAAATGTAGAGTAGCTTCCAAGTGGTCTAGTCTTCTGGTCACTTAGACGTTTCCTACTGAAAAGGAGACAGGACCATATAGAAAGGACTTGTTTTGAACTGAAGATTCAGTTTGCCTCCCTGTAAATGGGTCAGTAATTATAAAATCCTTTGGTAACCTGAAGTAACCGAGAAAAAATTGAGAAAATCATTGTTACTATACTCAGAGGTCATGAGGAGCTTTAAATATACAAGTGATTCAGGCTCAGACCTTTAACATTTAAAATCTATACCTCTAAAATGGAGAAATTCTTACATTTTGGATTAATTTTGAAGCAAGTTCTTCATCTCTCACTCTTTAAAGGATGTATTTTAACATGTGTTCCAGTGAGATATATGAAATCTCACATATTTATTTTAAGCCCAACTTATTTAAATTCCTTCAGCTACTCCTGTAAATAGAAATTGCCTTTTTTAGAATAAAACCTTTAGGTAAATTTTAGAAAAGCAAGGAAGGTTATATGAAAGAGAAGGGGTATGTCTTTTATACATGCACATTGAATTATCTCATTAAATTTAATTTTCCTTTCAATTTTTTTCCTGTCTTTCTAAAACCAGTATTTTTTGTGGTGTGATTTTTAGTGTTTATATTTGTTTGGGGTTTTTTTTTTTGGATAGAACATGGGAGTACAGCATACATTTGCAGCCATGGGCACGATTTATAGTGTTCTATAAAGATCAGTTCCTCAAAAATGAGTGCAGGAGAGACAGGATTTTTTTTTAAGTGTAAGAAAAGGATAATGGTATGCTTTTCCAAATTAAGGCTTCTATGGAAAAGCATAAAAAACTGCTTTAGAGATGCATGAGGATTACAGATATACCAGTTGCAATCAGAATGATGCAGAAATTTTGTGCACCGTTATTATTTACCTCAGTAAAGCCACAAGAGTAAAACAGGGTGGTTTGATATTTAGGGAAACTTTGAAAAGTGTTAATTAGTATACAGTATTATAAAGGTGACAAGGCATTGTAGCATCCTTCTCAAAAAGTGGATGCTTAGGGACAAGTCAGAGACTGAGCAAGCAGGCTATGATTTTTTTTTTCAATAGTCTCCCAGTTTTCAACATTTGCCTACACAGTGAACTTTTTAGTTAGAGATTTAGTGGTTACAAAACATTAATTCTTCTGATGTGAACTTTTACAATGATCTCTTGAAGACAAATTTTCAGCCTCCACAAAGTTCTTTTGACAAGGAGTCAAGTAGTCCATATTTAAGGTCATCATGGTTTTATAAGTAGTTCTCATCTTCCTTTTTTACCATTTAAACTGATTTTGTAGGTTTAAGATGAGTGCATAAATTAGTCTGTAGTCTTTGTAGGGGGAAAAAGCCAAAACCAAAATATAAACCAAAATGAAGCCAATGTTCTCAAAGGCAATATGTATCCCCCCTCTTCATTATCTCACATGGATAGTAGACACCTTGTCTTGTGGTAAACAATTGCAATATCAGTAGGGAGCTGACTAGTTTCTCATGATTTCAAGCTGCTGTTATGTGAAAAATGAAATTTCAAGGTCCAGGTAAATATACCTCAGATGCAGGGTGCTAAATGCAGACATCTAACCAAATGACTGCTGGGGGTTTCTCACTCAAGACCTTCACTTGTACAGCTGTCGGCAGATATAAGGATGCTTAGAAGGACTAAATCTCTTATATATATATGCACATATAAGCAGATAAGATTTTCATGCCTTCAAAATCACTTAATATATCCCTCTTTCCTTTAGAGGGAAGTTGAAAAATTGCTTAATGGGTGACTCAGGGTACTTAAATTAAGAGAATTGATTTAACCCTCTCAGGTTTTTTTTTCAGACTCAATGTTTGTGAAAGAGGAAGAAGGATCTCAACTTTTCACAGCTGAGCTATCAGTAGTGCTGTCAGTGAATGATTCTTACATATTACATTAATAATTTTTAAAATTGTTTTGATTATTAAAAATAAAAAGGTCCGCAGTCCTTTAATTGTTAGGAAAAGCAAAAATTTCATATTTCTGTAAAATATTGTTCTGGATTGGGTGGCGATGGAGAATCCGTAACAGATGTTCCTTGATGCTGTCTGTCTATGCAATTCTCATAACCAAGTTTTATTTGTCACTGAAGAATGGGGTGCTAAAAATATATAATTAATATGTACACCTT
Source organism: Fringilla coelebs (assembly GCF_963513975.1). Lineage (NCBI taxonomy): Eukaryota > Metazoa > Chordata > Aves > Passeriformes > Fringillidae > Fringilla > Fringilla coelebs. The sequence goes on from NC_140029.1 coordinate 36,728,553, forward strand.
TAGAAGTGGTTTTACATGTGTGCTTTGTGTTTTCTGGCAATATAAATTATGCCATTGATATTCACTGAATGTAATGATCAAGTGAAATAGTCAAAGCTTCTTTTTAAAACTGTATTTCTAATCAATTTGTGGAGATTCTGGATTTTAAAGAGATTGTTCCCTCATTTATTTATTATATATTTATTTTAATGTCTATACTTTTCCCCTTCCATGTGAACATAATTAAAATATGGCTCAAGGGATTTTTTTTAGACATTCCAAAAATTTCACCTTTAATCAGAGGCCAAGTGTAACAAATCATGGCTATTTACACACAACTTCTGGGGTCATCAGTAGGGATCAGTTGTAGGTAAATTTCAGTCACTACTGCTGGAATTAAAGGAACGCTTAATCATTCCAGGCAACAAATAATGATGGAACTGACTCTACATTTGTGCGCTGTGGTTCATTATAAAATAGCTTTCAGAACTTGAGTGTCAATATACCAGACACTTGAGAGTAACATTTCTGATGCAAGATGTATAATGACTCATATAAATGATGGCCTGGTACTTATGATAATGTTTCTCTTATGGCACACACTGATCAGATTAACACCTATTCTTAAAAATGATTGCACACTGCATAGTCAAATATGCATTTCTTTTTCCTCTGGGGGAAGGAAAAAAAAAGAAAAAAAAATCAAATTATATAAGCATTCTCATAAGAACCTATGGGTTTTGAGCAGAATAGATTCCTTGGTTATAAAAATAAACACTCCTGTACCCCAGTATAATGTGGCAGGAAGAGTACCTGCCTGGAAAATCATTCTTCTTCACAGCTTCTGATGACCAAATCAAACCCACAGTTTAAGTCTTGCAGTAACTTTCCAAGCAATCACTGTACTTGACCACCAGCCTGGCATGCATTTTTACATAGTGAAATAGTTCTCTCAGAAAGGATAAGGGGATCTCCCTTCAACAGCCAGTCCACGAGAGATGTCATCTGAGATACAAAGGATCCTTGTTCAGCTCTCTGCTCTGGATTTATATAAAGACGGAAGACCTGTTGCCCACACACCAGCCAAATGCCCTTTGCTATGGATCATTTTTAAGGGAATAAGAGCAGTATGACTTTAATGGCTTTGCATTTCACGCTGTCAAGGTTTTACTTCAATGCAGGCTAAAAACAAATCTTAATTTTTTTAAATTTTCCATGCATGAAAATGAATTTCCTACTTTTCAAGATACTTTTTTTTTCCCCCTTAGGCAATAACTTTCAGGGTGATGATTCCCAGTTAAGTCTCCATTCAAAACTAGAATAAAGTACCTGGTAATGCAGTATGCAGGAAAGCTTAAGAGTAAGCATGGCAACAGACATGAGAACTGGAGATGTGAGGCATGAGGACTAAAATCTAGTTGAGCAATTGGTTGTTAAATTCATTTCCAGTAGTGAATAAAAATCAAAATTAAGAATATTCCTATAAGTGATTGTATTTCGCTGCCATTCACAAATATTTGTTGTAAATGAGGCAGCTGAATTCTAAGTCTGAATGAGGCAGAACATTCAGAAGATAGTGAATATGAATTATGAGTTCTGTGCCACTGTTTTCCCCTTAAAATACAGGAGTTTACCTGCTATATTAAAGAAAGAATAAAATGGCCATAGAGTAGTGGAGTGAGTAGAAAAAGAGACCAAAAAGGGGGATTAGAAAGAATACAGATTGCATTCTAGAAACAAGAGCCACCTATTTCTGAGCTGGGCTAAAAATACTGGGTTTTGAGGCTGAACCTGAATGGCATTCCTCAACTTGAATCATGGTGTATCATCTTATGACTGTCTCTAACTTAGTTAGTTAGATTGTAGTTGGCCTTGTGGTAAAGATATGTGCTGGTATGACCAGGAGGGGGAAGTCCCACTTTTCTTGCTTTGAAAATGGGACTTTTGGACTATCTTCTAATAAAAATTACTCTCAGAGGAACTCCACATCATTCTGCCAGTCAGTATGAGGATGAGTCCTTCAGTGAACACTTTTAGTTATGGGCTCCACTGACCACCTGCAGGCGTGTTTGGGGGTAAGAAAAAAAAAGGAACATTGTTCCTTTCAGCTCACTTTGCAAGTGAGCTGTTTTAAAAGGAGTTTTGAAGACAGAATGCTGTCAGTACTGAGTAAACTGGCTTAGTGTTCTTTCAAAATAAAAGCTAAATGCAGGATTTATAAGTACCAGGAATTAGCATTGCAAGACTTGCTTTAGTGTTGCTGTTTATCTGGGGGTTGATACTGCAACTTTACTAGAATTTTGTTCATTGAACTAAATGGAAGTGAATTAGGCTCTCAAGGATTCTCAAATCCCCACAGAATGTCTGTTCTTCAGAAAAGTCAGATATCAACAGACTGTTTGACAACAATCAAAACATTGATTGCAAATTTAACATTCACTGTATTTAAGAAAGAAAGTACAAACCTTACAGCATAGAACTTCATCTAAAGGTAAGCATATTATGCAGTTCTTGGCATCATCAGTATTCAAGCAGCTCACTTCAGATCATGTATCCACATTAAATAAGTATTTGTCTTAAAGTCTAAGAGAAACTGCATTAAAGTATCATAGCAACATATGAATGCCTAACAATAGTACAACTCCTTGGGAATAAGGTATCAGATTAAAAAAACCCAGAAACCTATATTAGTTTTAGTACATACAAACTATAACTTGTTTAAAGCATGAAGTATTACATGCTGTATTTTGGCAGATACAGAAAAGTGCCAGGAAGGACATCCAGAACAACAACAACAAAAAAAACCCCTAAAAATGTTACCTAGAAGGAATTGTTTTCCTCTGAAATTGCCTGCAGCTTTTGAGAGAATGGTACTTAATTTTAGTCTGCCCTTTGAAGATTACACTATCTATTAGTAGAAAGCTGATATTTAAGACAATATGCTATGTTTTAGTCTGTTGATTTTGATAAGATGATGAAAGGCATCTGTGCAGATCTCCTTCAGTACAGACAGCTGGAGAGCTCAGCCATATACAATAGAAAAAAAATTGATTTGCATGCACATGCAGGAATAGTTAAATAATTCAAAAACCTATGAATGGCCTCTGAGTGTCAGTGTGTGCAGTACTGAAGGGAGCCAACATAAGAAACAGAAATTCAGCTTCACTTAGCTTTCCCTAGAAGAACTGGTTCAGGTTCACACTTTATATAGATTTAAAATTACAACAGATAATAGGGCATTAGGTGTATGAATGAAACACATACATACAGGATTGAATCAGAATCACTTAATTCCACATGAAAAAAATGTGGCAACTGAAGACTGAAACCTATGTTTTTGCATTGCATGAGACTGATCAATGATGAAAAATTGAATTTGTTGCAAAAAATATAGATTAATTAATCACCCTTACTATTTTTAGCCCAACATTTTTAGGTCATGATACTGATAATTTAAGTAACTGAATATCTCAAATAATAAAGACCTTATTCATAAGAAAGCTATACATTTAGTGGGGTATATTATAAGAAAAATTAGTACAAAAATAAAATTTTAAATTAGGTTGTTATTCTCATTTATTTATGCAGTGTAATGTGGTCTGCATGAAAGGCACTCCAGTCTGTACTTTGGAAATTACTAATGGCTTTCTATTTCTCTGCTCTGTTTATTACAGAAATGGCCCTAAGCAGTTCAAATGACCTGGCTCTAAAGCTTCAGCTAGCCTCAGGTGAAAGTATGTGCAAAAAGAAATAGAATTTAAGTTATTTTCAAACATTATATGGAGTCTTTTCAGGCCACATGAAAATACTGTGTCTGGCAACAGAATTCATTAAAAGAGAAAAGCAGATTATGGCCTTATAAAGTGGAAGAAGTGTTTTGCTTCCAAAATGTTTAAGCACATGTACTTAAGTTGTATATAGATATATAGACACAGACATAGATACAGGTAAATGTATACATATATGTGTATACACATACATATATGACTTCCTCAGGTAAGCTTTTGGTTTGATAATGCAGTGTTCATTTCATATCACAGCAGTATTTTTTATATGTATGCATGTAACTATATAGCATTTGCTTGTACAAAATCAATACTAACAGCATAAACAAAACCTAATGTTATAAATTCACATTTGTAGTCCATACATAAATAACAGACTGCAGTTAGATCTACAATCTAGGCCTACCCAGCACACTCACATGGAGAGTTTTTTCAAAAAGAGATGGAAATGAGGAAGTAGGAATGGCGACTATGAAGAAGTTATTCATGTTATTTAAAATTTAGGGCAATTATATTTAAAAAAAAGAATTTCCTTGGGTTTTTTTTTGAAGTGAGGCATATGTTTGAACTCTTTGACACTGACCATATTGTGTCTTGGTTGCAATGTAATTTAGTTTTACTTAGTTTAAAATAGCTCTGCCACAAGATGTTCCATTTTTTTTGTGTATTAGTTCTGTTTATAATAAACTAAAAGAGAAGGGCAAAATTTCAAACTATAAAAATGCTTTAAGCAAAGACACCACAGGGCATCTTTTTATGGAAAGTTATTGAGAATTATCTATGAGAAGAAACCACAGAGACAAAATGATATTTTTTCAAATTAAAATTTCAAAATAGCGATCAGATCAGAGGGCAAAGTGTGGTATCCAATCACACCATAGAGTTATGGTATGTTACTATTTTTGTGCTAAAGGAAACAGTAGTTTATTTGCCTGCAAAACCTACAAATACTCTGCTCTTAATTATCATAAATACTAAATATGTGTGTGCCCCGAAAGTTTTCTTCTTTATCTTGAAAATCATAACTCCCATTAAAATTATTGCAGATTTTCACATGCTTAAGGACAGGTGGAAGCTAGCAAGACCCAAATCAAGTCGTTTGCCTGAGGGCTTTTATTGCTTAGAAAAGTATTGGAAAGTAATATAACTGCAGTCATGACCAAAAATAAGTTCTCTCCATACGTGTTGCCAGTAATAAGATTGTTATAGTTAACCACTGATTAACACATCTGTGAGGAGTTACCAAGTGCTGGGACCATTTCCAGAGGTGAAATGTTATTTCTGCTGACTCACCTCCATACTCAGACTAGGAAGGTTGTACGAAATTTACTAGAATGAATCTTATCCTTCTCTGAAATGTTAGATTTGTTCCTTAAAGAATAAAAAGTTTTACTTACTTCAAAAATTTCCTGTCAACACCTCTCTAAAGCTGACTAGAGATATTTTATCAGTATTAAAAATTAAATTAAATATGATAACTGAATAAAATCTTTCAGCTCTTCTGATAATAATCAGACATCAAAATTAAAGGTAATAACGTTATTAAAAAGGGATAGAAACCAATCTGTAATAAGAAAATACTATAGGGATTGTAACTTGTATTATTACAAAACTCTTTCATGTAAATGATTTCTTAGAATATCGCTATAATGGAAGAGCAAGTTGGTTCAAAGACAGGGGGAGAATTCCAGAAGAAATTTCAACATAGCTGTTAGGAAAGACGCTTGCTTTAAGAGAAAATGGAGAAAGTCTGGGGGAAGGGAGAATTCTGAACACAATATTGATCACTGAAAGTACAAGGAGTTCAGGAAATTTCACAGGAGTAAAATTCCTGTAAATTAAATTTTGTACACAGCATAAAGTATAAGGATAGAAGTGCATTCTGCTGTACTATATAAATCTGCAGCACAGTATGCAGACTGAAGAAGAAATATAGAAATAATGAAAATATGATGAATCCAAATAACAAACAAGATATAAATATCTGTGGTTCTAACTAGTGTAAATTGTAAATCAAAGCATGAAACGGTGTGATATTTCTAAAATAAATAAATAAAATTATGAATACAATGATTAGCTATTGGGGAACTGTTCTGGTTGAAATAAGATAGGATACTGTGTGGGTAGGAAACAAAGCTCTATATTGTCACATCACATTCCCAAATTGTTGTTCTCAGCTGGAACAGGCTGATACTGTTTGACCTCCTGGCAATACTGTCTAGTCACACTGCCAGTAACCTTGTTGTTTTGTCACAACCATTCAGTCTTCTGTCTGGCAGGTGAACTGATTTTGGAACAGAAATCAGTGTTCAGCATCTTGTTGCTTTTGTCAAAAAATTTCAGGACATTCAGGTTAACTCCTATACAAATGTAAAAATATCATGTCTATGCAGCTAAAATAGCTAGGAAATGACGGGCTTTTCCCAGCCCCTGACCTATTGATTTGAATTAAGCAGCTGGGGGTGATTAATGTTAACTGAATAGCCACAAAAGTTAAAAAAAAAATCCCAGGAGATTCCATGGTGAGTTTATTTCTTGATATGATGAACTTGCTTTTCAGCTCACCCACACAAGACTTCAGAATCTTTAAGTTGAAAGTTACTACATTGCTATGGGGGGGGGAAACGTGAAGTGTGTTGACAGAAAAAATGTGTTTATTTTGGCTCTACAAGTTCTCTGATGTTCTGAAGCTGAGGGCACGTAGGAGAGCTGCACTGAGCTAGCACAAAGGAACAAACAACTGATGCCTTCAGAAGTGCTGGCATAGAGATTTGTTGGCAAAAACTGGTGGAATGCCATTCTTCCCTCTGGTGCTAATTTTTCAGAGGTACTTGACTAGGTCTCTGTTTAGAAGCTGTTTTAATTAGTTCAAACTTGTTTGACATTATGAATGCCTCTTGAGAACTATTTTCTTGAATGTATGTATTTATTAATAATTTTACAATGTTCGCTGTGGGGAAAGTATTTATTTGTTTAGGGCAAGATTATAAATATAGGTGTTGGATAAGAAATCTGAGAAACTTAAATAAAAACCAAAATTGGGTGGTTTTTTTTTAGATTACAAGGAAGAGGTTGGTGAAAGAAAAAGAAATATGGAGGTCTACAAACATAACTGCTGTGGCCAAGATAAAGTTCTTTACTACTCTGTTCTGTTGCTAAACATTGTGTCTGTGTATTGGAAGGGTCAGAAATTAAGTCATAGAGTGGTTTGCATTGAAAGGGACGTTAAATGTCATCTAGTTCAAACCCCCCTGCCACGGGCAGTGAAAACAAATCCAAAGGTCAAATTCAGGATTCAGGTATAGCATCCGTATTTTTGTCCCTTGAAGGGACATTGAGTCCGTGGGGCTGGGAGTCACTACTCCATTTCTGAAGGATATTGTAAAACTGGAGTTCAATGGCTATTGTTCATCTCATGTTTTCCCCAGGCTTCTGAGGCTTAACAGCACAAATTAAATTTCACACCAGCCAGCCCAAGAAGCCAGCATAATGTTTGGATTTAAATATCAAGCTGTGTTTTCGAGAACAGCTAAATATTAACAGGAGTGTACCAGCACTTCTGTATCTGCACTAGGGAAACTATTTCCACAAAGTGAAAACACAGCAACTTTGTACATGCTCTCTGAGAAGAAAATTATTCAGACTGTCTGACTCTGCAAATACTGCATGAGCTGGTTAAAGGGGTGGAAAAAAAAGGACATCATAATTTATTTTGCAGTGTTGATGCTTCCCATATGCAAGCAGTATTGCAGAATTGCACTTCTGTAAAAAGGCAATGAGAGAACCCTGTCAACGTATATCTGATAGAAATACAGGTGTTTATAAATGCAAAATAAAGTTTTAGAACTAGTGGCTAGATACTGGGGAGTGAGATTTGCATGAATGAATGTTTCCTCTTACTCCAAATATTTTTATATACCACTGACAGTCACCCTCATTCCTAAATTTCCGGTGGTAAATTTCTATGGTCAAAGTTACTGGAGGAGGTCATGCACATAATCACGGAAATACCAGGAGTGCTGGAAAGCTCAATGCCTTTTGAAATGCTCTAAATTATGATTCTTCTGTATCAATTACCTGGGAGGGGGCAGCTGACTTAGGATTTGGGCTCTGAACAAATTTTAACTCTTACTAAATGTGGCCAGGAATAATTCTAGGGTTTTTTTTTTTTTTTTTTTTTTTTTTTTGTTTTTTGGTTTTTTTTTTTTCTTTTTACTGAAGAGCAATACTTATCTGATTATTCATAAAATTTGAAAGATCTTGTTAGGAAATTTTATTTCCCTTTTTCTTCTGTGGAGAGACTACCCTAGGTAACTATTTATTCATATATTTCCTATTTGCTGGCATATGTCATTCTGTGTTCAGGATGCCGCTTCCTGCAAATTCTCATCTCAAATATCCTTGCACTCTCCCTCGTGGCCACTCAACTCAGGATTGTGATCCCCTTCCAGTGGTACAGCAGTGAAAGTGTAAATGCTCCAAATATGAGTCTTGTGACCCTGAGGGAGCACTGAAACTCTGGCTCTAGGTAGAAAAGCCTATTTCCCTCTTCTGTAGTGCAGGCCATTCTTTCTATACTTGGGTCTTCAAGGGAAATGCACAGAAAAGTGAGTATTACATCCCAGAACATAATTCTGAATTTTGCCCCTGTCTGTAGCTGCTTCTCAGAATCAAAATATTTGGCCAAAATTCTGACTGTACCATTCTGTGAAGAATCAATACTACAATTTAAAATAGTTTTCCTTCATGACATAAATTTTACAGAGGGGCAGAAATTTCATAATTTTGGAGGAGTCCTTTTTTCCAGCTATCCCCATAAGAGTTGCTACTAAAGTAAGAAAATTTCATGATCTAGAGAGACTTCTGCTATAAGGATTCAAAACTGAAAAATGCACTGAAACAAACAATAGGTCTGAGTTTTTATGTCTTGATCAAGATCCAGACACTAGCATGTAAAATTATGCTACCTTCAGATGTAGCCTCAAAAAATACCCTGTCGGGAAAGATAAACTGTTTGGGAACCAGCTTCAAATTTCAAACACTAGCTCCTCATTACATCTATATTTTTAATTCTCTTTAACCAGAATGGAAGGAATAGAGTGCACATATTAATAAGTAGCAAATTTCTGCATGTTATGGCAACCATCTGTATAGAGAAGGGCTTTTAGGCTTTTTTAATGAGGTTTAATAACCAACAGAGTCACGTACACCTCCATTGCTAAGTCTATGTATTTAAGAGATGTTTGAGGCCAACAGCAGCTGCTGCAGTGATGACAAAATGCACACATATATATACACACACATATATAAAATTCTGAAATCCACAATTGCTTCATTAACATTATTGAAGGCATAAAATAGGTTTTAATTGTATGGCTGATTTCCCACAGCAATTTAATGCGGAAAGAATTTGGCAGAAATCAAAAGCTGTAAAATTCATGTTGTTTGTTCCTGAAGCTAGCAGCGAGCTAAATCCTTCAGCTATTACTCAGGAAAAAATCCCATTGAAGTGCATTGAAGTGAACTTCAGTTTTCCCTGAGGACTAAGGTTTGCAGCATTTTTCTGAAAACAAACAGTAACGTTGAACCTTAGGGAAGCTGTCATGATCAGACAGCCCTAAGGCAAGGACACTGTTACTCTAAATTTAAAAGATTTTTTTTTCTCTCTTTTTCCTTATTTTTAAATTTTTTTTCTTCCTGTCATTCTTTCCAGTATGACAGATGCAGAAATCCAGGGAAACAGCTTGAGATTGCATGGACATTTATTTTGATTAACAATACAGAAACCATCGATTTCCATAGGTGCTTCATTTTAAAATGTTTTCTCTTGGAAATATCAAACATCTGTCTGGAATGAATAACTAAATAGCTGATAGCATGGTATCTGATCCTATTTTAGGCTTCCAAAGCCAGAGGCACTTGAACACCCATGTAGGATCCTAGGTGCACAGGGAGACTGGGAAGCTGGAAAGACCTAAGCCATATAAGATCAATTGCTCCTGGCACTTAAAAGGCTAGTAAAAACAGGTTATAATGTTTACATGACTTTTTATGGGTCAGAGTTTATTATAGCTCCTTTCTATGGCCTACAGCAGTGGAGCATTTTACAAGGCTTTTGCTGTGCTTGACAGATATGTTTCAGTGAGTTTGCCAAGGCAGGCTATTTCAACTGAGCCCCTAACATTTAAAGATTTCCAAAATTCTCTTTGCAGTGAAAGATACTTGGAAATTGGACAATATGAAACCAAATTGGATTGGACACAATTCATGACAATAAATAAACCCTGTGACTACTAATCATAAGAATGTTTATACATGTCAAAAGACATTATATGCTGCACTCAAAATGCTGTATTGAAGCACATGGTGAGGGCTACAAAGTCAGGCTATCAAAAATCAGGGAATGCTAGAATTAAGCTTGCTTTCTTAATCCATTTCATTCCTTTAAAAAAACCAACAGTCTTGCACAATATTGTCTTTCTCACTTCCATGAGTGCTTTTTCTTCAGCAGCTTATGCTCTTTTCTTAGTTCAGTTATTGACCCAGGCCTCATCTGTTGTACACTACTCAAGCTATTCTCAACACTGATTTATTGATTATCTCACAGAGTTTTCTATGGTACTTGTAGGTATAATATCTGAACACATTGCAGTAGCCCACAAACAGTCATGGTGGAGACAAATTTTTTGGAATAAAGTGTGGTGCAAGACAAAGACCAAAAAAAAAAAAAAAAAAGCAAGCACTGTGATGGGGGTAAGAAATTTACTCTTTCGAGAACAAGAACTTGAAATAGCTATTTTACTAGTGCCATGGTAGCATAGTAGTTAAATAATGAACCTAGTAGTTAAAAAATGGTCCAAGGCCCTCAGCTTGTCTTCTGGTGGGAATCTGGAAGAAGTCTGTGAGAAAAAGAAAGGAAAGAAATTGTTTTAAGGGAAGAAGTATTTCGCAGACACTTTTCATTTTTTGTTAGTCTAGTATTGCATCTTTTTAAGTAAATCAACATTTATCTGATTTCTTTCTTTTTAATAAAGCATAAAAACCCAGTATTTTAAAATAAAAATTAAGATTTAATGAATTTATCAGCTTTGTTTGTATTGCATCCTTATTTAAATCTTAGATTCAATTATATATTCTCATGAGTAGTTATTTCAGTAAATTTGATCCGAAATGTTACTCAAAACAAAATAAAAATCCTAAAATTAAGAAATAGAACCTAATTAATCTTCAGCATAACATCAATTTAGTTCATATTTTCTTTATTCAACACCAGAAATGTTAAATGATGACATCGTGTCTGAGAAAATGTCACCTTACGCAAAAGAGATTATTTGGCCAGTTAAAATTAGTCTTTGAGGTGATACCAGTGTTTCTGGCATCATCAGTAACAGAAAATGTAATTGTCTAAACATGTGCAAAGACAATTTATTTTACTTTGAAGTAGGAAAAAAAGAAAAAAAAACAGTATATGATATTGAACACTGTGATATGAAAGCATACCTGCTCCAAAGGGCACATGGTATGGGGTAGTAGATTAGGAAAGATCAGTCTTTTCTGATAAGCTCCCTGTGGTGTGGCTGGAAGAAAAAAGACTTAGAAAAACCCAGTAGAAAATTACCAGCATCTATCACAGTGAGAATAAAATATAACAAAAGCCTGTAAAAGCTGTCAGAAAGAACAAACAATTCTTGATCCATAGCAGTTAAAAGAAGTCTGTAAACAAAGCAGGTTTTATTTTCATTTCAAACGGTCCTGTGATCAGACTGAAGTGAGATAGCAGCTGCTTAAATAGAGTTAACAAGCCAGATACTTCAAACTCAGAAAAAAATGCTACTGTATGGCGTGGTGTGGCAGTTTGTTTTTAATGAAAGTCAGCTTTCTGGCTACAATCAATATGTGTTATCAGAACTTCCACTTGAAATTTCACAAAGAAAGAATTGTTAACACTGAGGGTGAGGAAGCAACATATTTCAGATGAAAAATGGGGTTTAAATAGGCTATGAGTTTACTTTGTCTGGTGACTCCTTTGTCCACCAATATTTTCAGAAGACCCTACTCATTTATATTTGAAATTTACTAAAAGTGGATGTTGAACTGCTGAAGTTTGGGAGTAAATATATAAGGATAGTTACAAACTACAATCAAAACTGCTAAAATTTCCCATCTGTTACAGAGGAACAAAATCATCCCCTGCTTTTCCACTGGCCAAGTCATATTAAGCAGTTTAAAATCAGAGACTGAAGTATGGAATGCACATATATGAGAAAATTCACTTCCTTAATCTTCAGTTTCAATGGTATAACAATAAGTATCACATTAGGAAGTTGTATTTTCAGGCTGGAAGAAATTTTGGAGAAACATGCCATCTAGGAAAAAGAGAGGTAAAAGGACACAGAGACTAGGCAGAATAACAGGGAGATCCTGACTGCCTTATATGCCAGGCTTACTGCCTTGAATTATGCTTCAAAGTCTCATTAGCACTCTACCAACAGTTTCATTACACTATACTGCATATAACATGTATGAACATATATGTCACTTTTAGGTGAAGCCTCGTAACTCTCTAATCAAACAGTGACATTTTTTATGGTAAAAATTACAGTTCCTTCAAGGTGCATGAAAAGCTGTCTATTCCTATTAAGGGTAAGGCTAAATATGACCTTTGAGATGAAGCAATAAAAAATTATTATGCTTTTGAATAACAATAACCTTCTTTACACAACCTGCATCTTTTTTAGTTTTACTTCTTACGACTACTATTATTTCCTGGGAAAATATTAATAGA